>NW_024038961.1:0-600000 GCF_016077235.1 Cyprinodon tularosa
TAATAATACGCGGAATAAATATGTGCAATAGTAATAGGTGGGCCATGCCTTCGGCATGTGGCCCCCCTAATAATACGCGGAATAAATATGTGCAATAGTAATAGGTGGGCCATGCCTTCGGCATGTGGCCCCCCTAATAATACGCGGAATAAATATGTGCAATAGTAATAGGTGGGCCATGCCTTCGGCATGTGGCCCCCCTAATAATACGCGGAATAAATATGTGCAATAGTAATAGGTGGGCCATGCCTTCGGCATGTGGCCCCCCTAATAATACGCGGAATAAATATGTGCAATAGTAATAGGTGGGCCATGCCTTCGGCATGTGGCCCCCCTAATAATACGCAGAATAAATATGTGCAATAGTAGTAGGTGGGCCATGCCTTCGGCATGTGGCCCCCCTAACCATGCCTTCGGCATGTGGCCCCCCTAATAATACGCGGAATAAATATGTGCAATAGTAATAGGTGGGCCATGCCTTCGGCATGTGGCCCCCCTAATAATACGCAGAATAAATATGTGCAATAGTAGTAGGTGGGCCATGCCTTCGGCATGTGGCCCCCCTAACCATGCCTTCGGCATGTGGCCCCCCTAATAAGATGAAAGACTCTGGTGCCAACAACTGGGATAACCTGTTTGTGATAAGGAAAACAACCAAGGCTTCCAATAGACCTCAAGAGGGCCACAGGCGGATTGGCTCCAGGCCACAACACATTGGTGTGAGCTACAGTATGCAAAGAGAAAATTAATCTGCAGTAGCCTCACATCACATAAAAAAATTAGCATTTTGTGATATTTTTGGTTATTAGCTGGAAGTCATAAATCTGTAGTAAATAAAAAAACAAACAAACAAACCAAAAAAAAAAAAAACAGAAACCAAAAAAACTTACCCAGTGTGTGGAAGACTTTGCACTAGGATTGGCATAGGCCCATCTGGTAATAAGCTTGAAACAAATATACCTTTAAAAAAAAAAGATAAGCATAAATAAAATGCGTAACTACTTACCAATCTGTCACTGATTCCTCCTTTGTGTCACCTTTGCAAAAAATGTCTAATGTAGCAACAATAAACAAGTTTCAACAAGAAACGCAGAGCAGTGAGGTCATATCACTCATGATGTTTAAATGCATTAACTAGAATAATTAGAATAGGTCCCCAGGTAGCCTGGGGCCCAGAAAACATGGCTGCAGAGGGACTGTAATACAAGCTGTTTGCAAAAGAACAGGTCCTTTACCTTCCTGTGAAAAAACAAAAACGTACACGGTTTCTTTGCAAACAAAAAGCAAACATGGAAGAGGGCAAGGCTTTGCTGTGATTGGTGGATAAGGTAGGTTGGGTCCGAGCGCGTCATGCTGGACTGTGAATGGCTCCCCACAGACCAGGTATGGCAAGCAATCACATAACAAAATCAAAATGCTGCTGATACTCTTAAATGCAAAGTAAAAAAGAAAGAAAGACGAGCAGTTCCTATTGTCAAAAAACACACAATAAACTGTAAATAAAATGTTATTAATAAAAAATTCTATATTTCTAGAATTAAACTGCTGAGATTGTAGAATATAAAAACATGTTAAAGAATCATTAACTCATCCATGTACTTGCTTAGAGACTGGTGCTTATCTCCAGAGCAGACAACTTATACTGTTATAGCCAGACTTTAGAAGTAGGGCTTTTATCTTTGCAGAAAGATAATTATTAGTTGAGCAATAACCTAAGTAAAAGCAAAGGTGGGTAGTTACATTTACTCAGTTACATTTAATTGGCCAACTTGAAAAAAAAAAAAAGTACTTTTAGAAGCCGTATTACTCCACTCATATTGTTTTCATTATTTCTACTCAACTTTTCACAACATGAAGAACAAGCACATTTTAAACTAAAATGCAAATAAAGTTAGTTTGACTCAAATGAGTTGTTTTTTGAACACCAGCTTTGTTTTCTTAATCTCACTTCTATCAGCTAAGCCTTCTTCTTCTATAAGGAGGTCAAAACATCAAAACAGCTCAGGTGTCTTGATGAAAACAAAGTAAAATAAATTCAATCAGTCTAAAAGTTTTGCTCAATATATTCATAAAATTTAAATCTATATAAAAAATGAGGGAGTTACTCAGAGGGGCTCCCGTTTTATAAATACAGCTTTATAATATGATTTTGTTTGTATTCATTCTGATTCCCTACCAACTTCCAGGCAACATATGTATGTTTTTTTTTTTTTTTTTTAGATCAAAAGAATAAAATACCTAATAATTAAATGCTAAAGTTAAAAGATGAAGTAAAATAGTTTTTTAATTTATATATCAGTTCTTGTACTTTTCACTTTTGGACAATCATCAATACTTTTGACTGAGGGGGTACTCATGGTAAACGGGTCAAAAAAGGTTGGAAAACACTGCTGTAGGGTGTCACTGACAGCCAGCTGGACAACAGTTTTATCAGCAGCTTTTGGTGAAATAATTCGCCAGCATTTTGTGCCTTAACTTATTGGATTTATTTAGTTTTTTGCTGCTCAGTTAAAGTTTCCTTTATGTTTTAACAAATAAGCCCATTAAGCCTTAACCTAAAATCAAACTGCTGCTTCTTACCCTTAAATGTAAAGTAAATAAAGAAGAAAAATTTCTACTGCCTCAAAAGAAAATGCTAATGTGCAGTAAATAAAATTTTTATTCATAACAAATGTTATATCTCTAGAATGAAACTGCAGAGATTATACAATATTGAAGACATGCTAAATAAATCATTAACTCATCCATATACTTGCTTATCTGTGGTGCTTATCTCCAGAGCAGGCAACTTATACTGTTATAGCCAGACTTTATAAGTACAGTTTGTATCTTTGCTGAGAGATAATTCTTGGCCATGTAATATAAGCACAGCAATGATATAAGCAAAGGTGGGTATTTACATTTACTCAGTTACATTTCACTTTTTTTAAATTGAATTTTAGAAGTAGTTTTACTCCATCATAAATTCTACTTTTTCTTTAAGTATCGTTTTCATTAAGTATTTTTACTCAACCTGTCACAGAATAAAGAACAAGCACATTTGAAACTAAAATCTCACTTCTATCTAAGCCTTTGATATATGGAGGTCAAAGTTATATATAATAAAAAGTCAATACTGTTTCTAGAGGTAGTTTACCGTCCAACATACAAAGTTTCTTCTGCTTGAGTTTGTTAATGCTCAGTTAAATCAGTTTTATTTTATTTTCATATTAGAACACCAGGGTTTGCATTGATTTATATTTTTGTCCTGGCAGATTATATAATTTTATGAAGTAAATCAGATGCTATAATTACTTATTCAGTGCTTGTGTAGCCTTGTTAGTATTTACTAATTTACTCTTATGTGGATTATTTCTAGGAAGGCTACTGGTTACTTTTACTGAAGTCAAAATATGTTAATAAGTAATGCAACTCTGAGCTGAGTGCAATTTTTTGAGTACATTATAAGTGATGAAGCATAAGAAAATAGTTTTCAGAAGGTTTCAGAAAGTTTGCTGCTACGGATGTTCTGTTAAAGTAACCCGCAGTTATAATGGAAGCCCAAAATTAAGTTACCATTTCCTCCCACACGAAGCTGTGATACAACCACATTTTTTGGGGCACATTATAAGTAGAAAAAAGAGAAAACTTTAAATTTTCATTGGCTTATTCGAAACATACACTATCAGAAAGCTCTAATTTATACCTGAAAAGTCAAGAAAGTCCAATAATGTCCAGCAGCGTCTTGGCATGCAGGCCAAGTGACAGTGACAGGGTTGTTAAAAGGATTTTTAGATGAAATCACAGTTATTGAAATCATGTCCAGTATAGACCAGTGACCAGTAAGAGCATAATTATAAAGAAGAAATTATAAAGAAAATAAAACAACCTACAATCTCTTGTCTGGAATTCAGGTCTATCATATTTAAGCTACCGTATATAAAAAAAGAAAGAAAAAAAAACACACTTGTGGTCTGATAAATAAGAATCAAAGTTAAAAGTTAGAGCGCCATCAAAAACCAACAAGGCTTTATGTAACTCTTCATCTAAAACTGTATCAGCAAACTGCTTTTGATTTGATTTCCTTTAGGTTTTACTGCTTATAACTGCGACCTGCAACCTTTAAAACCCAAAGAGTCATTTTTAACTTGGGTCCAGCTAAATACAAGTCGATTAGAGCTGCATTTTAAAATATAACGTATTATTTTTGTTAAATATAAGCTACAGAAAAAGTGTTGTTTTCGAGAACTAACATTTTATTTATATTTTAGGTTTCAGAATAAAGAAAAATACTAAAATTTTGTATAAAGATGTAACATGGATTATGTGTGGAAAATAAAATATTCAAACCCTTTAATGTCCCACATTGGGAAACTCACTCTCTGCATTTAACCCATCCCTTTGGGGAGCAGCGGGCTGCCATTGTTTTGCTCAGGAACCCAGAGAGGAGGCTGTGGGGATCAAACCGGGTACTTGCAACTTTCTCAGAGCACAAGCACAATGCTCTAACCCACTAGGCAAACACCTCCCATAGAGATGAAAAACATATAAGCGGTTCTTTTTAATATCTGTTATAAAAGTTAAATCAAACTATACTTTTAAAAGTTCTACTGAATTCTAAACCTGCTATGTTATTATACTGCATTCAGAAATATTATTTGGGTCTTTTGTCATTTTTTTGCCACGATAAGGAGCCACTGTAGAACCAATAACGGCCATAGGCTTTTGTGGTAAGATTAGTAGTTTTATTTCCAATCTAAATGCTACCTTTTAGTGGAAAAAAAATAACTCCAGATCGCTTCAACACACCGTCCCCATGGTAAAACACAGAGATGCGGGATTATACTGTGGGGATCCAGACGTGGAAGAGGATCAGATGAAGATGGATAGAGCACTTACAAGCAGCACAGCAATTTTATAAAGAGAATGAAAAGTATCAAGAAATATTCATGTGCTAAAATGATTCATGAAGCTACTTTGACTGTAAATGTAGTAAAATGTGATTTAATCAATTATGGACTCGGGGGAAGTGAATGCAAAAGCAGGTCATTTCAGGTTTCTTTAATATTTTGAAAACAAGATATACATGTTCCTCCTGTTTTACAGTCTTGTGCCGCTCTGTGCTGTTCATCTCATAAATAATCCACTCAAATAATTAGAAGTTTGCAAACAGATGATCAAGGAAGATGTGTTTGTGCTCTATCAAATAATTTAATAACCTGCAAGTATTTTTATTGTGGACGATTTCAAAAACAGATTCATAAAAGGTTAATTTCTACTGAAAATTGAGCAAAAATAAAAAGCCTGTGGCTTTTACAGCATCACTCTCAACACACCACTGAATAAAATCCCCTTCAGATAAAGGTGACTAAATTTGAAATAAAGTGAAGAATTCTTTGATTACAATTTTCACCCACACTGAATTTTTAATCACACGAAACTTCCAAATGATGTCAGTTTGAGAAACCCTCACCTCTATCAAAACGGTGAATTAGCCAACTGGTATTCCACCAGTTTATCAGCATTACACAGAGCAATCGGAGGAACATTCCAACACATTCCACTCCCCTTTAAACATTCCTGAAGCTAAAGTTAAGATAAGCTCGGTATATTAAAGAAGTCTCTGTAGTCACAGTGCGATATGAACCCTGAACGAATCAGACCCACAGACAGCGTGGTACATTCAATGTTCTTCATGATCCGTATTGAAACAGCTCTACGGCACATTAGATTTGAACAGATATGGCAAGCCCACACACTCAGACAGATGTTTACAGTTGCAAGACATTTCATTCTACACATACTTCAACAAAACATGTACATTTATATTGCCTTGAATGAAGCGCTAAAAATCTATTCTTTGGGTTATTCTTAAGAGCAAACTTTATTAATGCGTAATGATCACAAGCTAAAATAGTCATCTTTCTTAAGCGTGCCTTCTGAACCACTAAAGCACAGCTGTTCTTCATGGTCTTGAGTGTATGGTTGAGCTCAGTGTTTGCTGATGCTGTACTGGAAACCTATTTATGATGCAAGTGTGAGATATTTTAGGCAAATTTCTCACCACCTTTTTCAGCTTTTTTTTGGTTTCCTTTGAAATTTGCATTTATTTTAACAGTCAAACTTGCAAGGATAAGGAAAAAAAAACTGAAATAAATTCTGCAATGCAAATATAAAACATAAACACGAAAATCTGAATGTAGAACGACAAGTTGGGAAACAAAGAAGCGCTTCATGTCCTTCTCCGACCGCACCGAATATATATATATATGTTTATATTGCTACTTGATCACTTGATGCCGATACACCAGTGAGCAGTGATGTATAGGTGCTTCAGGAGAAAAGAGCTCAGTTTTAATGCGGTCGAGGTCTTCTAGGGAGGTGTGGATAAAGACGTGGCATCCCGGGATGGCTCCCTGCTGACTCCTGCTTTGAAGCTTTCCGCAGGCCAGCAGGGACACCCGCTGCTGCCGAGTGCGATGTGTTTGTTGAGGAGGAATTTGCCACCAGTTCGATTTTCCCCTCCAGTTTAACCAGCCGTGTCAGAATGTCATCCAGCAAAACAGCTATGGTCCTCTTCAGGTCAGCTGGAAGGCAAAGATTTCAATTAGAAAAAGTGCACACAATAATGACAAAAGTCATATTTTTTATGCTTACTTTGCTTCTAAACATTTTGTCACGTTTCAACAATTTTTTTGAAGTACTGATTAGTATGTTTGTGATAGACCACAGGTTTCCTGAAACTTTTACATGTTTTCTCGCACTAGAACGGTATGCTAATATCAATAACAGGAATGGGAAACGTGACTGCATGCTTAGAAGCCATTGTATTGAGGTACATATCTAAGTTGGTAAACTGGCCCTGAAGGTCTGCAGTCTGACACCTATCTAGACCAAAGCAATGTAGTAGATAATTAATATTAGGCGTTGAGAATCAATAATCGATCGGAACCGCCTCTAACCTTTCATTTTTCCTGGCATTGTTCAAATTTCTTATTTTTGATTCCTAGTTTTGATGCCCAGTTTGCTGACTGGAAATAGAAACTACCTAATATCAGCGAAGAAGAATCTGCAGCCGTGTGTGCACAGGCAAATATTTGAACTAGTGTTCAAAAGTGTAACTTAAAGACACTGTTGGGATTATATTATATGCACAGGAAGGAATATCGCTGACATGACTAAACAGCGCTGGAGTCAGGGTGAGAGCCTCATCTTTGACCCAATGCACCGGTGCTAATTTATTCCTTGTCTAAATTAGGAGAGCTTCTGCAGGGAGAGTGAAACCTTCTTTTTATCCTTTATTTCTCTAATTTTACATTTTAAAAGATACCAGTCTCATTTTCTACACATTCTGGACATTGATGTAGATCTAAAAAATGTATGAATAACTTAGCATAACTTCCATCTTTTATTTTCAGTGCCTTGCAAAAGTATTCGGTACTCTTGAACTTTTTGACCTTTTGCCACATTTTAGACTTCAAAAAATATATAAAATTAAATTTTTTTGTGAAAAATCACCACGTGGTAGTAGGGGTGTAAAAAATAATCGCTTTGTATCGATGCATCGATCCAACAGCTGACGATCCGATGCATCGACACGTCTGTAAGAGTATTGATTCATGTTTTGGTTTTTTTCCCTCCGGTCTATTTTTTTCCATTTGCTCCTGGAAGTAATTCTGACTCCCGCGCTGCGGTGGCGCTAAACCTATTTTGCCCTCCTACCTCGCTTCCTTTAGAACCTACCCTCTTTCCGCTTGCACACACACACACACACACACACACTCGCGTAAACACAGAGGCATTATTTTTCAGTGAATGAGGTTTTCATATAGCCTCGTGAGACCATCCTGATCTCGCGAGCTTTCAAGGTTTCACTCGCAGATCAGTCTGGAGACTCTCCGTTAAAGAAAATTTGGAGCCGTTCACCAAACGAACGTCCAATCAGCGTTGGCTTTGAGGCGGGTTGAGGTGTGACGCAACGAGAAGCGCGACAGTTCAGTTTAAAGAACATGGCGGCTTCAGACGATGAAACTAACGTTAGCGCGGCTATCGAGCAAGTTTTATCGGAATTACAGAGTATTTCTTCACTGAAAGAAGAGCAAAACACTGCTCTGGAGGCTTTTCTCAGAGGAAAAGATGTTTTTGCTCTTCTCCCGACTGGTTTCGGCAAGAGTAGCCTGGCTTGTGGTTCGTTGATCTGATTGGTTTATTTGGCCCGTCTATCACAAACATAGGCCAATCAGCTAACCAGTATTTTCGCCCCTTCCCTAAATTACTTCAACCGAAGGTTTCCAGATGGATATGCGGAGTAAATCCATCTGGCGGAGTCAGGTTAGTTTTCATAGGCCTAGGTTGAATAATACCTTGCTACTTCTGTTATTTGCTGTTGTTTCTCAAATAAAATGCATAACGATATTGCAACTTTCATTGATTTATTTTAAATTTGAGACATTGTCTACCCTGTAAGTAAAAAAAAAAAAATGTTTTTTTAAATTAACCAATTAATCGAATCATATCGTGGTTTATTCTTGAGTATCGAAAATAATCAAATCGTTGGGTCATGAAATTGATACTGAATCGAATCGCCATGATGGGTGTGATTTAAATCCCTCTGTGGTAGACAATCATGAACTGGAACATAATATATTGAATATTTGAAACTTTAACAAATAACCTGAAATATGTATTGTATAAAATTATTCAGCCCTTATGAGTTAATACTTTGTAGCAATTACAGCTGCAGGTTGCTTGGGGTTTGTCTCTATCAGTTCTGCACATGAAGCAACTGAAATTGTTGCCCATTCTTCCTGCAAAACAGCTGGAGCCTAGTGAGGTTTGATGGAGGGCGTTTGTGAACAGAAGTTTCCATTTCCTTCCACAGATTCTCGATTGGATTCAGGTCTGGACTTTGAGTTGGTCATTTTAACACCCATTTGTTTATTTGTGAACCAGCATACCGTATCCTGCCATGGACGTTCCCTGTGGCCCTCCTGGCGCATTCTGGTTCTCCTCCGTCAGGACCTTCACATATCGCCTGCTGAGCTCCAGAATCTGTTCGCGTAGCTCGGCGCTGCTTTGATGGCGAGGCTGCTGCACGGTGTAGCGCAGCAGCATCAATCCCCATGCCAACCCAAATACCAGCAGCAGCACACTCAGCTTCTGGGACATGTTCCTCCGCAGCAAGAGTGCACCCAGCATGGTACAGGGCAGGGGGATAAGGGTGAGGTAGAGGTGCCCTTTTCAAGGCCAAGTATCTTGTCTTGGTGTGACAACTCAGTTCACTGGTGAAAAGTCTCGTGATGCCCTTTTTTTACAGTAAGGTCAGAGTTCTGCAAAAGCTACAAACATCCTGCCTTTAAGAAGGGGATGAGGAAATGCTGAGCAAAAGCAGAAGCCAGGAAGTGTAACCAGAAGTAGGTAAACACCCTTAAAACCAACAATCAGGAACCTTCGGTGGAGTCCTTTGCTTGCAAGATCTTGAACACCAAATCATCTATGCAGTCATGGCATTCAGGCTCCACGAGCATAGTTACCTTTGCTAAAGAAGCACACACACAAAAAAAAACAACAAAGTTAATACAATGCATTATTTGACATAAATCTAGAATAAGAGTTCATGATTTGGAAAATAAAGGTGACATTTTTTAGATTCTTATTAAAAGGGAGCTGGCAGCAGCATTAACAGTTACTATTTAAGCTCCTTTTCATTTTTTAAAGAGATTTCTACGCTGCTTTGGATCTGGGTGTGCTATAGTCTACTCAGACAAATCTCTTTAGCCCAGAAACCCAATTACAAGTTTAGATTTCACAAAGATCTATTTCACAGCCCCAGACAGTAGACCAAGCAACTGACAAGAGTCGTTCAGGACATTATTTTCTCAATCGCACTATACAATAGCTATTGAAACCAATCTGCGCATACAGAAGAAAAGATTAGGTGATCATTTCTCAGTTTTCACAACTTAGTTGACAAAATTCATTCTCAGGAGGCTTATGCGAGGTGTCACTTTCAGTTCAGGGTCAGACGGGGGACAGCGGCTGAATATATAAATTATGAAAAGACGAGGTAACACAACCTGAATCTGTGCTGAAGCTTTATAGATACACAAATTCTTCTCCAAGTTGTATGGAGACTGGAATTTGGCTGCTTAAAACAGACACTCAAAAACAAAACAAAAGGCCTTTGAGGAAACCGATAACATGACACAGCGATTTTAGTGATGGGTGGATTTAACATAAAAGAGAAGGCTCTAGCATATCTTTCAGGTTGCATTGCTTTCCGAGCTGCAGTGCTACTGTCATCATAGAGTTACAATCATTTTGGGCAAAAAAGGTATCAGAATTAGCCTTCAGCACAAAAATAAATACATATATAAAACCAATAAATATAGCCATTAAAAAGGATCTACAAGGTCACAATAAAAGACCTGACTTTGCAGCAAACTCCACTGTTTTGATTAGGATTCTGGATATGGCCAATCTAGAAGCTATTATCTTCCTTGACTATTTTAGAACAGTTCACAGGTTTGTTTGAGTTCTCATCAATACTCAGTTACCATTAGATGATAGAATGATCTGTAGCATAACTCTACAACCACCATGCCTGACAGTTGGTTCAGTTTGTAGGTCTGAAGCTCATATCATCACAGAAGACGACTTTTTGTCAGTCATCATAAACTTCAACCTTATGTGACCATGAAACATTTCTCTCTATAAGAAGTTTGAACATTTAGAGGAGCTTGAAGTTTTCCAACTTTTTTTCTTCTTCTATTCAGTTCATCCCTTACTGTGTTTCCAGGTTTATTTATTTTTTTTTACCATATTGACAGATTTTCTTTAATCTGAAAGTGATTCCACTGAAGGTGGTTAATAATTGGGCACAACCAGGTGCTTCAGCAGGAAAGCCATCCAAGTCACATCAAAGCTGCTTTTAAGATGAAGGCAGCCAAACATCACACATCATTTTATTATTTTTAAATAAAAAAATAACGCTAAATTCCCAAAATTACTCCTACATTGATAGCTACTGTGAAACTTTATTGGGCATTATCTGTGTGTAAATATGCTCTACAAATCATTTTCATCCCAGCAGATTAGTTACAATACATAATTTAATTCAAACTTGCAAACTGTGCAGAATATTATCCTTTTTTTGTTACTTCATAAAGCTACATTACTATTATAAGCAGATTAATTAGAAGAGCTTTCTGCTCCTTAACAGAAATGCTGCTTATAGGTTGCAGCCACCCCTTCCCCACTCGCTGCTGTGCACTGCTGGTCAGTTGCTCTTTATGGCTGGGGTGACTGTGACACCTTTTTCCAACTTCTTATTAAAACAACTTCAATTTGAAGGGATTTTGAACTTAAAACCTCACATCAACTTGATTCTAAGAACTGGTTCTTGCATGTTTGGAAATCATAATTGCGATCAAGTGTCAATATACAGTCATATTAAAAGTTTGGGCTCCCCTATTAATCATAATTATTTTGATTTCTAAATATTTGGGTGTTTGCAACAGCTATTTCAGTTTGATATATCTAATAACTGATGGACACAGTAATATTTCAGTATTGAATTGAGGTTTATTGGACTAACAGAAAATGTGCAATATGCATTAAAACAAAACTTGACAGGTGCTAATCATTTTATTGATTTGAATACCCTTAACTTTTCACTCATTTACTGAAACACAAAATTGGTTTGGTAACTTCATTAAGATTTGAACTTCATAGCCAGGTCTATCCAATCATGGGAAAATGTATTTAAGGTGGCCAATTGCAAGTTGTTCTCCTGTTTGAATCTTCTCTGAAGATTCATCATGGGGACCTCGAAACAACTCTCAAATTATCTGAAAACAAAGATTGTTTAACATAGTCGTTCAGGGGAAGGATACAAAAAGTTTTCTCAGAACTCAGAATTTAAACTGTAGGTTTCCACTGTGAGGAACATAGTAAGTGTATGGAAGACCACAGGGACGGTTCTTGTTATGCCAAGAAAAATATCAGAGAGGTAGAGAAGAAGAATGGTGAGAATGGTGAAGGACAACCCACAAACCACCTCCAAAGACCTGCAGCATCATCTTGCAGCAGACGCTGTCACTGTGCATCGTTTAACAATTCAGTGCACTTTGCACCAGGAGAAGCTGTATGAGAGAGTGATGCGACAGAAGCCTTTTCTGCAAGCACGCCAAAAACAGAATCACTTGAGGTATGCAATAGCACATTTGGACAAGCCAGCTTTATTTTTGAATAAGGTCCTGTGCATTGATGAAACAAAGATTGAGTTGTTTGGTCATAAAAAAGGCGTTATGCATGGCAGCATAAAAAAAACCCCCACAGTGTTCCCAGAAAAGCACTTGCTACCCACTGTGAAATTTAGAGGAGGTTCCATCATGCTTTGGGGCTGTGTTGCCAATGCTGGCACTGGGAATCTCGTTAAAGTTGAGGGTCGCATGGACTTCACTAAATATCAGCAGATTTTTGAGAATAATGTTCAAGAATCAGTTACGAAGTGGAAGTTACGCCAGGGATGGATATTTCAACAAGAAAATGATCCAAAACACCACTCAAAATCTACTCAGTCACTCATGCAGAGGATCAATTCCAATGTTCTGGAATGGCCATCCCAATCCCCAAACCTGAATATCATTGAACATCTGTGGGATGATTTAAAGCAGGCTGTCCATGCTAGGCGACCATCAAACTGAACTGGAATTGTTTTGCAAAGAAGAATGGTCAAAAATCCCTATATCCAGAATGCAGGAACTCAATAAAAGCTACTACAAGTGATTAGAGGCTGCCGTTTTTACAAAAGGAGGATCTACTAAATATTAACATCTCTTCTTTGCTGAGGTGCCCATATTATCGCACCTGTCAAATTTTGTTTTAATGCATACTCAATATTTTCAGTTAGTCCCATAAACCTAGATTCAATACTGAAATATATGCAGTATTAGATATATCATACTGAAATAGCTCTTGCAAAAACCCTAAAGTTTAGAAATGAAAATAATTAAGATTGATAGGGGTGCCCAAACTTTTCCATATGACCGTATATGTTAACATCTGCAGGTGTGCAGCTACTGTTTGGGCTTCAACAGCTTAATTGTTGATGAGAACTGCAAACAATAATCTAGGTTACCAAGCTTCCATTTCTTTTTAGATATTTTTTAGAACAAAATGTGTTGAGATTTTTTGTCGAGTGACAAACAAATGATTAATTTTTGACAGATCTGTTCATGACTGTTAAACCAGCAGAATGTTTGGTTAGTAAACATACAAAAATATTAGTAATTATAGTAAAAATATTATCCAAAACTCATTTAATGTTTAAGCTGATGTACGCCACAGATTTAGTCATAGTTTATACTTATTTTAAGTATTTATCTTAGACATATTTTAAGAAAGAAGTGTCATTTGTGAAAATGTTTACTACAATTTGACTTCCAAGGTAAATACAATGTTTAAAAAAATATTAAAACGAGGCAAAAACCTTAACTTTCTTACTTCTTAAGATAAATTGATTAAAAACAAAGTAAAGGATTTTTATTTTTAATTTCAGTAAAATCTTTGCACAGTTCTAATTAATTCACTTTAAAAACATTTTTAAATCGGTGCAGCTGTAAGCCTAAAACAATCTATTTCTCTTTTGGAAGAAATTATTTTAAAAATGTAAAACTTAAAGAGTCATTCTATGTCTATTTTTATTTGATCCAACCACACCTCTATGTATATATACTCAATAAATAGCAAAAGAAGGGAGTATAAATATAGTGCTCTTCTATAAAGAGTGATAAACCTCTTCATACATGTCTGAATGGCTCATCTATTCACACTTTTGTGTGAATATAAACACAAAAGTTAGCAGCATTAGGGGGGAGAAAATATGTCAAAGCGACCCAAGGAGAAAGAAAACTTACAGCCAAGTTTCCTTTAAAACTCTCTGACTTATTTACACAATACAGAGAACATGTAAATGACCCAACGCCACACATGGAAAGACAGGGAAAATACACAAATACACAGCCGTCAAAAACAAACTCGGTTTAATTATATTTCGGGACCTTAGTGTTTATTTTAACCCATTTCCAATTCTAGCAAAACCTTCCGTTGAGGTTAGCTTGACGTGTTAGCTCACATGGTCCCGTAACGTTCTGTAGAGAAATACTTACCTGGAGATAAGTGTAGCCCGGTAAAATTAGAAACGTTGGTCCAGCTGCGTGTCCAGAGAGGATATCTTTGATGTGGAGGGAGGGATTCACGCTGCAGAGGTGCTGGGACTGAGGGGATATTCAGCGGGCATGGAGGGATGATGCTTGCTATTCGCCACCCCGCGGCCGTTTCCGCTACCGCTGGATAAACATCTTTGGAGCGCACCCATTTTCATTATTTTAACACAAAAATGTAGAAAAATATATTAGAAGCGAAGCACCATGTCTTTACGTGTCTTTCTTGTTGCTGCTTATTTCGGTTGGCTAGTTAACAGCTTATTTTAAACATAGCTACTCTAATTCGTCAGCTGCTGTACTTCTAGGCATGCGACTTTAATGACTGTCATGGATCCCCAGATACGTCTTCGGCTGCGTCAGCTGTGTTGCATCCTGGGAAATGTATTCTTATTGTGACGTTGAAGCGAGTCTTCGCTCGCTGCTTGTCACATAATAAACTACAAATAACTAAAACATGGAGCACGATGAGAAATAAATAATGATTGAATGATTTTTTTTTATTTTATTATTTATGTAGGCTTATGTTGAAGAATATTGTTTGCAAATAATTACAGTTTTAGCTAGTTTCCTCACTGCTTAAAGGTCGTTTTTTGTTTGTTTTTTACTTTGAGAGTTATATTTTGTTTTGTTTAAATTTAACATTCAAATTTAAAATGGGACTCCCCAAGAAGCCATACTTATAATAAAGAAATCAAACAGATAATGAAATAAAATAGACGTCATAATAGAGAAAAATAAACTACAGAAAAAACAAAACACAGAATCACCACACATAATCCATATATTTTCAAAATGTAATACACTTACATCCTTTACTTCTTCTCAGAAATTTTTTTACACCATTACACATCACACAACAATATGAAGGCTAGACCACATACATATTCAAAAGCTTCTCCATATAGTCATCACACATATTAAACCAAAATCTAATCATCCAAATCTGAATATTAGTCATCAGCCATATTGGGTAATGATTTATGTGGTTCAGAAATAGTTTTTGCTTGAAATACTTTTTGAATATATTCAGAGAGGTGGTAATTCTTTAATCGATTCAACATTTCTGGCCCCTACAAACCACACATGCTGGTGGACTTCAGATTTATTCTTTACCCTCTCACTAAGGTTTTCTTACTTTAACTTGTGTTTTCTTATGTATTTTTTACGTTTTCTTGTTTTTTATTTTATATATATTATTTTATTTTATAAATATATTTTTGCAGTTCTCTTTTGAAAGCAGTAGAGGGAGCTCTAAAACCATCTCCATAGCAACCCAATTTGTGGGCCATAAACGAACTGCATTTACACAGCAAATAATTTGGATTTTAGGAAAATGGACGCCATATATCTGGATAAATCGGCTTTGAAATCAGTAGATGACTACTGGGAGTACAGAAGGTATATGTACAAACAAATGTTTGCTTTCTAACTAGGATATAAGTAGTTCTACATGAATTTGATGCTGAATTACCATTAGACAATATGTAAGCTATAAAAAGTAGGTATTATAAGACAGGAAAAGAAACATTAGAGCCTATTGCTGTTGAAATTGTTGTCTTGATTTGTATTTTAAGGGTTGTTGGTGACGATGATGGTGGAAAACTTTTTACTCCAGAGGAATATGAGGAGTACAAGAAGAAGATTTTACCTCTGCGTATGAAAAACAGGTTGTATGTGAGCTATGGTGTACCAGGCGGTATTGACTGCAAGCTGATTGGCCCTGAAACACAGTGTTTTTGTGGTCATAGGTAAGATAATACATCTTTACACACAGTAGAGCATTCAAAGGATATGTATATCTTTGCTGTGTATTATATGCAAGTGAATTATTTTCAACCAGATACAAGCAGCATCAAACAGACTGGGAGGTGGTTCCCTCCGAACGATCCCTTGCCTTACCATGCAAGGTCAGGGGATGTCACTGTTCCACTTATACCTACACTCCTCGGGTTGGATGTAACCCAGTGCGGTGCAGGTGCAAACATTTACCCCAGGATCACAGTGAAGCCCAGGGCCACATGTGCAAGAAGTGTGAGTGAGACATCCTAGTATCATTATTATAACACAGGTGAGGCTTTATAACTAACTTTCATCTCAATTAAACATTTTTTTCAGGCAATTTTTGCTCTAGTTTCCACAGTCCCTTCACTTGTGGCTGTGGTCGGCCATGCTTTGAGCACCGTACTTTGGTGAGTGATTATAAACAATAATCAACAATAATAATGTTAAATTAAATAATAACAGTCCATGTAGTCAGTTTGATTTATCTCATCGTTATCACTTTATCACAGGTTGAGACAAAGCTGGAGAGGCAGGCAAGGGGTCAGCCAGTTGGCAGAGACGTCCCTTATGCAGCCATGGGGGGTCTGACAGGGTTTAGCTCTCTGCTGGATGGTTACCTCACTGGGGAAAACCCCTGCACACGTAACAATCTTTATTGTATTTTTTTTTACACATTCTCTAATTAAAACCAGACGTAGAGCTTTAAAAGTTTTTAAAATGTAGTCGTCTCTCCCTGTAAACACAAGAGGTTTCAAAATATTATCAGCTTCATAATTCTCTTATACTCTGGAGTCTGGAAATTTGAGTGAAATCAGCAGACGGCAGCCGCATGGTGCAAGGGAGCTTTTCATTAGATGGGACAAGTTCCTCTTTTAAAGGCATAAAGGGCAACAAAGAGCAGCAGAGTGTCAATGTTGAATGAAAGACATTTGAAGGAACATAGATCTGCAAAGGTCACAAGTGTACAGTATCTTTTAACAGTCTGCTTTATCCTGCTGGGAGAAAACCGAAACACACGTTTTGCTGCTTCATGCAAGAATTACCCTTTGTGTGTTTCTACAACAGCTTCAAGCATCTATAAACAAGTGTCTCTTATGTCAATCATAAAAAAATAGAAAGGATCTTATTTCTTAGGAGGGCCAAAAGCACCACAAATTAAAAGGATAGAGTTATTTAAATAAAACTAGAAGTTAAATAAAGAACAACTTACTGCTATAAATGTCATAATTTTGAATGTTGATAGTCAATGAATAAATGTGTTGTGAATTAGCCATTTATAAATAAACTGAACTTGAAATGAATTGTAATTTATATGTAACTTCAAGAGTAAATTACACTATGAAATAATTCAAGGATTCAATTATCACTTCTTGCACAGAACTCAATATTTTATTGATTAATCTGCAGAATTACTCATGGTTGTATCTATTTCCACAGCATCCTGACACATGCTCTGACTGACATATTTAGGAACAAAAATTTATTGAATTTAAAACCATTCTTTGAAAAAATACACAAATTGCACACAAAATTTGCACACATTTGTTGTTAGATAGATGATAAATTGCCTTCCAATAAATCTTTATAAAAAATGTTGGAAATAATTTCAAAATGAAGTATCTAATTTAATTGTGGATATAAAAACCAGGAACTTAATCATTTATACACATTATATATCCTTTATTCCAGGTATAAGTTAGTCTATATCATTATTTTGGTTTCATGACATTACTCCTGTTACTAAAACACACATCTAATATTTTTGTCTTTATTTTAATTTTATTATTCTGTTTGAATCATGTTATATTTGTATTTCATTTTGAATATGTTCACTTTTGACATTTTGTCTCTTTCATCCCTAAGCTCCCCACCTTTTAATGGATTTTTTAAGACATTTCACTTGTTTGTTACTTATATTTGTGATTATGATAAGAAATACATTTTATCTATCATCATGCCCTGGTAAAAAAAAAATGTGCTTTATTGTATTTCAAGTATATTCATATTTCCTATAGTTTACTGAAAATGTACTTAGACAAATTGTACTTTTTGTAAATATATAAAAAGTATACTAACATTACGCTTTCATGCTAATACTTTTAACACACTTTAACATAATTACACTATGTTACACTTTATAGAAATATATTATTAAAAAAGTATACTTTAAGTGAAAGTTATGTGTAATTTCTAAAGTGTACTTATTTTAAATTTGTTTTTACATATATTTTTGCTATATTTTAAATTGTATGCTCAAAGTTGTCATTGTAACGTACATTGAAAGCATATTTTAAAAGTACACATTTTAATATCGACACTGTAATATTAAGTTTGAGTGCATTTTAAGTTACATTTGAATCTAATTATGAAGTGAAGTTATATACGCTTGTACTTCAGGTAATTCTTTTGGAAAGTGTTCAATAGTATAACTACAAAAATGCACTTAAACCCTATTATGCAATTTTGTGCTGTGTGTAAAGTACACAGATAGCAATTATTGCAGTTGTTATGTAATGTTTAATAAGTTTTGAAAAAGAAATATGATACAATACATCTTACACACAAAACCACATTGAACAAAACACTAAATGTTCACTTCAAAAGTACAGGTGCACAAAAATGTGTGTTCTGCTGAAAAGCAAGTGGTTTAAAGCTGGTGCAGTGCTACATTATGATCTAACAAATAGCATAACCCACATTGCAACAGAAAAGTTAATACTGGCCAAATGCAAAAGAAATAAACTTAACACATTACAATTGTCTCAAGTGTTCAAAAAAGAACATTTCATTAGTATTGTTTAATGGATCAAAGCAGGGCTACTGCAAACAAGACCAATTGGTGAGTGCACATATTTAAAAGTCGCTGACAGCACTTCATGCATATAGGAGTGATATGTGGAGGTTGTTTGGCCTTGATGTCTGTAAAGTAGTAGCTCCCCAAGAATTTTAGTCTTGGGGAGTTTTTGGTTCAGTACTGATATCAGAATTCCCATAGACTTTGAATGCACCACACCTGCACAGCAGTTAGTCACGGCTCCTCCCTGCTCAGAGCTAGCGTGCTTTTCTTTTAAGGCCTTGGTCTGCATGGAGAGAGGTAACTTTCAAAACATTCCCATTTGGTTTTGAAATCTTAAGATATCTGTATAAAACGCGATTTTGATTATTATATTTGTATTGTAGAAACAGGAGATGTAATCGGTTGAGCAGGAAGATTTGCTGTATTATTGTGTTGAAGAATATCCTGGTGAGTTCACATGAACCTGTGAATGAAATATATATATTTTTTGAGATGTAAAACCAGTCAGGATATAATGTTTTGTAATATATGTAATTTTACTAGCTCTTTTGATTTATTGAATGCATTAGCACAGTGAGAAGGAGGCTAACACACCCCCCATGTGCTCTTCTAAAAAAGAAAATGCACTTTCAAGCTAGCTACATCTTGTGTGATGTTGCTGTAAAACCCCCACAAGGGGTTAACGTAAAATTAACCCTTCATAGGTGTCCTGGATTGTTTTTTCCAGATACAAGTATTGACTACTGACCATAATGATTTCTTAGACAGTGAACCACATGTGAATTGATAATTTTACTTTATATTTTTGTCTGTATAAATGTGGTAAAAACCAATTTATATTATGGTGATTACATGATTTATTTTCCAATTGAAGTAATTGCTCTGCACATTTGTGTGCAGGCTGTTTTTTTTTTTTTACATAGTTGCAGAATCTGCTGTTACAGCTGAGCGGTTCATTGTATGGACTGGACTAGACTCCACCAGAGATGTTGATGCAGAATGTTCCCAATTTGAATGCCATCCGGTTCCCTGGAGGGTGGTAGGAAAAACAAGGAAACTTAAGGATTTTTCTTCCCTTTCTTTCTGCGGATTCATAATTTTTTTCTTTTCTGAGATCTCTGACAATTTTTGTTGTTACTTTGTTTAATTTTTTTGATCAGATCTGATAAAACCACTTGATGCATCAGATTTATTTAAATTCAACTGAAATGGACAATTTTTTTTTCTGGTGCACTTATGGACCCTGGTATATCATACTGATACAATTTGTCAGACTTTTCTGATGTACTGCTCAAAAATACTATGAATTTACAGTATCTCTCTGTTTGGTTAACAGACGCTGTTCTTCTGGAGTTTCCGTAGACAAGTGTCTCTGATGTGCGCACGGCCATCAGACGAAAATGTAACAATGAGCAGTTCAGCCAAAAAAAGGAAAATAATGT
Organism: Cyprinodon tularosa; assembly: GCF_016077235.1. Taxonomy (NCBI): domain Eukaryota; kingdom Metazoa; phylum Chordata; class Actinopteri; order Cyprinodontiformes; family Cyprinodontidae; genus Cyprinodon; species Cyprinodon tularosa. The sequence continues at coordinate 20,229 of NW_024038961.1, forward strand.
GTGGTGGGCGTGTTTTTGTATGGTGCGAGGGTTTAGGGGTGCAATAATAAGGAATGTTGTTTTTCATTGTTCAGTATTCCTCTGCGTTCTTTAAAGTTTATTTGTAATGTTTAGGTCTGCTGCCTGAAATTGACATATTTCTACAAAGTGTACTAAAGTACCAATATTTGAAAATGTGTTGTAAGTTTTATAATGAAAATGGTTAACGTCGATATGTAAATGTTTATACATTCTGAGATAGTACAAGTTATATTATTTGTAATGTACTATAATTTGGACATGTTTCAAATACATTAAAGTATATTTTTTCATCTGCACGGAAGTATATCCACAAGTCTTTCAGCATTTAGTATACTGTTAATACATTTGCAAGAATGTGCAAGGTAGAAAGTAGTATAGCAATGTAATGATAAAGTATATTTACTATTAACTGCAAAGTATGCTTTTTTAGTAATTGGAATAAGCCAACAGTATAATTAAGCATATTATTACCACAGTAAGAGTATATTAAAAGTATAAAGCTTATATATTTTTAAGACACTAACAAATCATTTTTAATGTAGTTATAATACAACCATAGTGCACTTTAATTTGACTAATTAAGCATATATTAGTACATATAAACTCATATACTTAAAGTATACAAAATATACTTTAAGTTGTTCCACTTTAGCACATCAAAGTACACTAAATACACTTCAAGTTGAGCTTGTCCACAATTTAATTACAATTAAAATATATTTAGTACAAAATTAGTTGTTCCAAAATAGCATCCTTCAAGTTAACTAATCATAAACACACTTAAAGTATAGTAATGATTAGTGTGCCTTCAAGTACACAAAAGTATGCTAAATTTTAGTACACTTAGCACATTTATTTTTCAGCAGGGTGTTTATATGGCAAGTTACCTTACTTAATAATTTTAACAAATCCTTTGTTAAAACTGTCTCAGCTGTATGTTTACCGTTCATCTTAAATATTGATGCATGTCTTAGAGAACCACATCATTCTCTGTCCCGTCCGTTTCTCATAATTGGTGCTGTTTTCCTTTTCAGATGAAGGCAGAAGAGACGGCAGCCTGCAGAGGAGCTCAGCAGTGAGGGAGCTCAACACCTCTGCTAAAACATCTGGTTCTGGCGTCTGCAAGAAACAGACAGACAGACACTGAAAAGCAACATTTGCAATTAATTGTTTGACTGACCTTTAGCATATCAAACACAAAACTGAATAAATTATAGCAAGCATCTTCACAAAGACAATACTTGTTTTTTGTTTTCATTTTATTTTTAACCCCCATATAGGAGAACAGAACATCTCGACTGTTCAGCCAGGCCAACAATTTCTCCTAACGACCCCCCTTTCAGAAGCATAGACCAGTATCAGGTATAGCAGGCTAACAAAGAATCCAAACGACTCCCCATTCCTAAGGGGCGTACTCATTTGTCCGGATAAATTTGCATGTTTTCTAAGCCAAAACAAGGCTTTGTTTTTGGTCATATCTATAAAGCCTCAAACTCAACACTACGTCTGACATTTTTAATTGAAAAAGCTTCCTGGGTGGGAAGCGAAACGTCTTCAAACTTGGAAACAAAGTCCAGTGGATTCTTTTTTTTTTTTGCTTTTTTAGAATAGAGCAAAGCACTACAAAAGTATGTACAATGATTCTATTTTTACTTTAGCTGTGTCTCAGAAATCTGTACCAATTAATTTTACAGATTTTCCGCTTATTGCAGTTTTATTTTAATTTGTCTTTTTCTGTGTGAAGAGAATAAATGACATGGTCAAATATTAACGCTCCTCAAAAATGCCCCCTGCTTCTCTGTCAGTGAAAAAAACAAAAACAAACCATCATTTTAATTTACTGCGGTTTTCTAGGCATTAGTCGTATTTTCCTGAACTGCTCGCTAATTGAGTATTTATACAATGTTTTCTTGATTGTCATATCCTTACTGTCAGATATCCACCCACTCAACTCTTCACCAAAATAACACTGGAGATCAGTGTTCAGTGATGAGCTCAGCTCTTAATTTGTGGATAGATGTTCTGTCTTCAATTGATTAATCCCATTCATCATGGTAGATCAGCGGCGATGTGAGCTGAATCATTCCATGCTGTGAATGCAGATTGAAGATCATGTTTTCTCCACAAGCGGCCCAGTTTCCGGCATCTTTAACAGAGAAGCACAATAAAAAAAAAGATTTAGGTGAGGATTTATTCCCACTCAGATGTTCCTAATCTAATGACAGTGTTAGCGTTGGTGCTAGCCACTGCTTCTTTGGTGTCAGCATTACAATACCTAGCAGAAGTATTTGCATCCCATAAACTTGCACCAATAAAGCTACTCTTGAGAGAGAGTCATGAAAAGTTTCTGCTTTAAGGTTTGCAATAAGGACACAGCAAATACTTTGGACCTGAACACATCCTCTCCTTGGTGAAACACGGTGGTGGCAGCGCAAAGTTTCTTCTACACAAAAACATACAGATAGAACAAAAATGGAATTGTTCAGATCAAAATGCATTAATGCATTTTAAAGGCCAGGTCAAATTCCAGAACTATAACTAATATTAAGACTTGAGAATTTTCGATTTACATATGCTATCTATGTAAAAAATGAATGTGCCAGAGGTATTTTATAAAGAAGAATGGCAAAAATCTCCTTCCATGGATATTTCAAATCTGATAAAAAAAAAACAACAACTCTCAGTTGTCTATTTGTAATACAAATCTTAAAGAGCATATTGTGCTATTTAGTGGTTTATCAAATTATATCTATGCCATACATCAAAACCTGTCCATGTCTTATGGCAAAATGTGGATCAGTAGAGAGAAGAGCAGGTGTTCCTGAAGGTAAGAAGCAGGGCTTTTGCGTAAAGGATTGCACAGATGCACCTGCGTCTCCGATTCCAAGTGCTAAGAGGAACCAAGTTGACGACTCTACATCTGGAAACCACATTTATTACACAAAGTTTGTGTCTTGGCTCTGGGATTTTGTTGTCTAAGATATCTGCCACGTCTATCTGCTTGTTTCCTCTGCTTGCTCACAGAGGTTAACAATGGGTCAGGTGCACGGCACATGGGAAAAGATGAGGGAGAGCGAAAAACTCAATTAAATCAAGAGGTAAAGCCATAACACATTAGTCTCACACAATTACAATTTAGGGTAATTGCCTCTCCATAGCAACGCTGTGAAGGAGGCCACAGGTAATTTCTTTTGGACACTGGCTGAAGGAAATAACTTCAACATCTTTGTTTTCCCCATGGAAACCCCACCCTGCTTGATTGACAGCTTTTAGTCAATAAATCAAAATGTGAACACAGATGATTAAGTTGGTAATCAGAGCAGAGGGAAGAACTTAATTGGAAGAAATGATAAGTAAACAGTGCTGTTACTTGCGACATTGCCACGTCATTTCTTCAAAGAAATACACTCAGAAAGCAGAGTTTACTGGAAACATAGCCCCTTTTCTTAAAAAGAACTGGGTTTCAACAGCATAAGGGGATTTCAAATTTATTTTCCTAATCTACATTAGTATCCAGTTAAAGCTATTAACAAAGCAAAGAGGATTGCTGCTTTTATTTCTGCTAAATTCTGTCCCTTTTAAAATCGTAGCTGTTTTCTCTCTTGAAGAAAAAGATGGACCCATGGTTTGCAAAAAGAGTTGATAACCCTCTGGCTTTTTTATGTTTATCATATTACCACCATGAATTTCAATAAAGAAGCAGACATTAGGTAACAAAAAATATGAAATGAAACATACTAGCATGTTATTCATTTATTTTATGTGATTAAAAAATAAATCAAAGAACCAATCTTCTTTAATTTATGATCTAAGTGTCTGTAGCAGCTTTGCACATATTGAAACAGATTTTTTTGTTAAACTTTCTTTGTACCGTCACACTGGACTGAGAGTCTGTAAACAGAGTATTGACAGACTACCCAGTCCCTGCTTAAGAAAATCCTCCCCACAACATGATGCAGCCATCATCATGTTTCACTATGGGGACTGTCTGTACAGGGCTAAGTGTGGTATTCATGCACATCACATTGGATATTGACCAAAATGGTCAAATCTAGTCTAACCTGAGCAAAGCATTTTTTTCTTTTACTTTAATGACTTTCCATGGCAACAATCACTAATTTGAAGAGAACACAACTAATAGTTGTCCTTTAACACGTTCTCTTGCCTATGCAATACCTTTCTGTAGCTCCTCTAGACACTAAAAACAAGTGGGTCAGAAATAAACCAAACTGTGTTATTTCCAGCCAAGCTGCTGGTTTATTATACCACCAATCCAGGAGCAACTCCTTACAATATATACTGCCAACATCTATAGCAATACACGTACTTAACCAAAGTACACAGTATTGTTCTCTCAATATATTTTGTAGCACATCTAAAAGCAGAGATGAGAAATGCAGTCATCTCCCCAATTATAACTATAAGTACAATTGCAGACTTGAAATGCTGTGGGTGGGGAACAATCTATTTGTGAATTACTCACTGAATTATTGAATTCTAAGGCAGTAATTACTACTGATTTTTATTTAGTGATTCAGACTAAAGGGATCTGAAAACAAATGCTCACCACACTTTTCAGATTTTCAGTGGTTGAAAAGTCTACAAATCATGCAACCTATTTCTTCCACTTTAGAATTAAGAGCTGCTTTCTGCTGTTTTATGACATAAAGACCATAACATAAAATAAAGGTTATAGAAGTAATGTTGCAAAAGTAATAATTAATTTTAAAAGAATTCTGTCAGAATCCTTTAGACATGTCAGTGTTTCGACATATTGCAGTGCTGTACTTATGATATATCTTCATTAGTCTAATTTTCATTGTGTTAAGTATCTTCTAAATGTAGGAAAAGTAATTTAATATTCAACACGATAAATATCTTCTAATTAATAAAGTTAATGTTCAAATGCATTTAGTTTAAAGAAGGCATTTAAACAACCTACCTGGCTGCTAAATAAATGTGTTGCTATGATTGAATCTAAAATGCTTTCTAATTTCTCCACTTCATCATTCAGAGTGCTTGTAGCGAACATTTACCCTCTATTATCAGACTTCATTTTCCTCTTTCCAGCCTGTAACATCACGAGTGATAATATATTCAACCTGAATGGGCCAGTAGTTTTCAGCATATGTTAAATTGTTTGGAAAAATGTTCTTTAGAGTGTACCAAGTTTTTAGCTTGTCATTACTTCTTTTCCATCCTCTTTTCAAATCATGTATATCATTTTCTTCCCTTACTTATAAATGTGAATACAGACGACTTTATATGCAGGTATCAAATAAATAAACATTATTTTGTGGATGTTAATTGCCTTTCATTGTATTCTTGACAGTTTCCCACTGGTATCCCCTCTAAATAGACATCAGAAATAAGACAATGCAACAGTTTGTTCTAATTTTGAATGTAAATTGTCTTGTTCCATTGGAAAAGCGTCTCACTTATCTCCTTAATTCAAGAAAAAACAAACCTATTATTAGAAAAAATTAGCGTATTTATAGGGCTATTCAGAGATACCAAATAACCATACATATATTTTTTGGGAGTGTAGGAGGAAGCCGGTGTACCAGGAGAGAACCCACTCAGAGAACATGCCGAACTCTATTAAAAAAGAACCTAGGCCAGGCAATAAAACCCAGTGCCTTTTTGCTGTGATGCTAGAAACTGTACCACACTGCAGTCCAGATGAAAAACATTCAAGAAAAATACATTCCTTTATATCTTTACTGGTTTCCCATTTAAATATATATATATATATATACCTCTGTGACACTTTAGTGTACATAAAACAAAAAAAAATCACAGTAAAAAAAAACCTATGAAATTCAAAGGAGTATATCAGCAGTTAAAAAGCTGATTGCTGAAAAGTCAAGAAGCAAAAAAGTTAAGAAATTCTGGAGTAGTAATATGTAGTAAAACATAATAAAAAAAAATCTTATTATATTGCAGAATATATAGAACAAAACTGTAATGTTGCCAGCAGATAATTATTCTAAAATGAATGGTACTATACAAAGACCACTTTTTGGCAATTGTTGTGGCCAGTGGTATTGTCATAGATTACTAATGTAAAGATCTCATCCACTACAAAAATTATTCTGATAATTGTATTTAATAAGCATTGTTGTTCTGGATCATCTAATGGTTTTCGAAAAAAATAGGTTTCCTATTTTACACATTTAAAACATTTATGGATATGAAAGTGTACTACTGGCTTAGGAATGACGCATTAAGACCGTTGTGTTCTGACGTAGGTCACGACATCAAACAAAAGTTTAGCACCATTTTGATGTAGCCTCAACTTTCATCAGACTTTGTCATATCGAAGCAAAGGACTCTGACCTGCACACCTGAGCCAACCCAGCCTACCACAGCTGGACGGCCAGACCCTCAGCCAATCTGTCCATCAAAGCAGCGTGTACGATCCTAGTCTTGACAAGAAATTTGTGTTGTTTAAACCCAAGACACAGATGAGACACAATTGCACACACACGTACAGAGAAAGACACGTGTTCAGATAAATCAGAAGAGACAACAAGGAGAACTGAGAGAAGAGGCAGAGACAGCTTAGATAAATACCAAGACAAGTCGATGTAGCTCTGTAAATATTGGGTCTTTAAATGGAGAAAGTGACAAATAAGAAAGAACATTAGGTCTTCTTTCCCCACAGAAGACTTTGAACTATTGTGAGCCTAGAACAGAAGGAAGCTTGTTGTGTGGCACTGTAATTGCTTTCAAATTATGTCTGTTAAAATCAAAGCCGTAACAAAGAATGGCAAAGAAGACATCTTTGTGTCGGCAGTAAAAAACAGAAATTATACAATTTGCTTGAATGGACAGTTAATTAAACTACTGAAAGAAAAAGTAAATGATTTTAGATAATAACTTCTTCAAATCTTTCTGATGGGAGATTTCTTAGCTCTCAATGAGCACGTATTTATAAAATGAATTGTGCAAAAAAAAAAAAACAGCAATGCAGTGCTGCTTTTTACTGAGGTTCACCCAGATGTTTGATTTTAGAAATGAAGATATACTTTTCAATCCTGATATATCTTTTAGAGCCCACTTGTGTTTAGGAATGATTCAAGAAAGGTATTGCATATCCCACTCTATGTCCATGAACAAAAAGTTTGTTCAGCATTTTCATATGTAGACATTGATGCTCTGACATAGCACACAAAGGTGATGAACTGTTTGAAAGGTCAATTGCAACGTTCATTCAGCCTTCTGATATGTTTAGAAATATAGTGTAGTCAGAGTAACGGCATTATTGAGTGGTTTATGTAGTTCCTTTATCACCAAGTGTAATGCATTATGCCATAGAGTACCAGAGACTGGCCCCACCATGTCCCTGACGAAGTAAGTGGGAGAAGATGGATGGATAAACAAGCAGTGTTTCAACTGCAGGCTGCATGGCGGAGAGGTGTGTAGCACTGCTGCCTTGTAGCAAGAACATGCTGGATTCAATTCCTTTCCCAGAGTCTGTCTGCATGGAGTTTGCATGTTCTCCCCATGCATGAGTGGGTTCTCACTGGGTACTCCTCCCAGAGTCCAAAAACATGACTGTTAGGTTAACTGGTTGCTCTAAAGATCTCCTTAGGTGTGAGGTTGTGTGTGCATGGTTGTGTGTCTCTGTGTTGCCCTGCGACAGACTGGCGACCTCTTCAGGGTTTACCCCGCCTCTTGCCCGTAGACTGCCGGTGATTGTTACTGACCCAACTGCGGCCCTGACAGGACTAAGCGGGAGAAGATGGACGGATAAAGTCAGTTGAACAGTGTAGGAACAGTTTGCATATGTGCCTCCCACTTTTTAAGGGACCGAAATGGACAAATTAGCAATTTTAATTCAAGCTTTTAATACATTTTTGCAAATCCTTTGCAGTCAAGTACAGCCTAAAGTCTGAAACGCATAAGCATCACCAGATGCTGGGTTTCATCTCTGATGATGCTCTGCCCGGTATGTACTGCAACTGTCTTCAGTTAATATTTGTTCTTGGAGCAGATAGGCAGATGATATTGCCCAATGAACTTCAGAGTTCATCCAGCTGTTTTTGTCAGGAGCCATATCATCAAAAAGTACAAGGAGCTGGTGCTATTGGCAGCCATACATGCCCATGTCATGACACTATCATCACCATGCTTCACTGATGAGGTTGCATCTTTGTATCATATTGAGATGTGATAGAAACAGATTCCGAAGGCAAACAGCACACTTGAAATGAACTCTAGACCTTTTATCTGCTCCTTGATAATATAGAAATATCATACACCTAGCCAGGGAACAGCTGATCAGCCATTTGTTCCATTACTTTTGGGAAATAATGGGACAAGTGGGAAGCACATTGACCTGGATTTGGATGTAAATATTCTCAGATTAGAGCTGAAATTCTGCAGTTGTTTATTTTTCCAAATCCCTTGTAGTGATGTATAGAGCCAAAAAGATTAGAATTGTGTTGCTTATCCAATATCTATAAACCTGACTTTATTTGTTCACTAATTAGACAATCCATTTGGGTTTGGCAATTTCAAGGAAATCATTTATTTGTCCGTATTGGGTCCTAGTTTAGTAGGGTTATGGTATGGTTCTGTTCTTCAGGGGTATATTCAGGGTTTTATTTTCAGTGAAATGAAATTGAAAAACTTCAGCATACCAATACATTATACTGTAGATGACCCTACTCTAACAACCTTAAGTTAATGAGGGAGTAATGAATGGAAGAAAATTAACTGCCTCCTCAGAGTCCTAAACGAGTCCATACACTATTGGGATGTATTAGAACAAAAAAAATGTTAGTCTGGGCATCTTTTCCCTCATCAGCTGTGTTTATATGCACAAACGTTTACGATCGGAGTGAAATGTATGAGGACTCAAAAACCTAAAAAAAAAAATGGCACTGATTTAGTAATTGAGTTAAAACTGACTTTAAAAGGACTAAGCATGTGTCATGTAAATGTATCAGATGGAATAATCTGACCACTGTCTATCACTTAGAGTACCTGTGAAGTGGGGTGGGCATGCACACTCGGGTCAGCTTGCCTAATCCAGAATAACTTCTAAACTCCTGAAAAGGGTTCGCATGCTTGCTGATCAGACTGTCAGCCTGCATATTCTACCCCCTTCAGACAGATTGCAATTATTGCATGACCTCACAAACATGCTTTAAGAATGTCCACAAACATGGGTGCTCCTGTGGCGTGGAGGTAGAGCGCATGACCCATATACTGGATGTCACAGGTTTGGCCCTGCTGGCCTTTGCTGGAGGTCTCTCCCCTCTCTTTTAACCCACTTTCCTGTCTGCATACACAGTAAATGTTGCAGTGTTAAAGTTACACTTTGAGTGTTAAAGTAACACTTTCAGAGTACATTTGGTCCCACACTAATTCAGAGTGGGACCAAATGTACTTGAGTGTTACTTTAACACTGCAACATTTACTTTGTACTTGTAAAAGAAAACAAAATAAAGGCAACTAGAGCCTAAATAATAATTTCTAAGAATGTCCACAAACGTGGACAACCTTCCAAGCAGTCTGTCAAAGGTTTGGACTTATTGTATATAGCTCTTTTTTTTAAGTCAGGGAACTCCAAACCACATAACACTACATTTAGTCATTCCTTTACTCACACATTGAGACACACACTAACCTACACTGTAGCCACAGCTCCCCTGGGGCAAAGCAGAAGCGAGGCTGCTATACAAAGGCGCCACCAGGCCCTCGGACCAACATCAGTAGCCGCTGCGGGTGAAGTGTCTTGATGAAGGACAACACGACCGAAGCGAACAAAGCTTAGGTCCACCTGGCAACCCTTCTGTGTCACTCCTGTTACCCAAGTGATGACAGTGGCTTAAGATGATGTTAGTGGTTATGCTGCAAAGGGAAGGGTGAAATCAATTTAAACCCAGAGTCAAAAATGGGATAACCATCCGTGCATAAAGGCAGATGAGAAAGTACGTTTTATGTGAAAATTGGTGTGAAAACAGCTATCAGCATTGTAAAATACACATATTCAATTAGAATTTGTTGGCAATAACCAACTGGACCTTGGACTTCTTACATCCGAAGTTTCAAACTCAATTAGAACAAATCCTCACTTCTAATAAGGCTACTGGACATTAGACATACTTTGCACTGCCATAAAAAATGTGAAAAAAAGAAATAGATTTATAACCTCCAGTCTTGTGAACCAAAATGACACCACTCTGAAAGAAAGTCCTTCTTGTTTTCTGCAGTTGAAGACCAAGTGCCATGGGAACAATGCCTTTGTGCTGCAGTTTGGAGAGAAAGCTGGAACAACACAGGGGTCCTACTGTGAAGACTCTGCCATTATTAGATGTCAGAGTCCTCATTTGCACTTTTTCCTTTCAGCAGATCAGTGAAATCTATCTCTTATATAATCCTAACCTCTTCATATGAACTAACAAATGCTTTTTTAAGGGCGTTGGGTCAGGGTCACTATTTTTGTGTTCAGGTGAGATTTTCATGCAAAAAATAAAAAGCAATGCAGAAAGCAGATCTCTAACTAGCTTAGGAGCGTGACCTTTTCCTTTTCACAAACAGTATTTCTTTCCAAACGCAAGTAGACAGATTGTCAGCATTGTACAGTACAGGTGCTGGTCATAAAATTAGAATATCATGAAAAAATAGATTGATTTCAGTAATTCCATTTAAAAAGTGAAACTTGTATATTATATTCATACATTACATACAAACTCATATATTTCAGATGTTTATTTTGTTTAATTTTGATGATTACAAATGACAACAAATGAAAATCTCAAATTCATCATATCAGAAAATTAGAATATTACTGAAGACCAATAAAAACAAAGGATTTATAGAAATGTTGGCCAACTGAAAAGTATGAACATGAAAAGTATGAGCATGTACAGCACTCAGTATTTAGTTGGGCCTCCTTTGGCCTGTATTACTGCAGCAATGCGGCGTGGCATGGAGTCGATCAGTCTGTGGCACTGCTCAGGTGTTATGATAGCCCAGGTTGCTCTAATAGTGGCTTTTAGCTCTTCTGAATTGTTGGGTCTGGTGTATTGCAACTTCTTCTTCACAATACCCCATAGATTTTCTATGGGGTTAAGGTCAGGAGAGTTTGCTGGCCAATTAAGAACAGGGATACCATGGTCCTTCAACCAGGTACTGGTAGCTTTGGCACTGTGTGCAGGTGCCAAGTCCTGTTGGAAAATGAAATCTGCATCTCCAAAAAGTTGGTCAGCTGCAGGAAGCATGAAGTGCTCTAAAACTTCCTGGTATGTGGCTGCGTTGACCCTGGACCTCAGAAAACACAATGGACCAACACCAGCAGATGACATGGCACCCCAAACCATCACTGACTGTGGAAACTTTACACTGGACTTCAAGCAACGTGGATGAAGTGCCTCTCTTCTTTTACTCCAGACTCTGGGACCTTGATTTCCAAAGGAAATGCAAAATTTACTTTCATCAGAGAACATGACTTTGGACCACTCACCAGCAGTCCAGTCCTGTTTCTCTTTAGCCCAGGCAAGACGCTTCTGACGCTGTCTGTGGTTCAAGAGTGGCTTGACACAAGGAATGCGACAGCAGAAACCCATGTCTTTCATACGTCTGTGTGTGGTGGTTCTTGAAGCACTCACTCCAGCTGCAGTCCACTCTTTGTGAATCTCCCCCACATTTTTGAAGGGGTTTTGTTTCACAATCCTCTCCAGGGTGCGGTTATCTCTCTTGCTTGTACACTTTTTTCGACCACATCTTTTCCTTCCCTTCGCCTCTCTATTAATGTGCTTGGACACTGAGCTCTGTGAACAGCCAGCCTGTTTAGCGATGACCTTTTGTGTCTTGCCCTCCTTGTGCAAGGTGTCGATGGTCGTCTTTTGGACAACTGTCAAGTCAGCAGTCTTCCCCATGATTGTGTAGCCTATAGAACTAGACTGAAAGACCATTTAAAGGCTTTTGCATGTGGTTTGAGTTAATTAGCTGATTAGAGTGTGGCACCAGGGGCCATCAATTTTGAACCTTTTCACAATATTCTAATTTTCTGATATGATGAATTTGAGATTTTCATTTGTTGTCATTTGTAATCATCAAAATTAAACAAAATAAACATCTGAAATATATGAGTTTGTATGTAATGTATGAATATAATATACAAGTTTCACTTTTTAAATGGAATTACTGAAATCAATCTACTTTTTCATGATATTCTAATTTTATGACCAGCACCTGTAGCTTACAGAACTAAGTAACAATTTAGATGTCAAGACTTAGAACAAAAATTGGTGGTACCCTAAGAAAACAACAGAAAAGTTGGCTTTTTATCAAATTTATCTTCTCTTTCTGTTTGGATGCAACTGCCTGGGCGAGGAGAAAGATGCTGCTTGCATGTTAGTATTCCCTTTCTCCCCTTGATCACTGTAAATTTGAAAAGTGTGATTCATGGTGGCAGAAAATTATGGGGTTCTTTCATCTTAACAAATCTCATAGAAGAACTTATTGTACGAACTAGGAGGCTGATGAGAGGCGGAGAAGGCAGATTTGCATTTAAAAAAGCTTATTCTCAAAAGGAATCTGTCTTTACAAATCTGATTTCTAATAAGGAAAAAACTTTCACCAAGCTTTTATTGCATGTATAACTTTCCGTACCTTAAGGAATGCAGGGGATATCACAGAGAAATTTGTTAGGAGCATTTTCAGATATGTAATCAGCTCAGTGGACAGTACAGGAGATGATTGCCATCTTTGCAAGGGCGTATATCATTAGCAGTAATGCTGATTAAAACTGATGATCACATTTTCAGTTAATCTTTTAGTTCACATCCCCAATTAGCATTTTTTTACTACCCGGGGTGGATCACGAATATAATTCAAGAAGAGAATTTTATAAGACTCAACTCGTCAACACCCCTATTAATGCAAACCAAAGATTCGCAATAATCTGTTTGTAACATTAGTTGTATACAAAGGATCAATCGTAAAGTATAGATATTTCTTAAACCATAGCCTGACAACTTACTGGGACTTTACCGCAAATTTAGGAATGTAAAAAAAGCTGCAGGACTAGAATCCAGAATAATCAACAATGCATCTTTAAGCAACACCATAAACTGTTCTAATCTCTGAGGTCAGAAACTCTGCAATCTGAAGGCTGCCTCACAGCCTCATTATTACGTTGTGAGAGTGTTGGACTTAAATTAAACCCCAGGCAACAAACATATACAACAACAAATATGTTCCTAATCTTAATGGCATTTTTACCTTGTTAATGACAGATTTTAAAAAGATGATTTATAACATGAATTTTATAAAATCCACAAATCTGAATTCCTGGACTTTGTAACATTACACTAAAATTATTTTGTCTAAAGTTATTTTCTTCAGACCATGTTCCTTAACCACATTCTCAAATTGGCATTAGCTTTTCTAAAAACTTAATTTTTTTTTTTTTTTACGTCTGTTTTGGCCTCCCTAGATTCCTCAAAGTAGAAATAAATTACTTATTAAATAAATAGGGAACTTATTAAATAGTTAAATAACATTTTCCCTTTTTATCTCACACATAAAACTTCTTTGGGTTTGGATTCCTTCTGAAGATGATTTTACATTATAATACATAATGGGGTATACGTACTTTTTCCAAGTCCATCTTGACTGGGATCTAAACCTTTGTTCCTATAACTGTGTACAGCATTTTTATCAAATCAGACCCATTGCCTGTTAGCTATTGTATTGCCCCTCTGCCAACAGCTCCTTTAAACAAGAAGAGAACTTTGAAATGATTTGTGCCTAAATGCAAAAGATTTGCTTATTTCTCAGGCAGTTGGCTTGTGAGGCTACTGATCTGCTGTGTCACCCTTTAGCAAAAAGTAGTTTTTTCAAGTATACTATGGTAAAAGTACACTAATTTCATACTTAAAATCAGGCAGTGCACTTCGAGTTTACTTTTTCTAAACTATATTTCATAGTTTAGAACTTTCATAGTGAACTTGACTACACTATTGTTAATTTCATTGTTAACTAAAGTACACTTTAAATATACTTTTGTAAACTTAAAAATGTCCCAATTTAGTTGCCCCCAGCATTATGGAAAATCTTGTTATTTCTAGGTATTTCTATTGTTATGATTAGTTAAGATAATATAACACATTTAATTACATGAATGCAATGAAAAAATAATTATTTTTGACAGATATTATTCCCAGCCATCAGTGCCAGATTATTATTGATCCTTGTGTGAGAGTTCTGTAGTGTACCCAGTTGTGTTTCTGATTACCTAATCCTGACTAGTTTCTTCCTCTGGACTCCAGAGTTTTTGCCAGTCCACAGAAAAACCCAACAGAGTCCGAAGATCGGCCAGGCAAACAGCTCAGACAGGGGCAGCCTCATGACTTTGCCCTGTGCATTATTCTGCCTTCCTGCTTGGATCTGACCTCCTGCCAGTTCTGCAGCCTTCCTGTCTTCAGTGTCTGGAACTCTCTGGCAGGGTCCGTTGCGTCTTGTCAGCCGACCGGCTAGAATCATCCTCATTCTCTAGGGACAGACTGAACTGTGAAACCAGGTTAGTGTGTCGCACGCTCATAATCATCCTCCGTCAGATTATCGTGGTCTCTAACCTGTGTTTCTCTCCTATAACATTCCTACTTTAGACGCCCTAGCTCCTGATACCCCAGATCCACAGTCCGTCATTTGAATAAACACTTTTTTAGGTTATTCCACTGCTTGTCTTGCCTGAATTCTGGGTCCTTCCGCTTCTGAGTCATTACAGATTGCTTATTTATGCTATGGTGTTTTTAGAGTAACACAGAGAGAAAGACACTTCTCTTTCATAAATGGTCTGCAAGGAAATCCAAAGACTTCAGCTTTGGCCTCATCTGACCTGACTGTATTTTCCCAGTTCTTCACTGGTTAGTCAAAATCCTCTGCAAAATAACTTCAAACAAGCTCATCATGCTGCTTCTTCACTCAGCAGTGGGATCAGAGGACACTGTCATCAAGTCTGATAATGTTTTCATGGTAAAACTGTAGTCTGAAGCTCTTTGGGATTGATCCTCTGCTTTTAGGACAACCCTTTCTATTACTCCTTTGAATCTTCTTCCCTCCACTAAAAATCTTACAAGAATCATCTGGGTAGGGATGGTTTATGGTAAAGGGATTCAGAATCCAAAAAACGCTCACTGAAATGTTCAGAAGTTTAAATATACAATCCTAACAGCTGCTTTTGGTATGTTTTGAAGTAGAAACACTTTCTACTTTTACAAACTTTGTTATTCTGTGCAATACCTTTTTTTTTGTTAAGATAAAACCTTTTTATAAGAAATCTGTTGGCTGTTTTTACCTTGCACAATTTGTGCTGAATGTTTGTTTCGCTCATTATATGTATTTTTTAAGCACCTTTATTGAAGTAATTCAGCAAAAGTCAACCTACTTAATGTCAGCAGTATCACAATATGTCATAAACTCCCACCACTGCTCCTCACCAGGCACATGGCATCTCTATCAGGAAGCACGATGGTAGCAACTTTATGCTCTGTGGATGCACTTCACCAGGCTGATAAACAAATAGAGAGAAATATGGTCCAGGATGACAACCTACATCAGAAAACTTAAATAACACAATTAAGGGCAATTTATCATAGCAACCTGGTCAGAAATACAAATAAAGACACTAAAATAATGAATAATGATATGTTTTGACCAAAGGCATATGATAATGGCAACCTGAAGGCATTAAAATGAAACATGTCAATAAGACATGCCTCCCATCCAGATCCGACCAGCTTTCTGGGTGACCCAACCATTTTGGAGTGCATGCAGCCATATTCAGTCTGTCTGTGATTCACAACTTGGTATGTCAAAATGGACAGCCAAAGCCATGCAGAACAGACCTGAAAACAAGGTGATTGATGATGTAGAGTGGCCAAATCTGAGCACATGTCTGAATCCTAATGAGGAATTCTTCATGGACAGAGTAAAGAGCTGTGAATTTAGCCAAAGATACAACTACTAAATACTGAACATTCATATTTTCAAACAATTCACATGCTTTTTTTTCTTCAGTTCTATGTTTAAAGGTTGCGTTGATTTTTTTTTTTAAATTGGGGTAGATTATATTGGCCATTATTTCGTTTACAAAAGAGAGTAAAACATCCAAAGGCAACATTTTTCCCATGTCCGTTCTACACTGTAATTTGTGGTTGTAAGTTGACACTAAATAAAAGAGTTTAAGTGCTCTGGTACTTTTGTGAGGTACTGTGCCTTAAAACTAGGTTCTGAAATTTACCAGACTGTCAACTCCCTGTATAGAGGAACTTAAGGTTCCACTCATCTGCCTTTTAGGGTGGTTAAGCTTTTAATTCAGAGGACATTAACTAAGTTGCCCCTATCTAAAATACTGAAAGCCTTCTAGAGGAGTTTTTTTTAACAAAGCTCTCTGATCTTTACGCCCCCAACCCCCCCCCCCCCCCCCCCCCCCCCCCCTGTTTACACATCTGCTTCAAAATCCCATGTCAGCCATCTACAGGCTCACGCTGCTTCCCTTTGAATGATGATATACCTGTTAAAGAGAGTCTTCAAGGGCACATGTGTCTCCTGAAGAGGAGTAAATCTTTTAATTCCTGCCAGTCAGTCATGACTCCACGCTCCATGTTATCTCGCTTGTGTCACCCTCCTCGTCTCTCTCTTTGCATCCGGTGCTATACAAAAAAAGCACTCAACACATCCTCTGAGATAGTTAGAAAGCAGCGTTACCAAAGAATGCTGATTTTTGACAGATTACATGGAAGCAAGCTGCTGCACAAAAGGATTATGAATGGGAGGTAAATGAAGCTCTTGGCGATGCAGATTCACAGCAAATGCTATTTGGGTTTTCTTATTAAGTAGGTCTCTTGGAGACTGGGCCCTTCGTTGACGCATCTATATATTCAAATTTGTTCCTTTTGTTCACTTAACGAGTCACAGTCACTTTTCTTTTCCATCTGATGCAGTGAGCCACATAATGAAATTAATGTACTAATTCAGTCGTGTAGATGTGAACCAGTTTGAGACCTTTTTGTTCCACACATCCCGGGGCATCTGCTTTTGGTGAGGCAGCCCATGTGTAAAAGTTTCATTTGAACTTGGTCCAAAGTGCTGCATTGCTGGCATTCTTTAGCACCTTCATGTTAGATGATTTATCTTATTTTGAAAATGAGATCAATCAGTCATAATCTGACTGTTCAATAATTAATGACTTGCTTCCTCCATTAAGGAACTTTAAGTTTCAAAATGTTGATATAGTGTATATGTTTATAGCATACTTTGACTATATGGAGTATTTCATTTCCACATTGATGTGTTTTAATCTGTACAGTGGAAAAGTTGACTTAGTGGGCTTGTATGCTCACGTCTTCCTTAAGCAGCTAACTTTCCAGGCTCTCGCTGGAAACAAAGCTTATTAACTTACTCTATTTTTAGTTTGCTTTTTCATTGTAATGATACAAACTACACATGCACTTACGCACCTTGATGAAGACATCAGCAGTGACGTTAAGATGAAGGAAGGCAGAGACCAGGGCCAAACAGAGAGGAGCTCTTTTTTCTTTTTTTCCTAGAGCGCGTCTGGCGCGCACTGATAAAAACCCCTTGTCGCGCACAGAGCGCACAGAGGAGCAGAGAAGAAACAACAGGACACATCTGACTTAGACCTTCTGACAAATGTAAGTACTTGGAAATTTCACTATTTATTCTAAGAAATAAAAAAAGTAGACCATTCATCTCTTTTTTAAATGCATTCATTCCTTTATTTAATAATCCTAGAAATTGTATGGCTTTGAACGCAAAACAAAGTGCATGCGAGTTTTGATGTAGAAAGAGGCATGCAGCAGAAGCAGCAGTATTTAAGCGTGGCACAGACTGGATTGTCTTCTCTGTGTCAGATGCATCCTAACTTTTTGAGCTGGCTGGGGACTCTGGGGCTCCTGCTGTGGGCGCTGGTCTGCCTGGGAGCCTTGACAGAGGGGTACCCAGTGAAACCCGAGAACCCCGGGGAGGATGCTCCGGCGGAGGAGCTGGCCAAATACTACTCTGCCTTGAGACACTACATCAACCTCATCACAAGACAGAGGTAAGGAGTAAAAATTGGTAACATAGAATAGAAGAGAATTTTAAAAGGTAAATTCAAATTAATATAGGCAAGAAGTTGTTAATCTCTTTGAGAAAAAAAAAAAACTATTTCTATCTGTCTATCTGAATGATTTTGGTGAGGTAAATTTGTATCCTTGTAATAAGATAATTAAAATAAATAAATAATAAAACAATTAAAATAAAATTTATTTTTTATTTAGTTTATAAGTGAATTTAAAAGCATTTTTTAGATTTCTTTAAAAAATAATAATAAGAGTTCCCATTATACTACCAGGATTTTCTGTAAAGTCCCCCATAGTTTTCCTCGCATTTGGAAGCCTCTGCAAGCAATAAACCACTCCAGGATATCTGTGGTCCCCACAGGACTTATCAAAAGCACAGGAAGGGACGAGGAAACCCCCTGTGAAGCAGCTTGTGTCTCTGTCTTCCTAGATTATTGTCTGACTCTGCTTGGGTTTGGATGAGGACACAAACACAGGCAGAAAAAATGAAATACTAAAACGTGCAAACTTACTTGTGCCAAGCCATTTGTATCATTAGTTAATAATACTAATAATAATTTTTACCAAATAAAGTGCTGAATGGCAGGAGACAACACTTGTAAAATAAGAAATAAAAATACACTTCATAAACAGATAAAAACAATACACAAGAGAAAACACCAATAAGGAAAGAACAGAAGCTTAGGAATTGAGTTAGGTGAGTTTTTAGCCAAGCTTTAAAAACCTCCAAGGAACAAGCCTGCTGAATATCTAGAAGGAGACAAACATGGAGTACGAAAGGAAGATGGATGCTCTCCTAAGCATTTCATTTTCGTTGTTTCCTTGTGAATTTAAGGTATGGTAAAAGGTCCAGTCCTGAGATTCTGGACACGGTGGTCTCAGAGATGCTGCTGAAGGAAAGCAGAGACACACTTCCACAGTCAAGGCATGTAAGGTATTCTGTGAGTTGAAGTTCTCCATTTGCGTAAAATAAAGCTGATCTCTTTCCTTTCCTTTCCCCAGATACGACCCATCCTTGTGGTGATGGCCCTCATTCGTCCACCACCTTGGTCACTTCTGACGCGCTGATAATGTCCACGTCTGTCCGTTCATCCTGCCATGCCCCACCCAATCACAGCTCTGTCTTTTCACCTGTTACCTGTTCAAATTGTTGCATAGCTTATCTCTGTCTCTGTGTATAAGCTTCAATTACCCATCTTGCCATAACACTGTAAATAGTTTATTGAGAGTCATCTGAGCACCCCAATGATACATGGCGGGGGGCGTGTCGATTGTATTGTATATCTGTGCTATTAAACAATCACTGTTTGAACAAAAGCATTTTTGGCATATGTTCAATGAGGCTCACATACATATAAGTGCTGAAATTGGTCAGTCACGTATTCAGGTCAGTGAGTTATTGGTGTCATAACAGATATGTGTCCTCAGCTGTGAAGACCTGGGAGCTCTCTGTTAGATTTCATGCTGTTTTTTAGCTTTTAAAAGATTAAGATCACCAAAATAACTTAAGCTTATTAGAAAAAGTAATTGCTCCCTCAAAAACAATTTTGGGCACTGGGGCTGACATCAGATACCATCAAACATTCCTTGTAACCTGGGTTTTACATCACTGGAGTGATTTTGTTAATCATGGCAGATTAAGCCCCAGCACAACATCTCAATTATATTTAAATCCAGACTTTGACTAGACCATTCCAAATCTATTTGTCTTTGTGTCTGTAAGTACTTCAGTGTTGGACTTGTTGATGCATTCCAGGTCATTGTCCTGCTGAATAATTTTGCTCAAACTTTTGCTCACAAACAGACTTTCACCAGTGCTGTAGTCATTATTCATTTTTTTCTGACCTCTTGGATGAGTTATATATGCAATCTTTAAATAACTGCAGTTGCCATGTTTTCTCCTGTTTTGGTTAAAGACTCCGGGGTTTGCTGAAGTCCAAAAAAGCTCAGTGATTTGGTTTCTGAATTATTCTCAACAATTCTTTAGATATGTTGCTATTTGACTTATTTTAGCCTATGTCATGATGTGATGCAGGTAACATGAAAGTGATTTCTTGATTCTACGTGTCGACCAGGTATTATTTCTGGACTTAACTTATGAAACTGAAGCAAAGATACGGACTGACACAGTTAATTACTGTTTTAATGGTTAATCATGTTTGTACTAAATGAAGATTAGTTCAGAATATGTTTTATGCTAAATCTGTCAGGCTCAGAACAAAAGGACCCAGTATTCGAAGTGGAAAGACAGGTTTAAAAACATGTTCATTTAAGACGAAACTGCAGAGAACAGCATCGACTTTTAAGGCAGGAACATCTGTAGGAGTAGAACACTGGATAGTGAAAATGTCCAAGGATGATTATGCATGTGTGAGTTACTGACCTTTGTTAAAGTTCTGTTTGTGACCCTGCGAGGCGGAGGTCTTTTCCGGTCCGGTGTCTTGCTAGCAGTAGTAGGCTCAGAGAGTCCCAGATGCTGAAGTCTCAGAACCGGGCAGATGAAGGAAGGCAGGATAATTCAGAGGACAAAGCCATTGTCGAAGAAGTGCTCGAGAGTCAGAGCAAGGATTTCAGAGGTCCAGATAAGTACAGAAAGGAAATGCAGGATGGTGTCAAGAAGCAGTTCCAGGTTCGGTACACAGGCAGAAATCCAGGAGAATTGCAAAAATCGGTCAGGTAAACAGATCAGAACAGGCAGGCTCAGTGGTCCAAAGGCCGAACAGGTCAGAATCAGGCAATCAGAAACACTCAGGAAAGCTAGAGAACTCTCACCAAAGGCTTGAATAATTTGGCACTGATGACTGGTTAGGGGGCTGGTTAAGTAGAAGCTGAGACAGGGGAATTGGATGAACTGTAATGAGAACTGGGCAGAGCTAGGCAGGTAAATGAAATGAGTAATCATGAAAGTAATCTGCGCCAAGATCATGACAAAATCATAGGTTAATATGTACTTTGTTCCGGAAGTTTACATGTTCTCAATGCATGGATTATCTCTGGGTACTCTGTTTTTTTTTTGCCACACTCTAAAAACATGGTGTTTGATTGGTTTTTCTAAATTGCCCTTAGGTGTGAGTATGTGCATCTTGTTGTGTCTTATGTCAGCCTGTGATTAGCAGGTGAACTGTGTGCCTTGCCTTTCACCCAAAGGCTGCTGGAGAGGTTCCAGCCCCTGAACCTGACAGATAAGTAGGGTTATAAGATGCAGATATGGATTTCAAGAAACTTAAAAAAAAACATGGCATCATTTAACCATATAGACAAACAATATGGTGGAGCATAAGCAGTTCTAGACAGGGGCCCATAGGGGCCAGTGCCCCTGTAGAACTGGCCCCAGACAATGTTAAAGTCCCTCTACTGAAAACATACACAGTAGAAATGTATATATAACCAGCTTAAATTTTCTTGAAGTAAGTTTATGTCAAGGTATTTTTCAATTATCCAGAAGTGAGACATTGTGTAAACAAAAGAAAAGATGGATCTTGTCTTTATAAGTTTATTCTAACAGGGTTTGAAGGTACATGCTTTGAGAGAATGAACATGTGCCCTGACTTGAGGGTTGATCAGATTTTACAGCTTTTGAAACACACAAACAAACATGGGCAGGTTTTCATCTGATTCAAAGAGGTAAGATTTTGCAAATGGAACAAGATGATTTATGTTTAAGGAAAAAAAACTTCACTATTATCTTATTACAAGAGCATAATATATCTAATTATCTTTTTCAAGAGCGGAAATACTCATTCCTTTGGCAGATGATCTTATTTACCTGCTGAAATTAAGGAAAATGCACTTATTTGAAGAATATTTTTTCTTTGTTAGACTGATTTTTAGAGTATCACTCTAAATATGTCTTATGAGGATATATGATGACAAGACAGACTGTCACTCATTATTCCCTGAAACCAATTTAATATTTTAAAATAATTTCCTATAACAATTATTCAGAAATTAAAGTCCACTTTAAGCTTCATCCAAACTAAGATAAGATAACAGTTTTATCCGGTTAGTTTAGTGTTAGCTTTTTAACTCACTTAATATACTAAAGAATGCATTCCTGCCCTAGTTTTATTTATTTATTATTGCATCATTTCTTTTCTTACACACTGTTTACGTTCGATCACTGCTGCACTTCATGTAATGGAAATGTTAATTTCACTGCTAGGCTGCTGCTCATTCACTGTCTAAAAGCTGTTCAAAATGGAATTTAATTTTGTATACACTCCGTGTATACACTCCATTTTGTATACACGGAGTGTGACAATAAAAGTTGTCTGTTCCCTTGAAAACAATTTAATGAATTAAAAATTTTCTAAATTTAATCCAAAACCTTTTCTTCAGAAGACTTGGTCAGTGACATGCAGTTATTTAAATGTTCCCATGTAAAACTATTTTATGCTGTGTGTGTATATAATGGGGCATGTTGTCTCAAGTTTATTACTCAACTCAATGTGCTCCTTTAACTTAGATCATGTCTGGACCTGTGCGGGGAAGCACACCCTGCCTTTTACTCGAAAACAGTTATTAGAGGATACATAACAAAAAATAGGCTCAAATATGACCTGGTAGTCATGATAGATTAGATATTTTGATTGAAGAAATGTTTTTTTCACCAGTTAATAGCGCCATCTTGTGGCAGGAAGGGTAAGAGCCTGTTCTAACGTGAAATAGTTCAATTTCCAGAGCTCTAATCCTCTTGTCGTTTTGGTTTGTAAGATAGTATTTAGACAGTAAAAGGCTCAGAAAAACCAATCTGGAACAGAGATATTCATGGGGTAAACCCACGAAGCTCTTAGTTCAATCGGGATTTACTAGGATAAAAACTGGGACACTCTTTAACCTTTTTTTGCTTTCTATCTCAAAGCTTATAGTACATTTTATCTAAAGCTCATCAAATATAATAGAAAGAATATTAAACCTGACCGTTTAGACTTTTAAAGAAATTTTTTTTTAACAAAACTTAACAATTGCGAAATCAGATTTTAATAATAAAGTGTTAGATATACCAAAGTTACCAGGCTGATGTACAGGTCCACAAAACAAATAAAGAGAAAAGTAGAACAAAAAGAAAAGACGAACAAAAATATTTATGGAGATAAATCTGTTTTTAACACAGAAACACAGCGGCTACCAATATGTTTTTATGGTATGGTTTGGATGTTTGGGGTCAAGTAGCCAAAAGGCTACTACTTAGAACTGTAAATATACAGTCATATGTTTATATTACTATTTTTTTTATGTATTTATGACTGTTTTTCAAGGCTGCACTTTGAAAAAATGAAATTGTCTAGAGCTGTTTTTAAACAAAATTTATTTTTGTATACAATCACGTATACAAAATGACAAAATAAATCTGTCTAAGTCTAACTTCTCTCCCACATGCTTGCTGTGTCCCTTACAGTAGACTATATGGCTTGATATGCAAAGCAAACAGAACTTCTTTTTTTTTTTTTTTTCTTAACAGTTAATTTTCTTGATGCCTAAAAGAGCCCAACAGATTTTACTTTCACAAGTGTAGCAGTATGGCATTTGCCATATTGCTCCACTTGTTCCATGATTATAAATTGCTTTATTATAATTATGCAGGGAGTTTTACAGTTTATATGGACACTGCAATGTAAATAGAACTGAAGAGGAAAAACAGAAGAAGAAAAAAAGAGAAAAGATGAAAGAAAGAGGAGATAGAAAGGAGACAATAACAAATCATTTTCAGTCTGCTTCATCACCTGCAACAAGATGCAAAAAGAACAGCACAACCAACAGACATGGTACGAGACATACAATAAAGCAACACCTTGAAACTATCGCTGAAGTAGTATTATTTAGTCTGACAAGTACTCTTTGTTAGCTAAAGATAAGAGTGTGGGCTTTCTGTGAATCAAACAAACAAACAAGCAAAAAGGACTTCTTAAGGTTTTCTTTCAACGCCTTTTTTTGCCGCTCCTAAAAAATATCAATGTAAATATTTATATTCCTATCAACAGATTTCTCTAGCTGAGGTATGGATTTCTATAGCTCCTCCAGCCAATGTGTTTTAATCTAATCTCCACACTAGATCTTTGTTTCTACTAAGTGATGAGATTTCTGATGTCCTCCAACAACTTTCCAAAATGGGTAACATTATATTTTATGTAGGTGTGTCATAATAAACAAGGTTGAATAGAAAAATAATCCACATTTATAACAAAACTTCTAAAAAAAAACTTGGCAAACTGTAGTTGCTGGTGATTCATCCAGGTAATAGTCATTCCAAAGTAAAAAAACAACAAAAAAAAAACAATCCCCTGGACTTTGTTTCCCAGTTAAAATAAGTTTCGCTTCCCATCCAGGAAGCTTTTTCAATGGAAAATGTCAGGAATAGCGTTGAGTTCGAGGCTATATATAGTACGGTATATAGCTGAGTTTGAGGCTATATACAGTACTGTATATAGCCTCAAACTTAAAGTCCAGTGGATTGTTTTTTTTTTTTTCTTCTTTTAGGAAGGATAAACAGTATGCTCTTTCCCAACCTCTTCACTGTTCAGTACTATCTTGCTTTCCTATCTTTTATGTTTTGTTTTTGTTTTTTTGCAAAAAATCTGGATAAAGCCCTCTTTTTCTGTCTTTACTGTATTTAAAAAAAGATAGTGTACAGAAGAAGCAACAACATTTAAAAAAAAAATGTTCCCTTTACCCTAGAGACCTTTTAATAATATTGCTTTTATTTCCATATTCATGTAGAACCTACTAATATTCCTCTCACAGTCTCTTTCTTTTAGTTTTAATTCCCAGTTTAAATCATAACTGCTGTGCATTTAGTTATGCTCATATGTGTTGATGTGAATGGTGATAACTGAATACTATCTACATCTGTGATGGTTGTAACAAGTACCAGCCGTGATTGGTCGATGGCGTGTGACGCCAATGCTAAGGGCGTGGTCTGGTCGTTTGATTGGCGTTTTGTTCTCGGCAGTCTGCTGCGGGACCAGGACAGACAGCTGAAGAGAGGAGGGTCTCTGAATGTCCGACCGCT
The DNA here is from genome assembly GCF_016077235.1 of Cyprinodon tularosa. Taxonomy (NCBI): domain Eukaryota; kingdom Metazoa; phylum Chordata; class Actinopteri; order Cyprinodontiformes; family Cyprinodontidae; genus Cyprinodon; species Cyprinodon tularosa. The sequence continues at coordinate 45,366 of NW_024038961.1, forward strand.
ACAATCCGTGGATCACGGCGAACCCACGCGCGCTATCCACAGGTAAGTCACGTCTCGTGGACATACGCGAGCCGTTGCCGTGTCCTCCTGAGTTCATTCATAAATTGGTGTTGCAATGTCAGACAAAGACGGTCGGCGCAGCAGCGGCAGAGTTTGACAGAAGCTGCGCGCCTTTGCGCTGCCAGGACTCGTTTGCTCTTAGATCCTGCTGTGGATCTGTGTCTGGTTTGTTCATTTCTACCTCCTCCTTCCATGAAAGGGGGGGAGGATCTGACGCACGGTTGGGAAGTGTGCGCCCACCACGATGAATGGGCTCGGATGGGTAACAAAAAAATGGCCGCACGTGAGGTTAAAAAAAAAAAACAAAAAAAAACCTAAACGGTGTAAGCTTGGGCTATAACTGTCTGGCCAGCCGAGAAAAGGCGTAAAGCGTTTTGGCACGGATCTGTGCGCACGGTTCCAACTGTTCGTCAGCGCCGTGGCGCAGAGTCCCCAACCTGGAGGGATCGGAGGAAAGAGGAACAACACTGCGAGAGAAGGCTGGAAGTGTCCCGACACCATCTCCACAGGGAAATAATTCAAAACAAAATACAACAGGGCACCTTATAGGATGCTGAACATTTGTTCATATTCATTTTTAGATCTGGTTTTACTTGCTCTCTTAACAAACGAGTATCCAACGTAATAATAATGCGCCCACACAATGTCTGAGCCATTTCAACTTATGTGGGCACTTAATGGGATCATAAATGCTGCGCACAGGGCTGGCCAAAGGTTGTCCGCTGCCAGAAGCAAAATCTAATTTAAGTAGTTATGAAAGAACAACTTTTCTTTCCCTAAATAAGACTTTAATTACAAAATGTTACAATTGCTTTTGCTCCAAAGATCATCAGATGAGGAAATAAAAAAAGATGGAAATATTTTCTATATTATTAGGCACAATTTTAATGTCTCTGTGATACCTGGTCTTAAGATCAGAGGGTGTTGTTTTTCAGCATATTTGATAATTTTTTTTATGTCCTTTGTCAAAACATTTGCTGATTTCTGTTTTTTTTTTTTTTTTTTAAAAGGTTCACTCTGAATTTTTGTTTTTCTCTGTTTCTGGACATTTTCGCTACAGATTGGGACTGGGTTAATTATTTGCATTTGCAATATCATCACAATTTAGCAAGACCTAATTTTCGAATCGCATAGGCATTCAATTTTAGTCACACTACATTAAACAAGACACCAAATCACTCTCCAGCCCTTTAGGTGGCAGTAAGAGACTTGAAGTCAGTTTGCAGCAACACTGAAGGGAAGAGAGAGTTGCAGCTAGCGCACAGATCTATTGATGGAAAAAGTAAGAACTTTTTCTTGCAAAGGTTACAGTAAAGTCCTGCAACAACTGGATGAGCAAACTTTCAAGGTCATGGGGGAAAAACTGAAATGCTGGTGTGAAACATCTACATCTAGTGCAAAGGAAAATCAAATATTATTTGCAATATTGGTGTAAAATAATTGCAAATTAATTTTTTGTCAAAAGCATTCAGCCTTACTACAGACGCAGTCTGATAATTTTTTTTTTTCCTTCCATCCATCACATGTGCATTATTAGATTGAAGTACCGTTCTAGTAGAGCTGTCCAATATGGCTAAAAATGTTTCACGCTTTTATATCAGTTAATATTATGGCTAGTTTTTTGGTTTACCTGTTTGGACCAAGGGGGGGGGTTGCATTAAAATTGTAACCCAAACCCCATTCAAACATAATCTTTGACCTTTAAACCAGGTCAGCCTGCCTTGCATAGGCTCGGCCGATAAATTGAGAAGCTAGTGCGTTAAGACCAAACGCAATCTGAGCGTAGCATCTGATTTGCAAAGTCTAGGGTGGATGACCTCAAGCAACATCAACCTGTGGCATGTTCTTGGGGCGTCTGAGCATTGTTGGTGTCTGAGCATTGGTGCATCAGAGCATTGGCCCATCAGGGTGTTCGACACTCGGTTTCAGAAATCTGAATATTTTCAGTTTGACATGGAGCGTCAACCAATCAGAAAATATAATCCAGGATGTTTCTCGGAGACAGATGCTACATTCTAGCTGTGATTGTTTCTACAGAGCTGTAATGAAATTTAAAATAAATAATTATAAAGGGGTTAATTTCCCCAAGTTTTAAAAAGCCAGGAGAATTTTAGGCAGTATTTAGTCAGGTAAACTTCCAGATCTTGCCGGACCAATGATAGGACAGGAGGCACAGCTTTACCATGCATCACTCTAACTCCAACAGCTTAACATGCTTCAGGGACTAAAAAAATACTAAAGCAGAGTGTGTCGCTTGGAAATCCTAAGTCACATCTGTAGTTATCTGATTGGCTCTAACCCGATGATGCCGACCCTGTTAGTCCCGCCTTTAAAATTGAGCTCATCCAGCTCTTTGCAAGACTGATACGCTGTGTAAAAGAATGGCTGGTAAGGCTAGGAGAATGGTCTAGCACACTACTTTTCTTATGCCTTAGACAGGCTCTGACAGCACTCAAATAACCTCAGGCCCTCCCTGCTCAGAGGAGACCGGTGCCACTTGGCTGGGATTATAAGCAGTTTAGCTTTTGGCGAGTTATGCAGAGAAGCCACTGGATGTATTGTGACATCCCTGGGGATCCTTTCTGAGAGGGACCGTCTGGGCTATGGGACCATTGAGAGTGGATCGTGTTGCATCCATATTTGGTTTGATGTTTTTGTCTTTCATAACTAGTTTTGTTTATTCAATTACATCAAACAAAAGAAGGATACAGTGACTGAACCAGCCCAGTGCATTAGAGTAATTGCCCAGCCTCTGAGGTTTAATATCCAGCGAGAGTTTTTCCTTTGAAGCCAGGGTGACCTTTATTGTTGCCAAAGTAAGATGAGCGAGCCTTCCCATGCCCTTATGTGTTTCCTTCCTGTCAGCAGGATGGAGGAAAACACGAATTTCTAGTCGGAGACATGCCCTCAACTTGTGTGGGAGCATATGGGAGTGAGCCAGTCAGGGACAAAATCCAACATGCTGGAGCTTCTTCTTTTCTATTATTCATAAAGTGGAAGAAAGGCGGTGAAAAAGAGGAGGAGGAAAACAGTCAAACCCTTTGAAGCATGGACAGCACATTTCTAAAAGACCTAATATGTCCCCTGTCCAACACCAAGCAGGCTCTTCTTCCCTATGAACTTTGTCAATACCGCCTCCTATATAATCAGCTGGTGAGAAGACACACAGCTAAGGCACCAACGATACATTTGAGGTTTTTCAGTTACTGCCAGAGGCTAGACAGCTGGTTCACTCGAAGACATTAATCAATATTAGAAAAATACAGAGGCGGACCTTTGGAAAGCCATCAAAGGGGCCGATTAGGGCCTCTGATTAAGAGAGACTGCACATCAAAGATTTAGATTTTATTATTTTATCTGTTATTTTCTTATATTACAGTTGGCTATGAAGATTAATTATCCAAACAGTAACTACATAAATATGAAAGAGACACGCACAATTACAAACAAAACTAAAAGAAAATACAGAAAATAAAAACCAGTCTAGGTGGAGAAAATATTTTAAATTGGTTTTTCAACTTTAGGTGACCTCTTCTATAAATTGTATGCATAGTCTGGGTGTGGAAAGAAAATCTATTGGTTTTCTCGTTGTTTTGCCATCATCAAAACACAGTCTAAATGTAGGTTTTCAATAAAATTATATGTAGGCCTTTAAACTGTTTTGATTGCATCTAGAAACCCATCATTTAGTTCTCATTTGACATAAATACAGCAAAATAGGAGGTAAATATCCAGCTTGACTCTGAAAAAGGAGGGATCAAGGTTAAAGATTACAGAAAATAAGTATGCGTTAAATCAAACACTTCTTATATCACGCAAAGCCACCAATTGATCAATAACTGTCAAGTTTTCCCTCTGGAAAAGGATCACAATCTTAAAAGATTAAAATTCTTTCTCACAGGCATAGACTGGTATAAGAACCTCAAGGTTTAAAGAATTTCAGTCAAAACCCAGTAGTATTGCCGAAGACATGGCCTAGCTACTGACATGTAGTTAAAGCTTCAAAATTATTTCAATTAATAATAATAAATGGGATGAAAGTCATAAAACAAGTCATCCTAAGGCACTTTGCAGAGATACTACCAAGCTTAATTGAGCATGAAGTAATATCAGAGGTGCATACAGTACCCACAATTTTACTCAAGTAAGAGTAGCAATACTTTAGCATTTCTTTACTCAAGTCAAAGTAAAAAGTAGTCATTAAAGAAATTACTCAAGTAAAATTGTAAAGTATTGGTAAAAATGCTAGTTGAATACTGAGTAATAGTTGAATAATAACATCAGTTATAATGTTTCTAAATGATGCTTGCAAACAGACTTTATGCGCAAGTTCTGGCATTTTAAAGACTCAAATTCCTAAAGAATATTAATTAATGTCATGAATATACAAGAACAAATTTGTGCAAAATAAATACTTTTACCTTTTTTTTTTTTTTTGACATAAAAGCTAGATAACTAATCCTTACAATGAGAGCTGTATATATGTTAGGACATGGTACTGAACTACTATTGAGATAGTTGAAATTACAGAGGACAGAGTATTCAGAGTTTTTCCTCAATTCACAGTAGTGATACTTTATAAGAATATTATTCAAGTAAAAGTAAGAGTATGTCACAGTAAACCTACTACTAAAAGTAGGCTACATTTCTTTCAAATTCTTACTCAAGTAAAAGTGACTGAGTAAATATAACTAATTGCTATCTACCTCTAGTAATACAGAGCTGCTCCTACCCTACCTGTTGCTGCAAACTGCTGGTCAGGAGTCTAAAAGATTGCTGCTGTGCTTTTTCTTTGCTTACTACAGACATTGGGTCAGGTAGTATGAAATGTGTTTGATCATGACGGGGAAGTAAGTGTAGGGCTACCCAACCCTCTGAGTTATCTTAGAGGAATGGGTAGACAGCATCTGGCAAGTTCAGAACGACATTGCTGTCAAGCTGAAAGCCCAAATAGTTCACCAACTCAAAAGTTAGTCCTAATTTCTTCAGCCGGCTCATTGCAGTAACCGGTGGGGGAGGGGAGCACTTTATAGCCCCAATGACACTACCTCTTTGAAGCCGTGCCGAGAGCGGTCCGAGCACGGTAACAGAGATAACTGTTGAGTGTAAATGGAACGCAAACTGAACTGGACACAACCAAACCGTGCTAAACTAGAACTAGTTCAGCAGTAGGGCTCGACGCAGTTCGGTTGTGGCTCGGTTCTCTGATAACAAAAAGTACATGAACAGACCGCTTGAACTCCTATTTACAGTCAGCTTCTTGTAGTCGGCGGTAATGCACGTCAGTAAGCTGCTTGCCAACCGCCGCAAAACAGAAGAAGAACTGTAAACAACAATCGAAATCTACTCAACATTACATTAAAAAAAAAAATGGCTTCAAAAGAGCGTGGTGCGACCTAGGATGATGCAGAGACTGAGGCTCTTAGGATGCTAGCTGAGGACGCTATCCAGGTGATGTTGGTCGGCACAAAACATAATCACAAAGTTTTCCTACTAGATAGCAGTAGATCCATATATCGTCACTAGGAGGCGAGGAACCGTGCTTCCGTGGTGTCTAAACGGTCATAAGGAAAAGAACTCTCCACAGTTAACTGATCCAAGCTCAGTCAGAACTCGGCACAGATCGGTTTTCAGAGAGTAGTGTAAATGGGGCGTATTACGTCATTTACCAAACAGCTAAACCTCTGGTTCTCTTGGCATCTCGATAAAAGAACTTTAAGCTATAGAGAAAGTTTAAGCAGCCTATGAAAAGGTATTTTTTTTTGGCCATTGGCTGTTAGTGAACGATCTTCGCCTCCTTTCTGCTGTTTAAGGACCTGACAAGACAAACCCATTTGTATTCACCTCATCTTTTCCCTCTATTTGGTCTTTTTCCAATACCATTACTGTTTCCTTTCTCTAGCAGACATCACAGACAATCACTTTTCTTATCTTTAAACTTTTCAGTCATGTTAAGTGCTGTTGCATCAATGCGCCTCCCGTCCCCTCCTCCCTGTTTTTTTACACTAATGATCACTTAAAGCGGCCGTGCGGCTATGAAAGAAGCAGACAGCGCCATGTGGCGGCTCAGATTATGTCGCACAGTGCTCATTATGGAGAATCCTGTGCGACTGCTGCTGAAAGGCTTTGGCCAGCTGATATGCCACCAGCTGGAACATCACCAGGGAGTAACTTGGGGTCCGTTTGGCGTCAAGCCTGCTCATGAAAAGACATTTATTGAAGTAAATGATGTTAATTTAGATTTCAGCCTCAAATAATGACTCCAGAGAAAGGTTAAACAGAGTTGGATTCTCATTATTTCTGGTACATTAATGAAAACTGTATGAGCTGACTGCTAAAATAATGGACTAACTGTTGGTTTGAGAATATTATTAAATATGTATGTTGATTTTGATCTGCTAAGATGACCATCTTAAAGGTAGCAGTGTAATCCTCTTATTCAGCGGCTGTGGTAACGCAGGGAGTGACCTACATAGGGTATGACTAGAGGCAGCGGGTGATGGGTGAGAGGCATGACGGGAAGGGCTTGGCCAAGGGGATGAGAGCTCATATGAAAAGCCAGGCAGAGTGATGCATGCTCACAAATGCAAAGTGCTTTAATAATTACATATTGCAGTCTTTCAGATGGGAAGCTGTAAACTTTGCTCCTCCGGGCTGGAGAGCATGTTCAGATATTCTCTTGCAACCCTGGAGGACATTTGAATGCTCAGATTTCTTCTTTATGATTGCCAAGCCAATAAAAAAGAGCTGCTATTCTCAGCATTTTGGGTTAAAAGTCCCACGGCAACAAATACCAGTCATCTAAGAGAATAGAGAATCATAGAGGACATTAACCTTTGGAGCCTTTATACAGGGCTATCCACTTTAGCTGGTGGAAATTAAAGACTTTGAAATGTAGTTTACTGCAACCATTTTGCATTGAGAAACCATTTATTTAATTCCCAATGTCGATAAATAATTGTTTGCAACCAACAGATCTTAAACTTAACCTATTGATCCATAATCTATACCAGCATTATGAAATAAAAATGTAATGCCTTGTTATAGGTTTATTAATGTAATATAATTAACCAAGTCTGAGAATTTTAGTAATTTAATTGAATAAACATATTATGAGTACTGGAACGATAAACGTTCCATTTGACACAATACATAAGATATGGGAGTACTAATTAACAGTATGAAGTATGAAGCGCATTCACATCGGCGTATTATTTCTCTTTATTTACAATTGAGAGGCTTTTGGAGTTTTTTTTATTATTATTTCTGTAATGTGGGCTTTCCGGGATCATTTATTGTCCCAAAAATAAATGTTCAGCTACCATTTCATCGTTACTTCAGTGTTATTCATATTTATTATTCTCCATCCACTTTTTATTTCATTAAGTTCCTTGTTCACACTACAGATGAGCTCATTATACTTATCACTACAATAAAATAAGTTTGTGTCATCTTCATAGAGTATAAGTTTTAGTAATTGAGACGCATTAAAAGTATCATTAATATACGTATTGCCTCAACTCAGACCCCTGAGGTACACATTTTCATCCAGTTTGTCTTCCTTTGGTCATGTGACAGTGATGCAGCTCAGGATTATGGGTGTTTAGCTGAAGCAGAGATGCAATCTTAGCACTGGGGATGTTTTTTTTTTTTTATTCACGGTGTCAAATGACTAGGAAAATATGTCTCATAAAGTTTCAAGAAATTTTGGTTATCAGCCACAACATCAATAGAAATATTTATAGTAATCATACTAGTGCACACCGTTCCAATTAAAGGCCCAGTAAAGTTGGACAAAAGCCTCAATTTCACATTAACGATGTTATACAGAAAATACTTTTCTTAACTTGCCTGCCAGAAAAGCAGTTTTTTTTATCTGTTATCTAGCTGATGTTATGTACACCCAGGGTCCCTGAGATACTGACAGTCTTCTCAAGCAGTGAGATTTAGGGATTTGAAGTGATCTTAGGCCAGAAGGATTCAAGTCATATTTATACCCCAGGAAAACAGGAAGTCATGGATTACTAAAAAAAAAAAAGAATTTTCTGGTAAATGTAATATATTGGAAAATAAATAAAATGAAAAAAAAAAACACTTCTAACATGTATTGTAACCAGATTGTGCCATTTGGAATTTAATAAAAAAAATTTGAAGGTAAAGGTAAGCAAGGGATTTCTCCTGACAGAAAAAAATGCCAAGCAGCCAATAAATAGGTCTACTCAGTGTTTTAATAATACCTATCAAAGCATAGTCCAGTCGTGAGCTTTATTTTTATTTTTTTTGTCATTTTGTTTTTATATTTTGCATATGCACATGCATATCTGAGTCAAACAGCTGTGATGCTTTGTACAAAAACATACTCTCTGATCCTCCCTCATAATCCCTCTCCCAGGAGCTGTCCATCACTTGAGCGCCTGGCAACCAGGGGCATCCAGAGGGCTTTCGTTGGCTCCTTTATTCAGCCAATGGCAGCCAGAATTGCAAATTCCACTTTTGTTTTCTTCTTCTCTCTATATCTGTCCCAGGAGGAGGTATGGGGATCCATCAGAAGCCATGTTTATATCTGAGTAGCTCCAACAACATGGCTCTGTGGAAAATAAATGAATTGGATAGTTAAAATTTAAGTCCTGTAAATGTTTTATGCAAATGGGCTCTTTCATTCAATTCTATGTATGTTTCAAAGGGAATCTAAATTTCCCCAAAGTTCGCTTGGGAATTTACTTGGCAAAATGTTAGTTGGTGTTGTTAGTCAGTACAAATTGATGACAAAGTTGTTCAGCAATCACTCCTGGCTCCCTTTTTTTCTCTTGCAAAACTCTCTCATGTTTTCCCTCTCATCCTACTTGGACTTCAGAGGCTTTTCCCTCAGCACTGTATAATCTTTAAGGATTGTTCTCTCCTTTTTTCGAGACTACCTTTCATGTGTTCCTTGCTCCCTTGCTCTGAATTTCTCCCTAGACTCCCTGACTGAAAATCTTCCAGCTCCTCTGCCCATTCTTATTCGCTCCCAATAATGGTTTCTGCCCTTCCTTCCTCTTTCTCTGCTAAGTTTTTGGTCCTCCCTTGGCTTTCGGACCTTTGACTGGTTCCTCTTGGCTCCTGCTCTGTGGAGCGGATGATTTGTGGAGAAACTGTTTTGTGGTTTCTGCCTCCATTAACATTCCTCTGCAGGATATCTTTCACTTCCAATACACTTGCCCAGCATGATCTTAATCCTTGTTGCATAATCAGCAATACCCCTTACCTCCTTCAACAAGGGACGAGTTGGTCCGAGCTAAATGAGAAGAAATGTCTATAAATTTAAAAAGTAAACTTTCAAACAACCAACTCTGATCCTTTGTTGAACAATGCTTTTTTGCTTGTTCTTTGGTCTCCTAAATATTCAGAATGTTGTAAGTTGTGTCTAAAGAACAGCTAATCTGAAACGGTGAAGTTATTAGTTTTAAATAATTTGACTTTATTATTTTCCATGATTGACTGTTTTAAGACTGTATTGACTGTGTATATGTTGTAGCTATCAATAGCTATCCTGTTTTTTTTGGATTAAAGCAACAGAGGCCACTGAACAGTGGCACCTTCTGTGGTTTACTTCATGCATCATAATAAGGCTGGCCTATAATAATACATAGTTAAAAATATGCATCAATCAGTACTCAGAGAGGTAAGCAAAGAACAGAAGACTAAATCTGAGGTTCTGCTGGCTTAACTTGTCTCATTTAGGGTCAGAGTTTATTATTCAACCATAAGTAAAAGAAAAGTGTCAAACTGCCATTAGTTTTGGAAAATGATTCTATGAATTACTGAGACAAATAGGACTTTTTGGAAGGTATGCATCTGGTTACATGTACTGTCAAACTATCTGAGCATTTAAAAATATATAAGCATATGTACTCTCTGATGTTGGACAGCTTTTCTTTCTCAAAGATGTAGATGACCTGCCATGACTTATGAAACCATACATTCTAGTCTCTGGGAGACAAACTATGAAAGTATGGCCATCAGTTCATGACCTTAAGTTGGGTTAGGGAGCAAGATAATACGTAAAGCACACCAGTCGGCTCCAGCATCAAAACCTTTTTTTATTTATTTGTGTGCTTTGACTTTAAATTGGTATTAAAGAGAATTCTCAAAAAAAAAATATTGTAACTGAATTCAAAAGGGTGGCACAACCACTCAAGAGATGTTAATGTCGATATATTGCATTACATCTCTGACAATCGTCAGAACCCTTGAACCAAAACCAAGATAGCGTGGGCGATGTGTTCTGTCGTACACAAGCTTGCAAATATTATACAACCTATAATCAAGGCAGGAGTATAATGAGAAGGGATTTGTAAACAAAAGCTTTTAGTCTATGATCTAACCCAATGCAACAGATGGTAATAAATGGTGATTTTCTGGCTGGTGATGAACTCCAGTGCTCTGTGGTAGACTGTATTTAGTCTCTGTAATCTGTGTATATATAAATATTGTGTGGCTGTGATCAACAAACTTGGAAAAATGTCTCCTCCTGGTCTAAGAAAAGTCATGACATCCATTCATCCAAATGATTGCTAGCAATCATTTGGAGCAGACTTTGGACACGCTGCCACTTATGACAATGTTTGAATTTTTATTGTTAAATGCTCTCCTTAATCTCTGACTTATTTTATATGTATTGTTTATTTACCACCCTTTTCAACACCATTGTGTTGTATAGAGGTTTTTTTTTTTTTGGAGTTTTTACAGCACTTTCTGACAGTTGGCTGACTGGAAAGGGTCGGCCGCGTCAAGGACTAAGCCCTCCGTACATGGGCCTTGCGCACTTACCACTGTGCCACTTGCATGCAATATAGAGGTATTTTGAATAGATATGTAACTGTGCCTCTCACTCAATGAACTCCCCCTCCCACAGGGGAGCAACCCTGTGAGGAGAAATGGTTAAAGACCATGGATGGCTATAACAAATGTCAGGATTTTTTAAATGAACACTCCACTCTCAGTGAGCAAAGCCGTATGAAAGCGATCCTATAAAAATCGATTTTTAACTCGTAAACCTCTGTCCAGTAACTACTGAAAATGAAAGCTGAGACTTTACCGAAGGGAGAAGATGCACACTGCTTTGTCAATACTTCCAGAAAATAGGGGCTTTTAAGTTTGTTGACGCTAGAGTGCCAGCTGATGATGCAGACATGCTTGAATAGCTGAGCACAATCAGCTGCTTCAGGTTTGTGTTCATTGTTCTTTGGACAGGCCAGTGACTGACTGACCTTCTACTGTTAAGAGTTGATGTTGATCAATGAAACAGATAATCCACCAGGAAAAATATTTATTCTCCGTTTGTCTGATTAGTTGGTTTGTCTAAATGTTCATGTTGGTGTGTATCAGGAATATATCAAAATGTGTCTTTTTCTGCAGGTATTCACTGAAATGATGAGCAGCCTGTAGGACTGGACTGTGCAAAGTGCCAAAGGTAAACGCATCTCTATCACCAAACAGAGTGGATGATTTGAGAAAATGAATGCAAGTTCATATGATGTGACAGCTCAATGGACAAATAGATGCCTCTGAAGTTCAAGTATATTCATTACTGCAACTAATATCTGTGGGTACAATAATGATGAGTTATTTGCTAAAAAAAATTCCTGTATGACTTTTGTTGTAGCGAGCAGACTGTTCATTTGTATGTTCATAATATTTAGTTTTAGTTTTACCAAAGCCTCACTCTGTTATACATATTTATTACCAGTTGGAGTGAGGAGTTACTCGCCATGCATGCTTAGATGTATATATTCAAAAGGTATTTAATAAAACAGCACATGCTTGCTTTTCAACTTGAAGTTTGCGTGTGTAGGCACAGCTGAATTTAAAATGCATGCAGCAGGAGCTGTGCAGCTGTCTGTGCTGCAACGCTGTATTCTCATGATGTCCTTGCATCTTCGCTTGCTTGTAGATGTAATTTAGTCTGTTGAAGTGGGTAAACGTGGCAGAAAGGTTTTACCAACAGATAGCAATGAAAGAGGAAGAGACAGTAACTGTAATCCTTTGCTTTCGTGGCCGGATTAAAATCCTGGGTCCAAACATGGGGGAGGGGTTCACTGGTAGGTTTAAGGATGGGTTGGATTAGAGCCGACAGATCTGCTCGTTGCACAGCTGTGTTACTATGGCAGGAGTTTGGTGGATGATGGAAGGGAGGAGCCTTTTGTCGATTCTTCACGTCTTTTCCTATTGTAGTTGGCACTTTTTAAGTCTAGTATTTTAAAATCCTTATGAGCATCGGAAAAACTGATTTAATGATTGTGTGCAATCTGTGCTGTAATTGCAGAGCTAGCAACAAATTAAACAACCAGCTAGATTTTAAACCACAATCCCTCCACCTAAATAATAAACCAAACAAAGCTGGTCAACGAACCAGAAAACCAAGCATCTGATAAGCCAATTAATTACCCACTAATCACCAATCTGACCAACCAGTGGAATTACTAACTAACTATGGTCAAGGATGCGCTAGTTTTTAATTTATTTTGGAATTACTATGTTTGTGATTTATCTTATCTGACTGATATTAGTACAATAGCAAAAAAGAAAATTGCCATATTTGGATGCCAGATTACGGAACCAAAAATCACCTAGCTGATTTCTACCCCCCACCTTCCACTTAACTCCCATGGGGTCCAAACTTGGTGACCTTCCTTGCATTAGGTGGACTCCCTGTAGCTTTTTCAGCCAAGCTCCATTAATCACCAGGCCCTTGCCAGTGAGTCTTCCTCCCCACTGTCGCTATGGTTGTGATAGGGGGGGGGCGCAGTCTTCCCTAATCAGGGAAAAACCCTTTTTTGTAGTCTACAGTTTATCTAGGTCTTAGCCTGAAATAATGCATGTCAGGCTACTGAGCCAACAAGCAAAACCCTTGATTTACTGGAAAGTCTATATTTCATTCTTTACCTACGGCAATGAGAAACGGTTCTGATGATGGTCAAAGTAAGAGATCCTTTATGTAGCTTAAAGGGGCTTTCTTCATATCATTGATTTGCCCATTATGACAGTAAATCAACATCTGCTATCGGGGAGGACTTGTCCACGACAGAAAGGCGTCAATAGAGGTGGTTTGGCATCTCGTCAGGCTGGGCAAATCCCACTGAGAAACACTCTGAGGAAGACATAGAACTTAACAAAAGGACTATATCTGTTCTGGCATGAGGACAAAGCCCCCTCAGAATGAGCTGGAGAGGGTAGTTGGGGAGAGGGATGTCTGGGTTTCCTGTTGGAACTGTTTCCTTGTGTTCTGATTCTGGTTTAGCCAAAGACAATGAATGAGTGCATTGGTAGCAGTAAGCTGTGTAGTAATACTGGAAGATGAAGGACTAACTTGGCCAACTTTCTTACTCACTTCCCATCTGCACCAGTGCTATAAAGAGGTTAATTATGATGTAATATGGTGTGGTTCTGATATTGGTAAAAAAAAAACTATGTTTAAAAAATTCTTGAAACTGGAAAAATAAGACTTAACCCCAATAATACTAGAGATTATGAAAGGGGACTTGAGGTGTCTCTTGTGACGTACTGTCAGTCAGCTGGTTGAAAGAAGGTCCTACAATTTCCCCTGGCTAACAGCCAAGGCAAATTTAGATGATTGGAAATACTAGAAACCTGTTGAAAAAACAACAAAATAATAATTATTAGCTGCATTAAAGCAACAGTGGTGTGTAGCCTGGCAAATTATTTGACAAATCAACAATCTAGTATCAGACTGTTTTACTTGTGCCACAATATAAATAGGTAATTAAGAAAAACGTATAAGCATTTTGTGAGTCCTCAAATTAACAACAAATGAATGTTACAGATAGCAAACTGCGACTGTGTTATCATGTAATACAAAGTAGTACTCAAGCTCTGAAAAATACTACCTTGTTTTTGTAATTGTTGTTCTGTGCTAACTAGCATATTTGCATAATAGCCATACACCTTTATGGTTAGACTGAAAAGTGTTACTTACAAACATGCAGGTCAAAGCTGGCACCCTGCTGAAGCCTGGAGGATTTGCTAAATGTTTAATTTGCTGACATAAACTAACAATCCTTAGTTTGTTGTGCCATTTAGCATTATTGGCCATACTATGCCTATATAAAAACAAAGCAACAAAAAATATACGTCCATCTTTAAATGATATTACGGTATATATGCCAAGCATGTGCCCTGATAGTGTTTACTCTGTTCTTTTTGAGCCTGAACATAATTTTTGCACCATAGGTGCTCAGCAGACATTAACATTGCTGTACGCAGTCACCATCTGCTGGCATCATTTATTCACGCATCTATCAACTTTGCAAATTCTGCAACATCAGCTCCAGTGAGCACTTGTGTTCATATGATATTGTTAGCGTTTAATTTCGTATCCTTCTTGGCATGAAATATATTATTGTTTGTTTCATGCTTGATCTGACTTTCCCTATCTTCCTTTCACACCTCCTCTGGGCTTTGCTGACATGCTTGGCACTCATGCACAATACTGTATAACCAATCAAATGATCTTGTTATATGAAATACATTAAAGGCTTAAGTTTACTTGTAGACAGTGTTGGGCACGTTACTTTGAAAAAGTAATTAGTTATAGTTACTAGTTACTTCTCCCAGAAAGTAACTGAGTTACTAACTGAGTTACTCCACAATAAAAGTAACTAGTTACTAGTAAAAGTAACTATTGCGTTACTTTTGCGTTTCTCGCCCCCGTAAACCTCATCACCCAGCCCCCACCTTCTCGCCTTGTGTTTCAAAGCCAGCTGAATAGAGCGGACGACAAATACAAGAACCTGCAGAGAGTTTAGCAGTTATTGCAACTCAACGTAAATGACATCAGGGGGGAAACGCCATGTGAAGTTTTTTAACAGGACATTCAGATCTGGTGAAATTAATAACTGGGGATGTCTAATTCTGAAATCCTGTGTGTTTGGGTTGTTATAGATACTGCAACATCTATCTATCCATCTATCTATCTAGATGTATACTCTGTGTGTGACATAAAATATGGATCTCCATCCCTGCCACAAAGGCCATCAAATAATGTTTAAAATAAAAAATACAGTAGGTTGAGAAGGCAGAGTATCCATCCATCCATCCATCCATCCATCCATCCATCCATCCATCCATCCATCCATCCATCCATCCATCCATCCATCCATCCATCCATCCATCCATCCATCCATCCATCCATCCATCCATCCATCCATCCATCCAGATTTCTCCCTTTCTCCATACAGGCTATCATTTCTGGCTGTTGTCAGGTTAATCATTTGATCGTTCACGCTCTCCATAGTTCTCCTGTGGCGCGAGCACAGGGCGACTGTTGCACGCCTTTAGCGAGCATGCGCGTTTTCTGTCCTTGCGCGGTGACTCATGCCGCCTGCGCTGTGCGGAGATGCAGAGGAAACCGTATGTGATGGTGAAACGCAGCTTGACGTAACCGGTATTTCCATCAGGAAAACGCTGTTTTGCTGCTGGAGTCATCCTCACTCTCCATCTCTCTGTGTGTGCTGTACGTTAACACCCGCCAGCAGAAACACCCACCTACCCAACTGACAGACGGAATCTCACTATTCATCAGCCATTCTCATCCTCCCCTCTCTCATGACAAGGCGCTCACCTCTGGATGACCTAAAAAAAAAATCTTTAATAGCTCTTAAACAAAAGTAGCACAAACAATATTTTTTTCTGCACAAATCTGCACTAACGTTGCACTAACCATTCAGTCTATTTGCAGAGTTTTTTGACGTGGGTGGGGTGTCAGCTTCACGCAGCTGCGCACGAGTCCTATCATGAAAAAAGGTTAATTGTGCGACCTGAGTAACGCGCAGTAACGGGGTGTCTGCAATGGTAACTGCGTTATAGTTACAGTAAAAGTAATTAGTTAGATTACTCGTTACTAAAACAAGGTAACGGCGTTAGTAACGCCGTTGTTACTTTCAACGCCGTTAGTCCCATCACTGCTTGTAGATAGAGCAGAAAAAAAGTATAGAATAGCCAACAGGGCACCACAATTTAATCAAAAAGTCTTTGTATGAAACCAGAGTTAGCTACTGGTGAAGAAATTTGTAAGGTAATTTATTACTAAGGCCCTTCAGAGCATAAACTGCCTGTGTAAAATTGGCAAATGAGACTCGAGTTGAAAGCCTTTGGCCATTAAAGTATTGTTTCTTCTAACTTTCTGTAATTTTACTTAAGTGGCTTTCTTTTCTCATTGATGAATATATGATACCAAAAAGAAAATGAGATATCTTCTTGGTGTAAAAATATGCCATAGAAGAAGCCCAAAGCCAGTGTGTTGCCCAGAAATATTTAAAATTGGGAATAAATTCAGAATGCAACTCCAAAATTGTGATTAATCTTTTTTTTAGAACTTCAGTATTTCCTGTTAATGAAAATTATTATTGCAAATACTTTTGATAAACACTAATAGAATATATTTTGAACTCCTGCTCAAACTGATGGTTTCCTCGTCTTGTAGTAGCAAGAAGCCATGACTTAAGAGTAAGAATGACAAAAAAAAGGAGGAAAGTAGTAGGAATGTAGGGTCAGCCCCCTTCAGTCAAACTTATATAAGGTTACTTACATAATGATAAATTCAAGTAAGTGTGTGTGTGTGTGTGGGGGGGGTTCTTGCCTCCTCAGTCAAAATGAGAAGGGTGACTTGCTTCGGGTTAGGGCGGGGGATCCACGAGGGTGCTCCAGCAAGCGCAGCAGGAGAGGATTGTGGGATTATGTGTTTCTGTGTGTGATCAACAAAAAAAAGGAGGTGGAGTTGAGTATGAGAAGGTATTAAAGTCAGAGTAGAGCAACGGGATAGACACACACTGAATTGGTCATCTTTCTTTTTCCTCATCAGTCTCCTCTCTTGTTTAGAGATATCGCCTGATGATAATCCCCCAAAATTTCCCTTGATTTGTCTCATATTTTTTACCCTCTGTCCAGAACCCCCCTTTTTTCCTCACTATTCTTACTTCTGTTTTTTTTTGTTTTTTTCCTGACAGGTCAGCAGTGCAGGAAAAGACAACTGAATATTGGAGAACAAAGGGCATAGTTTGCTACTACTGGTGGTTTAACAGTGGGTCAGCTTAGAATTTTTGTGGTGGTTAGAAGGAAAGAAGAAAGGAGGAGGACTTGGCTATGGTCACAAATATGGACGATCCTTGTCAGAATGGGGTGCAGGAGGAACCGATGCCCTCAGCACAACCTGCTGCTGAAGAGCCCACTGCTGTGCAGTCCTCTCAAGGAGCGGAGACGTCTGGAGGTGAGAAAAGAGGAAGGAGGAGGCCGGCACTCTTATTCTTCCTCGTGCTCTTTAGTTTTAGAGTTTTAAAGAGTTTTAAAAAAAGCTTTATTTAAAATATGTGCATGCTTAAAGCAGCTACACTTCCAAAATGACAGACTTGCATTGAAAAATTGGTCACTTGTGCTTTAGTCAACAACTTATCTCTTTTTTTTTTCTTTTTAATAAACTTTAACTCAGATGTAGTTTCACATGGTGTAGTGGTTTAATTCACTGAGCAAAGGGGACTGTGGCAGTAAGGGCATTTGGTGTCAAAACTTTACTAAGTCTGATGAGCAGGTTATAATGACCTGCTGTGGTGACCACTGAATAGAGGAGCAACTGAAAGGACACAAACAAACTTTAGTGAACGCTAACTGAATGGATCAGTTTCTGATCATTTGGTCTAATTGGTCAAAGTTTTTCAGGTAAGGAATAAAAAAAAAGAAATAAAAAAGGAAAAACAGGGTATTGTTGTTCTACAGATGCTTAGTATGGGCAAATGGTCATCATTCACTTTATTTTAAAAACAAGACTTAAGGTTTGCAGTGGGTTGAAAGGGTTTTCTCTAACAATAAGATATAACAACTGAAAAAGAGATTTAAAGAGGATATATCAGGGGGGTTTTTGTAACGCAGCCCAGATATTCAGGAATCTGTTTGTGCAGGAATTCAAAACAAGCTACAATAACCTGTTTGCATTAGTGGACAGGCTTTTCATCATTCAGACTTCTTTGGTATGAGCCGACCATCATCCCACATATTGACTTCCTAAGTTCTGTAATCATAATGCTAACAGAACCATGTTCCACTTTGGATATTATGTTCCTTTCTTTAATTTTCCGTTTCTGTGTCAAACACACATTTTAAAATCAGATGAGTTAGTGGTTTTGTTTTGTTTTTTTTAAGATCATGTCATTCTTTTAATTTCAGTGAAACTTTAGTTTCTGTCTTGTTTTCTGCTCTGGATCTCATGCTGCCTTCTCCTGACTGATACATTTGCACAATAAACAAAAAAATAAAAATAAATAACAGCCTTCAGAGCCTTTGTAGAATGGAAATGCTACCAAAAACTGCTTTACAAATATATTAATGTATTTTTTGCAAACATGAAACAGGTTATTGCCTGTATTTTTTTTATTTTTCTATTAGTTTTTGTTATTGAGTTATATAAGACATACAGTTTAGGAGGTAATGGAAAAAATAAATTAAATAAACCACCATATCTTTAACTTTCTTGTTCATTTTAATATCCAGAACAAATAAAAGTGCAATAATGACAACAAGAATAACTCACAAATGTACATTATGTCTACTATTTTTCATGTTGAGTACTGACATTAAAACCTGTAGCGCTTTACAGCCCAAAACAGCTTTATGACATTCCATATCTCTTATTGTCTGTTTGGGTCACATAATAGACAGGTGTTCATATTGATAGTATAACAAATTGTTTGGTATTTTTTCATATTTCATATTCTTTTCCCATTAGAAGTTAAAGGGTTTTGAAATGGTTCATCATGCTCTATTTGTTTACACCCTAGTGTTTTATAATGGCAGTTTAGATTTAAAGAGGAACTCATTTGGGGGTGTTCTTTTTGTGTTAGCCTAGCATTATCCTTAAGAAATAAACATTTAATTGGAATCAATTCACAAAACTACACTGAAGTGACAGTCAAGTCACATCTCTATCAATTTACCAATAATATTACAGTTAAGCATTGTGACTGGAATACTAGTCTTGGTTTTGTCTTGCATCCTGAAAAGATAAATGCAGGGAATCTCTCCATTAGTATTCAGTGCACACCGTAAATGAGAAAAATGGTGATTTAAAGCACACACAAAAAAGAGTCTATAATTAGGATAAAGGAATCAGATGTAGCAAAAGTCCCTTTTTAGACTCAGAGCTCATCTTTCACAGCCTCTTGCAGCAGAGGCTTAGATTTCAGGGGAATACAAATGCTTAAGCATGCAGCTTTTTCTTAGTACCACTTCATCACTGGACAAACAGATTGTTGTGTTCTCATCGAGATGGGTTGTGTACTCATGCTGCGAACTGAGCAAACATTCCTGTGGTCGTGGACGTCATGACACTTATCTTAGTGAGCGGGTAAAGGTCAAAACAGAGAGCTGAAAATCCCATAAACATGTAAAGGACATGGCCATTTGGGTGTTTGCTTCCAGATGTGCTTTATTTCTGGTTTTTAAATTCCCCCTCAGACTTGTTTAAAGGCTTAATTGGGGTGTTTTTCTCCAGCTTTGTTTTATTTGTATCTCTTTCATAACAATGTAAAACTCACTGCTTATAATTTATGGTGGATTATAACTGACTGTGGGAATCTGCACAATGAAATAAAGGTGTAGTTTGTTTACCTTTCTGTGTGTATCTGTTAGTACAATTACAGTACTACTCTGACTGTGTGTGGTCCCCACAGGGACCCACTACATTGTTCATACACAGGAGTGTGTCCAAACTTGATTTTAGACCGGCGCTTCTTTTTTTATTATACAAGCATATTTCTTTGTCTTTGAAACATTCTTCAATGTTTTATTTGACTTCCCTTGTGTTTTCGCCCTTTATTAATATTGCAGTTGTTTTCTGGCAAGCAGCCTGACTGAGCTTGTGAATTATGCCTGTCTTTAGTTTCGTGTTTTGTCTCTTCTGGTATGCAGTATAATATGTTAATTACATTGAGAGCAACCTTCTCCAGATTCAAGTTTTTTATTGCTAAAAGTCTGACTTTGAAAATGTAAACGTAAAAATAAAGATAATTTGACAGCATTTTGAAATATGACAAGAAATCTATTGCTTTTTTCACTCACTTGCTCAAACTTAACTAGTCCCCGCTGGTGGTTTAAACTGGTAAATTTAACACAAACAGAAGTTCACAGACTATCATATGTACTATCAAAATACAGAATAATTTCTACCGGGTTGTAGTTTGCTCGGCTTATTGCCCATTCCTCCTGACAGAACTGATGATTGAGTCTGTTTTGTAAGCAGCAGTGCTTGATTACACTATTTCACACGTTTTTCTTTGTAACTAGTTTAAAGGTTTGTGATGACTGCTCCAGACCATGGACTTTGCTGTCAGTAAGCCATATCGTAACTAATTTCACAGTATGAGTTGGTCTGTTGGCTGCATGGTGGTGCAGTTTATAGCAATGTTGCCTCGCGGGAGAAGTACCTGGGCTTAGAAACCTGAGCAAGAGTTTGCATGTTCTCCCTGTGTATGTGTGGGTTCTCCTGGCACCCCAGCTTCCTTTTATAAACCAAAAACATGATTCTTGGGTTAATTGGTGTCACTTAGTTGCTCATCTGTGCGTTTCCCTGCAATGTACATGCAATTTGTCCACCAATCCTCCATCCACTATCTGACATGCTTGTCCCAATTGGGGTCGCGAGGGGTGCTGGTGCCTATCTCCAGCTGTCTACGCGCGAGAGGCGGGGTCCACTCTGGACAGGTCACCAGTCCATCGCAGAGACAAACAGGACATACAACAATTCACACACACACACCTAAGGGTAATCTAGAGAAGCCAATTAACCTAACGTTCATGTTTTTGGACTGTGGGAGGAAGCCGGAGTACCCGGAGAGAACCCACACATGCTCAGGGAGAACATGCAAACTCCATGCAGAAAGACCCCGGGCCAGGAATCGGACCAGGAATCAAACCCAGAACCTTCTTGCTGCAAGGCAGCAGTGCTACCCACTGTTCCACTGAGCAGCCCCAATCCTTTATGCAGCAAAAACTTACATGTTGCTTCTGCTCTGGTACTTTTGAATTGGTGAGGTATAAACTTACTGTAGGGACCTTTCTGAATTTAAAAAATATTGAAAAAATTTCCCCAAAAAACATGAAATAAAATTTAGTCTAAGATTAAAAAGATAATTTGGACATAAAACAGCAAAGTTTGATGTAGTTTAATGTCACACAGCAGAGAATAAAAAGGCTGTCTTTATTACATTGTATCTATAATGTATCATTTATTCAAAGTGTTTCTCTGTAGGTAAGGGCAATATTTTGCAGAGCTCCCGGGACAGTAATTTTGTAAATTGAACTATTTTCTTCTAACAGTTACAATAGTCAACAAGAATACTGCCTAATGACACCATGATTCAGGTTAAATGTGTAATATAGGGTTAGCAAAGCAGATTCACGGGAAATATATCATAATTGAACAGACTACAGATGCTGAGTGAGCATAATTGCTCACATAAGTGCATAATGACACACTGGTACAGGTTTTAAATTACTGACACAATTTTTCAGGGCTCTAAGTGGCTTAAATGGGCTTGGGTTGGCTTTGAAACCCTGGCATTACAGGTTAGCTGCCTCTTACAAACAATCCACACCTCTCGTATCTGTTTGTCTTAACAGACTCCAGCTTTAACTGTTAAGATTGCGTTGTTTATTTACTGACAGCCTTTGAATTTCAGCAGCTTTTTAAGCTTCAGCATGCATAAGCTTTATGCATCTCTAAACTGGGTTCAGTACGGGTGAATAAAAAACGTATGAAACAGAAATGTGTTGGTCAGACGTTCCATCAGCGATGTGTAGTCTATCTATACCTTAACTGCATTCTACAAAATGCCTGTCATAATTTTTTATTTTTTTTTTGCATGTATTGTTTATCTATTTAGCCATGCAGCAGGCGAAGGATAATGGCGGAGAAGGTTCCACTTCCACAGGAGTGAAAGACATTGACCTGCTTTTCCTTCGCGGAATCATGGAAAGTCCAATTGTACGCTCCCATCCTCAGGTAGCACACACACATACACTTCAAGCTCAGGGTTAGAAGCTGTGAGCAGACTAACCCCTTGTCATCTCGAAGCCCTCCTCTGCACCCTTTGCTTAAGCACAGTAAGGCTCTGAAAAACACGCTACAAATTTTCATTGCTATGCCTTTTTTGTGTTGCTATCAATGGACTGTACTGATTTTTTTTAATTATAAATAATTTACCTCAACTTATTTTTACTCTAGTGTTAAATCTTTTGCATGCTGGTTTTATTTTAAGCACAGTAGGTTCTGCCATAAAAGCTGCAACTTTCCACCTTGCACCTGTTCCCTGCAGAGCGGAGATGTTAAAATGAGATTAGTGGTTTTATTGTAACACAAGGCTAATCAGTAGCCTGTTTACAGCAGAAAGAAAGTCCCGTGCTACTTCATTCAGAATTTAACATCATACCAGCTACTTACAACATGCAGAACACCATTTTAAAAGAGACAATTCCCCTTTTTACCCTCATCTGTGAGAAGCTTCTGCCCAATCTGAGTTTCTTTGCCCCCTATAAGGCCCAGGAACAGCAGGAGGATGTGAAACTAGAAGCTGTGCAGGACAACAACGTGGAGCTGGTGACGGAGATCCTGGGCGACATCAGCAACCTCAAGGTTAAAGATGACAGTGCCTCTGAGCTCTCTAGGATCCTCCAGGAGCCGCACTTCCAGGTGGGAAAGGATAAACACAAACACATTCAGGAGGATTATATAAAAAAGATAGTAGCATTAGTATCTATTTTGATCCCTTATAGCCAGAATGTGGCTATAAGCATGTGGCTATGATGTGCTTCTTTTAGACGGAATCCTATGAATCATATATAGCAAACCTTTAGGTTAGATGGTTAACAAAGCCAACAGCTCTAATGTTTTGACTTTGGATAGCTGATGTTTGGGCCCTGTTCTTACACTAACCTCAATTCTTGGACCTAACATCAGCTTAATAAATGCTGAACCAATGACTGCTTGTATTCTGAGCCCGGCACGCCCTCTGATCCAATCGAAACCGTCCAAGCGTTTAGCTGGAAGTTAAGACCCTGTTGACCTACTGAGGAAGACAGAGTGGGAGGAAGGGAGATTCTGTGATGATAGGAACGGGAAATAGATATTACATCACAGACTGTGCATGTGAGTTTGAATGGTTTGTGAAATACCGGATGAGCTGTTGTTGATCATCAAGGTAAGATATTTTAGGAGCAAGTGACGGACATTTGCGGGATTGGAGGGATAATCAGTGAGCCTGAAAAATAATTAATGACATTCAGAGAATTATCCTAGATTCCAATCCATTAGTTAATTGACTGTTTTCTGATATATAAATTAGTACACAGAATTTAGCTCGGTAAGCATGAGAAGTTGAGCTAAAGAAGGTTTGCATTTTCTTCTAAAATGACAGAATGGATGCTTTTCTGCAGAATTTCTATGCCAGTCAGCTGAGGTTAAGCTCCAAACCTTGCTAAAGAGTTGAAATGACCAGAAATTTCGAAAGAGCAAAAAATATTTAGCAAAGATATTTGTTAAGAGCACAGCTGTAGCATAATGAAAAGCAGAAGTTAGTTTGTTGGATCAGTGGATCACCACCAGGCACCTCTAGTATCTCTGTCCTGCATGTTTAAGGTCTTATATGACCTACATTAATAAGTATTTAACAGAATTTTAAAGGACTAAATGGCTGCTATCATGCAATTTGCTAAAGTTGTTCTAAATCAGATACGCATAGAAAACATATAGAGCAGGGGAGCTTATGGACCAGAACTGGGATAGTTGGTGCATTGAAGCTTTCAAGGAAATTTTATTTAATTTAACACAGGGGTCTTCAACATTTTCCAGGCCAAAGACCCCCAAACTGATGGCGAGATGGAGCAGGGACCCCCTAATTATATATTGTATGAAATTGTGTTAGATCAAACTGGTCCCATAGTCACTCTATTAAATTATGTCTGATTGAGATTCCTCGTTGATGGGACAGGTGTTGTGAATGAAATGGTGCCCAGCTTTAAAGAGCTCCTGTGTGTCGCTGAATGTGTGCGTTGATGACTGAAAGATCTTCTGCCTCCATTTATCTGTTTACTTCAGTGTTGAATTCATGTTAATGAGTAAAGACATTTCAATTAGTGGAAAAAATTGAAGGGGGGGGGGGGGGTTTATTTAACCAAAACTTTCGGCATGCAGTACTTCCGTGGACCCCTTAGGGGTCACGGACCCCCTGTTAAAGACCTCCGATTTAAAGGATGGATGCATTATGTTTAATACACTAATGTGCTAATAGTGATGTGTGTCCTTTAAGTAGTCAAGACTAGCAGTCTATTTTTTTTTTTACTAACTAGCAATAAGCTTTTTAATCCCTATTTAGGCTTAAAATAACTAACTTGCTAATGCTAAAATGTTAGAAAAAAAAATTCAAACTCCGGAAGATCTCTGTCCCCAAAGTAGGCAGAGTCTGCCAAGATCCTTCCTGCAAAGGACATCAGTGTTTACCTTGACCAGTTTATTGCAATAGTTTTAAAGCAGTAGAGAGGGATGTTCTTTTTCCGGGTGGATCATCAAAAAAGGTAGTCTTTGTGATAAATCTTATTCTGGAAAGTAAGTTTGTATGAACGATGCAAACAAAAACTTTTAAACAGATCGTGCACAAGGAGAAATGGGCTGTGCATTTACTTGCATGCATTTAATTGGCATTCCCTCTTGGGAGCAGGTGCAGGTTGTGCATGTGCGTTTTTTTTTTTTCAAGTGGAGAGGGCAGGTTTTTTTTTTTTAAATTGCGAAAATCCTCCACTATACCTTTTACATGAGAAAGTTCTGCAATTACTGGTCTAAAAAGTTCTGTATCCACTTCTATGTGCAACACATATTTAAAAATGTTATTTTAAAAAAGTGTAATAGTTCAAATTAGATATCATGCCTTGAAAGAAATAAAGGCTTTGATTTAAATGTTTGGAAGTCTCAGTTACCTGAAGGCTTTCAGTCGTATATATACTGCAGGATTTACAAAATGAATGCCAGTTAATTCATATTTACCATGCATTTTATTGTCCAACATAAATCAGAATGACTAACTTGGATGAAATGTTTTGCTTTTATAGAAAAAATAGCCAGACTAATGTAGTAAAAGAATCCTGAGTGAATATATTAAAGAGGCTTTGTTTTCCTTGATCATAAGGAAAAAATGCCCTTTGTTGTCTTGGCCAGCTTTAATTATTATAAATTCTCTTTCACATCTTCCTTCTTGTTGTTAGTCTCTTCTGGAGGCACACGACATGGTGGCATCAAAATGCTATGAAGTTCCTCCACAGACTGAGACGGCCAACGATGCTGCGGTGAACAGCGCGCTCATGCAGGCTGACGCCGTCCGTATGATCGGCATCCGAAAGAAAGCCGGCGAGCCGCTGGTGAGCCAAAGTTAATACCAACAGCATGCGCTTCCCTTGTGTTTGTGCCTGCTTATGTGTATAATACTGTTGTGCATAAATGATTAAAAAGTGAAGCTTTTCCGTTTCATTTTCCTTTCACCTTTCTCACAGGGTGTTACGTTTCGTGTGGAGAAAGATGACCTGGTTATAGCCAGGATCCTCCATGGCGGCATGATCGACAGGCAGGGACTGCTTCACGTGGGCGACATCATTAAAGAGGTGAATGGTAAGGACGTCGGCAACAACCCCACAGAGCTGCAGGAGATGCTGAAGAACTGCAGTGGAGGGATCACGCTGAAGATCCTCCCCAGCTACAGGGACGCCCCTGCACCTCCGCAGGTGAAACAACAACGCAGTGCCAGTAGATGTACGCGTTAGCACCCGCCTGGTGATCTGGCCCTTTCTTCAATCCTCTGTACATCAATGTGAACCATGGGAGCCCTATTAATAACACTCCACATGCTATCTAGGTCAGAATTGCTTTTCCTGCCTCATACACACACACACTCATGTCCTCTCACATGGAAAGTACAGTAGGTTATGAAATCCTCATTTTCTGTTGTTTGGTCATTGATAAAGTAAAAACAACCAAATGACATAAATCAAAGTAATGCTAAGAAGGACATTAACACCACTTCTGGAAGTAGAGGCAAAGGAAACATTTTAGAAAAATCCCATATTGCTCTGTAGCTCCAAGCATCATGAGCTGTGTGCTTTAATGACTTGTTTTATTGCTTCCTCCTGCTGCTTGTTTAATCTAATACATCAGTCAGAGCACTTAGTGTCTCTGGCCAACTCCCCCGCTTTTGGTCAATCAGAAAAAAAAGTATTAACTCCCTTTGAGATTCTCTTGTCACTTTTTTACTCTGGCTGTGCCTCATATCAATATCTTCTTCTGATTAACAAAACTAATATAGAAACAAATTAAGTAGATATACATGGTAGTGAATATCTGATACCCACAGGTGTATGTGCGGCCGTACTTTGACTATGATCCTGCCAGTGACAACCTGATTCCCTGTCGGGAGGCCGGAATGGCTTTTAAGAGAGGCGACATCCTCCAGATCGTCAACAGGGAGGATCCCAACTGGTGGCAGGTGAGACTCCCTCTGTTTGTGCCCACAAAGTTCTCCAAAGCAAATAAAACTTAAGCAGCTGTGCTATCCATTGCAGGCGTGTCATATGGTGGGTGGGGCCACAGGGCTAATACCCAGTCAGTTCTTGGAGGAGAAGAGAAAAGCCTTCGTTCCTCGAGACTTTGACGGATCAGGTTGGTCTCTTTCATCTGGCCGCTGTTTAAGTCATGGTCTGAAGTCTAAACACAATGATTATGAACATGAATGCCTGTATAACAAACCTGGTTTAAAGCGTAGTCCACTGGTTTTTTATAGGGAGGTAGAAGCTTGCTGACCTTCTTGGAGATATTTTCCTATTTCCTTCTGGAGGGTCAAGATGAAGTTTTTTAGAGACTTAGACAAACTTTATAATATTTTATATACACAGAGAGTATCCAAAATGAAATTTCAATACATACAGCTTTTTTGACACTGAATGAGCAGCTTGGCAGTGAAATAAACATTTCCATTTATAATGTGCACCAGTGATTAAATGTAAACAGTGTAGGAGAGACAGAGTGCAATAGGCATTGATGTGGAAGGTTCAGAGCCAAACACAAATAAATAAATAGATATGGTGCAAAATGCAGTAGGTGCAAAATACAATAAAAAGGATTTGAAGATTTGCCATGTAGTGCAAGTATGATGTTTACAGTGTGAGTTTGGAACCAGAAACACTGTTCCAAATGTAAAGCATGGAAGTATCGGTTCGTCATACAAAGTGGATACAGTAACAGAGGAGAACACCCTCTGGATTCTTTAGACTCACTGTAAATCAGCAGCCAGAGTTGAAATACTTGGGTGTTCAAACAGGAATAATCCAAAAAACACACAGGAACTGAGATGGAAATGTATATATAGGGCTAACATTAAATGATTTCAAATAGGGATGATTCTATAATAGATTAGCTCTGCTAGCTGGATTATTGGTTTTTAACAAAAAAACTGTCAAGCTGAAGAAGGAGTCTTATCGAGCTTGGCTGGCTTGTGGGACTCCTGAAGCAGCAAGCAGGTACCGTGAGGCCAAGCGTGTCGCGGCCCGGGCGGTTGCAGAGGCAAAATCTCGGGCCTGGGAGGAGTTCGGAGAGGCCATGGAAAAAGACTTTCGGTTGGCCTCAAAGCGATTCTGGCAAACCGTCCGGCGCCTCCGGAGGGGAAAGCAGTGCTCCGCTAACACTGTTTTCAGTGGGAGTGGGTAGCTGCTGACCTTGAAGGAGGATATTGTCGGGCGGTGGAAGGAATACTTTGAGGATCTCCTCAACCCGACAGACACGCCTTCCATGGGGGAAGAAGAGACGGGGTGCTTGGGGCTGGATTCGTTCATCACCCAGGCTGAAGTCACCGAGGTGGTCAAAAAACTCCACGGTGGCAAGGCTTCGGGGGTGGACGAGATCCGTCCTGAGTATCTTAAAGCTCTGGATGTTGTTGGGCTGTCATGGTTGACACGTCTATTCAGCATCGCGTGGAGGTCGGGAACAGTCCCCCTGGATTGGCAGACTGGGGTGGTGGTTCCCCTCCATAAGAAGGGGCACCGGAGGGTGTGTTCCAACTATCGGGGAATCACACTTCTCAGCCTCCCCGGAAAGGCCTATGCCAGGGTGCTGGAGAGGAGAGTCCGGCTGATTGTCGAACCTCGGCTGCAGGAGGAGCAGTGTGGTTTTCGTCCTGGCCGTGGAACAGTGGACCAGCTCTACACCCTCTGCAGGGTGCTTGAGGGTTCTTGGGAGTTTGCCCAACCAGTCCACATGTGTTTTGTGGACTTGGAGAAGGCATTCGACCGTGTCCCTCGTGCTGCCCTGTGGGGGGTGCTCCAGGAGTATGGAGTCGGGGGCCCTTTATTAGGGGCCATCCGTTCTCTGTACAATCGGAGCAGGAGTCTGGTTCGCATTGCCGGCATTAAGTCGGACCTGTTCCCGGTGCATGTTGGACTCCGACAGGGCTGCCCTCTGTCACCGGTCCTGTTCATAACTTTTATGGACAGGATTTCTAGGCGCAGCCAAGGACCGGAGGGGGTCTGGTTCGGGGACCAGCGGATCTCATCCCTACTTTTTGCGGATGATGTAGTTCTGCTGGCTCCCTCCTGCCAAGACCTACAGCGTGCGCTGGGGCGGTTCGCAGCCGAGTGTGAAGCGGCCGGGATGAGAATCAGCTCCTCCAAGTCCGAGGCCATGGTTCTCGACCGGAAAAAGGTGGCTTGTCCCCTTCAGGTTGGAGGAGAGTCCCTGCCTCAAGTGGAGGAGTTCAAGTATCTTGGGGTCCTGTTCACGAGTGAGGGAAGAATGGAGCGGGAGATTGATAGACGGATCGGTGCGGCTGCTGCAATAATGCGGACGCTGCACCGGTCTGTCGTGGTGAAGAGAGAGCTGAGCGAAAAGGCAAAGCTCTCAATTTACCGTTCGGTCTACGTTCCTACCCTCACCTATGGTCATGAAATTTGGATCATGACCGAAAGAACGAGATCCCGGATACAAGCGGCTGAAATGAGCTTCCTCCGCAGGGTGGCTGGGCTCTCCCTTAGAGATAGGGTGAGGAGCTCGGTCATTCGGGAGAGGCTCAGTGTAAAGCCGGTTCTCCTCCACATCGAGAGGAGTCAGTTGAGGTGGCTCGGACATCTTCTTCGGATGCCCCCTGGATGCCTCCCTCGGGAGGTGTTCCAGGCACGTCCCACTGGGAGGAGGCCCAGGGGACGACCCAGGACACGCTGGAGAGACTACGTCTCTCGGCTGGCCTGGGAGCGCCTAGGGCTTCCCCCAGCAGAGCTGGAGGAGGTGTCTGCGGAGAGGGAAGTCTGGGAGTCTCTGCTTAGTCTGCTGCCCCCGCGACCCGGTTCCGGATAAAGCGGGAGACGACGAGTACGAGAATTTCCCTTTGGGATTTATAAAGTATTTCTGAATTTAATTTTTGAAGTAAATAACATGTGGACAGCTGAAAAGCTTGGCTTGTGCCAGAAAACCAAATAATGTCTACTAATACTGAGACGGAGACTGATCCTACATTGATTATAGAACTAAGCAAAGGCCGTGTTGATGTAGGCCAACAGTTTTTTGCAGCCTAAATGAGATTCAAGTAATTTTTAGTGGGGGCCACATCTTAGAGTCTGCCTATTAAAATCTTAATGCTATATTTTCTTCTTTAATTGATTCTTTTTTTATGTTGTAACTTTATATTCCTACTAGTTCCCCTTAAAAATGAATTAAATATATGACTCTTTCACTGATAATGAGTTTATTTAAACCTCTAGCTGGTATTGCACATAAAAATGAGAAAGCTGAATTCCTGTATAAACATGGAACTTATAGAAACACCAAGGCATCCAACCTTCTCTGCTAAAATAACCTTTTCTGATAAATATTTGGTAGACAATGGCTAATGGTTTTAAACGCTCCAAAAAAACAGCCTATGTCTGCCTCCATCTGGCCAAATTATGTAATTGCAAATTAAAGCAAGTGAATAATTGTTCCCTTTCCTTTTAGGAATCCTCTGCGGAACCTTAGCTGGGAAAAAGAAAAAGAAGATGATGTATTTAACAGCGAAGAATGCAGGTCAAAACACTCTCCTTACTGTTGGTTCCCTGTTTACATTTTTTGTTTTAGTTTTTTTTTAACTTCTAACTCTAAAATTTTTAAACAGAGTTTGACAGACATGAGTTGCAGATCTATGAGGAAGTAGCAAAGGTCCCTCCATTCCAGAGAAAGACGCTGGTCCTGATCGGTGCTCAGGGGGTCGGCCGACGCAGCCTGAAGAACCGACTGATGGTCCTCCAACCCACCCGCTTTGGCACCACTATACCATGTGTGTTTCATTCCTGTTCTCCTGTAGTCTCTTGTAGATTATTCATACTATCTTAGAGCTTCCAATGCAGCAGAAGGTGGTTCCTAAACTTCCAAATTTGAGAAAGTTCAAGGCCTTATCACCAAATATCTATTGCAAATCTTTTTTCTCTACGTTCAGACACCTCTCGGCGGCCCCGGGACGAGGAGCTGAGTGGCAACACCTACCACTTCACCTCACGGACGGAGATGGAGGCGGACGTGAAGGCCGGCCGATTCCTAGAACACGGCGAGTACGACGGCAACCTGTACGGCACAAAAATCGAATCCATCCATGAAGTGGTTGCCACGGGACGCACCTGCATCCTGGACGTGAACCCCCAGGTACGGGGCGAAGAATCTCACCTCAGAGAAGGCTGGGAAATAAAAGGCAGCACTGAGCAAACAACAGAGGATATCACAATGAATCACCTGTAGAGGAAGAGCAAAATGTTAAAAAGTAAACAGGTCTCTGCTTGAATGTCCTCCTCAGGCTTTGAAGGTACTGAAGACAGCAGAGTTCATGCCCTACGTGGTTTTCATTGCAGCGCCTGATTTTGATACACTCAAAGCCATGCACAAAGCTGTGGTGGATGCAGGCCTCACAACAAAACAGCTCACGGTAAGTAACCACTAACATGCCTAACAGTGAGATCACATCAGTTAGAGTACTTGAATTAAAACACATGGTCCTGATCCATTCTCAGGCTCTCCTGAATTTTATTCAATATGCTCTGGTTCAACAGAAGTTATGGGGGAAGAGAGGCCAAGATCCTCATACATCCCACAGTCTGCCTTTTATCACCTAAAGAACATTTCCACAATTAAAGGACTAATGTATAAAAAGGACCTAGAAAAACTAATTCATGCCTTTATCTTTAGTAGAATTGATTACTGCTTCAGGTTCTTCATAAGTTTGCCTAAAAAATCCATCAGACAGCTTCAGGTGATCCAAACTACTGCTGCCCATGTTCTCACTAGAACTAAGAAAGTAGAGCACATCAGCCCAGTTCTGAAGTCCTTACACTGGCTCCCTGTAGCTCAGATAACAGACTTTAAAACCCTTTTGTTGGTGAAGAAAAAAAACCTTTTAGAGATGCCTTTGACTGTTAACGGAGGTATCGCTAATTTAAAGGGGAACCGTTTTTTTTTTTTTCATTTGGCCCTTGATTTTACGTTATTACATCATGTTCTACTCACCCATATGAGTGTTGTGTCATTTGGAGCCGTTTTGAAGATATTCAGTTAGGTTATATCTAGGTAACGTCCTCCTATGGGCAAACAACTTGAAAGGCACAAACTAAAACGGTTCATAATTTATCATTTATGGTACGCCAGTATTCGTAACTTGTTGGCGAATCACTGTCCCCCAGACATCCGCGGTTATATTTTTTATATTTATATCTTTTAAAAACAAAGTTGCGTGTAAAAAAAAAAAAAAAAAAAAAAAAAAAAAACGAAATTCCCTTTTAAGTTTGAGGTAAATGGTAAGGAGTAGTACAATACAGTTGGCTCATTTTCATTGTACTATTCCAGAGTGGTTTGTTTTGTAATCTGTATTTAAAACATTTTAATGCGGGATCTCGAAGTCCAACAAGCCTACTTTTCCTTCATGTCTGCAGGATGTGGACCTGAGGAAGACTGTGGATGAGAGCGCCCGTATCCAGAGGGCCTACAACCACTACTTTGACCTGACTATAGTCAACGACAACCTGGACAAAGCGTTTGAGACGTTACGGGCTGCTGTGGACAAACTGTGCACTGAGCCTCAGTGGGTCCCTGTGAACTGGGTGTATTAAGAAGCGATTCCACAGACCATCGCTTGGCGATCCAATGCGTTTTCTGAACAAAAATGGCCGGCGAAGAGGACATAAGGGAGGAGATACTACTGAATAATATCTGATTGCTCTTTCTCCTCCTAGACCTGCACACTGTGCAACTCCTTTTCTACTCCAAACTTAAAGGGAAAGAGTGCTTATGTATTTTATAACTTTTTTAATGAAAAATCTTTATATCCCACGTGGAATCAATCATATTGTCATGTATTTGAGCTAGTGTTTTTTCCATTTAATTTATTGTAGTTTTTAGAGTTGTAGACTTTGTTTTTTTGTATTGCCATTTCTCTGTGACAGGAATCACTGAAGCTCTAAGATGAAGTGGCTCATGTCTGAACAACCACTGTAGCTTCTCTTCACTTGAATTCCCCTCGATTGCATCTTGTTTTTAACAACCAGCCCTTAATCCATTAGTCTTCATCCTCCAGCTTGATCAAGGGGACAGAACTACCAGTAGTCAAGCTGGACAAAAACCTACTTGATTTGCTATAAAAAAGATCAAACACTTCATTTCGTGATTAGCTGTGTGTCATTATATTGTTTTCAATCTGTTATTGATAGTGGGTAAAGGTTGATCAGACATGGTTCCCAGCTTTATTTTTCCTAATTTATCTAAAATGTGTCACTTTGCCACTCGCCCACTCTCCTCCTGTCTTCAAAACCCCAACCAGTTCATGTCGTCTGTAAATGAGAGTCCCTCTGTCCTTTTTAGAATCACCTAAAGTTGAAGCTCAAATCTCAGTAAAACTGATATAAAGTCAAATTCTACACATCCAGCAAAGGCTAAACATTATAAATGGAGAATTATTCTTTTTCAGCTTTAAAATAAAAAAAACTATTTTTGAAGCATTTGTCAGATGAGAAATGATTGCATTGTTAAATATTTGTAGTTTTAAGTTTAATTTGCCTCATACCGAACAGTGATTTTGTCTCCACTTCCACCTTCCATGCTTGTTTTTACATGTTTTAGTAAAGTTCTAATAAAGTCTATCGGATCTTCACCTATAACTGCAGTATTGTCTGTCATGTTTTTAAATATATATAGAAACTTATGTTGGAACTTTAAAGCAATGGTAAAAGCATTTGGGTGATGACTGAACACCAAAAACAACTTTATTGCCAAGTTTTGTTTTAGACACAAGGAACCTGCCTCTGTGGTAAGATGTTGCACATACATGTAGTTGTATATAAGAGAAATGCTGCAACTTTGTGCAGAGGAAGAATCCCCTGGCAGGTATTCAAAATAGAACAGAATATAAAAAGACTATGCAATGGTTTTCAAATGGCTACACAAGTGGCAAGTTTAGGCCAAATACTTGCTGCTAAGAAAGCCAAGTATTTTTTTTAGCAAGTTTTGGTAAGACCCTGTAAAAGATAAAACACTGAATTTATGGTGTCCCCTGAAGATGCCATGGACAAGAGGTCTCACCAGCAGATGTAAGCAATGGTTGGATACTTAAGCGAGCAAATATCAACTATTTGACTTCACTGCTGCTTAAAAGTAAGAATAATAAATGAATATATCACTGATAAACATCATGGGGAAAAGTTTTGAAATAAAAATGTAAAACAACCACACCAAATATTTCAAATGTTTTATTAATCAACACAATTTACAGTCAAGCCAAAGTGTGAACTATATTAAGTGATACGTAGTCACATTATGTTCTAACAGGGTTTACAGCATATTTTGTGTTCTGTAAGCAAAAGTTATTACGCAAAAAAAACAAGACGTCAAATGTGAAACAAACCAAAAAGCTTCCATCTTTACAACAAGGAGCTTAGCAGTGGATGTGAACAAATTAAATTCAGCAACATGGAGAACCCTCACCAGAACGAGGACAGCAAAATCAGGTATGTATTTATTTATTTTTTGGCATGTTGGTTTTCAAAGAACAAGAGGAAACAGAAGTGGAGGGAGGTCTGAAGTCACAGCTTTGCAGCACTGCCTCTGCCTAAAAAGCCTTGGGTTGCAATGTTAATGTCGAGAGGGTTGCGGGTAGATACTGGAAAACGTGTTCTGAAATCAGTTGTATGAATGATTTTATTTTTACATCTCCTTTGAATAAAGAGAATCTTTGAAGTCAACTACATCTCCAGGACAGGCTTTACATTCACAGGAGGTAGATAATGGGGTGACGACATTGGTGTGGAGTCCAGGATATTGTAGTGCATAATTTCTTCCACTATAAGGCCAAATGGGAACTTTCCATATAGGACTAAGGCTACCTTAAGACAAAGGTGTAAAGGAGGGGGTGGGGTAGAAGTACATAATGAGCAGATACAGCCCTTCCATGGCGATACCCGAGTCAACAGTCGTGTTAAAACACGGACGCTTGGTGCACCATTAACTCTTGCACAAAATCCACTTTATTAAATAGTAAAAAGTTGACACAAGTGAAGGGTTATCTGGATGAAGTTCAAGTGGATTTGGCCAAATAGTGTGGCACAATAGCAGTTTAAGCAGCCTTGGATCGGGTTGCCTCCGATTGTCGCCCAATCCAAGCCCAGTTGAAAGACAGCTGAAACTTCTCAATTTACTGGTCAGTCTACGTTCCTAACCTAGCCTATGGCCAGGAAGTCTAGATTGTGACCAAAAGAAAGAGACTCTGGAAACATGCGGCTGAAATGAGCTTTCTCCATAGGGAAGTCAGGGAGTCTCTGATGAGACTGCTGCCCCCCACCATACTCTGTTCTGGACAAAGCGAGACGGCGAACGGACAAACAATGTGGCACAATAGTCGGCCAAGGAGTGTGTGCAGCTTGTGATTTTCAAACCTCCCATTGGGGGAAAAGTAAAAGAAAATAGCCTTTGGCTATACACTTAAAGAGGACAAAACAGTCAATGCAGCATATATCAGGCTTATGAGGTACTTCATGAATATATATATAGATAGATATATCAATCTTTTTAAAAAAAGCTTCTCAAAGTCATTATTCCTTATAGTTCCTATTAATAGCATAAAATACCTCGTCAGTTTTGTTTTTCTTCTAAACTTTCAGCCCGAGCTAACGGGTGTTTTTATTTTTATTGTTTTGAGAGACTGCTTTTTAAAAAGTGCAAAACACAAATACTGATCGTTCTATGCAGCATCTACAACGCAGGGTTATAAAAAAGAAAAACGGAGAAAACTCCGTACACGGCAAAGCAGTTTTTTCTTTTATAAACCAACCCTTCACGATGAGACAGGGGCTTGAAACCTAATAAGAGTTGTAGGATAGACAGAAATCGACAAAAGGCACATACGAAAATACACAACTGCGAACACGGTGGATGTCTACAGCTGAGAATAGAGCTATAGAGTAAAACCAGCTCATATGTACCTTTGGCCGAATAGAATGATATGCTGTAAGTTAGGTAGAAATAGGTTTATTTTCCCTTTAACCCGCAAACGTACAGGGATGCTCGGTGTAACAACTAGTAGAAGAGGCAGGAATGAGCAGAGTGTGTGACTTATTTGCAACAACAAAACAGTTTGGCTTTCTGGTAAAACTAAAATCAAATTAAGCTGAAATCTGACATCGTCACACCAGAAAATGCCTGATTACCAGTGATGGAAAACCCACACGGCAGCAGAAAATCCACACCTAACAACAACCCTGCTCCCGCCGCAAAGAATCCAAGTCGTCGCCAAGCAAATCAGAATGGCACCATGTAAAAGATTCAGTCGTTATTGTGGTTTATATCAAGAAGGGGTCCTTAAGTTGTTGCTGGGTTCTCCAAGTGCAGATTGCTTAAACAAGATAAATAAATTTGGTCCCCTAAAAAATGTAATCGAGCAAAGAAAGTCCATTTATTAAAAAGCTCTGAACACAGCACAGTTCTCTCACTTGTACTGGTTTGGTCACTACGAGATAATACTTTGATACCTTTGTCAAACATACGGGATCGTAGCAAGCACCAGACACTGCTCTGAGGTAGTTCTTTACAAGCTGGTGGATAAAAAAAAGAAACACAGAGTTTTTTCAAAAGTGATTAACAGGGTAAATACTTGAAGACCACTTCCTGGCAGGGGTGGAGGTCTACGGATTTATTTGATGGCGCTGATGTGGAGATTTCAAAGGATTGCCATTAAAGTTGTGGTTTAAAAGAAATTTACACTAAAAGAGCAGTGGATGCAGCCGGGTCTCTTTGAGCCTCAACTAAGGATTTTGTATCATTGTTGTAATTAAAATAGTAGTTCATTTGGCAGATGAGAAATTAACAGCTGCAATTGATTAAAATTATACTCTGTTCTTTAAACCAACCAATCGGGGTGCGATGATAGAATACTTGACAGGATAATGGGAAATATTTGGTACAGCACAATGAAGGAAGCTTTTAAAAAGCCTCAGGAAAACTATGATGGTTTTTGGTTTTATGTAACATTGGTGATAAGTTTTTAATCATAATTTTGTGGCTTTCATGTTCTTCTCAAGTTAGGAAGCCTATAAGCTTTGTAACCCTATAAAACATTTAAAGTTAGGTTTTAGCAAACATTTTGATTTTAAAGTAGGTGATTAAATGTTATACAGACGTCTTTAAATAAAAAAAACATAAGTATCTATTAAACACTGATAAGCTACCAATAAGATGCAAATTGTGACACTGTTAGGCTGTCAAGTTGTGATTTAGGCTTTTCCACTGCTTTGCACGATTACTGAAGAAGTTCTTCCTCATTTACTTTAAAATAA
The DNA here is from genome assembly GCF_016077235.1 of Cyprinodon tularosa. Lineage (NCBI taxonomy): Eukaryota > Metazoa > Chordata > Actinopteri > Cyprinodontiformes > Cyprinodontidae > Cyprinodon > Cyprinodon tularosa. The sequence goes on from NW_024038961.1 coordinate 82,329, forward strand.
AAGTTAAGCATACATGCAGCTCTTCACTTCTCATCTTAGCCTCTTCTGCAACATTTAGTCTGAATCTAATAGTTTAAATTCCAATGCTGGAAACTGAAAATAAATATAAAGCTCCATAAAGTCAGAAATCTGACAGAAAATATTAGGCTATTTGCGTATAAACGTGTTCCTACACAGATTGAAGCTTCGCATGTTTGCATGCTAATAGTAAGAAGCCCGTTGTCACTTTTTCCAGAACCATAACAAATCTGAGAGAATTCATTTCAGACAATAATGCTGCTGACAGTAACTAAAAAGTTTGCTTTTAATGTTACGAGATTTTATGTCACATCACATCATTATAGTCACAAGGATTAGTCACTGAGGCTTTTTCTACAAAAACATATTTTAATCTACTCTAATATTTCATCCAGATCTGAGAAAAATATATATTTTGATATATCAGGAGGGTTAAGGTGCTCTACATCCTAAAAAGTCCAAAAACCCTCACGTCTCTGGTTGGCATGGCAAACGGCTCCCAGCGGCAAACTGATTCTTCAGAGGGTTTATAAACCAATAGGAACTGGGGAATTATGTCTGCTGAACCCTGCTGATGGCTCTACATATCGGACCACACACCCAATTCAACAAAAATGACCCAGCTGCTGAAATCTGTACGCTGGCGAGAGTTAAAAACAAATCCGCCACTGGAAATGAGACATTACAGAACAAGTCCACACGGAGCTCACACACAAGATGGAAATCAAACAGCAAACAAGATATTCTCTAGTTTCTTTTGATACCCAAACGATGCAAACCTTAAAACAGGTAAACAACTATAGCTCTATAGCTGAAGTTTCAACGTCACTTTACACCGGTGGGATTTGTTGCTTTCTTATCGACATCTGATCTCTCGATACTGAAGAGATCCTTGCTAACAAGTGTAGAGCCACACAGTCATGATAAATAAAAAAGAGTTAAAATGTAATTCATTGTTTCTTTCAAAATATTACAACCTGATTTAATACATTCGGTACCATCTGAAGATGGGGAAAGCAGGTTCTACGAAAAAAATTTTAATTAAAACCTTACACAGGCAACAGTTTTGCTAAACAAAACCGCCTAGAGGAAAATTACTATACAGATGGGATAGATTTGGAAATAAGGAATCAGTTTTCAATCCATCAGTCAGTCAAAAGTAAAATATCAGGCTTAATGAGACTAAAATAGAAAATTAATGACAAAAAAAACCAACAAAAATACTCTATTGCATACTTCGATATGGCATCTTATAGTGAACATTGGCCTTTATTGTCCCTCAACTATCCAGGCTTTCTTGGGGAAGGAAAACATTTATTTTTATTCTAAAATAAAGTCTTATGTTAGGTTTTTCAGGGTACCGCCATAAAAAAATCTGTTTGCGAATGTTGCAATAATTGAATTAATTGATTATAGAAGTAATTGTCAAGTAATTTAGTAATCGATTAATCGTTATCTTGAGTATAGACGGTAAAACATGCCTTTAGCTGACAGAGCGACCCATTTAGAGCAGTACTTATATCAAAATTGTAAAAAAAAAAAAAAAAAGTATATATTTAAACATCTTGCATTTAAGATAGAAAAAAAAATGTTTTTGGCTGTCAATATGCTCTATCCAGAACTCCTCAAGTGGAAAAGTTTTAGTTTCACCTGGTTTAATTTCATAAAAAATCTTCTTTAAGGAACCTTTGGCTATCTGTTTATTTATCGATTAATTGAAAAAATATCCGACAGATTAATTGATTAATTAATAGTTAGTTGCAGCTCTATAGGAAACATTTTTCGCCGCAACTTTGGTAAAAAGGAGACCCTCTGTCTTAACCACAAAGAACCATCTTATTGTTGTTAAAGGCTTTTGGTTATAAAAAAAATAATAAATTAAGTTGGCTAGATAGAATCTTTTGTTTGCTCTGCCGGAAAAACAAGTACAGGTTAGGATAAAAGTAATTCAATAAGTTCCTGCAGGTTCATGTTGTCAATGCATCCATAGCTACATGATTATTTAGTTTTAGTGCAATGCAACATTTGGAGTTTTGCATCAAGAAAAAAAAGAATGCCATTCTGATCTGGTTTCATAAGGTGCTGGTATAGTTAGGAAATGCAAAACACACACACGAGAAAAAACAAAAACAAACGACAAACTCAACAGCCATCTCCGTAGAAAGCACTCAGATGTATAAGTTGCGGTTTCTTCCAAGTTAAAGCATGGAGCCTGTTACAATTATTGGTGCCTCCTGTCTATGAAGGGAAAGTGGATATTTAAAACATGGTGTGAACGCATCAAAAAGGTCTGCACCCACACAAATTCAAACGACAATTGTAAATGCCCTGTACTTAGTATATATAGGGTTTTATTTCCCCCCAGTCAGGAGACTTGACCAGAGCGCTTTACCCTACATTCTGTCATTTAATCAATCACACACTAACATATACTGATAATGGCAGCTGCCATTGGGCTCACTGACAGAAGTGAGGCTGCCATACACAGCTGCCACCCTTCACCAATTAGTAGGTTATGTGGGTGAAGCGTCTTACCCAAAAACACGTTTAAAGCTGTAGCTTGAACCTGGCAAACTCCTGCATCCGACGTCACTATCGCCGTTATGCCAAGCGATACTCAATATCAACCACAAGGATCTAACACACCCATCTCCATCTGATACAATCTGACCCTCTTTTTCAGAACTGATTTCATATTTAACCAGCCACTTACTAGAAGACACTTACTAGAAAAACAAATCAAGAAACGGAGTGATTGTCTGATGGACCACACCTCAACAGTGACTGGCTGGAAACTAAACTCCAATATTGTCAAAACCAGTAAAAAGCACCAACATATCCTAGCAACAATTTTCAGAGCAGAAGCCATTAATAAGGGAAGGAACCTCAAAGTTATCCATTTACAGAATCAGTGAGACGTCACAAAAACACAATGGGAAGAAGCTGATATATATATATATAAGGTTTAAGAAAATAAAAAAATAAAAAAGGATAACTATTCTCGTTCATACATGCTGCTAAAAAATATAGTTTATATAATAGCTATAGAGATCACAAGTGGATTTAATTCCATATTGGCAGGTCAAAGCTTTACTAAATCAGCCCCAGCTCTCCGGCTGCTGCTGCATCTCTCCTCATCTTAAAAACTTCCGCCAGCAGCCTGAATGATAGCACCATCGAGATTACACCGACTTGGTCATGATGAAGGAGAATTTGCATTTGTTGTAACACAGCTCGAGCAAAGAGCCAAAGTTTAAAATCAAAGTGTCATTTTAGTGGTGCATAGAAAAAACAAGCAGAGAGCTGTGTGTAGGTACAAAACACACTCCAAGGATTTGGTCATAGAAATTAAAACACATTCTGTCTCTTCGCTTAATGGAAATTATGCAACATTAAGAAATAGAATAAAAACAAAATCACCATCATGCTCACTGAGCCTCTAAAAATCAACAGGAGACACAAGCGGTTGCCTATTAAGATACATAGAAAGGGTAATTATACAGAAATGGCCAGCGGTGTGATGTTACCATAACATATCAACAGGTAACAAGAGGTAGAACACGCGGCCATTTCCATGCAATTACACCAGTGTCGCTCAACATGGCCGAGCCTTTGCTTCAGATAAAAGGGAAAAAATAAAAAGGAAAACACACATTAGAAGATATACCCATTATTCTGCTATCAAAAGTGCATCCAAATTTACATTTTGAGACCAGCACCAATAAGAACAATATTGACATCAGAACATTAAATATCAAGTAAGGGATTTGCTTTTTTTTTTTAAACCAGAATGCCCAACAAATGTCTGATCTTTAGTTTTACGTGTAATGGGTGTTTAAAAAAAAAAGGGTAACAAAGGATCGTGGAAATAAAGGAGGAACAGTGAGAACTTGAGGTGAGATTTTATAGTGAAATCATCTAGCACCTAGAGTCAAAAAGCTTTTTTTGTGCTTTTAAATCTGCTGAACAATAATTATGTACAAGTTTGTAATCTTGTTTGGCCGTGAAAGATTTGGTGTTATAAAGGATACACTCATTTTTAAGCTATAAAATCTACGACGTCACAAATGACCATTACTACAAACGTGACGATGCTGATAAGGACTAAGAAACAACAATAAAATGCAAAAAGAAAAAGGAAACTGAAAATACCCTGATTGTCTCCTTCTATACATGATCCAAATTCATGTGGGATCCCCTCTGACTGCTAAATGTGTTAAAAATAATGTATGCATAGTTAGGAAATATCCACTACTTGCCTTCAATCGAGACAAACATTCACGAGCTTAGGGTGTCATTATGCATTAATTCCATTGGTAAAAACTGACAGTCTTAGAAGGCAAGATAATTGCATGTAAAACGTGTAGACAAAGAGTTAATTTTGACAAAACGTTGGCCTGTAAAAAAAAAAATTAAATTCTAAAACTTTTCAGCCGTTTCCACTAAAAGCTTTATGTAAAATATATCTGGTTAGGAATATTTCCATTTAGTAAAAAGACCTCACAAAAGCTGGTTGCATAAACCCCCACCTCCCATGCTTTGTGCTAATACCGCTTACAGTTCTCGAAGCATCCTCTGCTCTAAAGAGGTTCTTGTGTAACATTTTAAAATCAGTTTAAATGTTAAAAAAATTGCTGTACCGAATGCCCCTAAACGGAGATGCTACACGGCTGCTCCGATCTGACCTCGACGCAGCAGAAAATACTTTCCTGCTGCTATATACAATAAAAAAATAGAAGCGGGGTTAAGGTGTGTAAAAGGAGAAAACTACTTTAAATGCCTACATGTCTTAAAAAGAAAAGAAAGAAAAAGGATCTTAGCTACATGCATATACAATGAAGATTTACTACAAACAAAAAAAGGAGAAATTCTCACGATTGCCTCTGAGTTTAAATGTTTCATCATTATGGCTCAGAATAAAACATAAAAAAGGGGGGTTGCTGGGATCCAGTCCCAGTGCACCCAGTTTTTTGTTACTAAATCATGAACTAAACTTTAAATCGGTCAGGACTTAACAATAAATGTGGTTACCTTGTTCCTAAATTTTTACAAAACTTTCAGAACTATTGATGGTTCAGTTAGAGAAAACTATTTTCACCTTCACTGGATTTGGCATAAAACAATTTGCAGTAGAAAGTCCAACCATGGGCTAACTAATTCATCATAGAAACAAAGCCCCAAATGGCACTTCTGTTTTCCAAATAAAATAATGACCTATGCTGAAGGAAAAAAAAAAAAAAAACCTTTAAGTAATTCAAAATATATTAAGTACTTTTGTCCTTCTTGAAGTACCCATCCTGGTCAGTGCACTTTGCTTTGATTGGCTAATAATGTTTGGTTTTAAACGTGTTGGCATATAAACAATAAGTGAGCTCTCCAAAACTTTTTGATTCTCTTGTTTAAGCACCAGGATCAAAACACGTATGTTGCAGGAGAAAAAAAAAAAAAAAAACTGGTGTAGAATATAACAGCCCACTTACTTTAAAAAAAATACTACCTCATATATTTCAGTGTGTAACTTCTATTTTTAGACTTTGGGGAAAAATAAAAATCAAATGCATAAAAATCAAATGGCCCTTTTTCTAAACTGTAGATGGCTTAATTTAAGTGGATTTAAGGGGAGAAGTTTAACCTATGGGCAAGTGACTGGTTCATCACCTAGAGAAAATGTGAAGCCCTGGTGTGGGATTTGCTGCTCACAGACAGCTAGAAGGTGATCACTGGTTTCATTAGAGGGGTTCTACCCACACCAATCCAGTTGTTGTGCTTTTAGGCAAAGTACATGGTGCGCAGGGTGTCCTGGTGGATCTGAACAGCCTTGGCCAGCGCCTGGTGGTCCCGCCCGTTGCTCTGGCCTGACGTATGACTGCCCTCAGCACTACAAAAAAAGAATTAAAAAAATTAAAAACAACTTAAAACTGAAGGAGACGATAAGGCAGATATGAAAAAGAAAAAATTAGTTTGATCTTACCTGTCGTGCTCTTTATCCACCAAGTGATAGCGCGCCCGGAAAGCCACTAGATGAGCGTAGTAGGCCGGCGCTGGGATGGAAACTGACCGGGTGCAGCGCACATAGGTATGGCAAAGCTGGTAAGTGAGGACCTGCAGCTCGTCTGATGAGAAGTGGTTGTCATCCCAGAGCACATGGTAGTGAGATGGTCTGCTGGTTCCCTGCAAGCAGTGGGAACAGAGGAAGAAGCTGTTAACTAGTGATGAAGACGCACTGCTATGCATTTTCAGTATTGGTGAGGGTTAAATAAAATAAAGTTAAGATGATTCCAAGGAATGTAAAAGGCTTTATGAAAGGAAATTCTTTTAGAAAAACGTCTTCCCCATTCAGAGAGATAGAGACGCTGCTGGGAAACGCTAGATTCCCTTTGGTGATAAAAGAATAAATACAGTACATTCTACAGGTATAACTGACAAGTGTGATAAAATGTTATATTGGAAATATTCCAGTGGAGTAATAATGATCAGTAGAGAAGAGTAATATGAGCTTAAAATCTAATCAGGATATTGGGTGTTATGGAGACTCTAGTCCCATTTACACTACCGTCTGAAAACCGATCTGTGCCGAGTTTGGACCGAGCTTGGATCAGTTAACCGTGCCGAGCTTGGTTCCATACAACCATTTACACATCAAGCAAGCACGGTTCCTCGCCTCCTAGTAGTACTACTGCTCTCTAGAGGTAAACAAGCAAATCAACATGGCGGCGCCTGAAACATTCAGGAAGTTTGGTTATAAATGGGATATTTCGTTTTTTACGGAGAGTCAGGCGAAGAAATCAGCCTTTGGTGAATTTACTGGACAGAGTCGGCTTTTGGATAGTGGATACGACAAACGATAGACTAATCAAGGCAAAAAAAATAAATAAAAAAATCTTTGCAATCTTTCAAGTAAAGCTGAATGCTTACCACAGCAATCATATCTCCACAATCACAAATAATACTCTTGAAGCATAAAAATTTTAATTCAGCTTCTTCAGGACAGCAGTAACAAAGTAGTATGACTTATATCACTAAATATCTCATAGTGACCACATTTAATCATATTCTTCAAATTACAAATGCCTCGATGGAAAAAAAAGGAGATAAAAAGAACCAAAATAATGAAAACAACATTTCTCACAATTCACTTATTTTCTGGAGTTTGTAATTCATCATTTAGGCCATAATCCCAATTTTTTTATGACTAGCAACAATATAGTAAATGCCCACCCATAATGATCAGAGTATTCTTATCCTTTTTAGATAAAACCTGTGTTCAATACTTTTATATGTTTTTGTTTTTCATGGCTTTATACTGACAGCTCTGCAGAAGCCGAGATCACGGCTTGTATTTAGTGTCTGGGTCAGCTTCTTTGAGTGGTTGAAAATAGGGCTGGATGATAAAAACCATTCATTCTTTCTTTGAAGTTGTTTTTAGAAAGCTGCCTAGCTGTGAATGCATGCCCCCGTAATTAAGGCCCCACAGTCACAAACAACACAGTAAAAAAAATAAAAAACAGTTAAAGCTGGCTTCTTCAGAACACTAGTTACATGAAAAGGTGCGATTCATTTCACTAGTCACCCCTAAGTGACCACATTTTATCATATTCTTTAAATTTGCCAATGCACCAATAAAAAATGTAAAAGAAATTAAAGAAAAATATCAGAAATAAAATTCACAACTCACCCAATTTTAATCAACACATTTCTAATTTATTTAGACGATGAAAGCAATTATTTTTATTTTTTTTATCATGACTAGAAATGTATTATGCTAACAGTAAATGCATGCCTCTAATTAATGCCGAGAATCTAGGTGCAAAGTTCAGAGTTTCCACCTCCAGCATCAGCTGATTTGGCAACTTAAACATCTTAAAATGCACAGCTCCCAACACCGGGAATGCTGCCAGACCCGCCGCTCCCAGGAGTCAAACCACGCCGCCTGACCTCTTGATGCTCCTAGATTTTCCATTTAAACCAAACATCCTGACACTAAAACTCGTTGGTGTGAACCTGCAATTAAGCTAACAACCCCAATCAGATGCTACATATCTTGGCTCCTACCTGAATGCCTGCATGACTACAAAGGTAGAAGTCAAACTCTGATGGGTGGGTGATTTTGGTGTCCACTGTGGTCCCTGCAGGAATGTTGCCACTCTTTCCAACCTGCAAAAAAATCCCAAGTTAAAATAATTTCAAAGGTTTTGACTGCTGATGCAACATTTAGGAACAGGAAACAAACACAGCAACAACCCTAGAAGTACTACGCTTCTAATCCAACCACATTATGTTAACAACACAAAGTCAGAAAATGCACCACAGCTTTTATAAATAAATACATGGTTATGTTGCCAATATGTATGAAATACTCACCCTTTCGTTCCGGTCCACACAGAAAAGCCTTGTGTGGTGTCTCTTCTGTACAACCACAAAGGTAATACCAGGCTGGTAATCCTTTTCTAGTTTGATGCAAGCTTCACGGATTGCCAGCAGTTCATGCTGAAGGACCTTTAAGTAGAATCAACAAGTGAGAAACGGTGAGTAATTTCACACAATGTCACGGCATTCTGGTCGCTTTAGAGTTGCTGTAATACCTGGCTAAACTGGCCCTCAGAAATGCCATCTCGGTAGTAGATGATTCTGGTGGGCTTGAAGCGAGTGGACTTGTAGAACTGGATGAGCAGCTCCCGCACCATGTTGGCCAGGTCCTGGATGATGTCCTGGCGGTGCTGCTGCACCCGCACTGTGGCACAGTATCGGCTAGGGTGGGCATCCATGCTACCCACCACCTACGAGACAGAAAGCGATATGTTCAACTGTTTACATTTTTGGATAGGGAAATGCAAATCAAAATGGTTAGTCCTGTGATACAAATACTGAAAGTTAAAATATAGCTAATAAATCTGGTAAAATATATACATAAAATGCTTGCACTTATCTTCTTGTGTTCAAATATACTTTCTGAATGCTCACATCATTTACACAATTCAAAAGACAATTCAAGTTAGACAGGAGTTTTTCGTCACAACTTACAGCAGCAATGGAAGGTTTCTTCCCATCTCCTGCAGGTGGATGGGTCACATCTGAACCAAGGAAGATCACTGGCTGTTGGAACACCAGCGGCCTGGAAAGAGAGGCACAGAATGGACCCAGATGACATATTGCAGTACAAGGGCTGCTCAGGTAATACTGAAGCAGAAACATCAGCAGCTGTGAAGCCAATTTCAGCTCACTCCTATTTTCTTGTGCGTTTCTAGAAATCTCTTTACTCAGCATATTGGGCAGTGATCTAAATGATGTCTAGGCCTCTAATGGAGTGAGGCTCCATTCATTAGCAGATTATTAGCAGGCAAACTATCACCTAAAGACATTGGTAATACATGAAACCAAATATTGAAAACGTATTCAACATCTGCTTTAACAGAGGTTCTGTTTCAAAGATTAGAGTGAGTTAATCCCTTAACTGACCTTCATAGGGACTTAATTTAGTATAAATCCAGTGTAATTTGTAACAACAGAGCAAAAACTTTGAATCTTAAAAATCATTGTGGTTTATACACACATTTAAAAACCTTCAAACCCCAGTCATGGTTTCATCCAAAAGGTAACACACAAGCAAGGTAATATTTAGATATAATAATAATAATAAAAAACTAAAATAAAAATGTCAGTAGGTGGTGCAACATTTAAAATCTTACATTTAACAACAATTTCTGCTAAGAATAATTGTATAATAATGCAACTAGGTGAGTAAAAAACACTTTAACAACGATAAACGTATAAAGGACAATATTTTATTTCTGGATGGATCATTTAAACAAGTGGTCCTTCTAGTTGTCAATCATTCTGGTGATATGTTTACGTTAGGCCGTCCTATGTGTTTGTTCCCAGTTAGCTATCTTTTTCTGTCCATGCACTATCAGGTGTATATCTGAGGTGAGCTCATCTTTCTCACTGTAGTTCTTTGAAAATGGCCGAGGGTCGTAAGAGACAAAGTGTCTACGAAGTGTATGAGAAGAAAAGAAAGGCCTCAGAAGAGGCAGCTATATCCCAGAATGCTTTGTGAGCAGAGCTCTCCTCGCAAAGCGTTCTGTGATTTGCTGTCACAGCGGCCCGATATCGCTACCGGATAGCAGCGACTAATAACAAAGATGGTGCAGACAATGAGTGGAGGAGGAAGAGTTACAAGAGCAACAGAGCAAAAAGCAGTGATTATCTGTTCGAACGGTCAGTTAACTGAGTTGAATATAAAGTCTACTAAATACTCCCCGCTGTATGTGGACACAGTAAGCTTGTATTACCGTATTTTCACGACTATAAGGCGCACTTAAACGTCTTTTTTTTTCCTCAAAATGTGCGGTGCGCCCTATGTGTGTTGTAACTGCGACTTTTGAGACCACCTCATTGAGGAGATGATGAAAGAGTGGCTGAATGTAAGGAGACCAGCTGTTTTTTTTTTCCACCCCTCACCATCGCTGTTAATATGTAACTCCATGCGTTCCCATCTCACAGCTGATGTGAAAAACATGGGGAAACAAATTAACGCTGTGCTCGCTGTTCAACCGCTCGACATGGGTGTGAACCGGACCCAGCAGGTGCAGCAGAAGCAGCGAGTTTACATGCAAAGTCAATGGTTGACGCGCATATAGGTGCAGCAAAAGGTCCCGCAGCGCGTTTTGGTGCAGCACGTCGGGAGCGTTTAAGCATCTGACGCACCGCCAACGCGCTGCTGCTGCTCGACATGGAAAAATTTAAGTTTTGCTGCTGGACGCGCCGCATCAACCAATCAGAGAAGCTGATCTGGGAGCTGACAGCGAGACAGACACAGCGCTCTGATGACATATGATATTAACGCAAATGAAAAGGCTGGATCGATGAGGAGATGATGAAAGGCAGGTGTATCTGAGAAGACTAGGTGGTTTTTTCCACGCATCACCATCGCTGCGTGCCCATCTCACAGCCGATGTGAAAAAAAGATGAATCAAATGAACGCTGTGCTCGCCGTTATCCCGGGGGTCTGACAAAGGAGCTTCCACCGCTCGACATCGGTGTGAAGCAGCCGTTCAAAGTAAGGCTGCGAGCGGCGTGGGAGAGATGGATGACCGACGGAGACCACAGTTTCAGGATAAGAAGGCAGCGCCAGGCAGATTACGCCACCGTTTGCGGATGGATTGTAGATGCTTGGACTAAAGTGTCTGCTGGCTCTGTTGTTCAAGCTTTCGCAAAAGCCGGCATTATTTCTGAGGAGCTGCGCTGCACGGAAAGTGACTGACAGCGAAGAAGGGGAAACTGGCATGTCTGATTTAGCGCAGCTGTTTTATTCAGAAACAGAGGATGATGACTTTGATGGGTTTGATTAATACTTTGTAATAAATACATGAATAAAGCACAATCATACTCAGTTTTGCTCCCGCTCTATTTTTCTACCTGAAAACTTAATTCAACAGCAGCCTCTGGGCGGGTCTCCTCCTCTTCACCGCGGTGGCTGGCAGGTGTTTTTTCATCTAAATAATCTAAATCTTGCAGCTATATTTGCTGTGATCAGTGGGAATAAAGTAGTTTTAATATGTTTTTAAGTGAGAAAGTCCACCTGAAAACTTAATAATTGCAGTCAGTTCATCCAGATTATCTATTTCTGTCGGAGGCGCTCAGACCCCCACATACCAGCGGTGCGCTGACAGCAGAAATCTCTTCATCAGCAGCCTGTAGGCTGGGCAGCCTGGGGTTCACCGCGGCTGCTGGCAGGTGTTTTTCATCTAAATAATTTTAGCTGCAGGCACCAGGATACCGGCAATAAAAGCGAACATATTCCGTCAGCAGGTTTCAGGATTTTAAGTTAATTTAGGAGTGATCACAGCGCTGTGTCATCTGCGATGTGTCTCTCTCAGCTGCCAGGTTTGATTAATACTTTGTAATAAATACATGAATAAAGCACAGTCATACTCAGTTTTGCCCCCGCTGTATTTTTAAATACGCAGTAGAGGTATTTAAAGGTAGTAGAGGACATGTACCTGTATATAAAAAACGCGCCCTATAGTCCGGTGCGCCTTGTGTGTGTTAAATACAGAAATGGGACACATAACTGAGAGTGCGCCTTTTAGTCCGGTGCGCCTTATGGTCGTGAAAATACGGTAGCTATTAGAACAGCACGTTTTAAACAGGGCGTGCACGAGGAGAAATGGGCTCATGCATGCTCTTGCAAAGACATTTTTTTTTTTTTTTTTTTTACAGCACCAGTGGCTTTTTTTTCCTGACAGTAGGCTGACGGGAAAGGGGGTATAAGAGAGGGGGAGAGACAAGCGGCAAAGGACCACAGACCGGATTCGAAAATATCTATAAATTTAACCACCATAGAACTTTAAATTTTTCGCTAGATTTTAGTTTTATATCAGAAAGATAGTTGGAGCAGAGAGGCTTTACGTGGCCGGTTGTCATTAAGAGTTTTGAACACGTAGGTCATTGGTGGCTCATCAAGTCTCATCTCCATGGAAATACACATTAGTTTCTGCATAAATTGCTTAAATTAAAATAAAATGTGTAAAGGGATTGTGAATAAAAAAAAATAAAAAATGATTTGAATTTACAAAAGAAATGAAGACTCAGAGACTTCTACTGTAAGACAGAAGCTAACTGTTTATAAGCTCATTTTAAAAGTAAGTCCCGTTAAACAGAGGTGTGAGCATTTCCACTGACCTGCCCTGTGGGAGCAGGATGTTGTTGACGCCGCCCAGCTTGACATTGATCTTCAGACAGAGGTTAGAGAGAGTTTGAGGTGTTGTCTTCTGGACATTCTTCACCTGGACACATTGCGTTGCCATTCCAAGCACAGTGTCGCCAACGCGCTTCACCTCAGCTAGAAAAATGCAACAAAATTACACTTTAAAGTGAATGTTTTAAATGTTACAGCAACACTATTTCAGTTATTTTTACTAAACCAGGAAGCCATAATAAACTGTAAGAATATAACAGATTCTTAAAGAGAGGATAGATAGATAGATATTTCTTAGTAATAAATTTGACAAAAATTTAACTTAAAACACAACAGCTCACAGCAGTGACAAGGTAGTAAGACAAGTTATTCAAATATTTCTGACCATAAACTGGTGTCTTTCCAGGGAGGATGACCACCACCAGCTGCAGGCCCTGGTAGGTGTACTTGAGGTGCCTGAACATCGGCTCCACGCTGTCTGCCCCCTGGGCGTACTTGCAGAAACAAGGCTGACCCTGGATGGGCATCCCTGCATCTCGAGAAATCTTCCTCAGCTGATCTGTGAAAGCTCTGCCAAAAGATCAACAAATTGGCCTTGTTTTTGTATTTTGCCACATATGCATGACATAAGGATGCTACAGCAGATGCATAAAAAAAATCCTCGTACTTAAGCAAGAGTTCGGAGCACTGTCGCTGTGGTGCGAAGCAAGCAATGGCCCACACTTTGATCTCAATGCCAGTGTGGAACTGTTTGTTCCTCATGTCCCAGACTCCCTGAATTGGCGTTGCTATTGCTTTGTTCTGAAAATGTCAAAATCAGGAATTATTTTTTAATGCTTCACACTATTTAACTATGAAAAAAAAGTGAATACATTTAAATCCATCTAATGAACTGTTCAACATACCCTGCCGCCATAAAGTATCGAAGGTGCTTGCAAGACGCGGCCGTTCACTTCTGTCATTTCATCCCTCACCATTACTCCAAACTCACGGACGTAAGGGTCAGCGTTGAAGTTGGCACTTCTCATCTGGAAGAAAAACAAACGTACTGCATCAGCTCCATGTCCTTTATTTTAGTGCAAATTGTTTATTGACATTTCTAAACTTTATCTTAGATTTTTTGGTTCATTATAGATTCCTGTTTAGTTCATTTAACCCTTTATGCCCTACCAGTTTGCTTATTTCATCCTGCCGGTCTGGTGCAGATCTGGCTGTGGCCCGGATCATTGTGGAGGTCTGATTGTCAGTCAACTTCTTGATGCAGCGCTGTCCTGCCACTATGTTGCACACCTAAACAGACCATGTTTATGGAAGATGTGTTAACAACAAAAAAGTCTAATCCGTTTCATTTTTTCCCCAAAACACCCGAAATGTTGCAGATTCTTACCTCTAGAGGGAGGTAGGTATGCTTCTGCTCTTGTCCCACCTGTAAACATGGGAGATGAGGGTATCGCAGGATGAGTTTGTACTTGTCTTTGAAGTACTGGGCTACTGTGCATTCAATAGTTTGGCCATTCTCCTGCTGCAAGGGGAACCTAGGAAAATAAAGACAAATAAATATCAATTTAAACTACAGTAACCCAAAAACTGATCAGCCAACATTAGGTTTCTTCAATTCATTTTCTTGCTGCATGTGCTGGTTCATCTAAAATGTATTGATAAGGAGATTTAAGTAAACTGTGGTAAGAGGTTTGTGGGCTTACGTCTGGTGGCTGGCTGGTCTTCTGGTCACGTTGCAAACTCTGTACTTTCTCTTCATCTGCCCGCAGTGCGTTATCTCGACTTTGAGGCCTATATCAAGAAATCAAAGGTGTTAAATACGTTCAATGACTTTTGTTTTAAGCGTCAAGTCCTATTACGTTTCATCTTTAAAATTCTCCACTTGTCTAGACTCTGCTTTTATCAATTTTTCCAGCTGTTTTTAGATTATAGACATATAGGTCCAGAGTGTGTGCGCCATGTTGGGTTGGTGATATAGCTGCAGATCTTATAGCTATATCACACTAATAGCTGGAAATGTCACTGCCTTAATGAAAACTGTAAATTTTTTAAAACAAATAAATACAATATGTAGAAAAAAGTTTTTCCCCACTACCAGAATATCTGGAAGCTTATTTTGTTTATGATTCCAACTGATGAGAGCAGCTTTCTTACCTTTGATTTCTTTTGTAAATTTCACTCGCTGAGAATCTGTTAAAGGCTTCTGTTGCTCCTCGATGCTTTTAAAATCCAGAACTTCGCACATGAATTCAATCACAGGCTGTGCTTTGTAGAAAGCTGTGGCTGAAACTGCAAGCAAAATGGAACCACACAGAGGTGAGACGTGCGGAAACGACAGGGTTTATACTGATTTGGGGGAGAGCAAGTAGATTACCATCAATGTTGAGCATCATTTTCCAGAGGGATGGTCTGACAGACTGATGGAAACCAAACCACACCTCTCTCCCACCTCCTAGGGGGTTTGAGCATCCCACTGAGGGAGTAAAGAAAGAGCGTCCCACTGGGGTGTACCTGTATCAGACCATAGTATGATATGTTCAATAGTTAGCATAGAATCTAAGCATGTTTGCTTATGGCTAAAATGAAAAATCCTTTTAAAAATAATAATTTGTAAAGAATTCATAAATAAAGCTCAAAACAGAATATCACTCCTTAATTGACACACATTCTGGACTTGCATAAAGATTATTAGAATATATTTTAAAGACAAGACAATAAAAAGTGACAACAAAATACAAAAACAAAAGATCTAACCTCATAGAAGGTAAATGCCTCATGACTACATCCAAAGCTTGAATAGTTTCAAAAGGAACACTCGGTAGCCGTCCAGCTAGCGCCTCATGTAGCGCTTGTAGACTAACGCAGGAAACCCATTTGATGGACACCTTGAAGCTGCGGTCTTTGCCTTCGCCTGGTATCGTCACTTCAAGCTCCACCTGTGATTGAAGAACAGATGATGTTAAAACTTTTTTTTAAAGTATAAGGAAACGGAACCCAAGCAGGCTCAGAGGTAAAGTACGTACTTTGTCTCGACCAATGGGCAAAGGCATGGCCGTGTAGAGGTTCTTTCTTCCATCATACACCGGCTTCCGATCACCAAAGATTTGGGTGTTAAAGTGCTGAACCATGTGCTCTACAATTTCACTAAGATCAGCAAGAAATTAATCACCACAGTGCAAAAACAAACAACAACAAAAAAGCATATCTCTACAAACTTGGCTGAAAAAAAAAAAAAAAAAAAAAAAATGACCTACCGGTTAACCCTCCTGGGACATTTCTCTGGCTTGATGTCGATGTCATAGTGATAGACCTCCAATTGGGGAATTTCCATCTCAAAAAAGTTGGCCTGGAGTTTGATTACCCTTCCCATGGTGCCGAAATCCGGCCTTGATGGTGGCTTGAACACATATTCTGGCAACGGGGAAGATGGAGGATCTGAATGGAAATTAAAGAAGAGCAAAATGCACAGTTAGAACCGAATCCAAAAATAATCAAAGGAAAAGTTTAGAGGACAAAACCTGAACACTGGGATCCAGTGTTAAGTGAAAAAAAAAAAAAGTTGAGTAAGAATAATGGAGAAGCTTATTTTTTCTGACTATAAGTCACACTTTTTAATGAATAATCATTACTGATAACTTAACATGACAACCGAGAAGGACTGAAAAGGTGCCATTAAAAAATGTGCTCTTGGCGTATTGCGCGTCTTCCCATTTTCAGCACCCTTAGTGACATGATTGATTTGAGTAATGACATCTGTTGCAGAGCCACATTCCTTAACCCTTCATCATCTTTCTTATCATCTGAACTTTTTATGGAAAATTAGCACAACTCTAGGTCCCTGCAACTTATCGACCAGTGTGACATATTTATGGATTTTTGCTTCTTTATAATAGATATCTGGGCTGGTGTGACTTATACTCCAGAAAATACACCACTTTGTTTTTTTTTTGCATGTTCATGTGGAAAACTGGCTAATATTAAGAAAAAAGGTATGTATGCTTTTGTTTTGTTTGTTTTTTCTTCCTCATACATATCATTAAAACTTTTAGTAGATAATAATATGACCATTTTGTTTTCCAAAAAACCATATCTGGACTTTTATCTTTAAACCTTTAAAGATATGTCATTTTTACTTGCTCACTCAGTGTGTTCCACATATGTAACTTCTGATATTCCAGTCTGTCAGAGTGCACCAAACCCTTCACCATCTTATCTCTGAGCGCCAGCTTTATTCTGCAACAAACTCCCTTAAACGCCCGACACATCAAGCATAGGACCTCCAATTAGAAACATTGGTCAATGTCTACAGACCAGCACAGAGTACCCGTGATGGAACTGGATCTCTAAGGCTTTAATCATTTCAGTGTTGACATGTTGAATTGTTGAAAGGTACGGCTATGATATGAATCCCCCTAAAAGTTGATATATATATATGTGTGTATATATACATATGTGAAAAGCATTAGTCACAATTTATTTATTTATTTTTTTGTGTGTTTTTGAGAAATAAAGCTTTAAGTTCGAATAAAAGCATGAATCTATAAAAACAAAGCTTTTTTTTCTGAAATGAAATGTTTTACTTCATGCACAGTAGTATAAATTAGGCCTTGGGAAGAACAAAAACAATTCAATTAATTAATTAATGTACATTTTTTGCTCCCCAGAACTTCCGTAGCTGGTTTGTTTGGAACTGCTTTGGGTTTTCTGCGACAGGTGTCATAGAGAAGGTGATGGAAGGTGATGAAAACAAACAACATACATTACCCTGAAATGTTTGTGAAAGCTAGGGTAATTAGCAAGAGGTTTAACATTAGCTACAAGGATGGGACTTTATCATGGAATGTTTTTAATCACCAATATGCTGGATTACTTTTCATCAGCGGACCCTAACAGACAAATGGAATAAAAACAATCTAAGATTGGTTTTATAATACGACCTCAGTATCGCTTCAAAAGTAGGAAGTCAAATCTTTATTTTAAGAATTTTGATTTAACATGCTGCATATCTTTATCAAAACTTGTATAGTATATTAAGCAGATTGAAGTTAACTTAACTTAATTGTTAAACTATTTTGCCAGTAGTATAACATTATAGCTGGGACCAATTCAAACCCAAAATGTAAGCAATCTTACCAGAGCTCATTGAGCCAGAGGAACGTGGTCCCTCCAGAACCTCTGTAGCTGCAAAGAACAAAAAAAGAAAACATGTTAGAATCGAATAAGTGTCCACTTACACATAAATGTGACAGTAACAAGGGGTTAGGGGGCTGCAGCTTTCAGTTGTTTTAGTTATCATTTAATCTAGACATTTTTTATTAATCCAAAGAGAGACAAATTTTTACATGTCGTGCTGTAAGAAAATAAAGAAAGCAGCTTGTTTCAAATTGCATTTTGCAGATAGATTTCCTTCTTATCGTTACTAAAGCGCCATCATTCACGATGAAAGGACTCTTATCAGTAAACAAGCAGAAGACCTGGACCAAGCTGGGAACCTTAAATTAGAGAATCCACCCAACTCCCTCAAGTTCATTCAATAGTCTTCAAAAGTGTAGAAGTTTTAATCAAAAACAGACCCTGATTTTTTTTAACTACTTCATACGGAAATGTAATTTAATGTTAGCAAACAATAATCAATAAGTTGCACTTCCCCACAGCTTGCTTGATTGATAATAAAGGCAGATTAAAGTGTTTAAGTCTAATAAATGGTCGTTACTAAGTCTCATGATTATTTTGAGTTTGATGGCACTAAAATCATTATAAGTATGTGTACATAAGTTTAGGTCTTTTGCCGTTGTGGAATTATCGAATAAAACTTTTACAGTTACAAAAGTATGCATCAGCCACAGAAAACTTGACTAAAAAAGCCCTTTCTTCATACCTACTTTGATAAAGGATTGAAAGTATTTTAAATCCCAGAGTACAGTGAAGATTTGAGATAATCCTAATCATGAAAATAACCCATCATCTGGTAGTCAATCACATTTATTTTGATTTCATTTGTCGAATGCTCCATGGGGCTCCCAATCATAAAAAAGCAATACAGCACAGTCTTTAATAAGACAAAGTTTCTTGTAAGAGTGAGATCATACAATCTATTTCCAATATCAAATGAGAATAAAATGAAAATTAACAGATATACAAGAATTCCAATTGCTTTGTTTATAATGTAAGAAAATAGAAGTAGAAAGAAGCAAAATAAGGGTAAAAATGACAGATGAATTAGCTTGAAACCTTTGTCATACCCCATGAATTCAGGAACCATAAATGCAAGCGATGTAGTTTTAAGAAACTATATTTTTGTTATTTGACCACGTTTCAGCTGTGCCAGGTAAGATTATTTACAAATTAAACAAAATATTAATGCACATGAGCTAAATGCATAAACGGTAAACTCATGCACGTTTCAGCAAAAACAGATACAAGAAAACACTCCAATATCAGCCAGATGTGCTCCTTAACAATATTTACTGAAAGGAAAATATAAAAATTAACCCCAGCTTCACATCTATTCACCAACTCTTAGTACATTGAAGCATTATATTAAATTGGGTTATGTCTTTTAATATGATTCCTTTGGATACATAGGGTTATCTGTTAGGTAGTTTCATGAACAAGAATACATCGTTTATTACCTTTGATATCTGTACCTCTTTTCTGTATATTAATTGTAACATAATAATCAAAGCTTTATTTCAGTAAAATAAGAAAGGAACCTGAGGCTTTTTATTTTTATTTTAAACACTATAAAATTGTTTTAAAACAACTGTAGAATTATACAATAAAATAGAGTGAAAAATTCTGGTGAAGTTATCCAGGTCATAGTTAATCTATAAAAAGTTAAAGTTCTGGGAGTCTTCATTTATGTAAAAATAGAAATATTTTTTAAACTTTAATTCAATTCCTCAGTAATTTAGTCTCCCCATAAGCTTAATCACTACCTATTTAAAAAATAAAACTCTTTTTGAAATTTGTTTTCTTTGGCACCAACTGACATTCCCTTTATTTATTGTATGAGTAATATTTACTAATTTTTTATACTCTAATGCAATTTACATTAATTAAAATTTAAGTCTCAAAAATCATAATTCCCTCATATGAATTTTTTGTCAATTTAGAAATAAAAACGTCGGCTAACAGCTGAGGTAACTTTACCCTGATCAGGGTGTACAGTATTAGACTTACTGTATGGTTGGGGATCAGATTAGAAAGCGTGGTCGGGCGTTAAACACCGGTTAAAATTCCTGTTATGTGTTTAGCAGGAGGATAAAAATAAGTAATTAGTTCATCTCGCATATATTACTCTTTTTTTCGAAATTGAGCTTCGGTTCTTCCGATTATAGTAGTTAGTCCACAGTGAACAAGTTGACAAAACGAGGTGCAGCTAAAGCTAATTTAGCTAACGGCTGCTTGATGCTAACTAAGCTTTACCCTAAATCTATCGCCCGCTGAGATACAAGGGCAAACATACTTTGCCGAATGAACTGTTTTTAATAAATTGCATAAATATAGTATGAAGGAAGCTACTAGTTATTATAAACATGAATTACCACCAGCCGCATCGGTTAGCCGCTGCTAACAGTAGCTTCGGCACTTACCTCCAGCAGGATACATTTTGTCGACTTTTTAAGCGTATCGTGGACGTTCAGATACTCCACTTTACAGAGGGCGAACACCGCCGAGCTTCATACGAAGCCAAATCGATTGATGGTCCAACAACTGGGAAGGATGTGTGGCTCAGAAGTATAGATATTCGGTTAGCCAAGAGATAAATATTTTGAATCTCATCCTCGACACGACCCCATCCCCCCAGCAGCACACAAACGAGAGCGGAGAGAAAAGATGTGCGGCAAGAGAAGTCGCCCCCAACCACTTCCGCTTGCGTTTTTAACCTACACCTCCCACCTCCTGAGCTCGAGCCAAGACATTTTTAACCAACAAACGTTTACTGTACCCATAAATAGTTCTTTAGATTGATTTCCTACAAACAAAAAATAAAAATAAATAAAATATATGTGTGGATTTAGGCTAGCCGTAATGTGCTGAATGTGCTGTGTGTTTCCATTTGTGGCTCAAAAAAAAAAAAAAAAATCTACTTAATTATATCTCACTAGCCATAGCTACATATTTTTGTGGGCTTTCAAACACTGCCGTCAATACAAAAGTGACTTTTTTGCGCATAACGGTGGGACTTTTTTTTCTTCTTTTTTGCATCACGGGGGACTTATCTTGCTGTAGGACCTTCTCAGTGACGTCAGACGAAATTAAACAGATATAACTTTTGGCACCCTCTCCGTCCGTCATTAAGGGAAACAGTAAAATTAAACCAAATAAATCGCATAAGGTGTATTTACCTTATTATAATTGTAGTAATGTTTTATATAAATGCAAAGCAATTCAAGCAATTCAAACTCAAGAAGCCTTTTTCATATTTAATTTACATATTTAGACAACAATTGCCCCTATCCTCTGAATGCATGGCTATACTTTATTTTTTATTCATTTTGCACAAAATGAAGCCATTGATGTGAATGGTAATCATTTGGAGATGTACCATGGAATATAAATTTTGTTAATTATCGTATCATGTGCAATCTTGTTGCCCTGCAGTGTTCTTTGATAACAGTATATAAATATATATATATATATGTGTGTGTGGGGGTGTGTGTGTGTGTGTGTGCACTGAAATAGATTTTAATTTTGATTTGAATGTAGAATTTGAATTTCAAAATTTTAATTTGTGAGATGGGCAGTGGTGCAGTTTGTAGCACTGTTGCCTTGTACCAAGAAGGTTCTGGATCCTTGGATCAGGGCCTTTTTGCATGGAGTTTCTCAGGGTCTTCCCGTGCATACGTCGTTTCTCTTCGGACACCCCGGCTTCCTCCCACAGTGGCCATTTGACCTTTCATGACTATTAGGTTAAATGGCATCTCTAAAATTTCCTTAGGTGTGAATCATTGTGTGCATGGTTGTGTGTTTCTGTGTTGCCCTGCAACAGACTGGCGAACTGTCCAGGGTGTACCCCACCTCTTGCCCATGTTGCCGCAGATAGGCAGTATATGGGCATTCCGGCCCATCATGAACCTGATAGAATAAGTGGGAAAAGATGGATGGAATTTGAATTTAATTATGATTTACATATGCTTGGAACCAACATTCACATTTTAAACTATTCAGTTATAGATAAAATATCTTATAATCTATAGTCCTAATTTCAATCTATCACTCAGCTGAAATGTATGTTTGCTGCTGTCTCTGAACAGGACAGGGGCTGAAACTGGGCCTCAGTCAAGCTTTAGATGTTAATAAACGCAGAAAGTAGGGATACATAAGTAGAATAATATTTTCTTGCCAGTTTTAATCATTTTGAAATGTTGATAATATAGAAAAGATATTTGAGAAAGATGCTAAAGTTCTCAATTAAAGAAGATATATATGCATAGATATAAACACTCACCAGCCACTTTATTAGGTACACCTTGCTACAGTAGTACCGGGTTCGACCCTCTTTTGCCTTCAGAACTGCCCTAATACCGTACTTTGTGGCATATATTAATTCCTCAGAAAGTTTGGTCCATATAGAAGAGATAGCATTATATTTACAATGTCTACATGCCTAAATGCAATGAATTGCTGCCATGCATTTAGAAATTTGCATTAATGAGCTGTTGGACAGATGTACCTGATTCCTGCAAGTCCACATCAGGTCTGCAAGCACTGTAGATCTTTTTGCCCATTCCTCTGAACCGATATCCTTTATTGGAGTGATTTTCTTAGACCTGTACCTGAGCAACACTGACTTTCAACTCTCTCAACAAATTTCCTTCATCCTGGAGGACCCAGCAGTGTTCCTTAATACTCTCCCAAATGGAAGGACATTTTGTCTTAAAATCTCATGACACATGGCCCCGTTCATTCTTCCCTTAACACGGATCACTCCTCCTGTCGCCTTAGCAGGAAAACAGCCCCAAATCATATTGTTTCCATCACCATGCTTCAAAATAGTCATGTGTTCTTTGTGTGCCACAACATTCTTCTTCCTCCAAACATAATGAGTCTGATCACATGATACTCTCTGAGTCTTCTTCAGGATCATCCACCTGCTCTGACAAACTTCAGACAAGCCTGGACATGTACTGGCTTAAGCAGGGGGACACACCTGGCACCTCTGGATTTGAGTCCCTTTCAGCATAGTGTGCCCCTAAAAGTAGTCTGTTTTACTTTGGTCCCAGCTCTCTGCCAGTCATTCATTAGGGCTCTCTGTGTAATTCTGGGATTTCTGCTCACCACTCTCAAGAACAGGATGAGATCTTACATAGGGCCCCAGATCAAGGGATCTTATCAATGGTCTTGTATGTCTTTCATTTTCTTACTGTCCCACAGTTGATTTATTCACACAAACCTTCTTGCCTATTGTAGGCCTATTCCAAGTCTGGAGCAGGTCTACAAGTTCCTTTCTGGTGTCGTTCAAAAGCTCATTGGTCTTGGACATCGTATAGTTTGGAGTCCGGCGGTATGAGATATGATTATATAATGTGTGTCTGGTCAATTGAGCCTGTGGACAGGTGTCTTACAGATAACAAGTTCAGACAGTTACCATTAAACAGGTAACAAGTGGAGTTCTGACCATATATGATTAGAACATTTTGCACCATCACCATTTATTTTGTGTTGTGTCCTCTAAACTTCTGCTGTTTAAAAAAAAAAAAAAAAATAGCTTTAAACCCACTTTTTTAAATTAGCATTTAATTCTGACTAGGATAATACTATCTTAGATGTCCTCTCTCTGTGTGCTCCTTTCTATGCACCTCTGGAAGGCTTTTAATGTCCTGCAGCGCTGCACCACTACAGCACTTTTAATTGTATCTGTATGTTCCATATGTGTTATGTATTGTTTTATGGCTTTGTTGTAAAGCTATTTGGGTACCATTTGGCTATTGTAAAGGGCTATACAAATACATTTCATTTGATTTGTTCAGTGCTGATGGCTTCTCATCCAGCCCTGGTTCTGCTACAGATTTCCTTCTCTTTAAAATGAGTTGTTCCATTCCACTGTCACCACAAGCTGGCTTGAGAGGGGGAAATGCACTGAATTCAAGGTTTACAGTGTGAATGATCTTAGGAGGAGGATAGTCAACACTGACGTAAAATAAGCATTGACCACTATTTTTCTCAGTTAATATATTTCTAGAGCTACTATTGACATTGCATTTTCACCACATGTCAGTAGCAATCCGTACAATTTACAAATACAAAGGAATCAAACAATAGATGTCCAAAAATTAAGATATGTGAAGAAAGGGAGGTGTAAAAGGCAAGACACCAGCCAAAACCTCACAGTAATTAGAAAGCAATCCTGCCCCTTGTCAGTTCTAATTAATATCAGCTGGTTCAGTCCCAAATGATGGCCTATAAAAAGGCTTCTCTTGTATCAAACAAGAAACATCTCATGATGGGTAAAGGTAAAGAGCCTTCTCAACACCTTTGCAACCTTATTGTTGCAAATCAAAATGATGGCATTGGTTACAGAAGGATTTCTAAGCTTCTGAATGTTCCACTGAACACTTTTGGGGCCATAATCCGGAAGTGGAGAGAATATCAATTCACCATAAACCGAAAATGACCAGGTGCTCCTCGCAAGGTTTCTGACAGAGGAGTGAAAATAATTTTCAGAAGAGTTGTCCAAGAGCCAAGGACCACTAGTGGAGAGCTTCAGAAAGACCTGGAATTTGCAGGTACAGTTTTTTTCAAAGAAAATAAGTAATGCACTCGCCACGCAAGACTCCATTGCTGAAGAAAAAGCATGTTGAAGCTTGTTTAATGTTTGTTGTACAACATTTAGACAAGCCTGTGAAATACTGGGAGAATAGTCCGGACAGATGAGATGAAAATTAAACTTTTGGATGCCATAATACACGTCATGTTTGGAGGTCAGATGGCACATCACCCAAAATACACCATACGGACAATGAAGTTTGGAGGTGGGAACATTATGGTGTGGAGCTATTTTTTCAACATATGGTACTGACAAACTTTATATAATTGATACAAATCTGCTGCCATCTACCAGTATGACGAAGATGAAATGTGGGTGAACATTTCAGCAAGACAATGACCCCAGACACACACCAAGGAGACTCTCAAGGTTTCAGTAAAAGAAAATATAGCTGCTAGAATGGCACTGCCAGTCAGCTGACTTGAATCCAATAGAAAATCTATGGAAAGAACTAAAGTTTAGAGGTTATAGAAGAGGCCCATGAAATCCTCGAGATTTGAAGACTGTTTGTGTGGAAGAATTGGCCAAAATCACACCTGAGCAATGCATGTGACTAATTTCTCCATACAGGAGGCGTCTTGAAGATTTCAATGCCAACAAAGTCCTTTGTAAAAATTATTAAGTACATTTCTGTAAGTGTTTTCAACACTGCCATTTCTCTGTATTACACATAACTTCATTTCTGGACATCTATAGTTTGATTTCTTTCCATGTTTGGATTGTATGGATTGTTAGGTGAAAATGTCATGTCAATAGCACCTATAGAATATATTTATAAATTTTGTTGTGTTCAACACTTATTTTACCTACTATATAATCAGTTGCAGCAATTTGTTGGATACACCAAACACTTGATATAAAAATGTGTTCTTGTAATAAAATATTGTCGCCAAAGCCATCAAATAAAATAAGGCCATTATGCGAGAAAAGGAGTATCTGGCCTCCCTTCTTTGTTTGACCAAATATGACCAGAATCCGCATATCGACTACATCCATCCCACTGAAGGTTTTCAAATGCACGCATTTTTTTTATATAGTTAGAAATTAATTCAATTACTTTCCCATTGCAACTGTAGTTGTTGTGCAGTGTTGTCCATTCCTCTTTATGATGTCTGAGTGGTAGATATCTACTACGTAAGAGTAATCCTTTGCACCTGCAACTGTTTTTGCATCAATCTTTCCTCCTAAGCAAACATATGGCAACAGAGGGAATCAGCACTCCAAGATTTTATAGAACTGATTACTTGATATAGTTTAATAAGTGGACTATGAATTGAAAGGGGCATTAACTAAGTGGACTTAAATTTAAGATTTTGTTTTATACAGAGTTCATTGTGTTAAAATTGTGTTATTCGTTTTCCAATTCAAATAAAATACAGATCTTATATAAATAGCTTTAAAAATGGTACAGCAGGTAGTTTTTCTTGACCTGCATATTTTAATCTTTAAAAGCCATAGAAAACAAACAAATAACAACAAAAAAATAGGACCCATGAAAAAATAGCTAATTTCTCTAAAGGTTTATCTCTGTATTTTTTAACAACATTTTTGCTTTGAAAAAACTCTGTTTCATTTGATTAAATACTGACATCACCAATTCCCATGGAGAAAAGTTAGCATTTTTAACCTTACTTTTTTTTGTGTGCAAAAAATGACAGTTGGTTGAAATAATAAAAAATATTCCGTTTTTAGCATAATGATAATGGTTTTATTATGTGCAATAACACTGATTTTTTGCAACATCTTGCATACAGGTCTTCTATGGCGGTGTTATGTTCAGGTGATTTTATATATATATATATATATATATATATATATATATATATATATATATATATATACTATATATATATATATACAGTGCTGCTTGAAAGTTTGTGAACTAGTTGAGTAGTTTAGATTTTTCTTTATTTTTACCATGATTTTCTTATTTTTTCATCACCAGTTTTTGTATATGAAATGTCAGGTTTATGTTCATCAATTCCATTCATTTGTTTTGAGGAAAATGTGGGAGTTGAACGCAAACTAAATGAAAAACGGAATCAGAGCATCTGCAAAAGTAAATGAACCACAGCTGCACTGGTAAAGACAATCAGGTAAAAGACTCAGGTGAAGCACATGTTAGTGCTTGAGTAATCAATTAAGCAGACCAATCAAATGAGACGTCCTTGGGAAAAGTTTGGAGGTGCACTGGTTAAAAGGGAGACGAAACCGAACAAACCACTGTTGTGTCAAGGCATAAAGACCAGATCAACAATGCCGAGAGGAAGGGAGACATCTGAGGACATCAGGAAGAAGGTGGTGACAGCCCATCACACTGGGGAAAGCTATAAGACCATCTCCAAAAGATTCCAGCTTCATCCATTCACTGTAAGACAAATCATTTACAAATGGATGGCACTAGGCATCACTACAACTCTGCCCAGATGTGGACGGCCGTCAAAACTTTCACAAAGAAGCACCAGAAAAATAATGATGCAGGTAAAGGCCAACCCACGCATCACCTCCAGAGAATTGCAGACCTCTCTGTCAGCGTCTGGGATAAATGTACATGCGTCTACAATCAGGCGAAATATCAATAGACATGGCATTCATGGGAGAGTTGCTAGAAGGAAGCCTCTGCTCTCAAGAAAGAACAAAGCTGCTCGTTTAAAGTTTGCCAGAGAACACTTGGACAAACCAGAGGCCTTCTGGAAGTCCATTCTCTGGACGCATGAGTCCAAAATGGAATTATTTGGCCACAATCACAGGCGCCATGTTTGGAGAAAAGTAAACACTGAATTTAAAGAGAAGAACCTCCTCCCAACAGTGAAGCACGGTGGTGGAAATGTGAAAGTCTGGGCCTGCTTTTCTGCCTCTGGACCTGGACGACTCCATATTATCCAGGGAACCGTCAATTCCCAGGGCTATCAACAAATTCTTGATCAGAATCTCTTGCCATCAGTCAGGGAGTTGAAGCTGGGACGGAAATGGATTATGCAACAAGACAATGACCCAAAGCATTCCAGCAAAAGTACCAAAGAATGGCTTAAGAGAAAGAAGATTTGCACTCTGGATTGGCCCAGTCAAAGTCCAGACCTCAATCCCATAGAAAATCCCAAAAAGCAGATGTGAGACACTTGTTTGTGGTTACAGAAGACGTTTAGTTGAAGTAATGGCTGCAAAAGGCGGTGCCACAAGGTACTAACTGAAAGAGTTCACATATTTTTGCACTTGGCATATTTTCTGTCTTTGACAGATAAAATACTTTTGTTGAATAAATAATAAAAAGATGCATCTTTTTTGTCTTTGTGTTTCATATCTGGAAGGTCCGCATTACAATTTGAGCTTTGGATGTTCATTTTACATGATTATTATAATTTTTCTTTAGAAAGCAATGGCCATGTTTGGATGGTTCACAAACTTTCAAGCAGCACTGTATATATATATATATATATATATATATATATATATATATATATATATATATATATATATATATATATATGATGTGAAATAAAAAAAACTCTATAATCTGCATGTTTTCCAGTTGGAGTTCAATCTGCAGTGCCTTTTTATACCACGCATAGGCGCTGTTCACCACTAAATGGACTGACAAGCATTGGCCTTTGTGTTCCATGCAGCATGTTTAAGCTTAACATGATGTAAATGATGTACATATTTAGTTATGGCTTAAAAACCATAAATATAAATGATGATATAATAAATGCGTCTGGCCATTAAGAGATTATCATCGATTTTTCTTAGAACCCTCTTACTAAAAGTCGAATTCAAAACAATAAAAACAAACGAATACATGTTAAAACCCTATTTTAATTCAAAGCAGTATCCTCTAAACTAAATATTGGGAATGATGCAAAAACGATATATATATATATATATATATATATATATATATATATATATATATATATATATATATATATATATATATATATATATATATATATATATATATATATATCACTACGTATCCCCAGTGGTCCCCCCCCTCGTAAGAAAGCTGGCGGAGTGAACTGGGTGTAGCTGTGTCTATGTGCGCCTTGGCCAATGGAACCAGATCCTCCCTGCAGTGCGTAAGAGCGCGAATCAGGATTTAACCAAGTCTTTGCTGCGGGGCAGGCTACAGTCTTCATCAGAGCAACGACGGCCTGAGAGCCTCCAGACGCAATGAGAGTCTAATCTGAACACCGCTTTGGAGCCAGAACCATTTTTTATTCAGAAAAATATATTTTTTTGATAACCGAATAACCTAAAACCACGCGTTTTTGTTTTGTTTTTTTGTCCTTCAAACGATGACCGGAGTTTTCGACCGGAGGATCCCAAGTGTAAAGCCTACCGATTACCAGAGCTCCTTTCAACTCTCCAGCATGCATCATCCGTCTCAGGAATCCCCCACGCTACCCGAGTCATCGGCCACGGATTCTGGATACTACAGCCCCGCTGGTGGAGTCCCTCACGGTTACTGTTCGCCCAGTTCTTCGTCATCATACGGAAAACCACTAAACGCCTATCAGTATCAGTACCCCGGTGTGAACGGATCTGCTGGGAATTACACGACCAAGTCTTACAGTGATTACAGCTCGTACACGACCCCCGCCTACCACCAGTATGCCGGAACTTACAGCAGAGTGCAAGCCCAACCGAGTCCACAAGGTATGGGCCTAAATGAATATCTGTCTCCTTAAAAGTAGATTAGAATTACTAGAATTATTCCTCCAAAAAAATTAAAAATACATATTATATTTATATATATATATATATATATATATATATATATATATATATATATATATATATATATATATATATATATATATATATATATATATATATATATATATATATATATATATATATATATATATATATATATATATATATATATAATGTGTGTGTGTATATATGTATGTAAAATGTAAAATTCCTGCGTATTCCTTCCAAAATTACCCATATAATTACAAGCAAAAACTGTTGATTTCTGATTTTACATTGATTTAAAGCCACGTTAAATAAAGATGGATACAAAATATGAGAATAAATGTTTTTTTAGATGATGCTGAAAAATAAAACACAATTTAAATTTGTTCCTATCTGGTGATTTACATCCTTGTTTTTGCTTATCTATATCAGAAAAAGACATAAGCGAACCTGAGGTGAGGATGGTGAATGGGAAGCCGAAGAAAGTGAGAAAACCCCGGACCATTTATTCCAGCTTCCAGCTGGCCGCCCTACAGAGGAGATTTCAGAACACACAGTATCTGGCGCTGCCTGAGAGAGCCGAGCTTGCAGCATCACTGGGACTCACTCAAACCCAGGTGGGGTTTTATTTAATTTAATTTTTTTAATTAATCAATAAAAATGGTTTGATTATCTTGAGTAAGAAAAACATTTCTGCCTTTTTTGCTGCATATGTTTTACTTTTACGCACCATGCGTAAATATACTACACCAACCCAAACAAAAACAAAAATGAAACAACTTCACGGTATTATGTTAACATGCTTTTTTTTCAAATTTTAATCCAATTCTTAGGTCAAGATTTGGTTCCAAAACAGAAGATCGAAGATGAAGAAGATCATGAAAAACGGCGAGCTTCCTCCAGAGCATAGCCCCAGCTCAAGCGACCTCATGGCCTGCAACTCGCCGCAGTCCCCGGCCGTGTGGGACGCGCAAGGCCCCTCCAGGTCTCACAGCTTACAGCCGCAGAGCATCAACGCGGCGGCCTCTAACTTTCTGGACAACACCTCTAATTGGTACTCCTCAGCCGGGAGTTCCCTGCCCCCCCACCTTCAGACACCGAACTCGATACAGCACTCGTTGGCCCTTGGAGCTGGGACGTTATATTGAAAAGAAAAACAAACAAAAGAACCTCTCCTGTTGGTTTTTTATCATTGTTTTTTTTCTTTCCTTATTATTGGGACTCGTGTTCAAATTTCAGAGGAATTATGCAATGTATTTGATGGCAGTCATAGAGGAAACGTGTAAAATGTGTAAATGTGTGCATGTAATTTATTGCATTTTGGAAGAATATTAAACGTTTAAATGGACAATGGAGATTTGCAACCAGATCCCTTCAGTATCTTCTTTTTTTCTTCTTCTCAAAGCTGGTATATTCAAACTAAATGAAACAAACGAACTAAACAAAAAAATCTGAAATAAGTCCTGCTCCTAATTAGACCTCTGGCTTAACTAAACTGCATTAAGATGAGTAACACCTGCACCAAATGTGCTCTTTATTTATTGAATCCAAATTATTTTGTTCCATGAAAGGCTGCTGTATTTATCATATTGACGATAAGTGCGTTAATGTCTCTGAACTAAATTAGATGCTTTCTTTGACATATATGACCCTTTTAGCCAGAAAACAACAATGCTTTTTCTTGGAAATTTGGTTGCGCCTTTATGAAAAAATTGAAAAAACTTCTTTAGAAATAAGTCAGAGAGGACAAACAGATTCTTTCGGAAGGATTGTTCTTTAAGGATTTTTAAAGCAGCTCGGTAATTCTTGCAGAATTTGATGTTTCCATAACAGATATGGGAATTATAATGCTTTAATTTGCATGACTTGTATTAATTATAGACGATTATTGTAAGGAAATCCAATTATTATTATTATTATTATTATTATTATTATTATTATTATTATTATTATTATTATTATTATTATTATTATTATTATTATTATTATTATTATTATTATTATCAGTCTATCTATGATTCCTTTTCTTATTGTGTCTTAGTATAGAAGCTAATTAGGACTTATTGGAGTTCTTTCCAGTTCCCATGTTAAAGTGCCCGCTCGTTGCTGCAGACCGTCTGCGGCTGCTCTCGCTTTGTGTTCCCCTACAATTACGCTCGCTTTGAATGGCAGAGAGGAGGCGAGGGGAGAAGGGGGCGGCACGGAGATCTGAGACAATCCGCATTCCTGTGGGGGTAGAGCGGCTCCAGCGCTTCGCCACTCCCGCGGACATAAGCCCACCTTCCGGGGGGAGGAAGAAAGAAGTATGAAAAGGGGAAAGATATATGATCATAATTTTTTTATTAACTTAGAGTAATACCACTGGTGTTTGCATGAGAAGGGATGAAGGTTGGTGCATATGGTTGAATTTAAGGGGACATGTGCAGAATGATACCATGGATGAGCTTGTGCAGGTGAACATGATGCATTACGCACACGCTGATATGACCAGAACATTGACCTATGCATGTTCCATCTGACACACAATCTCTTCAGCGATTGCGGCCTGCAGGCGCACACAGGACCACTGATGCAACATGCTGCAGACAATGCTTCCCTTAATCCAAAGCCCCAGTGCGCTTTTCGGTTGCCCTTATTGCTGCTGCAGGTCAGATGGAGCGTCACCAACAAATTTGCAGAGAGGCTAACTCCAGAAATTTAAACCCAACGTGCACGTTTTGTGTACGCGCACAATTTCATGTGCACTGCTGTTTCTGTTCAAACACAAACACACAAAAATGTTATCTGTCACGCGCACAAACTAGAGGTGCCATTACACCGAGAGAGCTCCCCCGTTTATTTCCAACCGAACATTTTCCACTCAGCTAGACCCCCACCCTACCGTCCCCCCCCCCCATCCCCCCCCCCCCCCCCCCCCCCCATCACAGTTTTTGCAAATCGAGTCTAAATAATGACAGTTAAGCTTTACTGGACAGCTTCAACTGTAACACTCCACAATAATTATTCTGCAGGATTAGGGGGGCCTCCATTATCATAATCTGGACATTGACAATTACCTATAATTTGCAAAGATGCGCTTGGTTCTTGATTGCAGAGAGGGCTCTCTTTTTTTTCCGAGCTCGCCATCACTAAACAGTGACAGTAATAACAGCTAATTTTGCAGGCAATATATATAAGAGCTTACCAGGGTGTGCAAACACACTTTCCCACCTGGATTTTGCTTATTCAACCAGCAGCGGTAAAGCAGCGCGGTGCGGGAGCCTGTTTTATTTTGGTGTTGGATACAAGCGAGGAAAGGTAAGCGTCAACTTTGCAGCTTCCCTGGTCGTTTAGACTCATTGTGAGAACCAAGCGAGGTTTCATAGCTCTATTAGGAAAACACGACTCTATATGAAAATATGACTCTTTTCATTTTATTGTATTTTTTAATATATATATTAGATTGGGCATTTAGATTGTGTATCCCTTTGTAAAAGTACAGTGATTTCCAGTTTCAAATTTTTGAGACATAATGCATTAGCTGCTGCTGGAGGTGCAGGTGCATGTGACACATTATTCTCTGCAACCACACCCCCATCGACTGCACCCTCATTCCTCTATCTATCTATCTATCTATCTATCTATCTATCTATCTATCTATCTATCTATCTATCTATCTATCTATCTATCTATCTATCTATCTATCTATCTATCTATCTATCTATCTATCTATCTATCTATCTATCTATCTATCTATCTATCTATCTATCTATCTATCTATCTATCTATCTATCTATCTATCTATCTATCTATCTATCTATCTATCTATCTATCTATCTATCTATCTATCTATCTATCTATCTATCTATCTATCTATCTATCTATCTATCTATCTATTTATCTATCTATCTATCTATCTATCTATCTATCTATCTATCTATCTATCTATCTATCTATCTATCTATCTATCTATCTATCTATCTATCTATCTATCTATCTATCTATCTATCTATCTATCTATCTATCTATCTATCTATCTATCTATCTATCTATCTATCTATCTATCTATCTATCTATCTATCTATCTATCTATAAGCAAAACATTGTGCAACACATCCATTTCTCTACAAACAGTTTTTTGCATTCTCCTCATTGTGCCAAACTCCATCTTTATGAGCTGTGTTGATGTTTACTCAACCGCAGCTACTGGCTCCCTGCAGCCCGGTTATACAGAGGGCCTCCGTACCTAACCGTGGGGGCCACCATGCAGGTAAAAAGAAGCAGAATGGGTGTGTGGGACATCCGCGACTTTGACAGCTGCACGGAGCCTTTTTTTTTCTGAAGTCGTAATTTCAGATAATACCCCGAGCCGTGCGCCTTCTCCTCTCTCTGACAATTTGTATATGAATAACCGAATAATTTCCCCCCCTTTTGTTCCATCCGTTGCTACCTCAAATCCAAATAAAGATGGCTTTTTAGTATTAAAAGTGGTAGAAAATTACAGGTAATTATCTTTGACGGTAAAAACGCTGTAATCAGCGGGGCTACATCAAAAATTACCCTAATTATGCCTGCATTTATGAGAATGGAGGGGTGGTAAAAAAAAAGAGAGAAAAAGGGCTCACTTGGATAAAAACGCACAAATTGTCCCAAATATCTCCTTCATATTGAACGCTGCTGCAGCTGGCTGCTTTGTTCAAGCATCGATCCCCGTGGAGCTTGGCATTTTAGGACGGAGGGAAGGGAGAAAACATTTTGTCAATACTTCTAATAATTGTGGGTGAAGCGACGAGATGAGCTGGACCTGGAGCAAATGTCTTTCGGGGGTAAGTTCATTTCCTCTGGCGTTGAGTGAGTGCATTTGATTCTATATTCTGGCGTTTCATCCTAACCAATGGTGGATCTAAAATGCTTGATGAAATGTTTTATTTTTTGAGCACCGTCTAATAAACTTTAATGCGTCATTAGTGATGCACTGATGTGATGTTGGCCCAATATAAAAATGACTAAAAAGGCCTCACATGAATGCCATTTTGTTTTTCTTGCTGAAAATCATGCAAACAGAAGGCGTCTTGTTTAGAGTCACGGTTTTACTCATTCTGACAAAACATAAAAAGTGTATGTACAACTAAAGTCGTAGAATATATTTACAGACAATTTTGCTTGTTTTGCATGTTGGAAAATCAAATAAAATGCAGTCCGTGGGTGCTAAAGAAAAGGGCTTTCTTTGCGTAATGGCGCACGGGTAGGGGACAGTCTTTGCCTCTCATGCCCAAAAAATGTCACTAATATTTGGTATATTCAGATGTAGACATGAATGAAAGCATGACAAAAACGTGCGCACTGAACAGCCACGTACGCTTGAAACAACGAGAAGTCCCCTTGTTTGTGTACCCGCACCAAGGCTTGGCTGGTTTAAATCCTCCTGTAGATGAGCAGCACCTTCTTGCTCCTCTGCAGGGTCCAAATTGTAGGCTACCTTGCGGAAAAAAAGTACTGCACGGGGATAGGATCCTGCAGAAAAGGGCCTCCATGCAGATAGCTTTTTTTTTTTTTTACTGAGCCCTCTGTTTGGGCCTCGCCAGTCTATCTCTGCATTGAATCTTGATGTGGAGACGAGTACCAGTGAGAGTAGCCGGGCATGTAGCTGTTGGCCGGCATGTTTACTCCTTTGGAAGAGGCCGAGACGTCCCAGATCGGAGGGATGGTCGGGGAGCGCGGGGATAGGGACATGGAGCCCGGGATGGGGTCACTCTCGTGCGGGTTGCTACCTTGTTTTAGCAGCTTCTTGAATTTCGACCTCTTGTTTTGAAACCAGATCTTTACCTGTTAGGGAAAAAAAGGACATTTAATTTAGTCATTATTGCAAATTATCAGCAGTGGTTTTGGTTTAGGGGTATGGCTCTCTGCCCAGGGCTGCAAATCAGGTGGGATGCCTCAAACAGGATTTCTAACTCTTTGTTATGATTTGGGAGCTGTGTAGGAATAGCAATATAAGGTCAGAACTGGATTTGACCAATTGTACCTAATTTACACTTTTCATGGCACAATTTAATCACTATGGCATTATAACAAAAAAATATATATATATTTTTATTTTTTTAAACATGAAAAAGAAGGTTCAGTTTGAATAATCTGTTGTTATAATACTAGCATTTGATTAAGACTAGAAAATTGACAAAACCCTTACTTGATCAGTTAATATTAATCCATTTTTTCTTTTTAACATTTATTCTTTTTTGGATAAGTGGATGAAGTTGTGTGAGAGGCTGTAAAAAGATAGGCCTTTCATGCAAAAGCTGCTGCTACAAATGATAGTAAATGCAAAAATTTGCGCCCTACTTGTGTTTGCGTCAGTCCCAGAGAGGCGGCCAGCTCAGCCCGCTCGGGCAAGGCGAGGTACTGGGTTTGCTGGAAACGGTGGTTCAGCGCCTGGAGCTGCAAACTGGAATAGATGGTCCGCGGCTTGCGTATCTTTTTGCCCTTCCCGTTAAACCGAATCTCTCCGTTTTCAATCACTGTCGTCTTCTGCTGCTCTGCAACAAAAACAAGCAATGCTATTAATCCAGAAAAGCCACACAACAATACCATTATACTTAAAATAAATACTTTGGATTATCCGATTTACAAAGAATAGAAGCAGAGGAAAAAATGAAAATTAATGAAGATGATAAAACATTGACATCTCTCCCTCTCTATTCTCTGGTTTTCCTGCAGCCACAATCCTCATGCGCTGTCATATTTAGGATATTGCTGGTAATGACATGTCAATTAAATGCTAATTACAACATTCGAGGCGTGCAGGCTGCCTAATTTTCACGAGTAGTTGGTGAGGATTGCGTGGTCGAGATGATCACACCCAGTGCATTAAATCAGAGGTTTTGTGGAGGGGAGTGCTGGAAAAAACACAAATAAGCAACAAAGAAGCAGGCGAACAAGGTTGCTCCTGGATTTTTACCCGGAGCGTTTTTACGCACGGAAGGAAGGGGGGGGGGGGGGGGGGGGGGGGGAAAGCTCGCCCCAGGCGTTGGATCAGTGAGATATTAAGGTTCGATCCGGGCCGCAAAGAGCACAAAACAGGTATGCATTTAATTGCAGCTGAACAAGGCTGGAGGGGGTCTCTTACCTGCGCCGTCTAGCCGCGTCTGTCCTCCCGCGTTGTTGTGATAGGAGGGCAGGTAGGGGCTGTGGTGCGGATGGCTCACGTAAGGATAAGGTAGCGACCTGTTATAGGTGTTGGTCCCGGGGTAAGCGCTGCTGTCGTGTTGGTGGTGGGCGTGAGAGCCGGAGTGGAGGCAGTGCAGCGGGTAGTGGCCGCCGGCCATGGACGGGGAGCTCTGCTGCGAGTGCGACTGCTGCCCAAACTCCATGAACGCAGACTTGGACGAGTCCTGAGCCTCCAGACCGTCAGCCATCGTTGTCATGGTCATCATCGAATTTTCTGCCTTGAGAGCGCTCACCCCCCCACCCCCTCCTCTCTCAAGACCAAATCGTTTTTTCGCTCTCTCGCTGTGCTGTTGTCTCTTCCTCCCCCCCACCCGGTTCTCCTATTAACACCCCAAATTTCCCGATGCCGTGTTTATCCCCCCCACCTCTCTTATACTGCGGTATTCTCACTCAAAGTGGCAGAAGGTAGGCATAAGTTAAGGGAGAGATTTTAAGGTGGATTCTGTTAAAATTGAGCCCTCGCTTGCAGACTTGATGCAGACACTACAAGTAAAATGGTTTGTCTCCAAAGGGCAGCGCCTCCCGATTGGTCATCCGGCCCAACGTCATCAGTGCTCTGCGCTTTTACGGAGACTTGAGCTAGAGTTAACCCACCTTACCAGCTCCCACCACAAATGCGGGGGGAGAAAACAATATGTGGTGGGGAAAGACGCCTAATTCCTATAGACAAGTTTAAGAAAAAAAAAAGAAAAAAAAAACGGCCCCGGTGGATGCGCAGAGTGGATCTTTTTTCTTTGGCATCGTAAGCTGGAAATTACGCACGACGCGTAACAGTGAGTGCACTTTAAGTAAAGTCAGATGAGGTAGGAGAATGTATGTCTCCCTCACAGTTACTTCCCCTTTGATCTAGGAACTAATTAAATACGAGAAAGCGTCACCTTATTTCAAGGTGCAAGAAAAAAAACAGTACCTACAGAGAACAATATTAAAACTAAAAGGGGATTTTTTTTTTATTTCCAATGGAAATATAATTATCATTATTTATTCATTAATTTCTTTCTGGGTTTACATGAGTCTCCTTTGATGTCTAAAAATGAGAGCCCCCCCAGGTTACATATATTATAACAGGAGGTGCTGACCATATGATTAAAGATCCCTCAATTGATTCAAAATGCAGCACATGTGACACATCAAACAACAATATGCCTGATGTACAATTGGTTATTTTTGCAAAATAGAAAGCTGGATACAGATAAACTGACAGTGTCTTTCATCAGGCTGTAACATGAGGCCCGGTAAGGTCCTCAATATATATATATATATATATATATATATATATATATATATATATATATATATGAAGTGGTGATATTTCAATTATTTCTTTTTTTGTTTTACCACTCTCGTTATTTTTTTTTCTGCATTTATGATTTCAGAAGGAGCAAAAGGAAAAAATGGTGATGAAAAAATAATTACGCCAGCAATCAAGTTACTGCGAAAACCTATTTGATTAGCGGGCCACACTTTACTCAAATTGCAGCTATAAAATTAAGAACAATTCGCCTGTAATGATTATGGACATGGATTTATTTTGGGGAGGGTGGAATAAAAGTGGATATAGCATAAATTATCCCCTAATTATACGCCAGTGTGGCCTCAATTATCCTCTTATCAAAAATGGTTGTCTAAATGCAGCGTTTAGTTTCAATTTTCTCCTTTTTTTTCTCCCCTCTAACTGAAACAAGAACTTGGTACCTTGCTATTATCGTCATGCTACGGTTGTTATTTACTTTGTGGGATTTAAAAAGTGCGCAAGCCAGCCGGATAATCATTTTGTCGGAGCGCAGCGGAGCCACAGAGAAGCGCGCAGGCGACCAAGCGAGCAGAGGACACGCAGATGGATCTGTTTGCTGTTATTTGTTTTATTTATTTTATATTCATTTCCTTTTAATTCAGCAACTCCAGAGGGCTGCAGGTAAGACCTTAATATTGGAGTTTTTCTTTGTTTAACGTCTAATTATACTGATATATTATTAGATTGCATTTGACAATTCGGACTTGCAAAGCCACACCGGCCTTGTAGAAGTCTGCACGCCTCGGTCACCCATCAGTGATCTAACACTGGGGCCAATTCCCCCCAGTGCCCGTGTTCCACTTGGACACGCAGAGGAGAAACCAGATCCTCCGGCCTTTCTAATCGCCTTTTGAGTGCTACTACAAAGACATGCTTTGCAGCGATGTTGCTTGCTTCCCTGTGGGTTTAAAAAAACACGGGGTTCGATGATTATACGAGACATCCCCATCCCTTTTTTTTCCTTCTTCCTTTTTTCCCCTCCATACCTGCTGACCAGGCGGGATTATTGCATTGCTCGATTGCATTGCCAGATTTTGTCAACTGTCAACACCGGGATTAAGATTGAAGTGATGAAAGGACTAATTGTCTTTAACATCAGAGGCTTCTCGACCTTGTTGCGTAGATGTTGACTAATATAGGACTTATTCCAATCTAAATCTAAATTGAAATCAGCGTTGAAATAATAGCATTATTATTTGTATTACTATAAAAATAACAACAAGAATACTACTAATAATATCAATACTAACAAAAATAATAACTTCAATAATACATTTTTATATTACTATTATTATTAATATTATTAGTCCATATTATTTGAAAGTAAAGACAGAATTTTATTTATGTGTGGCTGCAGAAAGCTTTGGAAATGACTGAGTGTCTAAGATTTGCACAGAAAAGCCAAAAGCCATATAATACTGAAAATTAGGAATATGCATTTACACTAGTGACTATTTCACTCTTCACCTCATTGTATAGGTTCTTTTTTTTATTTCTGCTGTTTAATAGCACAATATGAAGTTCAAAATGAACAGCGTGTTCCATAAAGATAGATAACCTAATACATAATAAGAGGTTGTGGTTCATTGACAGGTGCACTCCAATGTAGTTATCTTATGGTATAAGGCCTTTATAAATATCTGACACAAGGCCCTGTGCTATAGCAAGCCCTCCCGCCCTAACCCTTAGTGGCACCACTGTTTCCTCTCGGTCCACGCTTCACCTGCCTTCTCCTGCCTCCTGGTGCTATATTTCTCATGATCCTGCGCTGAACAGCTCACAGCATCCTCCACGGAGAGACATTATTTAACATTTTGCAACTTCAGAGTGTCAATCACAAAATCAGCTGCTGTAGATCTAAAAATCACCCGCAGATGATTGACCTTACAATCAATGCCCCCCAGTGGTTCAGCAGAAGTGGTCTTCATATCCAGCTGTCTTCTGCAAACGCTGATGAATGACTCTTAAAGTAAAATCTTTTTGTATGTCTACTGGGGCCGGATCAGGCCCAGAGATCCCCATGACACCCACTGTCTACTATGGGATGAGTGAAAATTGAGAGTATTTACATTAAGGAGTGAAACCTGCATCACGTTAGGTTGTGTTGGGGTTAACAGGACGGGCAGCTTTAACATGGATTCAATGATTTATAGTATGGTGTTAAGGGGACAGATTTATAATAAACCAAGACAAGTTAGACTTTTGAGTGATCCTTCTTATATATTCTTTCCTTAAATCAGAATATTTGGCCTCATGTGTTAATCATATCTAAGAGTTAACACATAGATCTTGCAGAGACAGGGGTCATGCAAGAGCTGCGTTTGCGGTCCCCTTGACAGCTTTAGTGGGCTAAACTCC
Organism: Cyprinodon tularosa; assembly: GCF_016077235.1. NCBI lineage: Eukaryota > Metazoa > Chordata > Actinopteri > Cyprinodontiformes > Cyprinodontidae > Cyprinodon > Cyprinodon tularosa. The sequence goes on from NW_024038961.1 coordinate 122,376, forward strand.
GTGGATTCTCTGGGACCGGGACGGACTTAAACAACGTGTCCTCTTTTCTTCCACAGTGCAAAGCCACAGGCGTCTACACTATCCCCATCTCTGACCAGAGAGGGGCGGGAAGAGGCCCGATCGCACACCGCAGCTCAGCTGTCACCATAATGTGGGTCAATGCAGGGGCCAGCCCAAGGCAAAAAACAACTAAGTTGCTTTATTGGGCCTCACAATTTATTATTCTCTAAATTTCAAATCTGCTAGACTTATCAAGAATGAACAAATTTAGTGTAAAAACTTCTCCATATGTTGGCCTATACTAAAACTTTAAAGAATTGATGGTTTCCTAAACATTTGTATTGTAAAGCTAAAATCTTCCCTCCCAAAAGAAGCTGTCAGTGGCACTGGAGACATCACACAAGGCACAATGGCTCTTCTTGTATTCTCTAAATTGTCCTCTTTATTTTCAGCAAACTGTATCAAATTCTGCCTTCACATGTATTCTGTCCATAGTACTAATGCCAGATTAATAGCCTTATTTCAATGTACAGTGATGTCATCAACCCCCTTACCCCCCTCCAGAAAAAAAAAAAGCAAAATTACCTAGGTATCTTTTAAAGAAACGCAGGTGTTAAAAACATCCAAACAAAAATTTGTTGTAATCTGTCTCTTATGTCTGTAGAGTAATGTTATATTTATAAATTAGCTGTGAAAACTGATCAATAAATGAACAAACAACAAACTGATTTCTTTAATAACTTGTGTAAACTGTTTGTGCAAAATTTTGCTTTGGCCCCCATGCAGGAACTTTGCATGTTATAGATCTCTAAACCATAATAAAAAAAAATAAAATAAATAAATAAATGCAGTAAGCAAAGCCTCATCAAGGATCCATGCGCAATTTTATTTCTGTTTTACGCACTTAAATTACGCAGGGCGCACGAACACAAATCCACTTAAACCAGGCTTTGATGTGTTTTGCAAAAAAAAAAAAAAAGTACGACTATTAACGAAGGGTAGTGTGGTTTGGTCATAAAGCAAACCAAGCAGCGCACCCACGGCGGATTGCAGTTTACCATAAGTTTTGCATCATAAATAATGCGCTCCTGGCATTATTTCGTAAGCAAATAGCAAAATTGGCATATGCATGGCCCCAGGTGCAGGCGCTAGAGGAGAGGGGCCTTCAAATGGAACCAACGTAGCGTACTCGAAGACAAGCAATAAATGACCACAAAATAAGCAGCGGGGCCTGCACACCCGAGTCTCCACAGCCTCTCACAGACTAATGGATTTAATTTGGCAAGGCTGAATCTGTACTGGTCTCACTCAGGGAAGACCGTGCTCTAATTAAGACTGCTCATTTCACTTGTCGCCTGATTCATTCGTTTGCAGCAACGATACAGAGGAGGGGGTGGTGTTGAGTAAGGGGTAAAGTTTGCTGACCAACAGTAGTTGTTTAACCAGTGTTTTAGACGTGTAGAATAGCTATATATATGTGTATTTGTTTGTTTCTTTTTTATTTATTTATTTATCACTCAATATTCTAGATTGATTCCCTTTTAATATCTATTAAATGCACTTTCTAAATTATTATTATTTTTGTATTTTAGTATTTTTGTGTATTGGTGTTGCTGTTGGTTGATTTATTGATCCATTAATTTACTTTTCTGTACTTAAAAACATCCTAAATGCCAAAAGATCCAATACCCAAATTCTAGGTTTGTAACCCATATATATAAGATTAAATATATATTAACTGGTCCAAAATTAGTGCCCGCCTCTTTTATAATTATTATTTTTAATTTATGATTTATTTATTTATTTGTTGTTTTTTTATATTGCATGCTGGGATCTGACTGCATGGCTGCGCTGCTTGCATTCACCTTTAATAGTGTGTTTAAATATTCAAAATGTCGTTTTTTCTCAAACGTTGAAAAAAATTTGATCAGAGCAACAGTTAGGAAGGCGATAATTAATATTTAAATGTATGATGTTTTATGCAACTATTTCATCAACCATGTTTTAACATTTTAGCAGTTTTAATTGTTTTTCAAATACCGTGATATGCAGAATTAATGCCTGCATCTTCATGTTGTGCACCAAGTCCCGAACATAATGCACTATTTGCAGGAGATTCATGTGAATTTTATGCTGCGTGGTGACAAATAAGAGCAGTGCAGGCCGGCGGTGCAACATGGTCCTCCTTTTCCTCCTCTCGACTTAATACGCGACATTATTAGGTCTGACAGCACAGTGGTCGGTCTTGAAGGAGAGGATTTGGTCGCTAGATGACAGACAGGAAGGCCAGCAATCATGGGCTTCTTTTTTTTTATCAGAATGTACTGTTCGATGCCGTTTATCCCTGATGATAGAAAATTGCTCTGTTGCCAGGACGCTGCCGCAGAGACAGAGGGCAGGAGCAACATTTCCATTTTCCAGATTGAAAAGCCATTGAAATGAGTTAGTCAAGAAAAAAAAAAGGGCATGAAAATTAGAATCTCCCGGTAAACAAAAGGAGAGCAAACAAAGATACCATTTTTTCCTTTTTGCAGAGAATCCAACCTCCTCATTTTCTCTGCTTCGTTTATTTTTATTTTTTTTCTTGCTTTAGTGCAGCAGAATGAAGGTTTTTTACTTCAACAGTTGCAAATCACATGGTTGGCTTCTAATGTAGTCCAAGGCCCGAGCCTACTTCAAAGCCAATCATTTATTTCCCAACCTCCCGGAATAATTAGAGCGCCTTTTCATCTGAGAGAGAGAGAGAAAGAAATTAGGACAGAATCCTTGACAACAAGGAGCATTAAGTAGCCTAAACTCCTGACATGTTTAACCATTAGGGAAACTGTGACCTGAGACAGTAGTGAATATATATATATATATATATATATATATATATATATATATATATATATTTCTTTTCTTTACATAGAATGAATCAACACAATTTTAAACTATTAATCATTGACAATACTAAATCCTTTTCATTTGTATACCAATTTAATAAGCCAAAAATGTTTGTTATAAAAACACTCTTATTCCTCATCTTCGTTTTCTTCTTCCTATTTATTATCAGTGTTATTATCATTATTATTAATAGCAGCAGTAGTATTTCTATCAACTCAAATACATTTCCTAGCAAAATTACAAACAATACTACAACAGCAGCAGCAAAAACACAGTTTATTTTACATTAGAGGCTTAATTTATATAAAAACCAATAATAATAATAGCAGTAATGATGACAAGTTATAAAAAAAGTACAAAAAGCAACACATTTAATTACTAACATAACTAACAACAGCAATAGTAATACTAATAAAATAATAATAATAATAACTTTCAATTTTGTGAATATATATTAAAAACATGTCAAATTACATTATCCCACCCCTAAGGTTAACATTTCAACTTTCTACTAATTAAAATATGAAAAATAAATAAATAAATAACTAGTAATAGTCATCATTATTATCATTATTTTTTGGGGCCTTAAGTATTTCTTATCTGTCATAATGATATAAGCTTCATTCATCAGTTAGTGTTATTCAGCAGCACATGGCTTTTCTAGTACTGCCATGCTGGGTGGTGGTTACTGTCCAGCAGGTGGGTTTAAAAAGCTTCTGAGGGCGCCACATGTGACATGGAGTCTGATAGATGGAGAAATGTCACCTGAAACCTGAGTTACAGTGAAACCTCTTGGAGAGGAAATTATAAATTGCCGACTACCTCCAAATAGCTGTCACTGAAGCGGCGATATGATACAATCTGTGGCATTGTTACACCACTGTCATGGACTACGAGGGAAAGAGTAGGACATTTTAATAAAAATGGTGTTCCCTAAAAAACAATATATATATAGAATGTTTTTTTTCTGACAGGAGTGGGATTAGGTCTAATTCAAACATTAATAATGCCTCAGAGGCCTTCAGTTTAAAACAAGATGATTAAAAACCACCTTAAAAGATTAATGTAGAAATTTGAAGATTGATCTAATCAAACTAAGCAAAGCGTGCATCCTCAAGGAATGGCACAAAGCAGCATGGGGCTGAAAACACACACAACCAATCCCCTCACTAAAGGAAGTGCTGCGCACACAATGGCCACAACGTTACCTGCAAAAGTGGAAGAGCCTGAAATTTAAGAGCTCAGTGTGAAGTGAAGTGGAAAAGAAGCAAAGAGAAAAGAAGTCACACCTGGTGAAACGCTGTGTGCAAAAAAGGAGGTTGTCTGGTTCTCAGATGCTGCTGCGGTTCTCAGGAGAATGTGCGTGGCAGGGGTTGGTCAGGTGATACGCCTCTGCACCTTTGTCTGCTGCTGCTTCTGCACCTTGAGGCACTCCCACCTGCAAGCAAAGGCTGAGATCAGACTGGGATGCTGGTGTTTGTTCTCAAGCTGCAATTTTGTTTTTTGTTGAGACAGTTCAATGTGCTTTTGCATTGGGAATGACAGCTTAGGCAAACTGGAAAAGACAGTGATTTTTTCCCCCAAAAGTCCTAATTAAAATTGTAATTAAATTAAATTAAATTTAATGATGCTTTAACTTTAAACTGTTTTTGTTTTGAAATTGTAATTAAATTAAACGTTCAAAACCTATGGATTATAGGGAAGCCCTGACCTTGCTGTCTTAAAGGATTTATAAAAGTGCATACTGGCATATTTGCTCACAACAATACATGGCAAAATAATAGCTGAATTGTATAGTAAAATTACCTAAACAATTTCATTGCTGTAAAAAGTGTGGGTTTAGTTATGTTCTGGACTCTGATGACAGTAAAATTCTTCACATTTGTGTGTCATTAAAACTATAGTTTTATTCAAAAGATGAAAAAAGCAAGTCTTAACAAAAGAATTGACTCTCCTAGTGTCTCATAAGATGTTTGATTGAAGACCAGATTATCTTAACTACTGCATCATAACCTCTGATTTACAGTCAGAAGCTCTATATCTAGCTTCAGTTATTAATTTGTTGCCTTCAGAACTCCATAGTGCCTTTATTTTCATTTAGCCCCAAACTGTCGGATCTAAATCTTTGAAGAGACTCTTTTTCAGGACCTTGTCCGTTTCAGTGAAGCAAAAGTAGCCAATTATTGTCATCACTGCCCTTGAAAATGCATTACGCCTCACCTGAGGACTCTCTCAATCAAAGAGGATGAATGGGCGTTTAACAGACGACCCCTCACCTTAATCCACTGTGAGAGTCAGAACCAGTAGTGAGAAACATTTGGCTTCATGCTGTAAACTTTCTTGCTGCTCAACAACCACATTGGTTATCATTATGGCTTGTTTATTTCTAAGATCAACATTTTTTAATTTTGTGTGACTCTTTTAAAGTTGAAAATTTGTCCTTTCCTAAGCAACCACAATGATTGGTCTGGTTACTGAGCAGTGTCAGAGGCAGATTGCTGTGCAGAAAGGGGGAATTTAGATAATCTCCTCAGTGTTGATTTGACTAATAATTTTATTTATTTAATATCAATGTTATTTATAATCAATAGCATTTAAAAAGATCAATTATAAATGGTGCTAATATGCTAAGTAATGAATTTGAAAAAAAAGCTTAGTCAAGAAAAAGCCCAAACAGTTTAATTAGTAACACTGAAGCACTTTTGGGGAAAAAGGTATTATTATGGAATGTGTGGGAGGCTTAAAATGTTACGGGGAGTTGAGCAGAATTTAATATGGGGTCACAATTCCAGATTAATGAAGAAAAAAACAGCAGGAATTAACATGTGGAGACATCTTATATAGTCTACAGTACAATGTTCCAGGGCAGAAATAGAAAAGGTGGCCAAATTGTTCATTGATTAGTTTTCAGTTAAATTGTGCAACATGCCAGCTCTTTAAAATTCAAAATGAATAAAAAATTTTAATCGCAACTATTAGAACATTTCTAAAAAATGGGGTTCAGATAAACAAGCCCCTCGGCCTATCGGCCCTAAGCAGCAGCATATTTGGCCTGTATTTTGGGGTTGGCTCTGAAGAAAAACTGTAACCTTATTATTTTTTATTATTATTATAATTATTATTATTATAATTATTATTATTATTATTGGTGCAGCTATCACTACAGACACTAAAATTGTATCTGAACTCAAAGACCAAATGAATGGCTTTTAAGATAGAATCATATATGCAGAAAAAGATTCTTCACATCAAGTTTTTTTGGTTAGATTACAATAACCCTCTGATACCCTAGTTGTTTGATTGCTTGGATTTATTTTATCTATCTTATTCTGTAAAGTGATTTCCCCTTTGGAGCCAAGAAAACATTTGTAGAACGATTTTTTCACATATTTCCTTCATCGTTTTGAGTGGAAAGGATTGACTCAGCAAATAAGCCATAACACTCTGTTACGAATGCAAACTCTCTTCCATTTCATCCTCTCCGATTCTTTAGAACGGATCTGCTCCATGTGTTGCACAATGAGTAATTGCCTATTTATACTTCATTCCTTTTGTTATGTCATTGTTTATGATAATGAATCAAAGCTCAGAAATGGTGTCAAATTGTCTGACGCCTCTTTGGAAGAAGCTTCAACACCTGTGAAGAACAACTGCCTATTTTTCTTATTTGCAACAGTTTCTCTGACTGTATTCTTTTAATGATGCTTTAGTTTAAGCTGCTTTTGTTTATCTTTAAGCCTCTATCTCTATTACTTGCAAGAAAATGTTTCAATAGGACCCTCAAAATGGATAATAATATTATTTTTGTTTTTGTTAAAATGATGATTTAATCATATTTGTCACTTTTTCATTTTCGATGCTGCCTTTTCAGCTCTGGAAAACTCTGTATATAATGTCTTTTTAAAAAATAAATATAAAATCAACGAATCAAAGATGAGATAAGTTTATTGAGAATATAAATGACTGTTTGCACTGTCATTAATTCTGTCTTTTTTTTTGTCTCCCTGGCTTTTTTTCACATTCTCCCCTAACACTGCATCAGTGTCCAGCCTCTGGTCTCCATCCTATTCCCCTCTACTCCATGTCCCTTTTCATACCCACTCCCTCACATCAACTCTAACCCTCCATACCTCTCTCTGTTTTTTCCCCCCTTCCTCTCCTCACCCCTTTCTCACCCCCAATAGGTACGCCTCCATCCATTCTTGGCAGCTACATCTCCTCATCGCTGCTGCCCTCCTCCTCCTGCTGCCTGGCTCTCCCACCCCTCTCCCTGGTTGGTTTCCACAGCTGTGGTGAGTGAGGGGCAGATGACCGGAGAATTGGCCCCTGGGAGAGCGCTGAGCCATCCTGGTGCTATTAGGCTCGTGGCTAATAATAGGTGTTTCAGACCAGGGGAAGATCAATCAGGGGGAATCATGGGGAATGTTCAGAGCAGCGCTTTTTACACATCGGCCCAGATGGATGAAATTACACTTGTCAGTTTTTAGTTGCATTACTCCCAAATTGGTTGTCTACTCTTTTTTTCTCTGTCTCCCTCCCTCCCTCCCTCTTCTCTCCTTTCTCTGTCTTTGCCCCCCATTCATGTGTCAGTGGCCTGCTAAAAGGATTCGCCAGTGAAATCCCTGTCATTTTTGTCTTTTGCCTGTTTAGCCCTCAGCCTGCAACAACTCCATCGCCTAGCATGTATGCACTTAGAAAACATCAACTCACGTCTTAGGGGCTCGTCCAATTTCCATGTAAAGCCCAGTCTGCCGTTGACATTCTGTGTGCGTTCTGCATGCATAATAAAGCCATTTGATTTTGTCACTGTCAAACATTCATAGGACAATAACAGAAGGTAGCAGATGAGGAGAAAAACAGATGTGCATCAATATTAATAGTTTGTTAAACAAGGAACTGTTTTATATATTGATAACCTAATGATTCAAAGCACTTAGGCTGATTATGGACTTTAATTTAAGGCAGACAAAAGTGGCAGAAGATCTATTTAGGGTAGAATGCACCTCAATATTCATGTATTCATGTGCATGTATGTTTAAAACATATTGTAACTGCAACTTTGCTGTTTTACCTTTTTTTACTGCCCTTTCATCGCTGGAATCATTTGTAATAAGTTAGACATTTGTTTAGAAGTAGTATAGAGAAACACAATTAGAAAGAGTATCTGTGTGTGAAATAAAGCTTTACATTCAGAAACCTGTGTCTGTCTCAGTATTTACAAAAATGTATCTAAAGGAAATTGATCTCAAAGATAAAGATAATTTTCATAAATACAAAAGCAGATAAACATCCTGTGAAGGTCTGGTGTGATTAAACAGCTGATATGCAAATCAAGCCTTCAGAATATATCATTGCTTGAAACTAAATAGAATTACATTTTAATAAAAATAAATTGTCATGGTTCAGATAGAAATGTTTTTTTTTTTTTATTAATTAACTGAATTTTGTTGGGGAAATTCAAAAAGGCTGCATGCAAAGTGAGCCCCTCAGTATAACTAGAGACTAGTTTTGTTGCTGCAAATCTGTGTCACCTGTAAATGCAGTACCATAGGTGTGGTAATCAAATGCGAGCAGCATTTTATGTAGTTGGACTGAGAGCCTGTAGTGAGGTGAGAGGTGTTAGTGCAACCTCAGCCACACAGCATATCATCTAAACCTATGAGCGCCCGGTGAGTTAGATGTTATCAAGCACGGCGTGCCTGTCGAAAAGGTGACAACGAAAGGCCGAGAGGGATCATTTTGAGGCAGCCACACAACAGCTATTTGTGTCACTGGTTTCCTGTCCTAACTAGACACTGACAGACTGAAATCTTTAGCATTTTGCAAAGACTTTCCTCCAATGTGTCCAAACAATTGCTGCATTATTTTTGGTGTTGCTAGCAGCTAAGTGTCTGGCACCAAGAGGTATAAAGACATTACACTACTTGCTTATGTCAAGCCCTCCCTTGTAATACAAGGCAAGGCAAATTTATTTGTGTAGCACAACTCAGTACAAAGACAATGCAAAGTGCTTTACATGATTAAAATTGAGGAAAATAAAACAGAATCAAAGGAAGTAGGAAAAAAAAAAAAATACAAGCCTCTAGACTGAGGCCACACAGAAAACCACACTTACAAAAGAAACTGTTAGCATTTAAATTAGTTTACAGTCATTTATTGGGTAAGACATTAATTTATTTCTGTAGTTTTATTAGCCAAAGGACATTTACCATACCATACCATACCATACCATACCATACCATACCATACCATACCATACCATACCATACCATACCATACCATACCATACCATACCATACCATACCATACCATACCATACCATACCATATCGACTTATAAAGCACTTTCAATACCCATCAGGACCAAAGTCTTTAACACATTCATAAAGTACAAATAATTAATCATAAAAACTATCAAGAAAGCGGTGTATAAAAGTAGTAATAAAGTAAAACGCAATAATAAAATAACAAAAACTTCACTTTAATAATTCAGTTAAAATACTGACCTATTTCTAAATCTATATACTCAGCTTGATATGCTGCTATGTATTTGTTATGGTAATATCCATTTGGTTTTTCTTCAGATTTCAAAACAATCACAAAGAAAGTAAGTTTACGAATAAGGTAATAACTTGGATTAGTGACTATACTGGTTGATGCTAGATAATATGTTTTTAAAGCCCTTTCTCTGACAAAAATAGCTATCTCCATGATTCACAATGAATTCGTTATGGATATTTACATTCTGTGATTTTAGCTATCTTATAAGACTTATTAAATAAAATACTAAGCAACATGGATCTCACCACTTTGGTACAATGGGAAGTTTGATGTGTGCACATTGTAAGTTAACTGTTTATGACTTAAAAGTTTATTACTTAATGGAAAAAGAAATGTTGTCAAATGTGGGTGTATTTCACATGTATATGCTGCAACAGACAACACTTTTACTTCTCAATTGACATTGAATAACTGGTTAAAGACAGAATAAATGAAAATACTGTGTTACATATGAAAACAAGGCTGGTTAATGTTTAGGGTACGGCTCCAGTCCTAAACCTTTTTTAAAATATTCAAAACTGTCAGATATTTATCAAAGGTTATCTTTGGTTGCATGTTGCTATTCAACTGTTCATGTAATACCAGCATTAAAGCACGATTAAAGCAGAAACAAAATAAAATTCCTCATGATTTTTCTACAATCATTGTTGTTCTTATACAAAAATGGCACAGAATATGGTCTTTACAGGAAGAAAGGTTAAACCTGCTGACAGATTTGACTTTAGAATTAGCATTAACCTGATCTGTAAACTACTTAAACAAGATACTGACTTTTAAAATCAATTTAAACAAGATTGTATGAAAAAAAAGGGATGAGAAAGACTTTCGAGACTTTAGACTTTAGCATGATCATCAAGCAAGTGGAAGCTCTAAAGCAAAAACTTTGTCAGTGATGAATTTGAAATAATATCCCATTATTATTTAACTTACATTTGGAATAAATCCGTTTTTTTTAATTGACTTAAAATGAATGATGATAGGTCTTGCTTTTCTGTTTTATCAATGCAGATGTGAAGAATGGGGATAATGGCTAACTTCACCAAAAAGTTTAGTTATTCTAATCAAAGTTTCCCCAAAATTTATTTTAAAATTTACAGGTAAAATAAAAAAATAAAAAAAATCACTTAAAAAAACTGTCATTTATTAAATGTCTATCTTTTTACTGTGTACATCATGGTGGTCACAGTAGAAGCTAAATTGAATAGCTCACTGGGTGGACATTTCCACCCATCCCCACAGGAAAATCAATATAAGCCCCCCAGATGTTGAGGTGCTCGTGGTCCGCGGTGCAGCCCAAAGCAGAGATGTTACTGAGTGTCTGATTGCACCAGAAAACGACTAGAAACAGAAAGCCTTCTTTGACTGAAAGCCCAGTGACCATGGGGGAGGGAACCGAGGCCTCTGTGTGTGTATGTGTGTGAGAGTCTCCTTAGCAACAGTAAGAAAATTATTGATATCCCGACTTGACAGAAAAAACTTGTCTTCTGCTGGATATTTACATGAGGACAGTATTAGAAAAAGAAAAAAAAAGATGTTCAGAAGCTGATATAAAGAGAAACTCTCCCTGCTTGTCTTCTATTTATATTGAAATGAGTTTTCCTCTCTCCTCTGCTTGTGTGTGGTGAATACAGAGAGTCCTAATATATGTATTTTGCTCATTTTACTGTGTCTGGCATTTCCGCGCCTCTCCTCCCTGACTCTGTGTTTGCCTCCTGCTGTGGTAAACACAACACAGCCTATGATAGCACATGCATTTCAGAGAGCTCAAAGCACAGACGAGGAGCCGAAACATTCTCTCCACCCCCCCCTTCCCTCCCTCTGCCTTCGTCAGTCCTCTCCCTCACTTCCAGCCAAGGTATTCAGCTTCCATGATTGCAAACATGCATAATGACAGCATCTCCCGGGGGCCAGCGGAGGTACCCCACTGATGCTGAGAGACTCTATCCTGTCGTCACATGGCAGGGAATTTGTCGGCAGTGCACGCCGGAGCCTGGGAGCTTTGGCAAGGCAAAACCAAAAGCTGGGCTGTCTTCTTCTTTTTTTTTTTTTGTTAATAAAAATGAAGTGAAAATTATGCTTGGGCTTATTGGAACAGCTCGCTGCTTCCTCCCATTATGAGGCCAGGGTGAGCGCCACGGAAGCATAAGCATGAATACATTATAAAGTAATGAGGAAACATCCAGGAGAGGGTCATGGGGGGCGTCAAGCGGCTCCAGGGGCCTTCCAAAGAGCTTTCAGCACGCTCCACCATGGATTAGTCATTCAGGTTTGAAGAGCATGCGAGGGGTGCAGTTCAACAATGTTACACATAGCAACAGTTGCTACGAGTTGCAGTGAGCTAGCCCTGTTTGGTGAGTACAGTTGTGGCTGAGCAGGAATATAGGTGAATAAGAATAGAGCAATATTATGTATCATTGCTGATAATGGTGACATTTCTAACAGAACTGCAGGATATAAATGAGCCAGGGCTTGGAATCTTGAATAACAGAGAGGCTAAATCATTCAAACCATGGCAGGAAACATGCAAATTGTTAAAACTACAGTTTATCCATTACGGCTTTGTCTAATTCTTTTGAACTTCTTCAACCTTGACTCTCACTCTCGTGTCACAAAAAATAGCGATTATATAATCAGTTGTTAGTTCCTCATATATATGCCAATGCTACATTATTGGCCTCTAGATCTCTTAGCTTTATGAATCTTATTAGAGAAGTCACCATCCATTCTTAGTCTTTATGCTTGTAAACTGTGAATGATAATAATTGAAGAGGTAACAAAGCAAAATACATCAAAGACTCATGTGGTGTTTATGGTTTTGTTGTAAAATATTATTTCTAATGCAAAAAAAACCCAACTAATTTTCTTTCTATGCTTGGTTACAAAAAGGACCCATTTTAACCGTAGTATTAATTAAATTCCATTCAGTCTATTTATGTAGCTCCACTTTATAACAAGTGATCTCAAGGTACTTTAAGGAGACAATTCAATCAAATTAAACAGTCAGATTAGTTCAAAATTGAGGACAAAAAGCTGATGCCTCGACTCTTCAGCAATCCCTCAGACCAAGCATGCTTGTAGCGACAGTGGAGAGGAAAACTCCCCTTTAAAAGGAAGAAACCTCCAGCACAACCGGGCTCAGTGTGAGTGGCCATCTGCGGAGGCCGAAAGGGGGTTCAGAAGCAGACATACACAAAGAACAAAGAGCGACTGATCTATACGTAGTTTTTAAAAAACTTTTTTTTAGAAAAGGTAATAGTAAAAAAACTCCACAAGTGGGGCTCCGTCTGGGAAAGAAATAGTTCAGCAGACAAGCTCTGTGTGCTTGTTGAAAAACTGTTGTTTTCATGCAAAATTTTTCACTCTTAAAGGCATGTTCTATCATATAGTATAAAAGATAAACGTTCCAATTGATGCAACCCTCCTTTTGCTTCACTATGCAAAGTTTTTAAAAATATTACCCTGCCTCAACTGTTGTCATGCATTGTTTGTCTCGTCTAGTCAAGTCTAAATGACATTATTTTGGAAAGACATATGAACCTATAAATGTTTTTGAAAAGAAATCGCTTTTACAGATTAAATAAGGCAAAGAAATATTCCCAAGATAACGTCCATATTGGCATGATAGCACATGAAGTTCCATTGAAGTGCGCTCATTGTCATGTTCAAACCAGTTTGGTCATGGTTAGCTGCAATACTCAGGCAAGCTGTGGGGTTTGATTGATTCTCAAGGGTAACAAGAGGCCAAAGTGCAAAACAAATCTCTCTCATACCATTACTCCACCAGCAGTAGCACGAGCCATCAACGCAAGGCTGGATAGATCCTCGCTGTCATGTTATCAGCTTTGAATCTATGTCACAGCCAACACCACTTGGACCAGGCTAAGTTTTTCTAGTCTGTTATTGGTGGGTTTGTGGGAGTTACAGCCTATATCTCCTTTTTTTTTTTTGACCGGAGACTCATCGGGAGTGACCTTCTCCTATGTAGTCCATTTCCTTCAAAGTCTGACATGATATGCATTCAAAGATATTCAGCATACCTTGGTCCTAATGACTTTATTCATAATCTTGCAACCTTTTAGATTTCAGTTATCTCAATCCGATCTGCCAATTCCCTGCTGACCTCAAACTTTAACCAGGCGTTGTTGTTCACAGACCTCTCAATCAATGGTTGTTTTCTCTTATTCTGACCTTTCTCTTTAAACCCAAGTGATATGTGTTTGTGAGAATCCCACTAAAACACTTTAAATTGAGCAACCAGTCCAGCAGGTAAAAACCTTACTACTTTCAGAGTCTCAGAAATCATCTATCCGTTTAAATTTCAGCAAGGTGTCTTTAACACATCGGTGCACCTAAATGCATTGAACTGCTGTCATTTTGCTGATTTACCAGTTGGGTCTAAAAATCAAATGCATAGCTACATCTAATAAATCGTTCAGTGAGTGTGCATGAAAAATATATTATGAACCAAATTGAATTGCTCTTCGCTGAGGGATATCGAATGAGTAGGATTTCCCCTTAAACATATGGAGATTAAACCGCAACTGGAGTTAAAACAATTGCCATATCTCTTAACTTCTTAACTTTAATTCTATCAATACATTTTCTTTTCATATTTTACAATCTTTGTTTTATACTTGCTTTCATGCTTTCATACCAATTTACTTTGTGACAAATGCACCTGAATTTCCTCAAAGTGGGAAAAAAGAATTCTCTGCAAAAAATGTAATTTATTTAATTTATTTCTTCAAGTAATAAGTAAATGTCGAATTGAGGAGGTAAGTGAGACAATTTGCCAACAAGACAATTTACATTTAAGATAAGATAAAAAAAAACAATTACATTGTCTTATTTCAAGTACATATTATCAAATACTCTTATGTTAAGAGTAAAAATTATCATTCCATTCGCAAATTATCTTATTTACCTCCTCAAATTAAGGGTAAATACACTTAAATTTAATAAATTTGTACTTATGTCAAGAATATTTTTGCAGTGTCCATTCAATTCTGTTTAATACTAAGAACCCACACATCGGAAGCAGAAGTGTTCCACTCTCCATCTTTGTAGGCAAGGGCAGCGCTAGACAACTAAGATTATCATGGCTTTTACACTAATAAGATAAAGTATATTTACAATCTTGACCAATGTGAAAGAGAACAATACTCTCTGCTGTTGGGATTGAAGTAGAGAACCACAAGAAAATAAAGAAAATCTTGGACAAACTGCCTTCTAAAGCCTTTGACACCTATAGTTATTTACTTAGTGAAGAATGCCTGCACAATAGAGGAGCTTCACACTCTGAATCCAAGGATGCATACAATCAATGTTTTAAAGGCTTTGTAAAGGATGACAGAACTCTTCAGGTGAACAACAAAATTCAAGTGACGCGCAGAGTAACTAAATCAAGCTTAGAGAAATATTCAGACAGGAAGCCTAGCAGCTGTGTGCATCCCTCCACCATGGCCAGTAATTATCGCTGACTCTGCTTCAAAAAGATTGTTTTGCCAACGGCTTTCTGCTCCATCAAGCTGCAACTGTTCTCCACCATTGTCCTTGTTTTCATCACTCGTTATGTCCACTATCCCTACATGCAAAGAGGAATTGGGACATCACTACCTCCATGACAATGTGCAAAATTTAGGGGTAGGGCTAGGGAGTGTATTGTGATTGGCCCTTTGGTGTTTGAAATCAACCTTACTTTGAATAAGCCATGCCAAAGCTTTAATGTTGCTTTGTTATTGCTATCTTAATTTTTGAAAAACTAGTAAAATGTGGATTTTCTGGTGTTGTTCTGATGCTGCATAAAGTGGATTAATGCTAAAGGTCAAAAACGTTTATTTGGAAAAGAAGAGATGGGCCTTTGTGTTGTTTTAGGTCAACTGTGGTTTTAGATGTGGAATACTCTAATGGATGAACTGTATTCTTTGTCTGTTTTTGAGGTAGGTAAAGTTTGTGGTGCTAGATCTTATTCTGCTTAATGTGTGACTATTGAAGGAGTCAATGAGAGCTTGAAGTCATTTTGGTGAGGTGGTGACTCTTGTTAAAGTCTAACTAATGATATACAATTGTTGATAATGGTTATTACTGTGTTTCATAGATGAACTATCACAGGGCCAGATTGGGTTTCTACCTTTGTAGTCAGATATTAAAATTTGTTTGACAACAACAACATTGACAAAAAAAGAAAAAAAGAAGAAGAAATAACTGGATGGTAGACTTTATGCTAAAACTGGAAATCAATATGCAGATATTTCTCTGCATCATTGAGTCCCATTTTGTCACATTGGTACAGTTGGAGCAAATCACAACTAAAAGAAATCATTAACCCTTTATTTCAAATGCAGCCTCTGTAAATGTATGATAGAAAATGTTCATATGACTTAAGCGAGAAAGTTGCTGCTGAGTGCTCTGCGCTGCTGTATATAGACGTCCTCTCTGCCAATCACACATCACACAAACAAGGCCCATGCTATACGTTCCCTTCGGGTGGGATGGGTGGGTGGTAACTGGTTTGAGCCCAGGGCTTTAGAGCCACTTTCAGTTCCTCTACAGTGAAAACGCCCTCCCATTGGCATTCAGTCACTGATGAGCTCGCAATGGAGTTGCCTGATGGAACGCCATGGCAACGGCCGACACCTGGCAAGAGTTCATCCCACCTCCTCTCTCGTTCTTTCTCTCTCTCCTCCATCATCCCCCACTTTTCCCTCCCGCTTCACCTCCTCCTCCCCTCACTCCCATCCCCATATGCTGGAACATATTTCCCTCAGACTGACTGAAAGCCTCTGTGAACAAATAATGGTTCCATGCCAGTCTAAATAAAGTGCGGTTTATGAGTTGTGGTCAGAAATGTCTCCCCCTACCCACTTTCCAACCATTCTCCTTCTTCCTCTTATAAGCTCAGTTTTAAATGTTCAAAAAAAACAAAACAAAAAACAGTTGCCAGCATTTTCTCGCTTTTTTTCAGACCGTGAGTCTGCTTTGTGATTACACAAAGCCAATTTTTTTCTTTTTCACACAGAGCCACATAGTTGAATCAAACAGAGAGGCTCCACACCAGTAGTCTGCAAACCCGTTTTGTAGAATGGAACATGACTCTCCAGCCAAAACAAACCAATGCGTTTTTAGTAAGAGCTTTTAAAACTATGTCAGCCTCGCAGCTGAACAAATCACATGTCGTGAGCTTCAACCCTGCTTTGTTATCAATTAATCAAATTAATTAAGGCAAGAGGGAGTTGTGCAAGATCGGGAGAGGCTGCATAAATGTTCAGGTAAGCTGCTGTTTGATGGAAACCCCACAAATTTTAATCACATAAACCAAGCGTGGCAAGGATGGACAATCCTGCTGAGTTCTGTGAACCGAAATCAGATTGAAATATTCGCTATGTTAATTGAGGAGTCAAATCTTAGTGAGTCATTAAGGCTGACTTGAGAA
Organism: Cyprinodon tularosa; assembly: GCF_016077235.1. Taxonomy (NCBI): domain Eukaryota; kingdom Metazoa; phylum Chordata; class Actinopteri; order Cyprinodontiformes; family Cyprinodontidae; genus Cyprinodon; species Cyprinodon tularosa. The sequence goes on from NW_024038961.1 coordinate 139,254, forward strand.
GGCTGATTAATTTTTATGGCTTTACAGTTCTGAACTGAAAAAGTGTTAGACTAAACCAGACTAAAGCTACATGCATAATGGGTCCAGAGAAACATTAGCCTTGAGGTATTATACCTAACATCAATCCTTAAGGAACTGCAATAATTTGAAACTATTTAAATGTACGACAAAAATTATTTCTGAAAGAATGCATATAATTATCAAATGTATTAAATCTCATCAGTGAACTCTCTAGAACCTAGTTTTTTTTTTTTGTCTTTATCTTTACTATCTAGTTTCCTTTAACCTTCCATTAGATATAATGGATACCAGAGAAATTATGATGAAGGTGAAGCTGCTTTTAAATAGCTGAGGTGGATGAAACTGATTGAGTTCACTCCAAGAAGGTGCCTAGAATGCTTGGAGATAAAAGAAAAGCAGCAAGAAAGTTAGCTGGACATGGCTAAGTGAAGGCCTACAAGAAATATCTTTGCCACAGCTTTTTCCTGCAAGTGGTTGTCCATTGGCTCTAAGTAATATTCTTTTAGACGGATGACGAGTTGTGTATTTTCTGAAAAATGCATATCCTGATACTTTATGAATGCTGTGGCGATTACCATCACTCATTGGACAGTGCAAGTCCTGGTCACCATGGAGATCCAATGAAGGCTTTGGTAAAGCATTGCTGAATACAGTGTTTTTTCTGATTTATTGGTCCGGTAGCTCTGCTCCTTGGATGTACAGAAATATGGCTGTTTTTCTAGGCTCATTTGTGATATTTCTCTGAGAATAGAAAAATTATGTTTCATAGAACATAATTGGCTGCATTTTTGAAAACAAAAAAATAAATGAATAAATAAACCAAAAACTTTTTCTTATTTTTCCAATAAATTAATAGTGAAGTGGGAATTTCATTTTGAGAAATGAAAGAAATATTAAACGTTAAACATTTAAACATTTACTCATCAAACAATGAGAAAATTAACATGTTTACAATCCAAATTATTTTCTGATTACATTTGTAATTTGTCAACTATTTTAATGGAAATTCTCATTGCAAATCTTAAAGATGATTCAAAAAATTGGACATGGACTCAAAATAACTTAGTAGATATAACATGGTTTCAATGCATTGACATGAAAATTAAAAACCTAATATATAGACATTTTTTAACCTTAGTTGAAGATACTAAACCAACAAATTATTCCTAACACTATGAATTATCCATTAAAATATTAGTAAGCATTTTAGTGATAATCAATATTTCAATACATCGAACTGAAATAGAGTAACCTCTGTAAGAGTGAAACATGATACTATTTTCAAGGCACAAAAATAGAACCCAGACCATGCCTAGAGAAAACTATTGACAATACAGAGGGAAACCTGTGGCTTTGGATATAATGTAAAATTTTCAGAGTATAAACACCAAATATTGTTATATATATATATAACTATATTTGGTGTTTATACACTGGAAATTTTACATTATATATATATATATATATATATATATATATATATATATATATATATATATATATATATATATATATATATATATATAACCTAATTTTTCCTTAATTTACTATTAACCATCATCAATGCCATTGGACCGTTTTCACAAAAAACAAGAGTCACAGAATAGCAAATTAAAGCAGTTTTTAGTTGCTTTGAATGTAGTATGGAAAATTACACTTAAAGAAATGTGTCAGTTTTTATAAACCTTGGACTGATTTAGCCTAAAAAAAAAAATCTATGATGGAGGAGGGTTTGGCTGATGGCATCAATCAGCACACCTTTGTGGAAGAGCTTAATAATTTCAGATGTGTTCAATGTTTACCACAATCTTTTCTCTTTTCCGCTTTTTTGCTTGGCTGATTATGTTGCACATTCATTTCTGAATTCGCAATCAAGACAAGACTTAGCCACATAAGGCTTAGTGATCTTAATATTACTAAGAATTGGCAAAGACCTTGGTCTTAGTTTGGATGTCCTACAAAAAATGATGTACCAAGACATTTAGTAGAAAACTCAAATCTGCTGGCGTTGACCAATGAAAAAGTACGACACAATGCATTATTTTAGATCAACATGTCTACCATATATTGTGTTTTCCATTTCACTAAATTCCCATTACTTTTAGTACTCAGCTTACAGTTTTTGTAAAATATTTGTCCTGTCAAGCGTGTGGAGAAATTATTAATGCTAAATTGCCAAAGCTATAGGTGGTTTAGGAGTGTAATTGGAAGAGAAATGGCAAGAAGCATTGAATGGTTGCTTGTAAAACTGGGAGACTTGGTTATGAATTTTAAATAGTTCAGCAGAGCTATGTTTAATTTCATTGAGAGGTCATGCTGCTCTTCACATAATCACATTTATGCATGCACAAGGGAGAAATTACTCATTTTTAAGTCAATTAAAATAAGGCTGCGCTGATCACTGCATGGTCTATAAAACAAGAAAGACCTTGTGGGACACTTTCTAGAACAAACTGCCTCACTCAAACTTTGCAAAAAGAGTTAAAATGTGTGTGAGAAATACCCAAAATGACGTCCATCCCTGTTAGTGGCTGTGCTGCTTTTAAGCTCTCCATAAAGGATTCTCTTTTCTGTACAACGTATGTGTTTTATAAAGTAGGGTGGATTAATTTTTATTTTTTAAACACCCTAAATACTTATTTCAAAAGTTTAACTTTCCCAATTCTTAACACTGTGATGTTACCAATTGACATATTGCAATGGATTTGAGCAAACAACCTATATGGATTTATACATGACTGTACTCTCTTCTTTAAATGAATACTGTCAAGAAATATTGGCCAAAAAAATACCCTGGAGGATCTGAGATAGAATGTTGAAAAGAGTGACAATTACATAAAACAAGGCATGGACTCTTTCCAGTTGTGACATAACTAGTCTTAATCAAACTAAGAATTTTAAATCCCAAATCCTTGTTTCCAAAGTTTGCATAAGCGCATGAAATGCAACACCTAATTTTATTATGTAGTAGGAACTAAAGTTCTCAAAAATCCCCTTAAATTCCCCTTCTTCAGACTGATGTGACAGGGCTTATTTCAGTGTGCAAGACAAATGGAATGCCAAAAACTTAGGCTACAGTTCAACAGCAATGTACTTTAGCACACACATGCTGTGCTTGATTTATCTTGAGTTAAAAGCTCAAATCTAGAGATGACTTGATCGCTGGGTTGATTTTGCACTCTTCAGATGTTACAGAAACAGAGGAATTTGCAACACATGCAACACCGCCCGACAAACATGGCTCTATATAGAGAACTATATAGCCGTTACGCCATTTTAGTGTCCAAAAGTCTTGTGGGTGAAAAAGTAGTGGACTCAAAATTACCCACAACGCACCAAGAAAAGAAATGTGCATCCATAGTCACTAAACCAACAGATATATCCTAGTAGGCCTTGCAAAGGCTCTCCTTGCTAAGCACCCTGGGATTTGTTTTGGAGGCGAGAAAGAAAAAAGAGCCAGAGTCAAGTGACCAACGGGGAGCTAAAAGCAGTGATCATCTGTCTGAACGGTCAGTTAACTGAGTTCCATATAATGTCCACTATATAGTCCCGGCTCTACATAGTGATTGAGGGATTTTGAGGTTAGGACGGACGTTCAGACACAGCCTATGTATTTCTCTCCCTCTCATAAAAATTGAGTTAACAACAGTTTATGTATTTAATATTTATATTCCAAAAGTCCATGAAAGCTTGTTGTACTGTTTGTGTATGGATGCACTTGTGAAGCTCAGCTTGAGTGAGGACTTCTGACCTTACAAGTTAGACCTCCATCTTCATAGGTTTTTTTTTTGTCTGACTTAAAATGAGGAAACTCAGACATATAAATCGTAAAGTCCACATTACAAATTGATACACTCAGATGCTTTACAACTAATTAATTAACCATGTTTGCTTATTTGTCTGTTAAAGGAGCTGCCCTAGTGGGAAGTGTTATTACATAGGAGACCTTTGTTTAAAAACTGAACAATCACTGTGTTTGTTCACTGAAAAAATTAGTGCTGTGCAAAGAAAAAATAGCTTTGTTCTACAATATTTAACAATGCTGCTGAAGACTTTATAAAAAAAGAAGGCTATTAATTTGTATTAAGACCGAATTTCTGTTTTCACAAGGAAAAATATGTCAAGGCTCAGAATAGAGGATCCAGTATTGAAGAAGACAGACAGTATGATACATAAAAAAGCATTTATTTAAAGTGATGGATCTGCAGTAAACAGCTGGGGCGTCTGAGGCAGGAACCTCTGCAGGAAGAAAACACAGTTTAGTGACCACATCAACCTGGCAGAGGAAGATTATGAACGTGTTAGTCCTGAACCTGGTCTTAAAGTTCAATGTGTGCCTGGAGGAAGAGGTGGATTCCAGCCAGTCGACTGCCGACAAGATGCGGCGGATGCTACCGAGAGAGTCCCAGGCACTGAAGCCCTGAAGACTGAAGAGCAGGCAGGAGATCAGATCCAAGCAGATGAATGAAGGCAGGGCAATCTAGAGGGTGAAGTCAAAGCCGATGACAAGGAGGTTCACAGGAGTCCTGACCGAAAAAGGCAGAATCCAGCAGGAATCCAAAGACAGTTAATGCAAACAAACCAGAACGGGAACAGGCAGGCTCAGTAGTCCAGAGACAGAGCGGATCTGTGTCAGGCAATCAGAACACAATAATAATCGCTAGAAGTCTCTCACCAAGGGCTTGAATAATCTGATATGTGGAAGAAGGCAGGTTAAATGGAGACTGGAGCGGGTGAAACACATGAACGGTATGGTTAAATATGGGCAGAGCTAGGCAGATGAATGAAATCAGCAATCCCTCCAGTTATCAGCCCCAAGATCATGACAGACTCGAGTTATATAGTTTTCTTCCAAAGAAACAATGATGCAACGTAAAGTAGAAGTGTTAGTAAAAAAAGCCTACTTTTTTGTGATTCAATACTCTTTAGGGAGGAAAGCTATATTTCTAGCCTACGTTCTACATTAAATATTATATGAAAGAAGTTTGAACACAAAACTTTTTTTTTTAAAACACAGTTAAACTTTGGTTTGAGTTTTTTATATTGAATCTATGATATCTTAATGAAAAATGTTTTACGACTGTGAGTTATTACTTATAGCCCTTAATCCTTGCAGGATTGTGGTCATTGGGCTGGAGGCAGGGGAACTCTGACAAATTTCCAGTCCATCACAGGAAACACAAAAACAGAAAGATGCATGAGACAAACACTATTCAAACACTCACACCTAAGGGTAGTATTAGAACTTCTTATAAACCTCACATACATGTTGCCAATTTTGTGAAAACCTGGTTAACATGCCTTTAAAACTAATACCTTTTTTGCTATTTGGTAAAAAAACTGACCTTTTTTGGCAGGAATAAACTGCTTCTTTTTTTCTGCTGTACTCTTCATTGATCCATTTTTCGAATGCATGTGATAAAATATTAACATTAGAAACTTTTTCAAAAACACACAATGGCTTAAAAACAATGCTTGTGTTATTAAGAAGTAATAACAAAGTAATGATGTTAATATGAACATGGGAGGAATATAAAATAAGATTGGCACACAAAACGAGAGAGGGATAAATGTTTTTTAACAACCCTTTTCAGGAAATCTCCTATCAAACTGATCCCACGGAGCCCCACAAACAAAATTTTATGACCAGCTGAAGTTTGATTTCTTATCCGACTTCCCACCACCCGTGCAGAAGATGAATGGCCACATTGCCTGCAAGCCGTATAGCTTCCTTCAAACTTGGATTAAAAAGTAAAGTGCGGTCTGTTTTCTGCGCAATCAACGAAGGAAGCACGCAGCAACAGAAACAAGCTGTCTAAAGTCTTCCTTTCTGAGTTTCTGAAAAAATAATCAAACCACAGATGCAGCAAAGGCAGAATATCAAATCACTGTCAGCCAAGCGGCTTTGCTCTTCTATGACTGTTCCTGTAGAGAGAACCCGTCACTTCTGAAAGGCGTAGAGACAAATCCTGGAGCTGTAACAAATGAGAAGGACGTTTCTCACCAACCCATCAAACAACTGCAATGCTGTTTCTTTCAGACATGTTCATCAGAACAGTTCACATAAGAGCTTTTGTATTGATTGAGCAGGAAATAAATAGCTTAGGAGGCAGTAAATTAAAGACCATTTCATTTCTTCCACTTTTACTGTAAAAGTGGAAGAAACTGAAAAGCTAGCGCTAATCTTTTACACGGCAATGCGGTTGTTATAAGATAGATTAGCTGGTGCTTTGAAGTTGAAAAAAAATATAATTTAATGAGATGTTTTATACTAGTTGTCCAGTAATGTCAGCTTCCTCAAACTAATATTTAAACTTTTGACAGACTCAAAGAGGCCCCATTTATAACAAAACTTTGTCTCCAGCTATCCAATTCATGCTTTTAAAAATAGTAAAGAGCTGTTAAAATCCTAAATATATTTGACAAAATCGAAAGCATAAATCTTCTATCTAGTTCTGTTGACGGGGCCTTAAATAATGGTACGCTTCTACAAAATGAAGCCAACCTACTGTTACTTATTTGAAATGAGAAATGTGATGTCATAATTCAGTTTTTTTTTTAATTCAATGAAATTTATGAATAGCACCAATTCACAAGAAATGTGATTTCAAGGCACTTCAAAGAGACAATTCTATCAAATCAAAACAGACAGATTGATAAAATTTTTTTTGTTTAAGTAAACTTGGCTCAATGCATGAAGTCGCTGACTGCAGGATTTGCTCCACCTGGATAAGCATATAGCGCCAGTAGAGATTCACTTGCATTGTGTCTTTGACAATGCCTCACACCAAGCATGCATGTGGGGACAGAGGAGAAGAAAAACTCCCTTTTAACAGGAGGAAACCTCCAGCAGAACCAGGCTCATTGTGAGCAGGCTACTGCTGAAACTAACTGGGGGTTCAAAAAGAGAGAAGCAGAAAAACAAAAGAAAGAAAGAAGCACTGATCTATAAATACTTCTATGTTGGAAAATATATTGGTAAGATGGCTGCAGAAGTGGCTTTACAAACTGTTAATCAGATAAGCTTTCAGTAAGTTTTCATGTCAAAAAGGATTAAGGAGAGCACATACAGGCCGGGCCAGGTACGTAAATATACTATGACAAGAAAAATTCAAGCGAACATAGAGTTAAAAGTTGAAGCAACAATAATGCAAAATTGCACAATAGAAGTGGTATGTACGAAAAGTATAAAAAGTGGGCCCTATGTCCTCCAGCAATCTAAGCCTAAAGCATATCTATAGAGATAGATCAGGATAATCCGACCCACTCTAACTATAGGCTTAATCAAAAAGAAAATTGTAAGCCTAGCCTAAAAAGTGCTGCCTTAAAAGCCTTAAAAGTGATCTACCTCCCACTTTACTTTTAGAACTACTAAGAACCAACAGAAAACCTGTCAAATGAGAAAAAATTGCTCTGTAGGAACATAAGTAACAATCAGATCTTCAATATAAAATTTAGGGTTTTAATTGTAAGAGGGAGATTTTGACTTCTATTTTGGATTTAGCAGGAAGCCAGAAAAGGGAAAACTAAAATAGGAGCAATATAATCTCGTTTTAATTTTTTAAATCAGAACTCCAGCTGCTGCATTGTGAATCCGTTGCAGAATTTTAAACAAAACAAAAAATTCTAAAAAACTCTATAACTCAGAATGAAAAGTCTTTTTAAAAATGGGACCAAAGTTTTGATTTTATTATCAGATGCTCTACTCTTGAAATTAATTCTAATTAGCTTGTTTTTTAAAGACTGGTCAAAATACAATAATTTCTTTCTTGAATTCAAAAGCCTAAAGTCATCCAGGGTTAGTCTATGTAATGGGTAAGATTCACCAGGATTTATGAAAAATTATATCTGGCTATCTCTCGCTATATTTACATCAATATAACTAATGCCCAAACTAATGCTGTTGACAATCTTACAAATTGGAAGCATATATATGGTAAAGAGAATTGGCCCATGCACTGATCCCAGTGGTTACCCCACAAGTAATCCTGAAGCTTGAAAGAGGTATATCATTAGCATAAAAATAATGAAAACTGTCAGACAAATAAGATTTACACAAGCCTAGTGCTCTTCCTCTTAATTCTTACTGTATGTTGGAGCCGTTCTAAAATAATATTGTGATGAACTGTATTAAATGCATTAAAAGCACTGAGATCTAACAGGACAAGTACAGATACAAGTTCATTATTATTACTTATCAGCGACTTCCACCAGAGCTGTTTCAGTGTTATGATTAGCTCTAAAACCTGAGTTAAACTCTTAAAAAATGAATTATGCTCACACCCTTACAAATTTGATTTGCAGCTATTTTATCCAGGATTTTAGACAAGAAAAGAAGGTTAGATATAGGTCTATATTAATTAAGTCATTTGGAGTTACGAGTTAGAGCTACCTTAAAGCCTGTTGTACATATCCCTATTCTAGTGATATCTAAAATGTGTGTGTGTGTGTGTGTGTGTGTGTGGGGAGGGTGATCTGAGGGAATACTTCCTTAACCCTTTAAAGGGCAACTTGCATACCCCATACCCCCCATCCCTCAGTGAGGTCTAGAAGCACAAGATCTATATCCAGCCATTCAGCAAACATACTGCTACATGGCTGCACATCTTATTTTGGCATTTGACCATTTAAATGAGTCCTTGAATAATATATATATGCCTAGTTAACTAATAAAGTTAACAAGTCAAGAAAATAAAGGTAAAAAGCTAATTGAAAAGTAAAAAAGAAAAGTACAAAAAAACAAAAAACAATTATCTTTAGATTTATAAACAAAAAATGTGAAAAAGTGGCAGTATCAGCATTAATGCCTCTAAGGTTATATGTACCAACAAAAATGTATGTCTTTCATTAAGTGTATTTTTCATGAATTTCTTATTGAAGCACTTTTGTATTATCCATATTCGGGCAAGTTGCCTTTTTTCAAATTATTGTGCCCTATAAAGGGTTAAATAGTTTGATTGGAATTGGATCTAGCATACAAGGTGAAGGCTTAAATGAAGATAATAACCTTAATAACTCAGAAAGCTCAACTCACTCACAAAACAGGTTTTATAGTTAATCCTGTTTCACTTTATCTTTTTGTCAACAACTGTATTTTTTACAGAATAATTCTTATTTTTAATAGAATCCCCTTGATTCATTATTCCTGAGAGCAGGGTCAGTGGACGGTACAACAGAGCTAAAGTAGGGTTCTGTTTGAGTTTGGCAACTGTATCAAAAAGAAATATATGTTTATTTTTATTTCTTCTCCAGTGATAAAGAGAAATTTTAATGGGAGCTATATATATCATTTTAACACTCATTTAGCATCTATCAACATCTGCACAGTAAAGCTGCCTTCAATCACAATAAAAGTTACTGTAACATTACTTCCCCTTGTCAATGAGACTTACTAGGCTTTATTCCAACCCTAAGAAGGGCTTCACAACCTGCTAAAAAATCTGCCATACATGTTTTTTACAGGTAGCTTTGATTCCAGTGAAGTACTGTTTTGCCCCTGGTGTATTAAAAAGTGGTTTATGCAAAAAGCACACAACAAGCAACGCTCTGTCTACTTAACTCTGACAAATAAGCAGTTTAAGGGGAATGATATATCTTCTGTGAGAGCCTAGAAGGAGCAAAACCTCAAATGGGTTTACATGAAAAATATTAAAATATCTTCCAATCTAAGAACTCCAAGGCGACATTAAATGGCTACAGAATATTTTTTTTAATCATACCAAAATAAAATTTATTACTCTGAAATGCACACATTACTCAATGCAGCCTAATAAATAAGGCCTGCATTTTAACGCCTGGTTTGAGCTAGTCTTTATTAACTAAGTTTTGCACACAACCCCAATGACATAGATCCTAATGGAAGCCAAAACTAACACCACAGAGGGGGAAAGGTGGCTGTGTTTTCTACCCAAGTTTCAGGCTCATGAATCACTGTATTATAAGCCTTAGTATTTTCCTTTTATCACACTTTTATTTTCTTAAAATCAAGCTCAAAGAGCCACAGTCTGTCATTTCTGGTTTGTTGTTGCTGTGCATTTGCCTTACAAAACTGGAATTAGGTTGACTGGTGACTCTTCCAGTATTGTTAGGCCACGACCAAAAAAGGATCCACCTTGCATGCTAACATAGCCAGGGCTCAGCTAACTAGGAGGTGGGGGAGAAATCAACTAAAAGAAAAAGATGAAGACCTGAATAAAACAAATAGAGACTCTCTTGATTTTGGTGATTATTCTTCGATGAGGCTTAACTATTGAGGTTGTGATCCTGAATGTATGGCTTTGTAAAAAAAATGATGGAAGATCTTGGATGGCTGTGGTGGACCTCCTGAGTGGTACCAGTGACAAAGAACTAATGTGATTTAACAGATGAGGGCATCTCAGAGAACAGAGAGTGGACACAGAAGTATCTCCCATTGTCTTTGACTGGTTCCTTTGGAACCATTTCCTGCTCAATGTAGTGGAAAGACAGGAGCTGGAATGCGGAACAGCCCAGAAATGCTGTGAGGAAATTCTCTTTTAAGTTCAAACCCTGTTAGGTTTTGATTTTCACCCGTGTTTGTTTTCTCCTCTTCTTCCTGTGGTTTGTTTTGTTTGTTTTTGTGTTTCTTTGTCTGTTACATAGTTTATTTCTTTATACAACTTCTTGTGCATTTAACTTTATTCCCTCAGGGTAGTATTTGAAAGCTTCCCTTAAGTGTTTGCTTGTGCGTTAGCGTGAATATTAATCTCCCTCCTTTTTTATTTTCTGTCCCACACTTCAATAGTCTCCTGAATAACATACCAGCCTCCTATATCATTATCCACATGTCTCTGTTGCTCATCGTTCTTTGCTGGAACCTTCTCATGTCTGTTATTCTGCTTGTTTATTTCCTGTATTGCCACCTGCTCTTTCTGCTAATGTTCCACATTCTGTTCTAGGTTTGTTACACTGCAGCTCTTAAACTTTTATTCAAATTAAAACCCTTAAATTAATCATGTGACTCCCAAGGTCAAGTCAGTGCTTCAGTCTATTCCCAAACCATAAACTCTGACATGTTTAGCTTTTTACTATTTGACCAATAGGTGGAGAGTCTTTAATTTACAGTTCTCAAAAAGACATAAGTTAAGAAATTAACAGCTTAAGTTTAGTGACTTAAATATACAAATTTATGCAAACTAGGAAACCAGTTTACCTTTGCTTTTGTCAGGTTTGGTGGAAGTTAGTTAAGGACTCAAATGCAGAGATGAGTTCTTGCAGATTCAATGTGGTGTAGATGGCAACAGAAACACAAATCCCGGAACAATAAACAGTGAACCAAAACCAGTAGTCACCAGGGAGAAACATACATGAGGAGCGAAACAATGAAGAGAATCCACAAATGAGGGACTGCAAAGAAGGTGTATATATTGGGGACAGAACAATGAATGGGCTAATCAGCTAAAAGGGAGCAGGTGTGGATAGAGGTAACGAGAATCTAAAAAAATCCGAAACTCCTTAAATATAAAAGAAAAATGGAAAAAAAATGTAACCAACAAAATAGAATGGCAGAAATAACTAAAAACTCAAAAAGAAACTAAAAAGAAGTAAAAAAAAAAGGGCAGAACCATGACAGTTTTAGCTATTTTGACACTACATTTAAATAACTGTAGGTGTATGTACTAGTGTTGCACCGATACCAATACCAGTATCGGGCAGGGCCCCGATACCACACTAAAATGATGGTATTGGTATCGGCGAGTACCGACAAATAGGACACAGATACCATTTTGAGAGCCAAAAGTTTATTCAACTATTGTCATCCAGTCCAGGTAGGCAATAAAAATTTCTACTGGATTCACTTTGAATTATTCTTTTTCCTGCTTCACAGAGGTAGGCAGCAGCTTGACAAAGCCATGATGGCAATTATTTTACATCCAAGTAAGTACACTCTTGCAAACAATTTGAATGGGACTTCAGTTGAGGATCACACTTTTCTAATGAGCTTAAAATGTTGGTTAATTAATGGGATATTATTTTAAATTTTTCAGGTTTTAAATTTCTCACTTGTTATGCTAGATTGGAGAAAATAGTCAGTAGGTTTGTATGACCTGGTATAATATGACCAGTTCGTCTCCTATTCCTAAGGAAATTTTAACAGTGATGGCTGGATTTGACTACATCAATTTTGCTCAGCTATGTCAAAATCAGGTTTCTCAAACTAGAGCTACTCTTAATCTTCTTTGAATACTGCTTTTGTCTTGGATGACTCATGTGAGAAGTATTTGACTCTTTAGGAGCTAACCCGCTGCAGTGTTTACTAGTGAGTTTATTTTCATTTTTGCTGATGGAGGCATTGAACTGAGCACTACTAAAGTTGTGGGCCATAAAAATAAAATGATGAGCTAAGTTACTTTAATTGTAAAACTTGCACTTTAGTGTAATTGTAATACTTTTAGCTGATGTTACTTTGCAGAGACCTTACATGATCCACTAAAGGGTTGCATGTAAAAAACACTGTGCAAACTTTACAGTGCATCGAAAGTGAATCTTCTAACAGCTAGAATTGTATCTGTGACATGAACAAAATACTAGATGCAGAACATTTAGCATATTTCCCTTCATAAATATACAGAACATTTGTTAAACATCAAAGGAGCAAGTCTAGACATAGATTGACTGTCAAGATATAACAATGTTTGAGACATATCCTTAATGAAGCATTTTTTGTTTTTTTGAGAAGCAGAATTATAATTCCAGAGCAATATCCCTTTTATGGCAGTTCACCATTACTGCATATCTGGATACAGAGAAGGAGAGTTTCTATATCACCCAAAATAAGCGCTGCAGATTACAGTTCTTTGCTGCGTAATTCACCACATGTTGGGAAAAAAAGACTCCTGCATGGGATTGTTTAATGGGTTTAAGAGAAACTTCATGCAGCTTAACCAAGAACACTATTGCTGGACTTAAATATTGCACCATTTTGCTTAAAAACACTTTCTTTCTTTTTATCTAGGTGTAAATGTTTCTAATCCTACTGTCAAAAAGCAAGGAGCATCTTCCAGGGGCTGTAATCCAATGCAGACCAAACTTTTTAGACTTTAATTTCTAAAAACAATTTGAAAACCTTGGATAATTTTCTTTTCCATTTACAAGAATGTGTCACTTGTTGTTTTATCACATGAATTGCACATGCATTTATAAAAAAAAAAGTTCCAGTATGAATACTTTTGCAAGCATTTTATGCTAAATAGATTAAGAGTTAACACGACTCATTTTAGGACTTTGCGGTTTTGATTATTATGGCGATGTACTCTCTAAAATCTAAATCCAGTCCAAGACTCATAATTGGCTTCTTAAAGTCTTAGCACAAGGGCGGTTTCAAGAAACAGCTGTTTCTTATACATTAACAACTGAAAAGCGTCAGCTTTTGCAGCCACACATTCTCCTTAATGATCATTAAAAGTGCAAACTTCACATCCAAAAAATAAACTGCCTCCCTTTAGCAAGCAACTAATTGATATTTTTCCACAAACAGCTCCAGTGGCCCTAAATCTTAATCATTGCAGTTGCTCTAGACCAGACATGACATCATGGCAACAGGTAGCCCAGTTTGTTCCACGGGTCTTTAATCATCTAAGATTGCCATCATAATGGCTGAGTGAGCTGTTGGTTCACAAAAGAAGGCCTCTCTGTTCAGAGGAGACAGATAAGGTGTGTCTCTGCTTCAAACAGACTGGAGACACAAGAAGAACACTGTTGCCTTTATTTTGTTGATCTTAGATAAGATGAAATGCTAAAACTCCCAACAATTTGCACATATGAATGAACGGAAGTTGTAATGATCGGGAAAAGTTGGATTTCACAGGGTCAGAAAAGAAGATCCTTTCCATACGTGCAGCAATGCATTCCCCAGACAATCAACAGTAACAGACTCCAAGCATCACCAACAACCAGACCTCTGCCAAAACACAATCAACTCCCTGTCATCACATTCCCTACGCTTCTTCCTTTTTTTCTCCCTCTCTTCATCCCTGTTTCTTCTTGTTGGATGCCCCAGTGTCAGCCACACCAGTTATTCTCTTAATCCTAAACAGATTGGCTTCTGCCGCAGAAGAAAACCCTCAGCCTGGCCGTCTCCTTGGCGTTTGCTCCGCAGGAACCCTGTTAATCGGCAGCACATGCGATGGGTTATGGAATGGATTATGGGGCCTTGCAACGTATGTGGTCTGCTGGCTGCTCTGGTGGTTACATGGTGACGTTCAGGGACACGTTCCCTGACGAGGAGATGAAACTGATCGGATCTGTTCTCACTTTTACAGCCTCCACGGACCAAAGAAAGAAGGGAGGTAGCAGTGGCGGGGGGGAGACAGTTGTCAGTCATTCCTAATAGTGGCTCCCCTCAACAGCGGAGTCAATGGCTCTCTCTCTCTGATGTGAACACTGCATAGAAACTCATGCGGCGCTCTGAACGTGTAATTATCAAACTTGGAGCTGCTTATTAAGATGAGAGAGAGGACAAGGCAATTGTGTTTCTTTATTCTCCTGCTTCTTCTTTTTTGTTTCTTTGCACAATAGAGTAAGTGGAGGTCTGTGAAATCGTGGCGAGGAAGAAGGATCTGAGAGGAGGAGGACAGGAGAAGGGGGGAAGAGGCATGGGGAGAATGAGATAAAGAAGACAGAGACAATCCAGGAAAAACACACATGTACAAACAGACTCTGTCAGAGAACAAAACGGTGAGTTTAGCACAGTCTTCATTTTTCACTACTAGTTACAGTTATGTGAAAATTAGCAATGAATGCGTTGTATCTGCGTGCCCCCACAGTGTGTACTTCTCAGGAGGTGGGTCACGTCTCAGCAACAAATCTGCAAGACGCACTCTGTTGCTATTATGCACACAGAGAGGATCTACTAAAACCATAAAGTGCATAAAACAATACAAATTCTGAAATGTGGAAAGGTATGTTCATGCATTTGTGCTTTTTGAAAAATGGAGTCACAAATGCAAAGGAAAGGGAAAAAAGACACCCCCTTTCTTGTGCGCTGAGAGTGGATCAGACATCAGGTGAGTGCAAAAATCCCTAAAAAAAGGAAGACTTTTTTTTGTTGGTTGGGTTTATCCACATATTCAGAGTCAGACCATACATTCAAGCCACTGCAGCATTTAATGCCTAAAAATGTGTATATGTTTTGTTTTCTCACATTTTGTCATATTTAAATCCTGAACTTTAGTGTTTTTACTTGTATTGATTTGGTACATTAACACATACTGATGCTTAACTGTGTCGCGAAATAACAAAACAAATGTTCTTTCAAATCTGAAGAGTATAGCAAGTGCTTTTATTAAGCCTTTTTTGTTTTAATATGACTAAATAAAGTGTGTTGAAACAAATTATTTTCGGAAGCGAGCTAATTATTAAACAGTGTTTCCAGTGTGTATTTGATCTTAGTATAAATGCAGCTATTCTGTAAAGACCACAGAGGTTTTTAGAAAAGCATTTGTTAACAAACTCAATTGCAAAGTCTAAGGAACCAAGCTTTGGATATATCAGAGATCTGAAAATGGAGAAGCATTTCCCAAGTCCAAATCTAACAAGACAACCATCCACCTAAACGGATAGCCCTGGCGATGAGAGCATTATTACAGATTAGAGTAGCAGGCATGATGTCAATGTTAACTCTGAAAGAGATCCACAACTCAGGTAAAAAATACAAGACACATGCCAGTCGTCCATCCAGAAATCTGTTCTGTATCAGAAAGGGTAAGAAAGAGGTAGGAAAGGTTTATAATTTGTCAGAAACCAAATAAAGTATGCAGCAAACATATTCAGGATTTGGTCAGATGAGCCTAAAACTGAAAACAAATGCTGCACATCACTCTTAATACTGTACAATCTCTCCACAGTGAAATATGAAATTAGAAGAGACAGAAATATGTAACGATGGGTTTTTTCCATTGTCTCTACTCCTTCACAAATGCGCTACATGTGTTGTGTTGGTCTTTGGCATAAAAAACATAAAGAGCTACAAATACTTTTGTAAAGCAATTAAATCTTATTGACTAGGACATCTCAGTTATTAAACACCCTGTTGCATTGTATATGCAAGCCAATGTTACTAGCTACCACATTTGTGTGTATCTCTGTGTCAGTGAATGAATGGGATAAACAATAGGACTGGTTCATAGATGCCACTTACAGCTGCCCAAGGCCAGATAGACGTCGGCCCAACAACAGCTCACACAGTCGACTCATTAAACCCGTGCCCTTTATCTTTCTCCAGACGGACAACCAGAACTATTCTGTGTTCTCTGGCCTTCAACAACAGCTAATGAATAGATGCTGGTGCAAAACCTGAAAAACCTAAAAATTCTTAAAAGGCCATTATGGTACATAAAAAAACAAAACAAAAAAAAACTGTCTACTCACTTGCACCCCAGAGAGTCAGATGTCTGTAAATAACCATATGCAACTTTATCATTAGATTCTCATATCAAGAGTCCTCTTTGTGATTGAAAAAAACAGTTTTACAGTATTTGTGCCAAATAGATGGTAACTACACTTACCTTGTTTCAGGAAGATGTTTTACCTCTTATCAAAAAAAGCATTTACAGTTTTGTACTTTGGTTATACGAATCAGGTTTACAGATCATTGTTCCCAATTATAGAGACATTAAGGTCACTACTGGGGAAGTTCAGGTCAAATTTGGACCTTTTGTAGATGCTACACTGGTTGAACATCTGTTAACACCAAGAGACATGGCTCACAGTATAGGCTTTTAAGCAATGAAGATTCCATTCCATCCATATTTCCATCACAGCTGCTGGGGTCGCTTGTGCCTATCTCCGGCTGTCAATGGGCAAGAGGTGGGGCACACCTACAACCATTCACACACACACTCAAACCTAAGGAGAACTTTAGAGCAGACAATTTCCCTGATCATCAAGTTTTTGGACTATGGGAGCAAGCCAGAGTAACCAGAGAGAACCCATTTATGCAGAGGGAGAACATGCAAACTCCATGCAGAAAGTCCCTGGACCAGGAATTGAACCAGGAATATAGGGGATATAAAGCAATGCCACATCCTGAAGGCTTCTTCTACTGCTGATTTCAGGTGTACAGCCTCTGCTTAAGAAAAAAAAAACACCCAATTTACACATAAAGATCAAAGACTTTATTTTAAAATAAACAGACACAAAGATAAACTGTTTTATTATTTTTCTACTTAACAAAATGTTTTAATAATCTTTCTAGGCTCAGTTGTCAATCAGATTTTTCTTTTCTCATATCAGGTTTCCAATTGAAGAACAGAAATATTTTAATTGCTCAAATCCTGCAAACAATTGGGATGTCTCATTAAAGACATACTGAGATCTACATCTAAAATAAAGATTAAACAGGAATAAACGCTGTGGGATGGTTTATATCTTGACTGATGCAGTGAGAGCTGATTCTCAGAAAGAGTTCCAAAAAAAGTAAAAAAAAAACAAACAAAAAACAATCCACTGGACTTTGTTTCCAAGTTAGAAGACGTTTTGCTTCCCATCCAGGAAGCTTTTTCCAATTCAAAGTGTGCAAAATAGCGTTGAGTTCGAGATTTTATACAGTAGCCCATTAAAACCTTGATTTTATTTTGAAAACATTCAAATTTACTCTGACAAATGGGTCCTACCCTTTGGAATGGGGGTTGTTTGGCTTCTTTTGTTAGCCTGTGCTGTCCCAATACCCGTCTAAGTCTCTGAAAGGGGGCTCAAAAACAAGGTTTTGATGGGCTATAAAACCTTGAACTCAACGCTATTCCTGACTACTTTAATTAGAAAAGCTTCCTGGACGGGTAGCAAAACGTCTTCTCACTTGGAAACAAAGTCCAGTGCAGTGGCGGCCGGCCCATAGGGGGCGCTGGGGCACCGCCCTCCCTGATAAGAAGAGAGAAACGTAAAATATATTTTTAGAAATTAACTCATAAATGTCAGTTTTACTCTCTAGAGTGTGTACCTATAAGCAAAACAAATTATATAAACTACATTTCCCTACCTACTGTCATTCATTTGTGGATTTCCACAAACAGACTCCTACCGTCTCTGTCTTGGGGCGCTGATCAGACAGACCCACATTTGCAGAGAATCTGTCAATCATGTACTATTGCTAGGTGAATTTAATGGCCAATCAGCGTCTCAGAACTTTATGGTCTTGGGGCATCTGGCCAGAGAAAGAACACCTAATTTATCCGTTACTCTCTGCTTTACATAGTGCACTGGTCATCGCCATGATAGATA
Organism: Cyprinodon tularosa; assembly: GCF_016077235.1. Classification (NCBI taxonomy): domain Eukaryota; kingdom Metazoa; phylum Chordata; class Actinopteri; order Cyprinodontiformes; family Cyprinodontidae; genus Cyprinodon; species Cyprinodon tularosa. The sequence continues at coordinate 157,509 of NW_024038961.1, forward strand.
ATAGTGCGTTGTGACAAACGCCAGCACAGCCGATACCGCACCGTGACTTCACAAAGCAGTAGGTGGCAGCAGTCCTCTTTAACAAACATAGATGCCTCTGGTAAAGAACAGTCAAATGAAATTACTCTTAATTAAAAACACTTATTTATTAAAAGTATGTAATATTTTCATACTAAAAGTACTTTCAGAAGTTTGTATTCTGAATGTGACCGGACTTTTCCTTTAACTGAGTCAGATTATTCCTCCTATTCTTGCCTGTGTTTAGACCTCCTGGATGATCCCTTATTGTGCTTTTGGAGTAATACTTGCCGGCCAAATCGCTTGACCTACTTCATGTTGTCAGATAAGCTGTGTTCCATAGGTTCCTACAGCTCTTAGTGTAGTTAGATAGACTGACTTCAGTTGTTACAAAAGCAAGGAAAATTCAAATTGATTCATGTTTTAACTGCGTGCCGGACTGGAGATGTAACAGGCAGCCCGGGCCACAGGTGGCTACGCTCTACCCCTTATATTCATTCGGCTTGCTAATATGAATCCTTCAATTCCATTTCGAGAACGAGATCATCTGTGGTAGTAGCACATCTTCCAGGCATGTGAGTAAAACTAGCAGCAGTTCAGCGAACAGGATGAATGAATGATAGCTGGCGTAATCGGAAGACGTCATACACACTCCGCTTTGTTTTGAAAAAACATAAATATAAAATATATAACCGTGGATGTCTGCGGGACAGTGATTCCACTACATGTTATGAATGCTGGCGTACCATAAAGAATAAATTATGAACAGTTTAGTCTGTGCCTTCAATTCTTTGCCCATAGGAAGACGTTACTTGGATATAACCAAACCGAATATCTTCAGAACAGCTCCAAATGACACAAAACTCATACTGTATGGGTGAGTAGAGCACAATGTAATAACGTAAAATCAAGGGCCCAATGTAAAAAAAAAAAAAAAACGGCGCTCCCCTTTAAGTGGGGGTAATAATTCAGAATGCATAAAATTCCACCGGTAAAATTTTTACCAGCAGGTGGAGCCATTGCCCGCGGCTCCAAGCTGACACCAAAAGCTCAAAACCCCACAGCTCTGGAACTATTATAGCTAGAGGTCTGAAATTTTCTGCATTTGTGTTTGACATAATATAATACCATAAAACTTGCTTTTTCTCAAGAATGTCTTTATTACTGCTGTTCAAAAAAGACCTATAATTTTCAATAATATAAAAAACAACTTTGAGTTATGTTGACTCAAAGTATGCAGGTTAATGTAGGTTGGTCTTTGTTCTACTCTCCCAATTTTCGCTCAAATTTTCAATTTATATATTCAGAAACTAGAGGGTGTTAGCTTTCAAATAATGTATTGCACATATAATTTGGGCTCACAGTTCCTAAGTTATTTGCTTTTCAATCTGGGTATGCAAAATAGGCGAGAATTACCCAAAATGAGGTGGATGTTAAGAGGTTAAATGGTTCAGGGCAATAATTTTGCATACAACTCAGTTTATATAGGGTATTTCCTTTCTGTGAAAATTTCAATCATTGTTTAAAAGCTACCCTTTTCATTAGGTTTTAATACTGAGTTAACCAATAAATGTCTAAATAGTCAATAATTATATTGATTAAGTGAATGTTCCTCTTCAATGTCTAGCAACCTAGATGCATCTACTTGACCGTGATATCTTGCAGACGCCGCGCCATTGTGTTTTGGAAGATAAACACTCCCATGGGCGCCGCCAAAGTTCTCGTGAGTTCTCGAATAGGCTAGAGCTTTGGTGGGAAACTGATGTGTGTCCCTGGAAATTCCAGACCGAGGGTGCAGAAGCATACAGAGCAAAACTGCTTTTCAACCAGACCCAAGCAACATTTGATGAATGTCTGATGCAGAAGTCTAATCTGCCTTTTAAAATTCTGCCCCATAATCGGACATACACGCATAGCTTTTGTACTAAGAAAGCCAAAATCTCACTTTTACTTTCTTAAATATTCCGGTTTGAGAGGTTAATAAAAATTTGGATTCACCAAGAGAGCTGTACATTTTTTTTTTCTTACAACTAGTGCTGAAACAATCAGATTCATCATGATTAATCAATTATTGAAATAATCATCAACTAATTCAGTAATTAATTCATTTTTAATTGGAGTATAGAGACTCTAAAACATGCCTTTAGCTGACAGAGCGACCCAGATAGAGATGTGATAATACCGAAATTGTAAAAAAAAAAAAAACATTTTAACGTTTTGCATTTAGGATAAACAAAACTTTTTTTTATCTGTCATTATGCTCGATCCAGAATTCCTCAAGTGGAAAAGTTTTAGTTCCACCTGGTTTAATTTTGGAAAAAAAATGTAAATTACCCTTTGGCTATCTGATTATTAAACAATTAATGGAAAAAATAATTGACAGATGAATTGATTGGCAAAATAACCATTAGTGTCAGCCCTACTCACAACTACAACTTGCGTAATAATTACATGGGCCGCATTTCACAAAGCAGGGTTAGTGGCAATCCAGAGTAAATTCTGAGGTGATTTCCTGTATATACCATCGCTTCTCCAGTTCAAAGAGCAAAGAAGCTGTTGCCCTGAGTAAAATGATGGCAACAGATTACTGCGTTGAACCAATATTTAATATTTTTTCTCTATTTCTTCAATTATTTTCCAGTAAAAAGAAGAGGAACAGATTTTTTCAATATTTCCTCAATAGGGTTATTGTTTTTACTGGTTTTATGTTTTGCGTCTATATTTTATATTCTTTTTTTGTCGTAACTTTAAAAACAAATTTCTTTTTATCTTTAATTAGAACAAACAAAACTGCCATAATAGAGGGATATTAGGAGGGTTATGATTTTGTTTTTAAGAATACACTGATTCTCCTAATCGTCATGAAGGCTTTTGAACCGCTCTTTGTCTGACCCGTTACCCAGAGTCTGTTTACCTTGGGAGACCCTACCAGGGGCTTTAAAGCCCCTAATAACATAGCCTCTGGGATCATCCAGGCACTGAAACCCCACCACCACGGTAAGGTGGCGGTTCAAGGAGGGGTGGTGTTTGTGTGTGTGTGTGTTGTGTGTGTTTGTGTGTGTGCGTGTGTGTGTGAGTGTTTGTGTGTTTTTTTAGTTATTTTTTTTTTGTTTTTCCTTTATTGTATTTTGTGTGTTTTGTTTTTTTTGTGTTTTTTTGTTTTATTTTGTGTTTTTTGTTTTTTTTGTGTGTTTTTTTTTTGTTTTATGTTTTTTTGGTGTTTTTTGTTTTTTTTATTGTAATTTTTTATTATTTTTTCATTTTTTTATCTCTCAATTTCTTGTTGTAATCATAGGCAAATAAGCTGAGCTTTTGAGGTTGTAGGTTTTGTTGGTAGCTTTGACTCCAACGCTAAATTCGTCTTCTCCTTCTGTGTATTTCTCATAGATGTAGAACATGCCATTGTGACAAATATCGGGTGCACAGTCTATAGTTTCAAATGTTACATTTTCATCTTCCGCCCTAAATATCAACTGTCCACACATCAGATAGGTGTAAAAACGGAAAGAGTTAGAACAAATGACAGAGGACAGGACAGGATGTTTTTTTGATCGTTCCAGATGAAAAGCAATAACATCGGTGCGGTTAAGGATCTCTATTCTTTTTAAGATGGAGTGGCTTCTGAACTCCATTTAGGTCAAATTCTGCGTAGACCAAAGAATTTGTTTTACCATCTTCTTCAGAGGAATTAACTAAGCTGTTTAGTATGTTATCTAAAGAGAAGGCAAGTTCTTCCATCATATTATTATTTTGAGCATCTTTAAATGTTTGTTGTCTTTAGGTTCGGTCCTCCATTGTAATTCTATTTGTGTCCAGATCTGGGAAGACATGTTAATTTGTTTCAACCTCTTTGAAGAAATTATCTACCTGGTTTAGTATTGTACCTAAACAAGCGTCATTCCTGGATGACTGAGAATCTTCATCAGCTTACTAAACAAGGGTTAACTTCTTCCTTTATCTTGAGTTCCTTTTGCGGGCCTTCAGAAGTACCTAGCTTTGCTCTACCTTCATTCAGGGTTAAATCTGGGTAGACAAATTGATTTGTTTCAACCTCTTTGAAGGAAGTATCTACCTGGTTTAGTATTGTACCTAACAATGCATCAAATTCCTCCTTTATCTTGATTTCATTTTGAGCGTCTTCAGAAGTACCTTGCTCTGCTCTACCTTCATTCAGGGTTAAATCTGGGAAGACATGTTGATTTGTTTCAAACTCTTTGAATAATTCATCTACCTGGTTTAGTATTGTACCAAAACAAGCGTCAAATTCCTCCTTTATCTTGAGTTCCTTTTGCGGGCCTACAGAAATACCTTGCTCTGCTCTACCTTCATTCAGGGCTAAATCTGGGTAGACACATTGATTTGTTTCAACCTCTTTGGAGGAAGTATCTACCTGGTTTAGTATTTTACCTAAACAAGCATCAAATTCCTCCTTCATCTTGATTTCCTTTTCAGGGTCTTCAGAAGTACCTTGCTCTGCTCTACCTTCATTCAGGGTTAAATCTGGGTAGACACATTGATTTGTTTCAACCTCTTTGAAGGAAGTATCTATCTGGTTTGGTATTTTACCTAAACAAGCATCAAATTCCTCCTTTATCTTGATTTCCTTTAGAGGTTCTTCAAAAGTACCTTGACTTTTCATTTTGTGCCCTGCTATATCTTCATTTGGGGTGAAATCTGGGTACACCAATTTATTTGCTTTACCATCCTCTTCTCTGGAGTAATCATTTCTGTGTTGTATTTTTTCTAAATTTGCATCAAGTTCCATCTTTTTCCTGATTGTATTTTGAAGTGATCTTTTACTCATATTTTTTGTCTTTTTAAAGTTACCTTTGTCACTTTTCCTGCTGGGTTCAACATCCCACGTGGTCAAAACATTCCCTGGGCATTGAAAGTTGATTCGCTCATCCTGGGAACTATGGTCAGGCATTACATTTTCTTCACAGAAGTAAGAAAATAGCTCTTTCATTCCCTTAGTAGCAAGGGCTCCAACAGTAAAACCAATGAGAAATGCCATGTTAACTTGTTATCTGAACTAACTGTAAACTAACTTCACTGAGAAATTGTTTCTCTCCAAGTAAATGTTACCTCTTGACTGGGCTAGAAGCAACTGAATATGCCCTCACTGTGTGGCTTTAGATTACATTAGGGAGATGATGATGTCATCAGTGTTCTGGAATACCAATGACAAAGTAAGAAGGGGGTTGGTCTAAACTAAGCCACGCCCACTTAGAACACTGATTGTCATTAGTGTTCTAGCAACCATGGCAATGCAGGAACTTACTTTTCCTAACAATTCTAGGAATTTACACAATTATTGGTGTAGAGTGTGATTTAAGTTAAGAAATGGAAATCATATTTGTAATTAAATATAACTAGGTCTATGTCATCAGTGTCGCCAACATCGCAATGATTTCAGCGAAGCTACCAGCGCAGCGATCAGACGACAACTGATCTGTACAATGAAAATAGCTGCATGAGCTGGAAAGCTGTAGAAAGCAACAGTATTTATACAATAATGACCATTTATACAATAATATAAATTATTTGGGGGGAAATATAACTCAAGCTATCTCTCCTCTCTCTCTCTCTCTTTCGCTGCAGCCATGCAGACAGCATTGTGAGACTGCCATAAAGTTGGCAATATATTTACAGATTCGGCTTTCCCGGATTAATAACTCGTCTGTGGATGATTTATTCTACAAAACAGACACCTCTCCACAACCACAGCAAGGCAGACAGTAAACTACAACTGTAGTTTCCTAAAAGCAAGTCTCCTATCACGCTGGGAGACTTACATTGGACCCTATGCAGAGCTTGCCCCTCCGCAAATGCTCCGTCTGCAATTTACAAAATAATCAGAGAGAAATATTCAAAAGCGTCACCTAGGAGAGGTGGATTATTATCACATTTATTGGATTTGAAAATAATAATTTTCTGAGGAATTTCCAAAAGCCTAAATGACAAATGGCACTCGTATTCTATTATTAGAATAAGAACAAAATGAGCAATGACTACACTATAGATCATTGAAGTGCCTTCAAACTTGTAGGATACACAGATAACCTCATCTGGATCATACTACAACTCTTACTTTTAGATTTTTCATTGTTATTATAAGTATATAAAAGCCAATAATTACTTATGACTTAGACAGATTTATTTTGCCATTTTTTATACACAAGTGTATATAAAAAGAAATTTCATTTAGAACAGCTCTAGACAATTTCATATTTAAAATTGCAGCCTTGAAAACAGTAATAAATACATAAAAAAAACTAGTAATATAAACATATGACTGTATATTTACAGTTCTAACATTCCTTTTTTTTTCTTACTTTGGCAACATAGGCCCAAACTGTATTTTTGGAGATTTATTCATTGTTATTATAAGCATAGAATAGCCAATAATTATTGTCATATCATGTAGTGCCATAAAAAGAAAACTGTATCATATTTCAATTGAAATAAGAAAAAATGTAAGGAAAAAAAAAACAATTACAGGGCTTAAAAAAATGAGATGAAGGTTGCATGTATAATAGACATCCTTAAACATAATCCAGTGTTAAATAATGGTTGCAGCTTCAGTTTCAACAAGCAAATTTTGGTGTGGTTTATACTTCCAGAGAAGCACCTTGGACAAGGTCACTCACAGGCCAGTTTGCCATCAAAGGACGAGAGTGTGATGGCAAAGGCTTGAACGGCACACATGGGAAAGCTGTAATCCATGGAGAAAACATCCTCTGCCACACGGCCAAACTGCATCACAATGTAATCATCTGCAAGATGTATAAAAAGGCTCCTGATGATTTGGATCAAAAAGATTAAGCTGTTTTGTCAACAAGAAAGAAATACGATCTTTTTTACCGTTGTCTGGATGGATGATCTGGAAATTTTTCACAGAGGCCTGCGTTACGCGTCCGTGGAAGTTCAGCACATAGGACTGCGTCTGCTCATTCCAGCTTGGGGATTTGTTTATCAGAGTGACCAGTTGGTCAGTGTTTCCATTGGCATGGCGGACCAGTAGAGTCTCAAGCTCCTGAAATAAACATGAATGTCACTTCAGTTTAAATGTTGTTTTTTCCCAGCCAACTTAAAGATCAGTTTTGTACACAGTAGGAATTTTTTAACATAGACTCACATTTTTGGGCCGAATGGAGACTCTTTCATCGTTCTCCAGCATACCGGGGATGATCACAGTCATTTTCCTTGGACCCTTGAAACCCAAAACGTTTGTCTCCTGGAACAGAATAAGCTAGATATTTTTAAAATTTTTTACAACTTGTGAAGTTGTATGGGTTTGTGTGTGTGTCAAAGACTCACATAGCAAATAGCTGCCAGTTCTTGCCGCACTGACTCACACTCTTTAATGAAGGGTTTTTTCTCTGGGTTTTCACCTCCATCGTAGACTGTAAACTTTGTGCCCAGAACATTGGACCTGAGGCAAATAAAAATTAAAGTCCTAAAATTTAGAACACTGAATATGTGCAAAAGCAAATCTAGGCCTGTAATCTCCATAGGATAGCCGAACGGTTTATGTACTATTGGCCAATAGGTTTAGTATTTAGGCGATTACATATGTTTTATTTGTGTTCTTTAATGTTACTGTGAGATACATCCAAAGACAAATTAGTTGGAAAATAAAGTGTCTATTAAATAGAGGCATACCAATAATATTTGTGGGTTTGATGCTTACAGCTTGGTTTCATTTGCAAGAACAAATTAGATTTAGATCTCATCTCTTATGAATTTGTCATTTTAGAGAAGATATAAACACTATGGCTCTAACAAGAGAACACCAGGATAGTAAAGACCTAAGTACTTTTTAACTCTGTTTAATTTATCTAACACCAGTCTAAAACAAATGTCATTTAAAAGCACTTTATGAGACTAAAATATCTAATTCACAATCATGTATTGTATACAGCCTAGAGCTGAGGTTCCCAAACATTTCAGCCTACACAGTGGTACAAGAGCACCATCTCCAAACTATTGGAAAAGTACACCAATATTTCTACAAAATCAATTAACCATGGGTGTATCAACATTTAACAAACCCCATCAAGAAGCTAAGTCGCTAGTTTAGTCAATAGTGCTTTCATGATTAGTGAGGTGGATCTGAAGACCCCATACTGACTGATTTAAGGGCCCTAATTGGGTCAAGATCCGAACTTTGTAAATTATTGCCCTAGAGTCCCTCATTCTGAGCAGTGGAGAGGAAGGAGTCCATTTAAACAAGTAGAGACGTCTTAAGTAGAACATTGCCATCTGTGGAAACTGGCTATAAGTTATAGATGTAACTCTCTTGATGGTCTCTTATTGGGGAACACTTCCCTCTGTGTTTTATCCCGACTGAGTGATATCTAGTGAACCATTTTTGGGTTGAATCTTACCCAAGGACCAGAAGTGACAGTCTAAGTTTTAACTTGGTGGCCTTTCCAGGATGTAAAACACCTTGCTCTCTTATCACAGTGTTTTGATTACCCTGTAGAAATTAAGATCACTGGAAAGAGTTACTAAAAAAGTCAGAAGAACAGGGCTAGAAGCGCTTTCTATGGAATAAAAAAAAGTCAAAACTCAAGGTCACTGGCATCAGTGGTTTTCAGCTGCTTAGTTCAAGATCAAATCACAGCTAAACACCGTAGCAGTGACTCAACTGTGCTTTCAATGGAAAAGAAAAAAAAAACAAAAACAAAGAGAGTACACCCTCTGCAAACTGTGGTTTTACGTTTTGTATGAAATCAAAATACTTGAGGTACACCACTGGCTTCTTCCTCTTACTTCAGCTATGCTATTGAGTCTGCAAAATGTGGTTTTGACATACATTTAGATTATTTCATATCCTTGTAAAGACAAGTTCATTTACTCATTAAAACCCCACAAAAACAGGGGTGCAGTAGGTCAGACCTGCTGTATATTACAAGGCATTGTTTTTTGCTGAATACTAAAAAATCAGATAACAGGCCTGGATTTGAATTTTCTCAAAAGTATGTCAGTATTTCATCAGTGGTGTTTACATTTCAACAGTTATTTGCATTATTACCCAACAGACGTTCAGATGCTTTATAGAAGATAAACCATCCACCTTTTTATTGCAATTTTAGACAGCGGGCATCTTTTTTTAATCAATGATGAGCAACTTCAGACCAATTTCAATAGGTGCTGTTTCCATGAAAAACGTATTACCCAACAATAACCTGGATGCATTACATTGCTAATACACTAATGTGCTTATTTCAAAACAAATTAATATAAGGAGAGGTAAAACAGCTTCAGCACTCAGTAGGATTTGTCTTAGACACATCAAGTTGTACCTTAGTTTTCCAATGTAGCAGTTGGTATCCCTGGATAGATTTGTCGGGTCGGTGGAAATAAGATAGTTTGACGTTTTGCACTTTTTTCTTTTTCTGCCTGCCATCAGAAACACCTATAAGTTTGAAACAATAAGAAACAAACAAACCAAAAAGATTCTAAGAAATAGGAAAGCTCCCGAAAAAAAATGTTTGCATTAAAATCAGAGTTATTAAAGTTTAAATGTAGATCTGTGCAAGCTACTAACCCTCTTGCCGTCCTCTTTCTCCATGTGGAGGTAATAAGTTGGGTAGAGTCCTTTTTCCACGCCTCTTCTGTCTCTGGTGACCCTGCACTGGATTGTAACGTCTCTTGGAGCGGGGCGGAGGGCAAACTTCTCAAGGTCCTCCACAGACATCGGAGAAGTTACCTGAAAAAAGAAAACCATTTCATTCTATGCATAATTATTCTTGGCGGCATTATTCCACTTTCAAAGTCTCACTCTTTCATTATGTTCACTGCCTGAGGATGACGTTTCCCTGGAGTTGGAGTTGTATGATGCCAGATTAGCTGGAGCTTTTTTTGTCTTTTTTTCCCTCCTCTGCTTGGATTCTTCTTGGATTTCCTCCTCTTTACTCTCATCACTTATTTGACACCTAGCTGTGAGATTTAACAGAAAACATTAGTCTTTACTGGCTTTATATGATGGCAGATTGTTCAGAATATTAGACCACATTTTCACTGACATGTATCCAGGCTTTTTTTCTTCATGGGTGAAGGAGGATCTGACTTCTCAGGATCTTCTTCTTCTTCTTCTTTGTCGCTTTCGTTGTGTTCATTCTTTAGTGTTGCATTCTTGTTCTCTGGTTTTACCTCATCTTGCAAATGCTTCTCTGTAAAATAAATCTTTACATGAACAAAACCAGAAAACTTAAAGTTTCCAGTGCAGAGCATAAAAAGCACTTGTTTCTCATAGTTACTTTTACGTTCTTGTTTGGTCTTCTTCTGTGCGTCTACAGATTCTTTGACTTTGTCCTTTTTCTTGATTTTTTTGTCCCTCTTCTCCATTTCTCTGTCAATTTCAAGCTCTTCCTCAGTCTGTTCCAGCCCTGAAACATTTCAGAGAGCTGCTCATAAATAACTGAATATAGCAAGAACCTTCTGCTAGATATTGGATCAGTTTGGCCCTTAATTATAAAACAAAGCTTACGTTTTGGTTTTTCTTTTTTCACATCTTTCTTTTTTGTCTTCTTTTCCTCCTCAAGGGTTACATTCTCTCCTTCACCATTCACCTCAGGCTCTTGGTCGACCTCTAAGTTCATTGTTTTTGGAGTAATAGGCTTCTCTGGAGGCATTTCATCTGAGATCAGGCTTGGTGTCATATCACCCTCACCCAGTGTGATCTCATCCAGAGGGTTGTCATGGGCATGTTCTATTTGATCTTCAAGGAAAAATTACAATAACATACGGTATCAGTCAGAGGTCTAGATGCACTGATCATTGGCATGATGTCATTACCTTTCAAGATTTATTTCAACCATCCTTTTTTTTAAGGTGGACAAAAAATGCAAAAATGTTTAAATTACTTTTAAATATTTGTAACCCAACACAGTCTAAATTATACATATAGGCTGAAGTACCTAAATACAACCACCATCAATATTTGGATAAATGTTTTGGCCAATTTCATATGCAGAGAGAAATTTTCATAACAATCAAAAAGCATTTTGCATAATTCTGGCAAAACATTAGACCACTGTTCTTGGTAGGGATAGTAGGGTTGATTTAAATCAGTTCGTTTCCAGGCATGTTCCTGGTTTTATACTTTGTTCAAGGTAAGTTGATCAATATATGAGAAATTTCATGTTAGCTGACTGTTACAATTCAGTCCTGTGTTTTTGTGCGATTTTATAACATCAAGGGTTGTAAACACATAGCTCTCTATTTTAGGTTAGACCTTCTGCATGATGGTGCCACTACTATGCTAGATAGTTGATAATGTGTTTTTACATACTAAAGCTTTACCTTGATTACTTCAAGTCAGCTTTCTGAATCTTTTTAAAACATATTCAAATGACCACAAAAATATTATTTAGAGGGTGTTTGGATCTCAACCCTCACCTTGTCCATGCACTCTTAGTGAAATCTGGGTATTTATGCCAGGAAATCAACAATAGGAATGGCGGAATATCTGGATTGAATAATGCCAGGGGATGGCTGATTGCTTCAAAAAAAAAAAAAAAATCTGTAATTGTAAAGGCACATTTACTAAAAGTGTTCAGTTAGATCCCTTGGTCTGTTGGAGGTTTCTTCTTGTTAAAAGGAAGTTTTCCTCTCCAGTGTTACTACAAGCATGCTTGGTGTGAGGGATTTCTTTCAAGTCAATAAGTCGATGCAATCAACTGGTTTTCCTTAGATAGAAAACTATGAATCAGTTTGACTGTACAATCTGGTTGAATTGTTTCTGTAAAGTGCCTTGAGATGACATGTGTTGTGAATTGGCACTGTATACAAACACTGAATTGAATTACGTTTTTGAGTATGAATGTATTGTGTGCATATTGTTTTGATCCTCTCTGGGTTTTTTCCATAGTGGTGCTTCTGTGAATAAAACTTAAGGCAGACAATTCATTTTGCTGTACTTCAGGCAAGCAAACTGCGGGAAATTTCACATAACTTACACTCATTATGTTCAGTAGTGGGGATGGGATGCCTACTTAAATACTGGGTGTCAAGTTTTTATTGATCATTCTTCCATAAAAGCAATAAATAAGGGCATATCAGACAGATCTTTTTTAAAAACTTAAAGCGCCATTTTTAATTCCACTTGGTGCAATGGCCACCCCATAAAAAAACAGCCAAAAGACTGCCACTTTTGTTCAAATTATTTAAATTACAAATTAATTTAAAATTTGAATTGACCTGTTTTGTCCCTGAAAAGAACAATAAAATATTTTATCAATATCCAAAAAATAAATAAATATGACAATCTTGCCAATGATGTATGTCTACTTGTAGTTGGAACATTTTATTTTTTAACAAATAAGATAACTAACCAGTCAGAGATGTGCTGCTCAAGGACTGAGAGATCAATAGAGGCATTTCTTCTGAATTGACAGTTTTGTGCTTTCGATTCTTTTGCCGAGCATCTCTATTGGCCACCACCATCTGAGTGTCTGCCCGCTTCTTTTGCTGCTTTTTCATCAAAAGAGCTCGCTAAAGTGAAAGATCAAAAACAAAGAACAATCAATTTAAAATTCACCACTTTTTCTTAACTATATGTGAGAAAAAAACATAAACATTTGATGGACATTTATTTATACAGCATAGAAGTGATCTATTAAATTAAAAATGTAATGCATAAATTATTACAACAAAAGGACTACAATATTTAAATGTTATGTACGTTTTTAAGTTAACAGCGACAAATACAAGTGATCATGATTGAATCCAACCTTCATGGATGGATGGATGGATGGATGGATGGATGACACAATAGAATTACTTGAAAATATTCAATATTTTTTTATAACACACAACATTTATTACTACTATCCAGTAATGTGAAAAAAAAACAGGATTTCAGAGTTTTTTTTTATATGTAGTCTATCCAGTGTGAGAGATGTACTTGAATGCACCATGAAGCATACAGATGACTTTACTACTGGGTTTTAGCATATGACAGTTATCATGATGTAAATAATTGATCCTATGCTATTTTCTATGTTTTCTTCGTCGGCTTCTGTCTTCTTGAACCCCAGTCAGCCTTGGAAGATGGCCACTCACACTCACCCTGGTTCTGCTAGAGATTTCTTCTTGTTAAAACAGAGTTTTTCCTCTCTACTGTAGCTGCATGCATCTATGGTGCGAAGGATTGCTGTTGAGTCAATGAAACCAGCTGGTTTTCCTTAGACAGAAAACTTGAAACCAAGCTGCCTGCATGATCGACTGAATTCTCTCTGTTAAGTGCTTTGGGATGACATGTGTTCTGAACTGGTGCTATATAAATAAACTTAATTGAACTATAATGATGACTTAAAGAAACAGAAGTTTCTGCTCTGGTCCACTTGATAAGAAAGTAAACCACCCTTATTTGTAGCATCATTTAAATGGTTCAAACCTATACATATCGTGTCAATCTAACAGTATGAATTATAGATGGATTTAAAAAGAATAACCAAGCTAAAAATGATCTTGCACAACCTAAGGTTTGAACAGCATTAACACCTTATGGACAGTTCTTAACAGCCTGGGTCAATTCAGGAAACAAATACAGTTATACATTTTTACTGTCTCTGGTGAGAAGAAAATCAAATATTCATTCAGACGTATACATACTCACACAATTTTTAGTATGAGTATTTATAGTTATACCATAAAAATTCAACAAAATATCCACTGGACTTGGTTTTTTAAAGATTTGAAGACGTTTCGCCACCTCTCCAGGAAGCTTTCTCAATTCAAATACATAGTTATAGTTTATAGTTATAGTGTATATGAATCTGTAAACAGCTATATATAAATCTGAAAATGTTTGAATTAAAGGAAAATCCTCATTAGGTTCCAACTTGTAAACTTAAATACTGTTTCTAAGTTCCATTAAAGCTGTTTGCTGTATAAACAACGAAAAGAAAATGTAATTAAATGTTATGATACTTCTGAAAAGATCTGTGAAAGGAATATCATCATGTTTTGAGGAATAAATCAAGCTTAAACAGATGCCTAAACAGCAGGTGGATTGTACACTGCCACGACCAATGACACTCTACAGAGATTAATTCTTAATTGTTTTGTAAGTTACAATAAAACATTTAAATATCCCCAACGGAAATTCCAAGTTTGAAGACTGTGTAAAGGTCTTTCATAAAATGCTACAGAATTTTCAAAGATGACTATAAAAAAAAAAACCCAAAGACATTAGAGCTACATTATTTTACTAAAAATACAACAAAACTATTCCAACAAACTCAACTAAAAAATAACTGATTTTGGCTGTTCACTACTAATCCCAAAAAACATAAATAATTAGTTTGTTTTACCTGGTTGTCTAGCTTCTGTTGCCGTATGTCAGGATCATCCATAGCTGAGGAAAAAGTAGTGCCTAGTCACAGCTAATACAGAGTATAAAAACAATTCAGTAAAGGTGTTTTCTAAGCAAAATGGTTTGTTTTGTCTTGGAGATGAATAAACATGGCCAATGAAGCAGGGATGCTGTTTTTTGTGCCACCCAGCTCCATATGGCTGTCTGTCCACCTGCATGCAGCAGAAGGCAAAGTGGATTAAAGGGGGATAATGTTCTTAAACTACAGTGCGAAGCTTCTACTGTTCAGACTGGGAGTCGCTTGAACACGAACAAGCTTTACATGGCTGTTTCTTTGAAGATGACCTGTTAGTGCCACTGAAACACTAGAGACTAAACTAATTTAATAAATAACAAAAATCTATATGTAAGATTTCTTTTTTAAGAACACATATTGTATGGTATCAGTAAAAAAGATCCATTAAAACCAGGAGAGAAGAGATATAACCTGACTGTTACTTGAACAGTTAGACAGATTTAGACAGATACTGCAGGAACAGATAGTTGCACAAAGGACCTGTGGTGTTATTTCTTTCTGCTAAAAACGCTCATGCTTTTATCACAACAAAAAATATGCAAAACTAACCTGTCATTGGGTCAAATTAAACTTGATAGTCTTGCTATTCTTCACAGACAGCTATTTTCGACTATGCTATGACCTGCCCTTACCTTCTTCTAGGTGAATGAAGAAATGGTGAAAAAGTAAAAGGTGCTAAATTTATTGTAACAATATAAAATATGGCAATAATAATGTCTTGCAGGCATGGGTTAACAAATCCTTTGACTTGCATTGTCTGTGTGCAACTGTTACTCTCATTTACTCCTCTTAGATCCAGTACACAAAAAACATACTCTGGTTCAGTTTTTATTCTGACAAGAGATAAACTACTTGGTGGTTAAAATCAGTCCAGCAGTGTCTGCCTCAAAATTACAGAATACAACTGAAAAAGCAGCCTAGCTAACTGTGATGTTGTAGTATTTTACACGAATGTACATCTTTAATCCATACAACTAATCTTATCTTTAAGAACAATTGCAACAAATATATATACTTTTAGTACAGAAAATACAAGTCCCATACTGTATAGTTGATATTCAACTATACAGTATGGTTACATACCTACATGTACTAAGAAAAAGATTGAAGTTTGTGTTTAACATCAATCCAGCAGCTTTTACCCCAATAGGTTTAATAGAATTCAATAAAAACCTTAAACTACAGAGCTAAAGTTTCAAAGTAACTGTTGACCGAATTTGAGTGATGTAAAATTAGTCACAATACGGTGCATTTAAACAAAACAAGGTGCATTAAACAGTTTATCAAAAGTTTGTGAAATAATAAAAGTTTATGAAAGCTGGCAGGAAAATTGGTAGCAGGATAGAGAGGCAGATGTAGGTAGAACCCAACGAATTATTAGCTGATGGTGGCAGCCAGACTAATAGCAGGCTTAAAAAAGGCAAACTGGTGAGAAGCAGAAACAGTCCAGAGTCAGAAGCCAATGAGAACCCAGTGAGGGCAAGCCAAGCGCAGGGACACAGGAAGGTAGGCCTTTCACAATAATGCTAGAATGAAAAACCAGTGAGGGCAGGAAGGCTGCCAGGGAACAGTAACACTTGGAAAAATCCTTTTTAAGACCTGGGAGGCGACATTCTGGCAGGGAATAACTGAGAGAGGCAGGTATAAATAGGCTGAGTAACTGCTCAGAATAATGTGGGTGATTGGGAGAGTGTCAGTTGCATGTGCTTATTCTAATTACCAAAGGAGAACAGAGCAGGGAGCGGCACATAGGAAATTAGCCCAAAAAACAAAGAAAAGCAGTCAAGATTCAAGACATCTTTTTGACAAAAAAATTAAAATTGAATTGAATTTGAAGAATAAATGAAAAATAATTGGCAACATTTTCACTGCTGTTACTTTTACCAATAGATTGAACTGAAATACAAGCAGTGTTTTCTGAGTAGGAAGCAAGCAAACTTGCTAGATGGGGTTTAAGAACAGCAGGGATGTACAAAGTTAAGTCCCAAATTTTGCACATCTCTAACAGATTAAAATACAAGTTTACAGGCATTTAGCTTTTTATTTATGGTACTCTTTTTCAAATATAGCAATAAAAAAAGATTTTTTCATTTAAAAAAAGATAATTGAAAAAAACGTCGCTGATATTATTGCAACCAAATCTATTAAAATGTGCTGCACAGCTTTTCGCTTGTCTCCTGACAATGTCAGACTCTACTGCTCAGGTAGGTGTCATACCCCAAAGCTGCTATTTTGTTTGCAATACGTTCATACAGTCCTTACATTATTAATTATACATTTTCTCTTTAGTTCCCTTCCTTTTTTCTAAAACATCCAGAACTGTTTAATTGGTTATATCACAAGTGCATGACGAATATGTGTGAATGGTTGCCACTGATCTATATTTGGTTTATGCTGCCTTTCATATTTTTTTTATGTGTCATCTCTGACAATGTGGCAATAGGAATTGTTGTCAGAAAGAGCCCAACTGATTTTACTCTCATAAGTGGAGCATTATTGTTTTCGCCATAGTGCTCTACTTCAGGCCTTCTCCAACCTCGGTCCTCGAGGGCCGCTGTCCTGCAGGTTTTAGAGGTTTCTTTGCTCCAGCACAGCTGATTGTAATTGAAAGCTGATTAACAGGCTTTTGGTCTATTGCAATCATTATAATCAGCTGTGCTAAAGCAGGGAAACCTGCAGGACAGCAGGCCTCGAGGACCGAGGTTGGGGTTGCCTGCTCTACTTTATTTATATATGTAAATAGTTGTATTATGGTTTATGTATATGGAATAATTCAAGTTATGTGGACACTAGCATAAAAGGGAGAAAAGGTGAAAAAAGAGAAGAAAAGACAGATACAAACAAAGCTTCATCAGTCTGCTTCATCACCTGCAAAGAGATGCAAAAAACTGCATAACCAACTGATCTAGAACTACAGATACTATACAGCAACATACAGTATAAACAATACGGAATGCATAAAGTGGTAGCTGAAGATAAAAATTGATGAGTATGTAAGTAACCAGATCCAAGCACCCAAAACTCAAGATGCCTAAAGGGACCCCCAGATCAAAGGTGCCTGAAAGGGGCCCACACAGGAATCCCCACCCCCATTGCAGTATGATTTAAAAAAAAAATGGTTAAAAAAAAGAGACCAAGGTTTAATATCATAGCACATCAACAGCTACTTAAAACCTTGTTCAACAAGAACTAGGCAAATAGCCAATAGAAAACTTAGCGGTTGCATAATCCTTAATTTACGAAATCATAATTTATCATTGTTGAAATGCGCTATCTTTGGACAATTCTGTAGATGTAAGCTTAGATATTAGACCTAAAGTTCTGTTTTTCCAACAAGACCAGTTACAAATTGCTTAAACATACAAATGAAAATTCTGTCTGTTATTTTCAGACAAAACAATAATTGATCCCTTGAGTTAGGTAAAATGTCTTGTTTCTGAATGATTCATATGTCAGCGTAAAGGGTATGAATAAATCAGAAATGTTTATGGACTGCCTAAAAATATCTTTACAAAGACATTCAATAATCCTACCGCTCAGTAAATGAAAAGAGCCACAAATTCTAAATGTTGACTGGAAAGCTGGACAAACAGTCAAATAAAAACAGTCAGTAAAAGAGGGTGACTGTCCCTTCTTACAAGCAGGTGGGGAGGACCATTTAAAAAAAGGAAATTAACAGCCAACTTTGTGTAAAAGGACTTGAACACAATTGAAATTCTCTAAAAATTTTCCCTTTTGTCCCACAGTGATGGTGGAAAAAAACTCCAGTAAACCCCCCCCCACTCCTCAGATTGCCCTGTGTTTCCCCTTTGCGTGTGTCGAGATCTGAAAGCGTCCTACACGATCTCAGACTGCCTTGCTCTCGATCAAAGGTAGCATGTGTTATTCAGTCAAACTATGATAAAGGGGTTCCTGTTACAATTAAGGGGAAGTTCTGTTTTCTCTTTCCCACCACTGCTTCTTCTCCTCTTACCCTCTCCTGGTTTGTTGGCACATTGGTCAGATAACTGTGGACATGAGAGCAGTGGCTTCGACCTCTACTGACAGTAATGATTGAACCTTGACCCTAGGCTTTTTTGTCCAAGCGATGATGACCCTGCATGGGTTTTCCTGACACTGGAAGTGAGCTGAGGGTGATCCCTAAGTGATAGGGACTAAAACAATTCACAGCTTGTATACCATCTAATAGGTTTTCAGAAAATATGTCCTTTCTCGTTAGAACTTTAGCTTAGTTGGCTGTATTTAGAATTCAAAGTCTAATGGATCTATATCTCATATGCTTGCATGGGAACGTGTCCTTTTCCCTTCCAGTCCCCCCCCCCCCCCCTTCCCTCATATACCCCCGTCCACTTCCTGCTATCTCCAGGGCCAATCTAAGGCTGCGCTATTACGAGTCCTGTACTCGGCGTGTTGGCGGGCGATTTAGAACATCAACACCATCAATCAACCCAGCGATGGGGCCAACCAGCTGGCTGAACCGTCCCGTCCCAGTACCGTACAATTTGTCATCCAACGAGGCCAACCCGCGTTCATGTAACTACACCCAAACCTTTCTCCACTCTCCCCTTCTGATGACTTTTTGACTCAGCCTTCTGAACGACTTCCTTGAAGCCTTGATGTCTCAACTCACAAAAGCCTCTTTGCCAAAAATTTTAAGCTTGTTTTCTTTTTGTCTCTCCATATGAGAATAATTGAGCAGTAATGGACAGTCATGAAACAAAGCTAACTTTGGTTCCCGTTGACTGATGTTTGTGTTGCTGTAAAAAAAAAAAAAAGGGGGGGGGGAACAGCAGCGGCCTTTATTTCTTGTTTTGACCATTACGTTCACTGGAAAAATGAGCTGTTATTTGGCTATCACAAATGTTTCCCCTTTTGTTTTATGTGTCTCACTGGGCCGGGCAATTATGCACCAGAGTATATAGACAACATATAAACAAACAAGTAAACATGCAGTGGAGAAACCATGAGTCACATTTCTGTAAAACACTAGATATGCTGATCCAAACAACAAAAGTGATCAGTGTGAGGTATAATTTCTGTTGAATTACAATAAGAGGGTAGAATATACTTTACACGTCTGTAAAGTGTAAAGATTGGCTCATTAAAAAGGAAAAAACTACTTTGCAAACACAAACAAAATCTTTAAAGATTTTTTACAATTTGTCAAATTACTACCACGTTTCTTTTTATTTGTGTTGGATATTCAGAATTTATGTAACAAACTAAATCAGAGATGTGGAGTGGAAAAGGTAGAACTATCAATTTTATACAAAATGCAGACCTTTAAAGCTTGGAGTGTAATCACTGGCTTTTTTGCTTAACGGCCTGCAAAACTTTCTTTTAAAGCAGCTACAGAAAGTTTTCTTCCGACTGTTTCCCAGAGGGGAGATAACAAATGGTTGCCCTCTAGTAAAATGTCCCCATCTGATCTGTGGATCCCTGCAGCTCCTCCAAAGTTATCATGGACGTCTTGGCAGCTTCTGCAGTCTTTATCTTAGTTTAAACTTCTCAGCAGCATTCTCTCTGACCTTTCTTCTGTCTTGATTAATGATGCTGTTTATTTATAAAGTTCTAACAAACCTTCACAGAAATGCTTGGTTTATACTGAATTTAAATAATGCTTTTCAACATGACTTCTTAAAGCGAAGGGTTGTACAGGAGACGTTTAAGGTAAGGGGGAGCAAAGAACATATACAAGCCACAATGTTCCACTATTTGTATGGGAAAAAAATAACAAAATGCAACAGGCACTTTTTGTCTTACAAGTATGTACTAATTTTTATGTATCTATTCTAAAGCTATGTATTAAATCCCACTAAAATACAGAGATGTTAGAGGTTACAGAACACAAAATCGGAAATAAAATGCAATTTGCCAATTTATGTTTCAACTTTATGCTTTTTAATGCCTTTTAAAAGTGTGTCATGAATGAGATGCCACGCTTTCATAAGATTAAATTGTGTTTGTTTTTTTTCTTAATTTAGAGGGATGTATTTGAGTCACTTTAGCCTTGCATAAGAGAAATTTCCTTCAGCGTGATCTCATTGACATCATCCTAGCACACAAACACAGGCTTCCTCTCGCTCTTATAAATGCTCAGCCTCACTGTCTGCCTCTCTTTTTTGCTCCACTCTGACTCTCCAGGCCAGCTGAGTGGGCCCTGGAGGCACAGAGCAGGCCTTGGAGTTGTCCAAACAGCCAAAATGAAGGTCTGGGGAAGTTCCTAGCTCTTTTGTCTCCGCCATCTCAGCCAGGGGAACAAGTGCAGCACAGTGCGCTGACTAGGTTCTGTGTCGGCCAGGGTCACGGCATGGCGGCCCGGCAGTCGCTCCCAGTCACGCTACCATTCCTCCCCTCAGAGCCCCACCGCCGTGGACAGCAAAACAGCCAGCCCAGCTGCACCACTGGCTGCCCCTTTACCCGTTCAATCAGCTGGGGTCAGCCACAATCAGCCAGTGATGATGCACATCTGTGTGTGTGAGCAGGGAGGTATGCCGCAAATAGTCCCCCCTTCCTCTGAAGCCCATAAACAATATAGCAAAACGTCTTCCAACACAACAAACCAAGACATGAGGCGAGCCAGATTTATGTACAAGAGTACAAAAAATTTAAAAAAAAATGTTGCCAACAGTGGAAGGCAAAAGCTGTGTCAAATTTAAAAGATCAACTTTAAAATCTGTGCAGGGGATTAGCAACAGTCTGCAAATCACAGCCGACACTTCCAAATATCCGAATGAAAATGATTTGTGCTAAACAGAACCAGGCATAAAAGCTGGGCGTCTTTTTACGCCGGTCTCACGCAACTTTATTTGCCTGTGAATAATTTTCCAGCATCCCGTTCAAGAAAGGCACGTTTGATTTCAGCTTTACGAGAGCATGTTTTACAAATTCCACCCCGGGCCAAGAGAAACTGTACCTGGCAGTCCTACTAAAAAATGGCTTTCCTAACCTCCACTCCACATAAACAAACAACTAAAAATCTTTGATTTAAGAACTGAGCAGAAAACGGACATACAGATGAACAAAATTGTTTAAAATAAAGAACAAAATATAGAAAGAAATGCTGAAATAAAACCTAGAAAAAAGGACTGGTTTTGCATCAGATATCAGTATGGTATTGTCATATTTCTGCTTTTAATCAATCCTTTCAAGTTGTAATTTCCACAGTTTTCTTTGGGTAGCTGCAAAAAAATGTGTTTAGGGACATGGGGGAGTGATTGGGCAAAATTACAACAAGCAGAAATTGGACCCTTGGCACTGGCCTTTCTTTGAAAAGTCCTAATGACAAATCACCACTTTCTCTTTCACCTCGTCGTGTTTTGTCTGAACTCTTCCTGGGAAGCTCTACTTCCACAGTAGAGAAGCATATTGCCAGCTGAGACAGCTTAAATCTGCCTGCAACCAGATTCTGAACCAAACATTTTGTTCTTGAATACCTGCCTGGACATCTATGATAAAACTAGCTTATTTTATTGGGACAGGTGTTACTGCAGTTTAAAAAGGCAAATTTGTTTGGTCAGTACTTGTTGTATTTAATTCTGGTAGAAAGATTGATTATGTACATTGAATGCACACAATATGGCTGAAATCTCTTTTTTTTTTTTCCTCTTTTTTTTGGGGAAAATTTTGAGATGAGTTGAATATTTCTACCTCCAGTTAGCCAGGTCTCTATTTGTACAATACCCAATAAATCATAATGTTTTCTGGCTTTGGGGGTTGTAAAGGGACATATCGAGCACACCGCTGCACTCTGAAATCCATACAAGGGCACAATATTTTAAATATGCTGCAGTGAGCAAAAGCGCAGTCAATAGAAAGCACAGTGCATACCGTGCCATGTCTAAAAAGCCCTTAAGATGCAATTCTGACGTCAAAGCCATCACTATTCTATTTAAATTACTAGCCCTATTTTAAAGCTTATTTCATTGCTTACTTAACTTCTACATGGTTTATATCAAAGTTTCCTCTGAGAGCCAATCAGGTCAGGCTGCTACTTGATGAAAGGTTTGAGAAGGGTAAGTCGAAGTTTTTTGCCCCTTTTCAAATATAGATTTACAAACAAACCAGGAGAAATATTATTTGTAAATATAATCATAGCTCAAAAGTTAAGGTCAATTTGGCTTTTTGCCACTCAGTATTAACGGACTTCATTTTTTTTATTTTGATGCTACTTCTCTACCTCTTTTTCATAATTAAATACTGTGAAAAAATAATAATACATTTCTTTTATCTAAAGCATATTTACTTTCTAAAGATATTGTCAATCCATCTCTTGTCTATGTTGGAGTGGTCCTTCAGGCTGTTTGGTGCTGTAGTTGCCAGGACTTTTGCCTTTCAGCATAAAGATCTTGGTTTCAAATCCAGGCCTAGGGTCTTTCTGAATCCCAGTGCAGTCTGGGTACTCTAGTCTAGCATTCCACTTGTAGTCCAAAAATCTGACTTTTAGGTAGATTTTTTTCTCTAAATGTCCCTTAGATTTGCTGCAGGTATGGTTGTATTTCTCTGTGATTGACTGGCAACTTGTAAAGTATGTACCCTGTCTTTTGCCCTAACACTTCTAAGGACAGGCACCTGCCCTCTGTGACCCTGACAGACAAGAATAAACAATCATGCATTCAGAGTCTCCTTCTGTAGGACAGCTTCAGACCAGTTTTACTAAAATCAATATTTTTGTTCTGTGAGAGAAAGAAGGTAGTGAGAAAAGACCTGGGAAACAGTGATACTAAGTGCTCCACCTTGCAACCCAAAGACTTAATATCACACAGTATTTTGAGTCTTTGTGGTTTTAATCCCTGTTTCAGTGGGTAGGCTCATATGAAATAAGGGAGATTATGAAACCTGATGAAACCAGATTAACCCTGAGAAACCTCCTGCTGGTAAATATGGGGGATTACATTCAAACTCAGAACATGGATTTACTGACTTTCCAGATGAAAATACAACAAGAACGCACCTTAGATTGCAATTCCAACTTGGAAAGCATGGATCACCAGTCAGCCTGGAGTTCAGTTTTCTAATATGGATAATGGGACAATATCTCATCCATTTTGGGTTAAACGGCAGCAAACATGGTAGTGCACAACGTCTATGTTTGAACAAGTTCCCCTTTGGGGGTGTTAATGGATAAAATCCTCCCAAAAAATAAATGAGCTTGTGGGCAGTTGGGAGTGTTGGTCTACTGGTTATAGCAGTGCACTTGTGCTCTATGAAGGTTGCAAGTATTCGGTCGATCCCCACAGCCTGCACCCTGGCTCTCTGAGCAAGACTCTTAACCCATCATTTGTTAGCAAATCTAACTGTTCTGGGAAGCAAGTAGGAATTTAGTAAGGGTTGGAAATTTACTAAGGAATTAATATTCCAAAAGGAAAAGTTGTCAACGAAACAGCCCGAATTGATATAATACAAACTAGCAAATGGGATAAATTACCTCTCTCTTTTAAGTTTTAATTATTAATTAAATGTATTCTTTTCCCCTTCAAAATGTATGAATATAACATTTAATGATTCTTTTGCTTCTTACATGCAGTTTTTTAAATTACATTTCCTAATAGAAGTATCAGTCTGAAAGAGGACTATACCCTACTACTATCTTGTTGTTAATTGAGAGAAAGTAAATCAGCTAAAGACAGTTAAAAGAGTTATGCATCAATGCGACTGATTGCTTTGATTCAAATTCCTCTTAACCTCTTAATAAGAATACGTTTTAAACATCTTCATAACAAAAAATGAAATGATCTTCAGTCTAGGTGAGATCTAGGCTAAACTAAAACAGAAAGTTTCACCTTTAGAGCAAAAGAAAGGACTGTTCCCCTAGTAGTAACAAGAAACCACAGCAAGTCCTCTAGACCTGACTGATGACTGAGGGATAGCAAAGCTAAATCCCAGCCCAGGTGACCACCAGCAGTCTCTGTTTGCAGCCTCGTCTTGAGGGTCTAACTACTTAATAAGTGGCTGTCCAAGGTTTCCTGGACATAGTCCAGACCAGCAGAGGCCCCGTTCAAAATGGACGAGCAACAGCACAAGGAGGGCTCCATTTATCAATCACACCAATCACAGACTTTTCCGGGACTAGGGACCGCCACATGTTGGGGATTAGCTGCATGGAATTCAGTACAACTAAATTGCAGAGTCAGCCGGTTGGAGATTATAGCAAAATCAACAGTTAAAGAGTTGGATTACACTTCACATGGAAATGTTTGTATTACTTATTAATGTAAGTTTAGGTCTAAATTTAAACTTTGACAGCCAGCACAGCTGCAAATGCTAAACTACTGCAGTAGGGAACTATCTAATCATAAAACAGTAAAATCAGACATTTTGTAAAACATTTTAAGCATTAATGTTTTGACTCTAATAAAGCTCCTTGAAAAGGTGTTTGTAAACAGAAAACTTTATTTTATGGGATTTTATATGATAGCTAAACAGGGAAAAGCAGATTATTATGTTCAACCCGCTGCAGATATTTCGTGGAGCTCTATTTGTCTGAGGTCACATCGGCTTTAGTATATTTTTGCCAAATTTTCAAATGCAGAGAGACTAACATTTTCCATGTTTTCTTTACAGAATTGCTGTGTAAAGTTTGAGTTTTGGTCTGGAATTTGACTGAGGGTGTCATACTTCTAATATTTATATAACCCCCTACATCCAATGCCAGTGTCGGATGTAGGAGTTACTATAAACGACCTCCTACATCTCCTAAATCTGAAATTGAAGGGTTGACGGTTCAAGCCCTGGCTCCAGCTTTCAGGTTGTTATGTCCTTTGACAAGACATTCACCCACATTGTCTCCTGATAGTGGTCAGAGGGCCTGTTTGCGCCAGTATAGGGCAGCCTTGCTGCTGTCAGTGAGCCCCAGGGCAGTTGGGCTACAGTGTAGTTTGCCATCATGAATGGGTTCATGAATGAGTGTAGTGTAAAGGACTTTAGTCAAGTCCTCTGACTTGAAAATGCTCTATCTAAGTACAGGCCATTTACCATTTAATGTATATCGTAGCTGTATGATTAGTAGCATTAACCCTTTGGGAGAAAAACTCAATTTTGCATTTTAGAGAGGTTTTAGTTTCCTCTCAAAATGCTCCAGTTTCTCATTCCCTACTGCAGAAACACTCTCCCACAGCATGATGCTGCCACCACTGGTTGGTATGGTGTGCTCAGGTTAGTATGCAGTCTTAGCTTTTCAACACACACATCTTGTTATTGGACTAGAACATTTTGGTCTCATCAAAACCAAGAATTTCTTCCAACTTGGCTACTACTTCCTAGCCTGGTGAGACCATCCTGATCTCGCGAGCTTTCAAGATTTCACTCGCTAATCAGTCTGGAGACTCTCCGATGAAGAAAATTTGGAGCCGTTCACAAAACGAACGTCTAATCAGCGTTGGCTTTGAGGCGGGTTGAGGTGTGATGCAACGAGAAGCGCGACAGTTCAGTCTAAAGAACATGGCGGCTTCAGCCGATGAAACTAGTGTTAGCGTGGCTATTGAGCAAGTTTTATCGGAATTACACTGTATTTCTTCACTGAAAGAAGAGGAAAGCACTGCTCTGGAGGCTTTTCTCAGAGGAAAAGATGTTTTTGCTCTTCTCCCGACTGGTTTCGGCAAGAGTTTGATCTATCAATTGGCTCTTCTTTGTCGTCGCTCTGTTACGTCATATGCTTCGTTGATCTGATTGGTTTATTTGGCCCGTCTATCAGCAACATAGGCCAATCAGCTAACCAGTATTTTCGCCCCCTTCCCAAAATTACTTCAACGGAAGGTTTCCAGATGGATATTCGGAGCAAATCCATCTGGCTGAGTCAGGTTAACTGCTTCCCCCTATATGGCCTATGATAACTGTAAAATCTGAGACATTATACCCTTTTTAATTAGTAGCTTTTTTCGTACCACTGCTTCATCAATGTAAGATGTGTGGATTTTACTAGTTAACAGAATCTCCTGTGCTTCTTAGCTAAGCCTTTGGCAGATAATGGAGACAAACACATTTCTGTGGGTCTGTCTTTTCATTTATTTCTGTCTCTGCTTTGAATCTCTCCTCCACTTTAGCAGTACCCCGACCTCTCTGTGGTGTTCCTTGGTCTTTATTAAATTTTTTGTTAACTAATGTTCTCAAATAAACCTATGAGACCTTCATACTTGCACAAATGTATATAACAGTTCCTGATTTTTATTTGTAATAGAACATCATGTTGGTCTATACCATAAGTCCTATTTAATAAGCTGTTGCTTTAGCATCACATTGTGGAAGCAGCTTTGAAAACAAACACAGTCTTACTGTCCTAAATTTGTTCACGACATCTGTTAGTGACCACATTGGTTCATGTTCATTTGTGGTTTAAAGTTTCCCATAGGACCAAAATACATGCCATACATTTTACATGATTCCCACGCCCTGTCCATACTGTTTTCCTCCTCACCAGTGCATCACAAATGAGATTCATATGAATGTTCAGAGAAGATATTTGTTGTTACCCAGCTTGTGCACAAACTGCAAGATGCTGTGAAGCGGATTTAGAAACAGATGGAGAGAGTTGTGCTGTCACATCACCTCTGGCATGTTGTGTCACTCCTGCTCATTTCCATCTCCACACACAGGTAGCAGAAAGGACGCTGACAGCTGTCAGAGAGGAGCTTAGCAGGTCTTGTCAACGATTCACTGAACTCAGCCCTCCTGCCGCTTTGTAGGACACGCACACTTTGACATAATGTGACTATAACTAGAGAGAGGGGGAGGGAGGTGTGTCTGTTTCTGATAGAGATAGATAGGGAAATATAGATTGGATGTGAAAGAAGAGAAAGGAGAGGCATAGCACAGTTGATCTCCTTGAAACAAGACTTTTTTAGATTTTGGTTTTTAAATAATATTTTTTTTAGCAAAAATGGTAAAAGGGCATGCAGGTTTAACTTTAGTGTGGATTCATGATTTGCACCATGTTTTACCTGTGGCAAATAAGGCATGAGCATTGTTAATGATTATGTTGATTCTATCAGGGAAGAAAGATTCTCTTGCATCTTTCAGTCTTAAGTTATATTTGTGAAGTCACTCTATAGATTTCATAGTGAACCTGGTGTCCATTATTTTGCCACCTTTGTTTGTTTTTTTAGCCCCTGTCACACCTTGACGTACGAAAAATCTTGCAAAAACGCTTGCATACGGTATGGATACATTTGGTATAAGTTATGAGCATGCTGATATACGCTTTTTATGATGACCAGGAGGGGAGCAGCTTTAACTAATGCTTTGTAATGCCCATGAAATGATGCTTGTGCGTCATTCATGGGCATTATGCTGCCGTGCGTTATGCATAAGTTAGGCTGTCGTTGGACATAAGTTCTGGACTCGTTATGAATACGCTATGTATACGCCCAAAATTGAAAAAAAAAAAATACATAGAAAGGTCAGTGTATGCCAGTATTTAAGGAGATTCTGGGATGTCAGGCATACCCTATCTAAATCAGCAAGGTGTGACCGGGCCAATTGGCGTTCTATCTTTTCATTTCTTACTGCTGCAGCATTTCTTCATTGAGACTTCATTTTCCCAGAGAGAGTTTTCCCTTTAACTGGAGCAATGGAACCAATGATGTCTGCAACTTTTAAATGGAAACTATCAAGCGGCTCATCTACTGAATTACAGAGTAGCGTGGAAGCAAAAGGATAAACTTGACGTGAAATTTTTTATCATACTGTCCATGATAACACACTTTCTTATGACATTTAAAGTGAACAAAAATGGTTTGATAAGCCAACATCAGCTTCAGAAACATGCTCTTTACTGATAACAAAATCCAAAATGCATCCTTGATTGTGAATTTGTCAGAGCTTAGAACATGGGAAGCAGTATTCAAGTCAGACCAACAGTCGGATAATTCAAAAGTGTTTATTTAAGAACCGCAGTTCTGCAGTTAGAGCAACGATGTCTAAGGCAGTAACTTCTGCAGGAGGAAAACACAGGACCATGTTGATCTGATGGAGGATGATTATGAACGTGTGAATCACTAACCTGGTTCTATAGTTTAGTCCGTGCCTGGAGAACGAGGTTGATTTCAGCCGGTTGGCTGTCAACAAGACACAGCGGGTGCCACACAGAGATTCCCAGGTGCCGCAGCCCCAGATAACGGAGAACAAGCAGGAGATCAGATCAGAGCGGACAAAGGAATGCAGGAAAATCGAAAGGGCAAAGCCAGAGCCGGTGTCCAGGATATGCTCAGGATACAGAACAAGCAGGCAGGTTAACTGGAGCAGGAGATACAAATTAAGGGTCATACAGTTATGTCAGACCTTTGTTTTCAGGGTTGTCAACATGTACATTAGAGTCCCCCACAAGAATTAATGAGTCAGGTTTAAACCATTTTGCAGATAAAGGTTTGTTGAAATCATTAATAAAGTTTGTTTTGGACTTCGGAGGCCCGTAAACATTCCGAAACATGGCTTGAACAAGGTCCTGTAATTGGACAGCCAGATATTCAAAAGATTTAAAGTAATCCAGGATCACTTTTCAACACTTTAGTGAATCATTAAACAGAGTAACGGATCCTCCTGAATTTTTAAACAACCTGTTCTGATGGAGAAAACTGTATTTTGGAAGTGAGGTCAACAAAAAAATCAGCATCTTATTATACTCATCTAGCCATGTCTCTGTTAGAAACATAAAATCATTATTTTCCTGAGTAATTAAGTCATTGATTTAACATCTTATGTTAATTAAAACCAGTTTAAATACCTTGGTTGATATTATCTCTCCAGCTGTTTAAGTTCCAAATTATATACTACTGCTACTATCCTTTTAACTGATCTTTCTGCCATGTATTAAAACTAATATTTTACACCCATCTTCCTTTTGGGGACCCAGCTTTTTCTGGAGAGGATCACTTATGATAAAGTTACCACAGGAACCCAAAGTATATCACAGACAAGTAATTTGAAGGTCCTGATTGCAAACACTACCATCTTTCATTGCATGTGGAGGAGACAGAGTCGGAACTTTCCAGCTTCCTGGCAGGGAGGTGAGTTTTCTTAAGTTTTCATGTTGAGGGGACAGTTTCATCGTAGTGTTGCACTGGAAATACGAGATAGCACTGTGGAGGGGTTGTGGGTGCCCAGTTGGAGAGAAGTTTGTTGGGATTGCAAACTGGTTTGCTGGTGTCTGAGGAGTGACAACTGTGCTACAAAGCATTAATGACATGATTTTATCGCCGTTACATTGTCGACTACAGAATAATCTGTTTTGGGCCATATATTGATGACTGAATTTTACCACAAGCAACGTCCGAGCACAAAGGCAAATAATCACCTATTTCATAAATTGTTGCCGTCTACTTTATTAGCTCTTCTTTGATCAGTTTTATCAAGTGCTTTATTTTAGACCAACAAACAATCCAATTCCAAACTTCTTGTTATCTGTATAGCTTGTGGTTTTGCTATTAATTCGAGGACTTCCAAATCTGAGGATCTCTGTGATTGAAATTTAAGCAAACTTGTGCAGAATCTGGCTACACAAAGAGGAAAGGCTACAACGCTGTCTCCAGTTGTCTTTCAGCTTCACTGTCTTCAGTCCTAAACAAACAAAACACACCATGAGGGGAAGCTAAACACTTTCTGATTTTAAATATGGCTCCTTATTTTTAATATTAGGTCATCGGTAAATTTTACCAAAGAAAAGTGCATGTTTGCTCATTTAAACTGCTCTTTTTGGTGTAACAGTCACCGATGCAACATATGCACTTGTGTGGGCTGGAAATTGAGATTTTTACAGAGCTATACTTTGAATGCCGTTTAAGGCTAATCACAAATATGCTCTTGATATTTTGAAATTTTGAAAATTCTTCATATCCCTGTAAAAGTATTCTGTATTCACTTTTTGTTCATATTGAAATCTTTAGGTGCTCAATGTAATCTTCATGTAGGCTTAAAGATTCCAAAGCAATCTGGTTAATCACATTTGATATAAGCTCTGAGATTGGTGTGACAGCAAAGTAAAAGCAATAAAACTCAGTGTTCTGTACCTTTACATGCCTGTTACTGTCTGACATCCCGAGCATAGAGAGTGAACAAGAGCGACACCAATGCAGTCTCCAAACAACAGCGGCAAAGTTATTTCAGGAAGAAATGCAACATTAAGATAACAAAGCTTCAGTCTGGAATCAATAACACTTTTACATTGCATCACACTGTTGTATTGGTATAGAAGATTGATTCCAGCCTTCATTCCCTTATAAAATATTTCCATGAATGTTGAGTTTAAGTAATCTTTATAGAACACATGTACTCCCATTTCATAATTAAATTATTGAGGTGGAACTGCAATATTTGAAATTAACTTCCGGTTGTTGTAGATCTCAGTTGTTTGTTTTCTCACGTTCTAGAGATGGGTATTGCTGCAGCTCCCCATCCATAAAGCTCCTCTCATGGAGCTGGTCAGCTGAATTCAAGCCAGGGCCCCAGTGCTCTCTCCTTCTCCATGGTATATATTAATCACTTGTCCTTTTTCCAGCTGATAAAACATCATATTTTGTGACCCATCATATCTTCTTAATAAAGGAGGTGCTTTTGCAGATTTTGTCTCACCAGTCTGCTATCTGCAAACTTCACCAGATTCGTACACTTATGTCACAAGACCAATAAAGTATCCTAATTTTAAACTCAGATGTCAAAAAACCTCTCCAAACATCACCCTTGCTAACCAGCTGCATAAGAAAATAGTAGAGGAAGAATTAAAAACAGACATTTGATCAGTTTATGATGATATATAAGAAGTGTTTTGAGAAGGAAAAGCATTGGGAGTGCAGCTTTGGTTCACCAGAGGAGAGGACATGGTTGTGAGGAAATATTGTTATTTCTTCACATTCTATGCCATATTTTAGATTTAATATCTAAAATACTCGACACCTAATGGTTTTTTTTTTCTGAAACAATAGGAAAAGATTAATGCTTTGTTTATTTTTCTTATCTAGGTGCCGATAGCTTATTCAGAGTCTTTTCAGCTTCTTCTCTGCTTCAGAAAAAAATCAATAGATTAGCAAATTATTCTGGATCTAAAGCATCTAGTGCCCCTTTGTTTTCTTAAAGGTCATAGATACAAATTTTTTAAATAACCAAAAAACTGAACATCCAGATAAGGGAGGATTAATAGTTTTCATTTTACTGAAAAAATTGCATATAAATATCTTTTTTTTTTTTTTGACAGGGGCTAAATATATTAATATTTACGTCAGATTACCATGCCAACATCGAGGAGTTGACTCCTTTAACTGAAATTAAAATAATGATGCATTAACTGCCCTACTTTCACCAATCAGATTAGATATCTGAGTTAAACCAAGTGGTTTTAAAGATATTTTTTCTTATCAGTAGGGGGCCCAGGGAAAGACTTAGGACACCTGTCCATCGGCTGGCCCTGGAAGGCCATGGGCTTCCCCCAGAGGAATTGGAGCTGGATAAAGGAAAGTCTGGATGTCTCTGCTGTCCATCCATCATTGTTTCTAAACATCACGCTGCCAGTTTGCCGTCAAATATCAAGGTGTTTTTTCTCTGTACTAATAAGGGTCACTTTGTCTCATTGTCAGTTTTGAAAAAAACTAAAA
Organism: Cyprinodon tularosa; assembly: GCF_016077235.1. Lineage (NCBI taxonomy): Eukaryota > Metazoa > Chordata > Actinopteri > Cyprinodontiformes > Cyprinodontidae > Cyprinodon > Cyprinodon tularosa. Next base: position 189,508 of record NW_024038961.1, read on the forward strand.
AAAAGTTTACCATCCATAATTTTTTTTAAATGTATTTTACTGCTTAAATATATAGTTAATCTCAACATAATTAAAATAAATATATGTTTGTATACCTGTATATACCTGTATACCTGTATTTCTAATTTTATTAGGATAGTTTTTATTAATCAGTAATTGCTGCAAAGATTCCATTACATCTATTTTTCTTAGTTTCATGCCCCTTAAATTGTTTTCTTTTCTGGCATTATACATTGCAAAACCTGAAAAACTAAATTTAACTCTTGTTTTAGAACCTCCTTGCCCTGTTTGGGTTTATTTAGAGGTATAAACTTAGAGCTTAAGGTATATGTTTTATATAAATGCATTACAAGGTTGTAAAAGTTAGGACATGAAAATAAGTGAAAAAGTTTGTATGCCCTTGGAGGGTTATTACATGTTAGATTAGTAAAATACAGATCTATTTGCCATTTCTCAACTTACCTAAATCATAGATTTAATCAGAGATCAGGAGCAAGTCATTAAAAAGGGAAAATAAAATGTAAAAAATTAGGGCTGTGGTACATGTGGTAAATAAAAGGTTCTGCATTTTAGTTTTTTTTAGCAGAGTTATCTCCCCAATGATCAGAGCGAACAGAGATGTTGATGTGAAGAATCCTGCTGCACAAAGGGCGGCTTTCCTGGATTGGAAGGTATCAAAACTCTTGGCTGCTGTCAGAAACAAACAAAGCAGCCAAACGTACACAATCAGTCCTGCATTTATACCATTTTCTATGTGACATATCAATTATAAACCACCGTCTTTTAAAATGTTTCTTTCCAGTCAAAATAGAGCTGGTGCATTTTATGGAACAAGGGTCTGTTTTATTGGATACTTCTTTATACATCTAAAGCTGCCATGGTTCTAACATACCTTTATTTTATGTTAGACCATTTATGTGGAAGTTCTCAGTAATCAGGGACTTGAAAACCACAAACCATCTTGAATTGGTGGCAACCAGAATTTCACTAAGTTTTTCTAAAGACAGCGAAAGACAAGCAACTTGGGAAGGAAGCCATATTTGTTAAAAGGTAAAAGTCATCCCAGAACAGAGGAAGAGGATAGCAGTTCCAGCTTCCAAACATCTATAATTTGGTAATGAGACTGATTCCAATTAAATAACACAAGCGCACTCACCATCATTTATATGACAAAACACAAAACCCATACACAACAAAATACTTAAAGATTCCTGGAGGACAATTGGGGCAGTATTTGATTTGCATCTGACTTGTAACGTGTTTAAGATGTTGAACCTCCATGCTGCTTGAAAACATCAGCACTCCAACGACAGATTGTTCCATTGTGAGCCCAACAGAAATGACCATGATGTCAAATCCTTTTAAAAGAAACTGAGTGAAAGTCTGGCTGCCTCAAAATTATGATTAAACTGCTCTGCTAATTTATCACTGTTCAACTTATTGTTGTTCTATTTATACTGATATTAGAAAACGTTCATTTGTATTTTGAATACTTGAGTACTATTAAATGCATGTACTTTTGAATGCTGAAGTATTTCTCAAAAGTGAGTACTTTTATACTTTAACTTGAGTAGAATTTTGAACAAGTAACTTGTAAGATTCGACCATGAGTATCAATACTTTTGCTTAATAAGTACTGTTGAGTACTTCGTCCACCATTGGCATTAAACATGGACAAAAAAAATGACGAATGATTTTTAAAGGGTTCCCATTTTTAACCTAAAAAAACCTTAAACTTCAATTATTTTTTCATACTATTTAGAACTATTCTAAACATGAAACAGGATTCACAACCATGAACGACTAACAGCACTAGTATTTCTATCAAGTGCACCAAAAATGTATCTCAATATATTTCTATAAAATGTACTTTGTCGTGTACTTCATCATAACAGTCAATGTATCCATTTATATTTTACCCAACTACAAAGAAATTAACTGTGGTTTCACACCGAGAACAGATTAAGCTAATGACTTAGTGTCAGTGTGAGGATAGACTTTGGAGATAATGGCCACTTCCCATAAGAGTGCTTTTCACCAAGGGGGTTATCACCTATGGTAAGAGTGTGTGAGTGCTTTTCACATGCAGTATAGGTCAACGGCATTGGACCATGGACACAGAGGTAACACACTATTAGCGTGCATTACTGGAAATAAATTAGCATGTAATTCTTTGGTTTTATTAAATTATATTTTGGAGGTCCAAAAGTAAAGCTACTATAATTTTAATTGAATGTAAGTGTTAGAATATCATGAATTTATCCAAAAATATTCCATGAGCTGGAATAGTTTCAGAGGGAATATCCACTTCTATATATCCATCTATCTATCTATCTATATATATATATATATATATATATATATATATATATATAGAGAGAGATATATATATATATATATATATATATATATATATATATATATATATATATATATATATATATATATATATATATATATATATATATATATATATATAGACATAGATATAGATATATATATAGAGAGATAGATATAGATATATAGCTAGATATAGTTATATTTATAAATGCAGATATGTATATTTTGAGTGAGATTCTGTTTATCCCCTAGTCATTGAAGATCAAGTCACAGAGTTATGATTGTTCCTCAGGTCTTGATTTCCAACCAGGGGGCTTAAACACAATGAAGCTAGACCCCCCATATTTAATTTCTCTCCCCGCTGATAGCATTTATCAGCAGCATCCTGATAAAAACAAAATATGCAACTTAAGCCTGAGCAGGGCTTAGCCGCCGAGGTGGACCGGATTACCCGGAGACTTGCCAGGACAGGCATCAGATTGTGCTGTCATAAAGGGCCATTAGCCTCTTGGCAAACTGTACCTCAAGCCCAAGATGACAGAGCTTTTCAAGACGGACAGGGGGAAAATATGAAACTTAAATTCATCATGACAGATGTCTCTGTGAAAGGGACCCCCAGAAAGATGGATTTGTTAACACAGAACGAACCTGAAAAGGTTCATTCTTTTCTATTTTGATTTCTATTTGATTCATTTTTTTAAATCAATTTTCCTATCAAATTTCTTCATGAATCAGTTCATATCCATTATTTTCTTCTGGTGTATGTATTTATGTGAAAAGAGAGACAGAACCTCAACACAAAACACAATGGGGTAGACTTGCTGAGTGGCTAGGATTAAATTTAATACAGGATCTTGACAGACATATCCTGGAAGCATGTTGCGCTCCCTGCATTTCCTATAGGATCCAATCTTACATGTTTTTTAAAAATTTTTGGGGGGTACCCATACTACTTTCCTTGTAAATCAATGGCAATCATTTTTTTATTTACAGCATTTCAATCTTATATGGTGTACCATTTTAATGATGCAGTGTTTGACTTAACTATTATTCAGGGGTGCAGATTGAAAGAGGATGATCTTAATTAAAGATACATTTTTACTGACAAATATCTTTATAATAGCCTTTTTATTTCATCCTTTAAGACTAAAACATTGTTTGATGAGCAGACTGACACCTCAGTAAATGGCTAATTGTAAATGGCCTGTACTTATGTTACGAACGTAACTGATCCAAACTCGGTCCAACATTGGCAAGGTTTGGTTTTCAGAGGGTAGTGTAAATAGGGTATTTGTCTCGCCTCTGCTATGTTGCCACTCTCTCTCATATTATGGAGCACCTTAACAACTCTCAGCGTTTATATAGTGAATGTCACCCAACTCTGCATTTCTGTGTCGCCACATAACCAGTCCACCAAACACATTGAACCAGTATTTCAGAAAAAAAAATTATCCAATGGTTTTTACTTGACTAATGCAAAAAAGAAATAAGTCATTCATTGAAATGAAAAAAACAGCACTCAACAAGACCTAAGGTGAAGACCGTATATAGTATGCCAAAAACCTGCAATGTCCCAATCTGTTTAGACTTTGTTTTTATTGATTTGAATTCTTTAGTGTGTAATTTTCCAAATAAGAATATACAATCCAGCTTTCTTTTACTTTAGGTATATTTGGGTAGAGTGACAGGACAGCAGACAGTTGGCTGTCCCTCAGATCCTTATCTTTTTCTCTGACAAGAGCCAGATGAGGGAGATAATCTGCATTATTTAATGAAATAACTGTCTTTTTCCCTTATTCCATCCAAAACCCATTTTCATTTGCAGTGCCCAAAGGCCACATGACAAACAAGGCCTGTATGGCTATAGCTGGGGGAAGGGGGTGCAGACCATCAGGCTAGATGGGCAGTTTTCAGCCGGAGTCATCCTCTGTCTCAGTGGGTGTACTTACTGCGTCTGCCGGCCTGTCCTTTGCCAGAGGGCTTTGTGAAAGGGCAGAAATGTGATGCTTCCACACAACAACAAGTCATGGTGCAGTTAGTCTCCAGTGGCCATGTTGGATCTCCCAGTCTCTGACCTTTTTTTTTTTAAAAGAAAAGACTACAGGCGCCAGGCACAGTGTAACTGCAGTCTCAGGTATGCTGGGCGGACGTTGAGGCCACTTCCCAGGACTCCTCTTGCACCTGAGACTGAGTGACACGGGAACCATGCTATAGCAATACCTTAGGGAGGGGAGCTCAGTGCAAGAAAGAGCGGCATTCATAGTTAAATGCTTCATAAGAGAAGATATGAATGAAACCGATTTTCCAGAAACTTTCAGCCATTCTAATCAGATCATTCAATCTATGCTTAAAAATGGACATGGGGACAGACGTTATTCTATTATCAGAAATGTCTCATCAGCTTAGGAAACCTAAATACCTCACATGTGATCAGTGCTCTTTTAGGTTTGCCAGAAAACAAAGCATCATAGGAACAAATAAACATTTTACAGGAGAATATCTTGTCCCTGGAGTGAAACATGATGGTGGCAGAATATCGCTATGAAAAAAAAAAAAATAACTTTCTTCAGCCAGGAAAAGGAGGTTGATCCTGAGGCGGCAATATAGGCTGGTCCTGCTTTTCACCTTCCAGCAGGGGATTTACACTGGAATGGTCAAGATCAAAGCAGATTAATGTTATACATTTTTCATTTTTGAATTGAGCAGATTCATGATGTAAAAATGCAGCTAATACCAAAGCTAACAATAAACTACTTAACAGGAATATTACTAGTCTGGTTCTGTCACTGGGGACAGTGTGTAAGTGCAAAAATTCAGTGTGAACATAGAAAAAATGCAGAAAGAGATTAGTGTGTTTGAATGGCCCAGTGCAGCATAAAAAACAACAGAAAGTCTGTGGTAAGACCTGAAAATATGCACACAGACACTTGTCATGTGATCCCATCGGCATGAAGTATCAAGTCATTGGGGGCGGAGTCAAAGGCACATCACACATTTTCCTATTTTAATTTGTTCAGTTTTCAAAAGCATAAATAATATTTCTCTCCTTTTAACAATTATTCAAAACTTTCTGTTTTCTGTCGATTTCTAAAGGCCAATGAATGTAACATGAAAAAAATGTGAAAAAACTCCAGTTGACATACCGTATTTTCACGACCATAAGGCGCACCGGACTAAAAGGCGCACTCTCAGTTATGTGTCCCATTTCTGTATTTAACACACACATAAGGCGCACCGGACTATAGGGCGCGTTTTTTATATACAGGTACATGTCCTCTACTACCTTTAAATACCTCTACTGCGTATTTAAAAATACAGCGGGGGCAAAACTGAGTATGACTGTGCTTTATTCATGTATTTATTACAAAGTATTAATCAAACCTGGCAGCTGGCCGTGAGACAGACACATCGCAGATGACACAGCGCTGTGGTCACTCCTAAATTAACTTAAAATCCTGAAACCTGCCGACAGAATATGTTCGCTTTTATTACCGGTATCCTGGTGCCTGCAGCTAAAATTATTTAGATGAAAAACACCTGCCAGCAGCCGCGGTGAACGAAAGGATTTCTCCTGTCGGTGCACCGCTGGAATGTGGGGGTCTGAGCGCCTCCGACAGAAATAGATAATCTGGATGAACTGACTGCAATTATTAAGTTTTCAGGTGGCCTTTCTCACTTAAAAACATATTAAAACTACTTTATTCCAACTGATCACAGCAAATATAGCTGCAAGATTTAGATTATTTAGATGAAAAAACACCTGCCAGCAGCCGCGGTGAAGAGGAGGAGACGCGCCCACAGGCTGCTGTTGAATTAAGTTTTCAGGTAGAAAAATAGAGCGGAAGCAAACCTGAGTATGATTGTGCTTTATTCATGTATTTATTACAAAGTATTAATCAAACCCATCAAAGTCATCATCCTCTGTTATCCTCAGCATTCCTCTGAATAAAACAGCTGCGCTAAATCAGACATGCCAGTTTCCCCTTCTTCGCTGTCAGAGTCACTTTCCGTGCAGCGCAGCTCCTCAGAAATAATGCCGGCTTTTGCGAAAGCTTGAACAACAGAGCCAGCAGACACAGTCCATCTACAATCCATCCGCAAACTGTGGCGTAACTTGCACGGTGCTGCCTTCCATTTATCATGAAACTGTGGTCTCAGTCTGTCATCCATCGCTCCCACGCCGCTCGCAGCCTTACTTTGAACGGCCGCTCCACACCGATGTCGAGCGGTGGAAGTTCCTTTGTCAGACCCCCCGGGATAACGGTGAGCACAGCGTTCATTTGATTCATCTTTTTTTCACATCGGCTGTGAAATGGGCACGCAGCGATGGTGATGCGTGGAAAAAAGCACCTGGTCTCCTCACATACACCTGCCTTTCATCATCTCCTCATTCATCCAGCCTTTTTCATTTGCGTTAATATAATATGTCATCAGAGCGCTGTGTCAGTCTCGCTGTCAGCTCCCAGATCAGCTTCTCTGATTGGTTGATGCGGCGCGTCCAGCAGCAAAACTTAAATTTTTCCATCTGAGCAGCAGCAGCGCGTTGGCGGTGCGTCAGATGCTTAAACGCTCCCGACGCGCTGCACCAAAACGCGCTGCAGGACCTTTTGCTGCACCTATATGCGCGTCAACCATTGACTTTGCATGTAAACTCGCTGCTTCTGCTGCACCTGCTGGGTCCGGTTCACACCGATGTCGAGCGGTTGAACAGCGAGCACAGCGTTAATTTGTTTCCCCATGTTTTTCACATCAGCTGTGAGATGGGCACGCATGTAGTCACATGTTAACAGCGATGGTGAGGAGTGGAAAAAAAACACCTGGTCTCCTTACATTCAGCCACTCTTTCATCATCTCCTCAATGAGGTGGTCTCAAAAGTCGCAGTTACAACACACATAAGGCGCACCGCACCATAGGGCGCACCGCACATTTTGAGGAAAAAAAAAGACGTTTAAGTGCGCCTTATAGTCGTGAAAATACGGTACTTCAATACCTGTGGATGATCCACCATGAGAGCGGTAGTGATATTAGCTCTCTCTCAGTTTTCTCCCAATTTATAAATAAAACTCATATTAAAAGTTTTGGACTTTAAGCTGTTTTTTGATGCCTGTAATGTGCTGCTATGCATTACTACATCCTTATGAGGGATTCTATTTAAACACACTAGAATTAACCCCCAACTCCTCTTCAAGTCTACTTCCTCTTTCCTCTGAGTGTTGTGGCATTGTCATGTACGATGGCTTATGATGATTACAAAATAATTTGAAAATAGAATAAGCACCCTGTGCCTAAGTTTGAGGTTTGTTCTGTCTGTCAACAAGTGACAGCTGCAGAGCAATTTTCATTGTGGTGTGAGTGGTTTTGTGGTAAATGTGCACTCCCATTTATCTAAAATACATCCTAAGCTGTGGCTGCTGCTTCATTATTTGAGTGAGCCGCATGGGTTACAAAGTGCATTTGTTCCCAAATGTAAAATATGTGTAGAGATTTGAATGACTGGAGTGTGTTTGTTTAGAGAAGAGGTCTTTCTAGTGGGTTGGAGTAGTTTGTGTGTCAGTTGGGGGAAGAAAGAACCAAGGATAGAGAAATTCACAGAAAAGATGCCTGTTTACTGAAATTTCTGCATATAAAGTCATGGAAAAATATCTTCGACAACCCTTGTTTGCTTCTGTTTTTTTTTTTTTTTTTTTTTTTTTTTTTTACAGGTATGAATAATATAATAACCACATATATAGATAGAACAAAACCAATACTTTTCTTCTTCTTAGTTTTTCTTTTTCATAAGTGGATAATTTCTAAACCTTTTAATTTCCAGTATGCTTGTCTTTGTTTGTGTTCTTTAAGTCATGTATTTCTTGAAAATATTGAAGCAGCATCTCAATAAAGGCAATCATTTGAAATAGGTTGAAGGTGGTGATCAGTTATAAACAAAGATATTAATTTAACTATTTCCATTACATTTAGATAGTAAATTATTTAATCTTCTTGTAATACAAAACTTTTTAAATATCTAATGTAGAGTTTCGCCATCTCAGTTCTGTTAAGCTATAATTCTTCAGCATGTATCCAAGTAAGAAGAGATAGCTGAAAAGTAAATAATCCTAAACTCTTTTCATATCATGTTTATTTCAATAATTAAAATCAAGCATGAGAAAAACTATATAATGATAATGCATTCTAAAATTACCCTTTAAATTTAAGTTTAGAAGTGTTTTATTATCCTGATCAATTTAGAATTTTGTTAATAATCTCTTCCAGTAGATCAAGTATACACCCTCCTCAACAGATTATCTCAATTAAAAAGGACTTTTTGTTTTCTTTTGGAGCATTTTGTAATGCAAATATTTTAATAGTTGTTTAATGTACATGTTTCCAGATTGGACATTTAATCATGACTATCGTCAAAGCCAGAACTGTTTTATTATACCTCTCCCCCTTCCCCTTCTTCACTTAGTCATGTAAAATTCTGTACATTTAGTAGCTAAAGTTATCAAAATTCAACAAAATCATTTTGTCTATTAAACTATGCTTAGTCTATGCAGGTTTGTAATACATTTGCTGCACCTAATGAGATGATTGAGGTAATATTACCGAGCTTTGAGGTGATTTGTTTTTTTCAATTTGATTGTAATTCATAAGACCTCCATTGTACACGAGATATTTTTTATATGATAATCTTTTATGAGCAGTATGAACAGTAATAAATTAGTTTGAACTGCTATTATGAATTCACTTTCAAAAGTTTTTGTCTCTTTACATTCATCTTTTTGTAGATTTTATTTTATTTTATTTATTTATTTATTTTTCTTAGATTGAACATGACTTCTGCGTTGTCCTGCGCAGCAACTACCCGCCTGAGCAGCCTCAGTTTCCCATAATTCCTCGGTGCGAGTATGAGTCATCACCGAGCAACAACACAGCAGCGCTAACATGTCAGACAAGAAACAGACCGTAGATCTTGGTTTACTGGAGGAGGACGATGAATTTGAAGAATTCCCAGCTGAAGGTAAATATTTTGCGATTCTTTTGTATTTATGGTGTTTTTATGTATTAACAATTAACAGCTTATCTGAAATGTATGGCCTTAAGGCCGCGCGACAGTGACTCAGCTAGGCTAGTATCATCGTTAGCAAGTAGTTATCTTTAACTGGCTAACCGAGCAAGAAACATCTCACTGACACGGTTTTATTTTTCAATTTTAGCAAAATCATCTGAGATCTTTGCTGTTTAATGTCTTAGAGCGAATACCGAACATGTTTCTGCGATACAATATTTTTATTTTACTGAACATCATGTAGCTAACCGCACAGAAGTGTCCCACGACTGTAATTCTACCAGAAACGTGTATGTAATTGAAACTAAAAAGAGAGTTTGAAATGGTTTTGTTTTTGTTAGATTCTGTGAAAAGTTCCGATTCTGAGTAGGAAATATTTCGCAAAAACTGCCTGGTTTTCTGAGACACTAATATTTTTTAAGCAAATGCTGCTGTATATTTTTCAGTTCAGTTATTTCGGTGGTTTGCACAAATTATATTCATAATAATGCCTTCCATTTTACTAAAAGATTAGCTTATATAGAGGCAGTGTAATCCATACCAAAAACAGTATCAAATATTTATCCCAACCTTTTGATTAAACTACCTTATAAAAATATAAGTTTGTCGTCTTTATTATGTTATTTATTTAATGTATCTCGGATTTAGTGTCGGATAGAATTGAATTTCGTTATTCAAGTAGATAAAGCAAAAGAAATTAAATCACCTTAAGGTCAATCCAACAATGCCTAATTAGATTTTTAAATGTAAGAGAGTTGAAACATTAAAATTGCTGTGTTTGTGGGATTAGCACTAAAGAGCAGAGAATGATTAACACCAAAAAATCCTCACCTGAAGACTAGCTGATAGTGACAGCAGCTTTTTCTCTAAGGGTTCAAAATGGAAAATGTACCTAAATGTGAATAATTCTTCTCTGTCAGACTGGACGGGACTGGATGAAGATGAAGATGCTCATGTGTGGGAAGATAACTGGGATGATGATAATGTTGAGGATGATTTCTCAAATCAGCTGAGGTAAAACTAACGCATCACACGACTAAAAGCCTCACTTATTCTAAAGCTCAGTTAAGAAACCCTTGCATGGCACAGTCGATATTAATATTTCGCATGTGCTATAACTCTCCTGTCTCTCTTGAGATGAGAAAGAGATTTAGAAGAAGATCTAAGATGCAGGTCTACTCAATTAACAGAAAATTATTTAGACTTTCACCTTAAATCTCTTTCTATGGTACCTTTATGGGATGCTGAGCCCCCTTCACTCTACAGGAACAGCGTAAAATGAAGTCATTTTTGAAGGCGGGCCATAAATTAAGTCATCATTCACACCAGATGAGAATTAAGTTTTAGATTGCCTTATCTGAAGCTCACCGACGGTGATAAATTGATTGTGATACTAGGAACAAGTTAGGATCAACATAGACATCTTTTTTGCTCTATTTACAAGTTCTGTTGCACTGTTTTCTTAATACCCTGTTTTTCATGTCTTAAATGCAAAAAATTATAGCAGTCCAGGTGATTTCTTTAAGGGAAGCCACTTGAATGTGAATGTAATAAAATAATCAACTTATAATTAATTGTTAATCAGCGGTTTATTAGATTAAAATTGATTCCAACCTATCAATTGTTAACATTCACTTAAGGAATTATTTTTTCAGTGTTGTAGAGTTACCGCCCTACAGAGTGTTCCTTAGCAGGTGGAGCCTCACTGGAATTTGCAGTAGTAATGCCAGAATGGAGGCTTGCTATAACAGAAACATGAATCAAGTCTGGTCTGTGATTATTTCTACTCTTTAATGGCAGACGATCATGCAGAATGAACTTCATGCAGTTTTATTTGTAAATATAAACACTCGATTAACTGCTTAGGTTTTTGACCTTAATATTGCCCTTTTAGCAGCGCTGCATGATGAAGCAGCGTCCATTTCTCTTCCGTGCTCGTATAGGGTGAAGAAACATTTGAGATATGGTAGAAAAAGACATGCTCAGCAATAAGCATAGTAAATTGGGGAAGGCAGCAGATGAGGAAAGATATAATGTTGATCATCTCTAGGCTCCTTTCAGCTGGAAAAAACTTTGATCACTCCATTACTTTTGCTGAAATTCAATTTGAATCTAATCTGATATAATTATAAAAATCTGTTTATATTGATGCTTGAAATCAAGCAATATCACCAATATTTTTGATTTACATGCATGATGTAAACTCTTCTAAAAACCACTTTCTTACTTGAATTTAATACGATCACCTTTCTAAAGCTCATTTTTTTATTATTGGATTATGATTTTGATCTTGTCACCGAAATGTGTGGATGGATGGAAAAAACATTATTTTGATCTCCGCAGGGTTTATGTTAGAGAGTTCTCATTCTCAGATCTGTAATGCTTTCAAGCAGGGCTGTAACTAACTTGCTAATCGAGTAATCTGTTATATTTTTTAACTATCAGAGAGAGAAATGTTCCTTAGAGAAGATTTTTACAGAATTAAACCAGGTGAAACAAAAACTTTTCAACTTAAGGAGTCTCTGTAGAGCATATTGACAGATGAAAAATTGTTTATTTTTAAAGGGAGAATATATATATTTATTATTTACAAATAAGTGGATTGCTTTGTCAGCTAAAGGCATGTTTTAGTCTCTATTCTCCAGTCAATGATTAGTTTACAATTAATTCAATATTTTAATAATAAAGATTAATCTGATTAATTGTTTCAGCCATACTTTTAAGGAGTTCAAACTGTTGATGAATAAGCGCCTATGTTTAGGTTTGAATTCACTTGGGACAGAGTAATAATAATATAACATTATTTAGTTTAGTAACAATAAACGGGACCAAAAAGGTGGTTCTTAAAGGTATTATTATTGTTGTTTAAGGGCACAGCTGCCATCTGTGTGTATAATAATCAAATCCATAGCTGGATGCATTATCTAATATTTATATAGTTCTTTATTTCTCTGCACCTCCATCTCTTAATGGTTCTTACAATCAATAGCAGAGGGTCCTCATGCCCCAACCGCCCACCAGTAATTATCTCTGCTGACTCGATCTCTTATTTTCTTTCTCCTTCCTGCAGAGCGGAGCTGGAAAAACATGGTTACAAGATGGAGACGTCATAATGGATCTCACTATTCACTGTTCAGTGACGTTGGACATTTCTATTTGATTATCGCTGGTTGACCATTTACCAATAGAAGACTTTCAAAGATTCAGATTTGTTTTGTTCTTTTTTTGTAATAAATGATGGTAACGTGTTTGGGGAGAAGAAAGGTTTCTGAGTTATTTATTTATTTATTTTTTTCTATAAAGTTTTCTTAAGTAGTACCTAGTGTGATGCAAAGGATAAATTGGACATCACCTCACATGGTTGATTATCATTATTATTATTATTATTTAATTTGACCCAGTTTTAGGTAGTTGATTAAGGTAAAAACTAAGCACAAAATTAATTAGCTGATATACTGTACATAAAGTAGAGTCATGTCTAAAAAGGATGATCTCCTATAAACACCCTATTCTTTACAATCATATTCTATATATTTACCATGCTACGCAGTTTAGTGATTGATGAGAAGAACTGTATTAATTTTCAGCATCAGTATTCTAACTGATGAGTGTCAAAAAGACACTCTGACAGTCTAACAAAGGAGGAGACAAAAACCCAGACAAGAGGAAACTGAGATGTACATAAACAGCACAAACCCAACAAGTCTATGGCTTTGGTGCATGACAAACAAACATCCAGAGTTAGTTCCTGAGCAGCTCCATAATGCTCATCACCGCCGCCCCCTCTCAGCCCCACAGCGAAGAGCCGAGTCCCTGAAGGAAAGATTATCCACTGCCGTGTTTGTCAGAGGTGGGGAGGGGGTCTCAGCATGGGGCTTGCCATGCCTGGGCCTGCCCCTTGCTGCCAGCCAGGCCCTTCTCTTCCGCTCAACACAGCGGGGACTCTCATACTGAACCAAAGGCCAATTTATCCCTGCCATTCTCCTCCGGCAAAATGATTTCTCTCTGTTTTCACGGCTCTTGGTTGAAAGGTGCCAAGGAGCTGAAATTGATGCTGGTAGGACCATAGTTAGAAGGGCTAGTTCATCCTGAAAACAACTTTCCATACTGCACTAGTATTTGTTCAACATTTATTATCTGGACATGCTTTATAGGCTAGTACTTAATACAACAAATTAAACGGATCAGGTTAGCTTTTGTCTATTAAGGAATATATTGGAAAACATTTAAACCTTTGCGATTTAGGCAAAAGTATGGTAGAAAATTACGCTATCAGCTCAAATTCAAGATAAATCCTTTATTCTGTTTAAAGAAAAACTGCCCAATAACTGTGGTTCTTTGGAAGAATGATTTTAGCTTTTTTTGGTTTATCTTATTGATGGGTTATCAAGCTATAAAGAGCAGACATTTATTTGTATTAAAATATCTCAAGAGAAAGCATTGAGCAAGAAGCACAAAGGTGGAACTATCATGATCAGCGCTAACGTTTATACAGGGCGTTTTTGTTTTGTTTTGTGGAATAGTTCTCTAAGCTCAGGATGGAAAGCAGTAACTGAAAACTTGTTCAGGTATGGACTTCTTATTGACTTATTGTTTGTAAAACTGATGGAAGTAAAAATAATAAGTGGTCCTCCTAATGGTCAGTCATTCTGAAAACCTTCCCATGTAAAATCTAATTAACACTTTCTTTTTCCCCAAGTGTCCTTCCCAAATACAAGAATTCTAGGGTATGACAGGCTCATACTTTGACCTTTTCCATCAGATAACGCTTATTTTGCTAATTGACAAATACACAAAGAGACATTTGCTGGTTATAAACTACTCTAAAACCCTGTGAAAGGGAGGTAAATAGCCAAAATGTTGCATCTTTTAAGGCTAACACTGAGTGAAAGGTTGAATAGCAGTTGATTGATAAATGTTAGGTATACAAGGTTTCTTATTTATGCTGAGTTACTTCGATTTGAATTGTTTTAAGCATATAATCCTAACCTTTAGATGTTAAATATATGTATATATGATTAGCCTAATCTGAGCTAATAAATTAGTATAGTATAGTACAGTAATATATAATTTATAGTGGGAATTTTAATTTATGCTGTACCTGCTGTAAATGCAAGGCAAATGGAAGCATGCAGAAATACATAAAGGTAAATATGATTCTAATAATATATATTTTTTAAATAAAAACAGACATATTGTTTTAGTTACAAAGACTTAGTAAATCTTTCTTAAAATACTCAATACTTGTCAAGTATTATTTTCATGATTTATTTTGCAGAAATTAGCCCAATTATGCCTCCAGTATTAGAAATCCAGAGTAATTCATTTTTAATTAGTCTGATTCTAAACTTTATAACATTGTGCCCCAACAGATGAAAAACAAAAATTTTATTAAATCAACAATCCTAAAGCATATTAAAAAATGATGGTTGTTGGTGTGAACAGGAGGGATCTCCTGTAGCAGTCAGTATTAATTGAGCTGGAAAAGCTTCTGACCAAAAACAGTTTGATGAGGATGCTCAGGGTTGCTTTAATGTGCTTTGTTTTTAAATGAATCACCCTGCGCAAATTCATCTCCACAAGAACAGAACCAGCCTTCTTTTCAGACTAACCAAGCTAAAGTCATTAAAACTCACCCTCTCTACATTTTTACAAATTAGCTCTACACTTTCAGCTTTATTTCCTAAAGATTACAACTCTAGGCTTTTTTCCTCCCATGTCCAAAGACTGAAAAGTCCAAGCATGTTGAGGAGCATCTGACAGTCACTTCATCTCTTCAGAGAAAACACCAAATCCCTGTTTACCTCGAGTTATTATCTCAATTATCTGTATATCACAGCACAACTGCTCTCTTGGGCATGTTACATGCTCCAGCTGCCACTGATACACAAATTATTGAAAGAAATAAACATTGTGTCAAAGCATGCAGCTGAAAATGAAGTAAGGTCTTGTGTTTTGGGGTCTGATTTAGACACACAGGCTGCTCAAATCTGTTTATGCCCATAAAAGTAAGGGCACTGGGCTCAGATAATTATTCGAGGGGCTGGGCAGTCACTCGAGTGAAAAAAAATCGGTAAGTGAGAGGAACAGAGGAGGACCTGTGACCATTTTGTTTCTGCTGAGAGCGTAAGATTGCTCCCTTGTGTTAGAAGCCGTTGTGGGTCTCCACGGGCCTGTCAGCATTCAGCCTCACAAAGATCACCAACCCTGTCAATCTCTCTCCTCTTCCCTCTTATTCAGTTGCGACCTTAATTTTTTGCATCTATTGTAACTGTTGTTGTCCTTGGTGACCTGCATGATTATCATTGGCTTGAATGACTCCTGGTGACTCATATCAAATATTCTCCAAATCATAGGTATCATTTCAATAAAGGACCCTACTGCTGCAGTGAAAGTTTGCATCACTGAGCTCCTAAATACTTCAAACTGATCCTTCTCTTCCAGACTCCTCGATAAGCATTCTCTTATTTGCAAATCGTTTCCACTCGGCCCACGCAGTTCTGAGACCACATGCAAGAGAGCAGCCAATGGAACTGTGGCGAGGACTATTTCATAACACTTCATGTTGGGAGATGGCAGGTCCATTGTTCTCGAGGCCCACAAGCCTGTGGGCGAGAGTCCCTGCTGTGTCTGCACTGAAGAAACACACCAGCCTCTCAGGCTATATTTTCCTTTTCTTTTCTGCAGAGACTGCTCCAGCTCTCTTGCTCTCTCTGTGCTACAGGCCCTAATCTCTCCTCTCTTCACTTCTCCCCTTCCTCTCCGATCCCCTCACCAGTGCGCCGGGGTGAGGATGAAGCTGTCGCTGCACAGCTAGGAAGCATGCAGCTGCTACTATAATAGCCATAATTGCACGTTTCTTTTGTTGGGTTGAAATTAACAGTGGGGCTACAATCCTACTACTAAAACCCCCCAAAAACCACCAAGTAAAGATGGAACGGTGAGGTTTTTTTTTTTTTTTTTACTCAGAAGAGCGTTTACCAGAGAGACTGCCAACCCCATTGCAGAATGGTCCACACCTGCATGCTCGCACCCCCGCTTAAGTAAACACAGATAATAAGGTATAATTACTTTAGAAAATAATAACGAGGAGGAACCCTCAAGACCCCCCCCTCTCTTGGTGACAAAGGGCTGCTTGTTTATTGTGGGGGGTGAAACGGCCACAAAGGACGACGGCGAGTGCCCTATCAAAAGACCTGAGGGCCCTACTGAGAGTCCCGCATAGGAAAGCCATCAGTGTCAGGGGGGACTTGGGCTTTTAAGTCTTTTTTTTACTCTAACTGCCTCAATTAACCAGTATGGATTGACCACAGGCCACTTTTTTTGCTCTATTCATGCTCCAAAAATGATCCTGTGTTGTCTTCAAAGATACAAGATCAGAGGAATCATATAATACGGTTATTAAAAGTAAGATATTTAGATTTGCTATTTACATTTCCACTTTAAAGCAAATAGATTAAAGTTTTCCTGTGGATATTGTCTGAGATAAATGTATAGTTTACTGGGGGAAAAAGGTGAAAAAAGATCCTGATGGTTTACTTAATCAAAGAAATAAGTGGTGGGCTTTTAAAATACAAAAAAATTGCTTTTATTTATAAAACACCAATTCACGACATGTCATCTCTACATCATACAGAAAGATTGATTAAAGATTTTATATGCAAGGAAAACCAGCTGATTACATGAAGTCAATGAGTTAGCAGGATCGAGCATGTGGCAACAACAGACATACGCTTGCATTGTGCCATTGACTCTACAGCAATCCCTCAAGAGCATGTAGCATATGCAACAGACACAAGTTGGAATGAGATTCTCATCATGTGGAAACCTTGTTTAAAAAAGATGTTTAAACTACCAAAGATCAATAAATTTGCAACATGAATAAAATACTACTACTAATAATAATAATTAAAAAAATCAGTCACTGCATAAAAATCCATCACAGAAAAAAAGTTTACAGATCGCCACAAAATATATTCCAACCAAGTGGAAGAAGGTTCTCTGGTCTCAAGAGGCCAAGATTCACAAACTCACAGCCAAAATTGCAGCACACATCATCCCCAAATTAGACCATAGAGGTGGCAGTGTTATGCTGTGGGATCCTTCAAAATTAGCATGAAAGCTGGAGCAAGTTTAAAGGGATATGGAGGGAGAAATGAAGTAACATGCAATGCATTATTTTTTTTTGTAAATGTTAGTAAACCTTAATGCAAACATCAGGCTAATGTTTGGCACTGTATAGTTCTCTGCACATTGTCTAGACTTTAACATGTGCTTACTGTCCACCACCAACCACTAATGATGTTTTGGTAAACCAAAGGTAATCACACTGGGAATTATGCTTATCCACTTACTAGAATGGGGTACAAATATTTCATTCGACCAGGAACCAAGACAGAGGCTGCATAGGATTAGTTTACCTAATCCAAAAGACATGAAAACAAAGGAACACATGAGACCAAAACTGGTTAATTATGAGCTAAATACCATTCAGTTAAACTTTTATCGGTTAATCTTATCAGTTCAGGTTCATTACAACAATAAAGCATAAAGCCAACTAACCGTTTTATTTCTTGTCAAGAAATAGATCTGATTTTTTTTCTTTTACTTGCCACCAACAATTAATCTTTTTCATAGCCCACTATTAAATAGTTAATTGATGTTTTTCTGTTTACACTCTTTGTTCCAAACTTAGGTGATGCTTAGACCAGACAGTCTGATAGATATGTTTCTCTAAACAGATCTTCAGAACAGACTGGCTGTACCTGCTGTGAAATGTTCTGGTTTGTGAAGTTGTCTCTTTGCAGTAGGTCCCTTGGATATTTGCCTTCAGGAAAAAAAAAAAGTGGCACAGCTGCTGGTTCTTCTCCTCACCTTCAAAAACTTTTAAGTTTTCAGCTTAATGTTTACAATGATTAAAGTCAATTTAACGAAACTGGTTCTTCAACCTATCAGTGCACCAATAAAAACTGTACTCTACACACTTTAAGCGATCTCTTTTTTGATCAAATAAAATAACAAAACAAAACTAGCTCTGGATGAGGTCTATCTGCGGACCAAACACTTGCAAGGACTTACTGGTAAGTATTTTAGACAAAGATACATTCAATTTATCTTAAAATGACTTTCAGTGCTTGGATGTAAATTTATCTAATTTCCCTTCGAAGGCCACACTTAATTTCCTAAAAATACCATGGCTTTAAATACCTACATAGTTAAGAAAATTTTATTGTTTATAGACATAGAAATAGAATATGATTTGGATCTTGGAGAAAACTATTAAACCTAGTTAGTCTTATTCAAACTTATTTAAACTCTCTTAGACCATCTGTTGTAAATTTCTCAAGAATGTTAATTTAACATATAAATTGTCCAAATGGGATCTGTTATTTAAAATAACCCTTAAAGTTGACTCAAATAACCATCCCATAACATCAGTTTTCCAGCATACTCATATATATTTTATTTTGCTCACTAATTCTCCTCATGTTAAATCTCTAGTGTGCATCAGACCAGTCTAATGGTGCAACAGTACAAAGCTCTGCAAAGTTAGTTAGCAAATAATTTAAGCCATTCCCTCATTTATTGATGCTTTGATTAATTAAAAGAGCTCTTGTGTGCAAATTCTAACATTGAGAGCTAGTGTATAAAGATAATTAATGCAGACCAATGCATCCCTTAAGGCATGCGCAAATGTAGGAGCAAACACTTGCATACAAACTTGCTAAATCCTTTCAGCTTTAATGTTTGTGCACCAAGCTTTAAGTAGCTTATTATGTAGAAGTTTGTTTGTTGTAATCTTTTTAGACAAGTTTACAAAAATCATCCGTATTTGGCTTCTAAAACTAGAAAGTTTTGTGCAAATTATCTTGGTTTTATGATATAGAGAAAAAATACTGTAGAGATTTGTTAAATGCAACAGACAAGTTAGCAATAAAGTTCTGTAAAGGTTTAATGCATGGTTAAGTTATAGAGTAATGTCCCAAGCCTTGGACACCTTCACATAGGAATATGTAAAGAAATAAAACCTACTAAAACACAGCCATTCTCTTAAACTGGCAGACTAGGAAACAAACACATTATGGAAGAAAAAGCCAGGGGGCCCATAGGGACTCTGGAGGACCTGCTTGTAAATCCTGGATATCCACATCTTATAAAAAACACAGCAAAAACATGGAAAGAGATTCAGAATAAATATGCACTCCTTGATACATGGTGGTGGCTAAATCATACTGTGGGGAGGCTTTTCATCAGTAGGAACAAGGAAAGCTCATTAGAACTAAGTTGGGAGGATGGGTGGAGCTAAAAACAGGGGAATCCTACAAGACATCCTGTGTCAGGTGACAGCAGAGTTGATATTAGGATGGAGGTTCACCTTCCATCGTAATCCAACCCTACACATAATGAAGAAAACATAAAACATAATTCCAGTTATACATTAATGTAATTTTGTCTGTTTGCTGAGATGTCAAATCTTTAAGATAACCAAAACATTTCTTTACAGGGATTCTAGCATTGATTCCATTCAGCATGATCTATTGCCGACCTAAATAAATTAAAAGCAGACAACTGTTGTACATAAAAACTCTCCATTCAATCTGACTGAGACTGAACTCCTTTGAAAAAAAATGACATTTAGTTCATCTTGGCTGAGTTTAACTGACGCAGATTGAGAAAAAAAGTTGTTCTGTGTCTCCTTCGTCTTAGAGTGAAACTAAATCTGAGGCATGAAAAGCATTCACTATTTAAAAGGAATGATCAGTTTACGCCATTATCAAGGCTATTAGAAAACTGATGTCCTCTTAGACTGAATGTTGAGCCACTTTGGTAGAAGATTCCTAAGCTGTGGTTCAAGGAAGCAGCTAAAATGGAAATATCTGACTCCACCTAGTTACACATAGAACTGACAGATACAAAATCTGGGTTGCATTTCAAGCTTTCCTCTAATACCACTAAGTGTTTTTTATGAGTGCCATCGCAGAGCAGCTTAAAGTATGAATAAATTCATGTGAGCATGTGAACAAGACACTGGATAATTCAGACAACGTGGGATCATGCCACAGCCTCACTGTCACTTAAATCCATCCAGATTTTAACCCAGCCTGACGGGGTGGCACACAAGAAGAAACAGATGGACGTGTTTCAGTTGAATCCGATCCCTATGAAAACACAAGACACTGGTTTGAAGTCAGAACAGACTACGACCGCCCGCTCTCTGTAGAACATGGTAAAATATAAGCAGGCAGAATGTTTAAAAATGTATGTTTATATTAAAATGTTTTATTATGTTACATGACATTTACTAAGCTATATGTATGATATTATTATTTATTGGTGAAAAACATAATTAACATGTGTAGTGAAATCGGCAAAATTCAGACTATAGACTTTCTACACTTGTCTATCAGGGTCAAGGGGGAGCTGGTACCCATTTCCAAAGGTGTTTGAAGAAGAGAACAAGTCACCAGTCCATCGCACAATGACACAAAGCCAAAAACCACACAAAACCTTTAATACAAAAAGTATGTCGCTGGTGTCATACATAGCAGCAAGGATTTTAGAGCAGAAACATAAATGCTTGCAAGAAAATCTGACAACCTTAGATTTTCAAAAAATGCAGCCAAACATCAGCAGAAACATAAAATTGTAATTACAGTCATCACAATAGAAGTTTTTGCAGCAACACGTTTACACTGCTTTCATCTATAATCCAAATTCACCATAGATAGATAAAAATACTCTATGCTGGAAAGCTGTTATTGCAAATAAACATATCATTTGTTTTAATGAAAATATATCACTATATAAGAAACAGGAAGAGAAAAAAAATTTTGCAATAAGGATAAAAAAAATCAAACTATTCAGTCAGTATTACATGACAAAAAAATGTATTAGAATGCAAACAAAAGCAATAAAAAGAAATAACGAGCTATAGCTTTTGCTATTATACAAAGCAGGTGGAAATTATGGCAAATCATTAGCTGATATAAAACCTAATAAGATTTCATGTCTATACCAGAGTGTGTTTATATTCAGTCAGAAATATAAGGTTTTTTGTCTTGACCATAACTATGCAACATATGCTTGAATTCTCTAAACTCAGCATAATTAATAATACATAAGTATTATTTTATTTGCATGTTTTTGATATATCTTTGCTAACTGACAAAGTGTATGACCCCTCCACACATCCCTAGTCTATTAAACAGTATATGCTGATCAACTGTGTCAGGAATAGTTTATTTATCTTAAAATAAGCATATTTCATTGCATCTGCAAAGTTTCCTAACAGCACAATCTAAGCTCATCTCTCTGATGATGCAAAAGATGTTATTTAAGAAGTTTTCTGCCCTGAAATTTAGCTTCTAATGAGTTAAAATGATTTGGGGGGAGATTAAATTAAACCTTACAAAGTTAAACGACCCACACTAATGTGGTGACCAAAAAGAAAACTCAATAAACGAGGTAACGGAGTGCCAAGGTTGTAAAATGAAAGCTTTTATTGACTGTGGTAGTGTGGTGACATAAAAGCACAATGTTCTGCTTTATCAGCAAGGATTCATCATTATTAGGAGATGTTGTAATTACTCTATTATCAGAGCTATGTGAGTAATGTAGTGGTGTGTAATCTTTGTTGGTTAAGATCTTTGATTACAAAATGAAGAATTGCATTAAGTAATCCTAAAAAGCACAAGAAATTCCCATTCTTGTTTTGCAGATCAAAAATTCACTTGTTAATTTTAGTTCAGTTTATCTTATGTATACACATATACATAAAAATCTTCATAATACAAGATTTAAAAAAATACAACAGAAAGCAAAAGCACAATTGATAAAATGTTACAATAATGATTTTGAACTTGTTTTAATAAAGGTCATTTTTTAGAACCATTCCTTATTTCATACTAAAAAAGTTGCAGTAAACCAACTTCCAAAGCTGTGTTATTTAGGCTTTAAACATAAATTTCGTGAAAGGCCTAAAAATGTGTTTCTCATCTATTTTACACAGTCCAGTTCTTTTATGAACACAGAGTGTGGATAATAGCAGCTGTAATTAAGGGTCTAATGTAAGATGAACCAGTGTTGCATGTGAGTCATCCTCGTGCCATCATTAAACCATAATGTGCAACCGAGCCAAATGGGCCTGCCAGGATGGCAGCGTGTTTTTAACTGTGACGTTACAAGCAACAACCCCCCCATCCCCCCACCCCCCGCTGAGATTCCTTCCTGTGTGTCCATAACACCTCGCAATTAAGGGAGTTTGCTTGCTATTTGTTGCTCCCAGATTTGAGCCCTGTTCCGAACCCAAACCGAATGCACATTCTTTAGCCATCCACCTGTCCTGCTGCACTTAAAAAGCCCCGGACAGCAAAGAAAGAAAATTAAAGCGGGGGTGGGGTGGGGGCAATTTAAAAGACTTTTCCGCCAGAGCAACAAAGCAGACTTGATGTTATTATCATACATCGTGAATTATGAAGCCCATAAAAATTGTAATTAATCAATCATCAGGCCCCCTCGTGCACTTCTATGAAACCCGACGACTCTGAAGATCGACCTGAGTCGTGTTGACTTATTAGAAATCAATGTTAAGCCCTGATTTATAGGATGATGTGGTTTAGCATGAGTAATTACAGGTTGCAAAATCTGCAGAGAAATGAAACAGTTGCAGGAAAAAGTCAATTAAAGACGACCAACATTGGATAAGACAGAGGAAGTGGACATTAAACGTGGGACAAATTTAACCTTTAGATTTCAGGAAGTCAAACACTTTAAATCTAATGAGTGCAAGGTTAAAATGAAAAGACAAACTGAAGAAATGGTACATCACTTTCATCGCTGTCTCTACATTTCATCACTGTTTCTCTCTGTTTTACACGAACACAATCACAGAAAGACGTCTGGCAATCCTGGGTGGGAGGCCTTGGCCCATGCAGGCACAGTTGACTGGTCCCAGTCCCAACAAGGAAACAATTAATCATGTGTGAGCGGCTGTCTGAGCGGCTGCTCTCTGGACAACAACAACACTCAGCCATTTATCTCCCCTGAAGGCAGGACAGCCAGCATACCACACAGGCATGCACTCATCCTCACATACACCCACACATGTGGAAGAAGAACAAAGACGTATTCTCGAAAACTCTGAAAATAATCCACATTTGCAGCATCAAAGTCCACGTGCAAAGAAATCACATTAATGCAAGCTCATGGACCCATCTGAAAGAGGACAGGAATTACAGACGCTCACAGGTTCTTCCTGATGTGTCATCCTAATCAGAGGGATGCTGTGATGATATATGCACAGCATCTACATTTCTGACATCAAAGACAAACCGACTCATGTTTCCTTCATAAGTCATCTAAAAGAAGTGGAGATTTTTTAAATCACTGGGTCATGTAAGCTCTTCATGACAAAGTTGGGTCTGAACTGCTTTTCACTATTTGAGATATCCTTTCAGTTGCGTCCATTGACTGTTAAGAAAAGCACAATGAGTAAAACACTTAAATTGGTATAGAAATCTGAAAATGTAGGGGTTATTTTCCAAGTTTTTAAAATAAAAAATACTTCATATCCAGCCTGGTTTGTTCTTCTGCACTGCAGAAACGATCTAGAAGTAAGTAAAAAAAAAAATCTTATATTAAGTATATTTACAGTTAATTTGAGCATGTACATAAGAGGATTTGCCAATGGAATGACTAGTATCAGACTTAAAGTAAGATAATTATATAATATTTAATTGAAATAAGACAATGCTAGTATTTTTTCTTATTTTAAATGTAAATTTTCTTGTTCCATTGGCAAAGTGTCTCACTTACCTTCTCAGTTTAACTAAAAATGCACTTATTTTAAGAAAATTGGCTTATTTAGATTAAACAAAATTTTGTCTGAACACAGGTTCTTTAAACCACAGTTTGTAATTCCCAAACCTTATTTTTTATTTCTGAAAGAAACCTATTTCCAGCTTAGATTTTGAAATTAGGATCACCCAATGCTAAAAACAATAAGAATAAAATAAAAATTTTGTAAACCTCAGAATAATCTTTGTGAGGAAGAAATCGGCCCACCCATCATTCATGCGAGAATCCGCCCCGTTTGTGAGCGATCCCAGATTGATGTTTCACTCTTTGTTGTGAGCTACATGAAAACAAAATGGGAAGACTGACATATTTTGTTTTGAACTTTTCTAAAATGATTGAGCAAAGTTGAGTTGACAGTCATTTTTGTCAGGAAATGTAGTCCTCTTTAATTTGGCAGAAAAGGTTAAGAGTGAGTCAAAGCAGACAGAACTTGGTGAAACGAAATAGGAAATTTGTCATTTATTCCTTATTGCTGCATCTGCCTCAGACAGGGAGCAGGTTTGTTAGCGTATGCGTGTGGATGTGTGTTTTAGTATGTGCAATCCGAGCATATAGCAAAACATTTATGGTGATTTGAAAGTGAGTGTCTGTTTTGTAAATTGCTGTAAGCCTGTGTGGATCTGCATATGTGTGTGCGTACGCTGCATGTCCCCCAGGGTGGAAAAAAAAAACAGTCTAAAACCCAAGAGAAGCAAACAAAGAAGCCGGTGTGTGTTTCAGGATGAGGAATCTGGATGGCATCAGAAGAGCTGGGCAGATTAGTCGTGACACAGGTTACTCCCAAGGTCCCTGGCGAGAAACACATTGTTGCAGTTTGTAGTTGAGAAAAAGCTTTGAAGCAGCACTGCTGTGTTGTCATACAGTTGGGTTGTTTCCATCATGCCAACCCACCACTGATTTAAAACAAGATTAGGTATTACAGACTGGCGAAACACTGACGAAATTGTTGCACATGAATTAACTAGTTAAGGTTTTCACAACCTTTGGAAGCCCTCCCTTAATTCTTTTATAATTCCTCTATGATGCCAGAAGGTTGGTTTGGTTTGCTAACAGTTGAGGCAAATCTTCAGAGAAGTTTCTTAGTAGACCTAGGCTAAAAAACAAAAAAAAAACAACAAAAAGACTTTATTTAACAAAATATTGACAATAAAATGGTAATTAATTAGATTTTTTTTGTTGGCAATATGGCTCACTGCCAGGTCGGCCTTTCATTATGGGGTGGCATCATGAGAAGAGAAAAAGAATAAACGTTTTGTGACTGACAACCCTTATTTGGGGTGCAACTGATTTTTATTTATCAAATATTTATTCATTAAATTATTATTATTATTTATTTATTTTTTTTACATCTGAATACATACAAACATTTAGGGTGTATTCACACCAGAAGTGTCATGTGCTCCCCTTGTTGTTGTTGGTCTGGACCAAAACAATTTTTTTTTTTTTTGTTTTTCATCTGGTCCAGTTTGCATTTAAATTTTTACTTTATGCAGTAGCAAAGCCAAACATGTGGCGATCACTATTCCCAATGGTCAGAATTATAAATACGACAGTATATGGAGGAAAACCACTATGGCAGTCCTGCACAAAGCACCTCTGTTTTGTATCTATACTGTTATTAAAGCTGCAGAAACATTGGGTGTCAAGAACACCTTATTCAATGTAGATTTCAAGTAGTGTTGCCCCGATGCCATTTTTTGGCCCCGATACCCGATACCTGGCTATACAGTATCGGCCGATACCGATACCATAATAATGTAAATAATTGCCATCATGGCTTTGTCAAGCTGCTGCCTACCTTTGTGAAGCAGAAAAAAATCTAATACAAAGTGAATCCAGTAGAACTTTTTAATAAAAAGTTCTACTGGATAATACAAATAAAACGTTTTTATTGCCTACCAGGAGTGGATGACAATAGTTGAATAAACTTATGGCTCTCAAAATGGTATCTGTGCCCTATTTGTTGGTACTCGCCGATACCGATACCACCGTTTTAGGGCAGTATCGGGGCCCCGTCCGATACTGGTATCGGTATAGGTGAAACACTAATTTCAAGACTTTATTTTGTGGCATTGTTGGAGAATTTATCCTTCGAAGTCAAGGAAGAGGCACTACTTGGATACAGTCTTGCTAAGCAAAAGGTATGATTGTGATAATACGTTTGCTACTGCAGTGGTTTGCTGAGTCCAAAGAGTCTCATGCTTTTTGTTGGAAAGATTAAAGGTATAGTGGAGGATGTTCTTTTTCCATTTGGATAATCAAAACAAATGGTCCTCCTAATTGTCAATCATTCTGGTGATATGGTTACGTGAGGCTGTCCTACATGCTTGTCCCCATTTTCCCTCACCGGTGGTAAGTCTGACTTGGTGGAAAAATTGCAAATCTTCGTTTGGAAAGTAAGCTTGTATGAGCGATGCAAACAGTAACTTTTACACAGAGCATGCACGAGGACAAATGTATTTGTGTGTGCTCTTGCACTAGTTTAATAGTTGTTCCCTCTCGGAAGTAGGTACACGGTTGTGCATGTACACCCAAAGGTTCATAGAAATACCCCTGAATCCAACCGGATGTGCTTAGATGCAGGCACTTCTGCAGCATTTGTTCCCTGTTCTGGATCTAAGGTGAAGTAGTGAAGACTTCTATATATGGCTATACTTTTACAACCTTCTCCTAAGAAGAGGAAAACTATGTAGTTGTACATAAACCCATCTTTACAACTCTAATATGTTTATGATGAAACTTAGGTCCCTTAGGTAGAACTTGTTTCCTTCATCCACCTGGAGTTTAACGTACCAAAAAAAGGTAGGAGTTTTTCAAATACAATCCATTGAACATCTAAAATGTGGAACTACTATTGTCTAGCCTTCTCCACTTAGCAAAACTAATGAAAATCAAAGTTAAACTTTACAACTCAAGTGGTTTGTCTGATAAGAATAAAATGGAGTGAATTGTATGATCTGGTTGAACTGTAAAGTGCCTTGGATTGACATGTGTTGTGAATTTGGCGCTATATAAATAAACTGAATTGAATTGAATTGAAATTGAATTGAATTGAACCAAATAAAACTTTGGCATTTTGAATCAACAACATGAGTGCTTTAAAAAGTTATACCTTTCAGCAGGATGAATGATATGAACACATTAAATCACATCTTATACCCTAAAACTTCCTGCAACAACTTGAACTTCACTTAAGTCATTTAGACAAATGCGACCATCCTCCCCTCCTCTCTCTCCTTCCAGCCTCAGTCCAGGTGGCAGGCTGGCAGGAAGAGGAACAGGAAAGGACTGAAAAGATTTGCCGCTGCTCTCTTTCCCCTTCAAAGACGAAAGCCCCTGAGATAATTCCCCACAATGCTTCTGCACGGAGGCCCCTGTGATCAGCGGTTATGAGAAAGTGCAGGAACTTGACAGTCGACGGAAAAGGCAAAAAAAAAAAAAAATGTGGGTAGCCCTTTTTTTAACCATTGATTCCCTAAAACTGGTTGTTCTGCTTTTGCAAAGAAGCATCTGGGTTCATTTATCCCAAGCCAGGCATCCTGTAGGACCCCTTTGCCCTCTCACGTTGCAGGATCTGAGCGGACCCCAGTATGGTTTCTTGTTGCTCACTAGTCGATCTGGACCATCTCAAATCTCATGTCTCTTCACCAGGCGTTCTAGATACCCCAAAGGAGGGTTAGTGTGGCTCTCCATCCAAGCTAAGAGACAAATTCAACAGATTAATTCAGGAGCTACATAGAAGCTGTGATGCCTTCAGGCTTGAGAGAATTTCAAGGAAGATGGAAAAAAGATGAAGCGTGCAGGAAAGACAAAACTTACGGTGACTGTGGCCAAAGCTGATTTTCTACACACACACAGATTGCTTCATATGAATAACAAATGCACAGCATGCAGGAATTTAGAACAAAATATGGGTATAGAGTAAATATCTGCCCGAGAAATGCTTTCATGAGTCCCAGACTTGCAGGTGAGGGGTCTGTCCGGCTCTATGTTCCGATACACCCGTCCTCTTTCCTCTCTGTGCCAAATGTCAGTCCGGGTTATCGGGCTTTACAGCTGAATGGAAGCAGAGTAAGTCTGGCTTGTTACTTAAAGTAACTGAGAAGTTATTCAAACACCCAGTTATTATGGTGTAAACAAAGGAGGCCTGTCACACGCGATTACAGATATGGTGTTTACAAGAATGCCACTTCAATGCACTCCATGTTATGTGTGCTGATTAAGAATAGTATATGACAACCTGATTTGGCTAAAGTAAGTAGATTATTATAAGTAATGTTTCATTGTGAGTCAGACATCACAGCAAGGAGAGACGACTCTATTAATCAGTTAATGGGCTCTGTATATTATTTATGAAGGAAGATAATATATGTTTTTTTTTATAGAGCACTAGAAATGCTTAAACAGTTCAGTTTGGCAGATTTCTGCATATTACATTGAGAGTGATTTCATAAAACGTTGTCACATAATTCTTCTTCTCACCACCTTCCCTCTCTTTATGCAGAACAGATTTCTGTCTGAGTCACGCTGCCCCGTCTGTCTGCTGTGTGGTTTTGGTGACACTTGGGTGAGTAAAACGGTTTATGGGTTGCGCAAAGGAGCGTTTTCATACCACGCTCGCGTTTTCAGAAATCTTGAAGTAATGACGACACTGGCGTTAGACCCCGTGCTCGGGTGGAACTTGGTTAATTAGAGGGGAAGTGAAGTGGTTCCAATCAAGTGGTGGCAGGTTTGCAGCTGCACTGTCCGTCAGCAGGATTGCTGAAGTGTCCTTAAGCAGAATACGGTAATAGGGGAACAAAAAAGCATAACTGCATTTGAAGTGTGGGTAAGTTCAAGATCTTTTATCCGGACCAAAAAGGGCTGGTTTGCTTCAGGAAAGGCGAATCATTTATTAATATGAATGGGATATAAAATCTCTTATTACAAAACCCAAAAGGTTTTAGAGCTACACTTATTTTGGCCTGGTCCTCATACTTAATTTGTTCTTACAGCAAAATATTACTGAGCAATTTTCAAACTTAAGTACACACATATTTGGACATGACATTCAGCTCATGAACGTATCTAAATCTAAAAAGTAATGCAACTTCTCATTCATAGCACTGATGCTACATTCAGACCGCATGCAGCAGACGCAGGAAAAACTGCGTGCTGCTTCATTTTTGATGCTTGTGCACAGTAAGGTCACATGCGCGTTTAGAGCAGCTTTGATGCTCCTGAAGCGTGTCCAGTAAAGTGTGTCCAGATGCGTCTGCTACTCTTTTCTTCAATGGCAGAGAGCGGCTATGCTATATTTGCTGTGATCAGTGGGTAAAAAGTAGTTTTAATATGTTTTAAGTGAGAAAGTCTACCTCAAAACATCATCTGTGCAGTCAGTTCATCAAGATTACGATCCTGCCTTCAAATATTATTTAGCTGTCTGAACCACTCACTACCCCATACCAGCGGTGCGCTGTCACTGGGAGTCTCGTTAAACAGCAGCCCTGTCACCTCTTTGCTTATTTCCGGTACTGGCTGGATGGTGTTTTTCATGTACATAATCCAAACTGCAGGCACCAGAATAATAAAATCTAAAATATTTTGCTGGCAGGTTTATAAGTTAATTTAGGCTTTAATAAACAGTTTCAGAGGAGTGATCATATCAATCTGCATTAGCAGTGCTATCTGTCAACCTACCAGCTCCCAGATCAGCTTCTCTGATTGGTTGTCTGGCACATCAAGCAGCAAGTTTCCTTTTTTTCTACTCCAGCAGCTGCTGCTTCTGAAGTGTGTCAGATGCTTAAAAGCTTGTAAGGTGCTGCTTTGGCTGCTTAGACGCGTTGCTCCTGCTGCTCAAAACGCCCTGCAGGACCATGTGCTGCACCTTGATGTGTGTCAACCATTGATTTTGCATGTAAACTAGATGCTTCTGCAGCATGTGGTCTAAGCGTAACATGACTCATCATGTCCTGTTGCAGAACACAAAACATATAACTCCACTATAGATGCTGAAGAAACTTGGTTGACCATGCTGATGATGTTAAGGGTATAGTAGAGGATTTTTCGCATTTTGAAAAGACCCGCCCTCCCCACTTTAAAAAAAATTGCACATGCAAAACCCTGTACCCGCTCCCAAGAGGGAATGACTATTAAACATGTGCAAGAGTATGCAGGAGCCCATTTCTCCTTGTGCACACTCTGTTTGACAGTTGCTGTTTGCATCGCTCATACAAGCTTACTTTCCAAAAGAACATTTGCAATTTTTCAACTATGTCAGACTCACCACTGGTAAGTGAAAATGGGGACGGGCACATAGGACGGCCTTACTTAAACATATCACCAGCATGATTGACAATTAGGACGACCACTCATTTTGATGAACATCTTCCACAATACTTTTAAGGTTGCAGCATCATTGTAGACTTAAAAGACTTCTAGAGAATGTTCTTCCTGACCACATGTCAGTTCATACCTGCATTTAGAAGGCTTAGAACTCAGTTTGACAACCGATGATTTAGGGTCATTTTCTATAATCTACTCAAAGGTTACTATAAGTAAGTGGGACATTTTATAAATTCATATTGACCACAGGTTGGTCTAAATATTTTAATTTGATTAAGGAGTCAGTGGCTCAATCAGCTGTGATAAATGGGATCAATAGAAATATGTTGTGAGAATATATGTATATATTAGTATTATTATTTTTTATAGCTTTCGATGAAATTCTACAGAATTTTCAATTCTTTAAGCCATTGTGTAAATCACCATGATTAATCAAACATACTTAGTTCCTGTCTTTAAGACTTTGGGGTAAAATGTATAAAACATGAAAGAATCAGCAATGATCTGGTTTCATAGGTTTGCAAACCTTGTTAAACAACCCTTTAATACCAAAACATTCCATCTTTTTAAACTAATATCTGTCACTAATTAAAGCCAACCAATAAAGAAATTAAACAAAGTTTACCTGTTCTAGCTGGTTTAAAATATCAAGATCAAAATTGGATGCATACATATAGCAGTAACTACCCCATGAATGTTTTTTTTTTTCTGTTTGTTGTCTGACATAAATATTTCAGATAGCTGATCAAATGTCAACCTACTGTAATAACTGACGAGGATACTCGATACTCAGAAGGCAACAGCTAGCATCAGCTTCATTGATGATTTCTAAAATTCATGTTTTATGATGTTGTGCATGAATATTCTGTTTAAGGCTTTAAAAAAGGGGAAGGAAAATAAGAAAAAAAATACACAGAAATAAAATCATAGTATTCATGCATCATGAAATAAAATATAACTGCTGATAATAGTATGGTTTTGACATGAAAACCTCAAGGGATTTAAAACTGACTTTTAAAACTTCCCTGTTTGATATATAAAAAACAGCTAGACAGAGGAATCACCTTTGCTGACAGGGCACTGAAAGGCTTTTTACTTTTTCCAACAACCTACTTGTGTAATGCTACACCACACCAAACGCAAATACAACTACTTTTTCTTGTGGTTTGCCTAACTTAACATTTTCCCTGTCTCTCACAAACCATCATCAAAGACAACCTGGTGAAATTCTGCTCTGCTGTCTCCTCCTCATTGTCAAATAGTAGGAGCATCCTTCCACATGCCGGTTCCTCTTGCAAGTCACAGTACATTGCTGTAAAAGGCCCTTGGTCCACCAGATCCACTCCCAGTACCACTACCTACTCCAGGAGCTGTGTCAGGATGATGGCCTCTTCTAGTTGCACTTCTGTCTGTCCCAGATGCAGTATAAGCAGCTGGTTTACTGTTGCAGTGAGAGAGATTAGCCTCTAGATTGTGACTAAACAAAGCATTGTCTCCATCACTCTAAGTGACAACTACATCCATTTGGTTAAAAAGGAGGAGTTTTTAAAGCCAGCAAAATGTTTCTTTGCTCCATCCACACATTATGCCCCCTTTTTTGCCCCCGCTTATCGCCCAGTTTGCACCGTTTGCATCCCTTAAAACATTTTCTTCATGTCTTTAACCATTGATTTGCTCTTGAGCACTGTGCATTGTGAAGACATGCAAATCAGGTCAGGCAAACAGATCAGTAAAGGGCAGGCAGGCTCAAAGGTCCAAATACAGAAACGGATCAGGATCAGGCAATAAGACCACTATTAGAAATGATAGAAAACTCTCTATACCACAGGCTCAAAAATAATCTGGCGCTGACGACTGGGAGCACACAGTTTAAATAGAAGCAGGAAGATCAGATGAGAGGCAATGAACAATTGGGCAGAATTGGACGGAGCTTCATGCTTCCTGCAATGAGTAAGGTTCTATTCAGATAACTTTGGCAGACAGAAGATAGCAATAGTGGTGTGCAAGCTCTATACTGAAGTCAGCCCTTCTGGTGTAATATTGATGAATTACATTATTATTAAATTGTATTATTAGCATGCTTGTTCTTTTTTTTTAGTATTTCATTTAAAATCAATGTTAGATGTGATTAAAGTAAAACTAAAAGTCATCATAAACGTCAAACATACATGAATTGCACTTCCAGTTAGTTGTACTGCAAATACTTTAAAGTATTTAAGAACTGAGTTTCTTGTACACTTTTGTAACTCTTTTATTGTATGCTTTAAAATGATATTATGAAGACCTAGCCCACTGAGAATACTTGAGTGGCGGAAAAACAGGACAGGGTCTCTTTTTTTCAGGTAAAAATGCCTCACAAATCTGAATCTCATTACCATGTCATGAATACATCCTTTGGAATCCATTAAGCATTCCCTGACAAAAACTACAATAAGAATTCACATTCAATCGAAAAAATAGAGAAAAGGATGGAGAATAAAGACCCAGCCAGAGCATTACTGTAAAGCTGTTTTAGCTCTTTCAGTCCACTTTAAGCAAGTCAAAAAAAAGAAAAAAGAACAGAGAAAAGATGTGATTGACTGACAGATGATAGCAATAAAAGTAGGAACAAACTGGCCATTTTACTGCGGTAGGGGCATTTGAGAAGGGGTTATTAACTTGTCAGCATTTCAAACTGAGACGCAACTTTTTCTCCTCCAGAAAACACATCTCCATTTAATGTTACTTTTATTAGAAAGTCTTAACAACCTTTTGACCCGTGAGGTCCTCCATTATTGGCTGTTAAAAGGGACTCGCAGGTCATCGGTGCAATCCCGGAGTGCCCTATTAATCATTTGTTTAGACCTAGATTCTAAGCTTAGTGTTTAGCATGGGTTAAAAATAGGAGAAGGAGGCAGGCTAGGACAACCGTCCGCCGATCATCCTTCAAGCTGTCAAGACGCGTGGGTCCTTGGGGATGCAAACAGGAGAGACCTGAGGCAAAGGAAGTTCAAAGGTCACAAGGTTTAATAAGACTCGCTTGTTTTTTATTGGCTGACACGATTTCTGCTGGTTTCATTGCTAAAAATAGGGACTAAACTTGACAAGCAGGCATCATTTAACTGGGAGTAATTTATAAAGAATCCCAAACAATACATGGCTCCATGTCTAAGCTGCTTTTGCATGCCTTAAAGGGAAGTTTTCAGTTCATGAATAACACACCGGCACAGCAAATTCTACTACATGCTTTCCACACTAAATGCCAGCAGCAAGCAAGTTGTTTGTTCGCAAGACTGACAGTAATGGGAAATAAATGCCACCGGATCGAATCATTAATCTTGTCAAATATTGTCGTACGACAGCAGAAAATACAGGTGTGAAGATTACATCGGCTGATAAAATATTACTTTCAGTCATTTTTCCAATAAGCGATGGGCCCTGCGCTGTCAATATTTGGAGGGGATGCGAAGTATGCCCTGGTGAAGGCCATTTTGTGAGGAGCAGAGAGCCTGCTGGGAAAAATACAGTGGTTCATGCTGGGTCTCCGGGAAGCTGAAAAGCCACCAGCAAAAAGCTATGAATTATTTTGAGCACAAAATACATTTTCTTTGAAGACTGTCGGGCCATTAGAGGCCTTTTGCTCCCTTTTAAATTGTTTTTATGCTGTGAGTAATGTTAACCTTTGCTTTTGTAGTCATGAAATTCTCTCTCTAGCTTTTCCCTTTGTGCACAAAAACACGGACTGGCTGGAAAAGCTGGAAATAGAGTCCAGGAACTATTTACTGCAAAGAGAGAAAAGTGTTGAGAAAACCTAGTGGTTTTATACTCATTTTATTTCTTTAAAGAAGTCGGATGTATTTTATTTTTCCTTTTTTGTAGTTTTGTATAACAGAGCACCAGAAAGCAGTGCCGAGTTTTAAAGTCAGAAGAGAGGAAGGTACGGTTTTCTAAATGTTAAATAAAAATGTCAAAAGTTTATCATGTATTTTATATTCAGCCCTCTTTTCAATTGTCACCTTGAAATGTGAGTACATAGCAGTCAACATAACTGACAAGTTGGGCAAGAAAATCTGTAATCCAAGTAGCTGGCAAGAAGCCCAAGTTACTCTGGGAAATCAGTTTACCAGGAAAACTATTACTCATGCACACAAACCTGTTCTATAGAAAAAATGCAAGAATTAAGCCATTGTTGCAGCAAAAACAAAATTCAAGATATGATTTTACAAAGAGTTCTAAATAAAATGAAGAACATTATGGACAACACTGAGCATTGTCTTCTGAAGATTGCAAAACACCAACAGATTGTCTTTAGCAAAAGACTTTTCCAAAAACCTACAGATCGGTTCAGAAGATCCTTCTTGCCAACTGCTATCAACATCTACACCAACTCGTTGAAAAAAAATATACATATATATATAAGTTACTATAACATCTAATTGCCCTGTGGTATTAGTACATTATTTGTTATTTAAATTAAAATGAAAAAGAACGAAGTGTCCCTGTACAGTTTGGACCAACATTGCACTTACTGACTAACATGAAAAATGTTACATGTGGACAAAACCTACTATTGTACATCAGCCTGAACATACAGTGCCTATCAGGAAGATGGCAACAGAACCATTATGTTGTGGGGATTCTTTCAATCCACAGGGGTCAGCACCCACAGAGGTTGGAAAGTTAAACAAAGGTAAATCCAAGGCATATAATACAACCCATCTGTTTTCAAACATTCAACTGTTATTTAATTAAAGGTATAGAGGAGGATGTTCTTTTTCGATTTGGATCATCAAAATAAGTGGTCCTCCTAATTGTCAATCATTCTGGTGATATGCTTACATAAGGCCGTCCTACGAGCTCGTTGCCATTTTCTCTTACCAGTTGTGAGTCTGACAGAGGAAAAATTGCAAATCTTCCTTTGAAAAGTAAGCTTGTATGTGCGATGCAAACAGCAACTTTTAAATAGAGCTTGCATGAGGAGAAATGGGCTTGTGAATGCTCTCACACATGTTTAATAGGAATTCCCTCTAGGAAGCAGGCACAGGGTTGTATATGTGCATTTTTTTAAGTGTAGAGGGCGGGTCTTTTCAGAAATTCACAAAATCTCCACTATAGCTTCAATCTAAAGAATACTTTAACAAAAACTTGGGAATCATCAAATGGTGTGACGGGCCTTTGTGTTCTTTTGGGCCGTAGATGAATAATTTCTCAAATTTTGGTGTCCTGTAAAGGTTAACTAATGTTCCATGTTTTTTTTCATTTTTAGTATAATGACTCCTATATTGGTTCACTGCAGTTTCAAAGCCTTAGAAATCACTTACTATACACTATGCCATTATGTGGCATAGTATTATTATTTATTTTTCATTGGATACTTCATGTTTACATACTGGTTCTATTTAAGTGATTGGCTGAGCGTACAGGTCTTTAGGTTATCAATAAAAAAATGATAAATTATATGGTTGGACAAATATATTGTCACCTGGCATATTTAGTCTGATTACATTTGTTTCTATAAACAAATAAAATCATTATTCAAAAGCAATTTGAATGTATTTAAGATATTTTTATCTAATGTTAATATTTCACATGCAGATTTAAGTAAAAAAAATTCAAAGCAATAAACATAGGTGCAAATAAAGTTGTATATGTTGTATACACTTTCTTTAATAACATTGAGCACTATTTTAATTTATGTTCATCATTTTGTTTCTTAGGCTTAAAGATTTTCATTATGTTTGTATTTCTATGGATGGACTTTGGGTCAGTTTGTCTCTGCCAGTTTGTACCTCTACTTTGCACCTATATGTTGAGGTTTTGTTGCTTTGTTCTTCCATATCATAGAAACCAATCCCTTTATTTAGCCATAGCTTTTTCCATTTATTTATTTGGCTCGCTAGTTAAGTATGCTGATGAATTAAAAATGACATAAAAAGAAATGTACTAAAATCTGAATTATACTTTATGGTTTAGTAACCCACAAATATGTGGTTTGCAGAAACGACATTTCTTAACTTATACTCTAAGTAGATTACAGAGAATTACTTTAATTCATCAGATATCAAAGTGGGAAAGAAATATCCACAGGGAAATTTGCAATGATGCTGTAAGACAAACCTCCTGGCCTATAGCTTAATTTTGCACCTACATAAGTCAATAGATGATGTATCCTTTTAACATTTATGGATATTATTTAAGGATTATTTAAGCAATATTTTGCATGATGTAATCAAATCTATACCTATGTGTTTCTGGTGTAAAACGCACAGAAATATGGCTGCACAAGACACATCAAACCATCCAGAACCTTTTCAGGTGTTTCCTCTTTTATAGAAGCGCCCCTAATTTCCCCACTTACCACTCCCCCATCAACACCACCCTTATTTTTTTTAACATTAATATGTATGCATTTAATGATACATAATGATGGGTAATAAAATGTTAGGGGTAAGTCAAAAAAAAAAAAGATTAAAAGAAAAAATACGTGTTACCATGGTAACTGACTAGGCTTATACAAAGAGCAAAGTGCACATGGCTGTGTAGTTTCATGTTATTACATTTGCTTGAAGGTGTATGTGCGTGTTGTCAATGGAAGTGAGTAGTGGGGGTTTGTAATTGGAAAAGGAGAAAGAGCAAAGTGCGCACACATACACACATGCATGCACGCACTGTAATTGCCCATGCTATTCAGGAGCACTCCGCTGCATTGTGCGGCTTTGGAGCAGGATAAATGGCGGCCATGGCATCAGGGTAAATCTATTAGGAACCCATGGCCCTGGCTTTGTATCTAAACCTCATTTTGGCTCCATGGAAAAGAAGTCATTTAATACACTTCCTCTCACCCAAACACTTTTTAGACCCTAGTTAAATCCATTATATACTGTATTTTTAGAACATTTAAATCAGTGAAGGTCTGACAATACCCCTGCGGCGACGCGCTGATCTCCTTATGATCAAAGGATTTTATGAGACAAATAGTCAAATAGGCGGCTGTGCAGGCATACATGTTGTGATCCTAATACTTAGAGGCATATCTACACAAATTAGAAAATCATTGAAAAGTTCATTAACTTCTCTAAGTACATTAAAAAAAGAAAATGTGTGAAACTGAGTTTGTTTCTTTGAAATTTGAACACATTTCTTTCAAGAAATTAGCCGCAAACTCCCCCTCAGAAAAAAATAAAAAGAAGGGATTTTAATTTTAACTTACACTTACTTACTGAAAACCAACATTTCCTTCTCAGAAAACCAGAACAGCTGCTGACTTGACAACTGTCCAGCAAAAAAGTCTTTAGAAATTAGACTCACAAGGCTTGAACTGCATCTGGAGTCTCTGTGTTTCTAGGATGCTGGCTCATTATGCTGACTTTGTTCTTTTATTTCCATCCTGAACCAGAGAAAACATTAGAGGCATAGAATAAATAATAAAAAGCGATGTCTGCAAGAACTTACTGTCCTGGATGTTTGAGATGAGTATCCGCTCGAATACAACCAAATTAACTAATTGCATTACCACCATAGTCATCACATTCTGCAGAGGCCCGTTAAATCTGTTCCTGTCATCACCAAGTATGTCCACACACCTGAATATTTATTTACGTCAGGTGTGTCAGGTTTGTGGAGGCAGGGAAACAACCTAAAACATGTTCCCTGCCTATATAGGCAGGCCAGGAAGCTCAGAGGAACAGGACTGAAGACTTTTGGGCCACATTCACACCGCAGTCAAATGAGACCCATATCTTTATGCCCATGTGAATCCTACCCTTTTTAATGGCAGCCTGAATGGATCAATTCTGATCCAAGAATTCTGATTAGAGGCACTATTATGTGCGTGTTGCTAAATCAGATACGTGTCAGAATATTTTCGAAGCCCATGCAGTCTGAAAAGTCATGCCACAAGTCTGATAAAGATCTAACTTATGAGCAACACTAAATTGTTCAGATTTAAGCAAAAAATTAGAATTAAGCATCAGAATGTTCCTAGTGAGGGTAGTTTTGGACAAGACCGTTTCCTTGGAGAGCCCAACCAGTCCTTTCAGGTGAAAGTGGGCTTTATATTTTCATTTCAGGAGGCAGAGTAGAGAGGCCAAACCTTTGTTACTTGTAGTCTAAAGAGAAGATTCCACTGTTTCTGATGATTTAGGGTCTTGTCTCATCTGCTGGTGTTGGTCCCCTATCAAGTCTAAAGTTAAGGTAGCCACCTATATTTAGAGCACTTCCCACTCTCTTACACTGGCAACATTTATGGAGATGTTGATTTCAATTTCAAAAGTACAAATACCAAGTTTAATCAGAATGGTATATGACTGAAAAACTGGTATTATTTAAAACCCAAATAACATCTAAGTAGTTTTTATGAAGAAGGTTAGAAACTCTAGTTTCCAGCTATAGACTAAAGCCATCCGGACCTAAACGGAGGCACAGACTGATTGCCTCCATAACGAGCCGCAAAAATTTACACATTGCACCAAATTCCTGTGACAAAAATACTTTTATTTCTTAATCTTTCTACATATTTGAATATTTGTAATTAGAATATATGATTGTATCTTAAAAAGTTGTTCAATATATAAGTAATACCTTTTTAAATGAATTGAAAAGAAGACTTTTTCCATGATATCTAATATATATATAAAAAAAGCACATGTATAAGAGTGAATTGGAACTCTTGTGGGAAAGTAAATTAAATAAACAACTACATATCACAGCAATTATAGTAAAAATAGGGTATAAAATAAGAAAAAAACGAAACACCCCGGAAGGCTAATATCCTCACCAAGCATGTTTGATCACATGCCAGTATCTCTGTAAACAATAGGATTCTGTTAAGTGGCATATATTTGCAGGCGATGCGCCTACTGCTGTTTCTGCGAGGTGGGATTTCATTTCAGCGAGGTGAGTCGGTGGTAATAGAATTTAGCAGGGGGTCACATTGCACTGGACTCCATCTGGATGCTGTCTGTGCAAAAAACATTTTTTTACTTATTTTAGTGGTTTGGTGTGTTGTTTGTCATGTCCTGATGCAAACAGTAGAAATACATTTGCCTGCCTTCACCATTTTTGTGACTGTGTAAATCAGTGAATATAGCCACAGTCATAACAATCTGTTATGTGGAAATTACACTCTTGTATTGTCAGCGAGACAGAAAGATAGGTGTAACAGGAGAGAGTGAAAGCAAGGTTGGTCTTTCGAGGGAGGATTAGACTTCGCTTTAGAGGTGATATGCAGAACTAATGGATTTTTCAGTTTTGTTAATTTATGCCATTCACCACCTCTTTCTCTGATCCTGCTTCGGATATTCATTCCCCTTAATAGCTTCCCCAATTTGATCTGTCTTTATTTATCTGTCTTCTTGTCTGCTTTTCTACTCCTAACATCTGCTCAAGTGTGAAGAATACCCACTTTTCCTTCAGAGACTCTTAGAGGTTTGATAAAAGGGGGGAAAAATCTTTGTTAAGGGAGCGTGCTGAGGAAATAGCAGTCTGCTGGTTACAGTGGGCATCTGAGCTTGGACTGCCAAGTGTCTGATGCTGCAAAACTAAACTGCTACAGAGAGCTTATACTCACCTGCTTGTGTGCATATATATATATATGCATGATCTTGCTGTGTGGAAGCTGTGAATAAAAAGTTGGTATTAATGTGCATCATATGTAAAGGTTCCATTGTCACCATTTTTTTATTTTTTATTTAATAGTGTTGGTTTCTAATGCAGACACATGCACATTTCTGGTGTGCTGGCAGTGGTCTTCCTGTTTCTCCTTGCACAGAGGTTGGAGATAGTGGTCCTACTGCTGGGTTGTTGTCCTCCTCCACGTCTCCTGGTGTCCTGGTAGCGCCTCCAGCCTCTGGACATTACACTGACAGACACAGAAAACCTCACCATTACTTGCATTGATGTGCCATCCTGGATGGGCCGTACTACCTGAGTCGCTTGTGTTGATTGAAGAGTCCATTTGATTCCACCGTGAGTGTTAAAGCACCACCAACCTTCAAAAGAGACCAAAACACCATCCAGGAAGCATAGGCAGTGAGAAGTGATCTGTGGTTCCAACCTCCTGTCTTGTGTGTCTTGCTAATTGCCAATAATTTCCCCCTGCTGTCCATTCCATTTGCACAACAACATGTGAAATTGATGCTTCCTAGTTGGACAGTTTGATTTCAGAAAAGTTTGATTTAATTGGAGTTATATTGCATTGTTTACATGTTCCCTTTATTTTTGATAAAAGTTTAATATAAAGTAAAATTTTACCCACAACTATAAATTTCACACAATTTCTAGATCCTGACAGACTTGGAGGAGTTGTTTGTTTTCCAGGCTAAACTTAAATACTGAATTGGATTGCATTTATTCCTTTGTAAAGATTCCGATTCAAAATCAGTTTATGGATCCCTGCAGGGAAATTATTTGGCCCAATTCATTATGACATAAGAGGAAAATTATAAAGTTGCGTCATAGATATATGTATAAAGCAAAATTATAGTGAAATTAAAAATAAGAAAGTAGGTACATCTTTTAGAAAATAATTGTACCTGTCCAATTAATATAATACACACATTAGCTCAAGTGTCTTGTGGGCAAATATTTGACAGACAATCCACTCAGCTGGGTCCTCAATTAACCACAGTTCGAGTTATATATTCTAAATGACCTGAAACACTTTGTCACTGAGCTGTCCTGCAGCTCAGTGACAGGAGCTGTTGGCTTCAGCTGCTTACCCACACGGCTGGCATGGGGTGACTATCATGGACTATGATTCTAGTCCCTGAAAGTCAGCTACTGCAGGCACGTCCTATTCTTATCTGTCAAGCAGCCTTCCCAACATACAACAGCATATATTAAACATTTTAGACTGTAGAGCCAACTCTACCCTGTATTACGTAAAATATTTTTATAATTTCCTTCTTTCATTCATCATCATTCCATCATTGCAAAATTTAGAAATATCTTATCCAGGGGTAACGCATTTGTTACTTCAAGGCTGGACTATTGTGATCCTTTACTATCAGGAAGTCCACAAATTGTACTTAAAAGCCTTCAATTGATCCAAAATGCTGCAGCCAGAGTTGTGATGAAAATTAAAAAGAAAGATCATGCATCTCTTATTCTTGCTTCTCTTTATTTGCTTTGTGATAAATCGAGAATAGAATAGAATTTGAAATCCTTCTTCTCACATACAAAGCCTTAAATGGCAAAACTCCATCCTATATCAGAGATCTGATTATTCATTATGTACCTAACAGAACCCTTTAGTCTCAATCTGCAGGTTTACTAGTGGTTCCTAGAATTTCTAAAAAGTAGAATGGGGGCAACTTTTTTAGTTATCAGGCTTCTATCCTGTAGAACCAACTACCAGTTTTAGTCCGTGAGGCAGACACCCTGTCTAATTTTAAGGCAAAGCTTAAAACTTTACGTTTTGATCAAGCCTATAGTTAGAGTGGCTCAGGTTCTCCCGACCTATCTCTATAGTTCTGCTGCTATAGGCTTAGACTGGAGTATATAGGGAACACTTTACATCCCTCTGCTTCATTTTTTCTCTATTCTCCCATTCTGCTTGATTTGTTAGTTCAACCTCTAAATTTATGCTGTCTCTGCTTTTTCTCATCATAGTTGGTCATCGTTTGGTCTGTCTCTCTTTGGCTGTGACACCATCCTGGAGAAAAATATCAGCTGTGCTGCTGCCATCAACTCCTTTGTTTATAAAGTTGGAGCTTGGTCTGTTTTTCAGTGTAGTCCTGTTTCTCTTACTATGACAAACTGTATGTACTCTCTTTCATTCTCTGACATAGGAGCTAGCCCGGAGCTCAACTAGCTGTGTGATTCCTATGGAGGGGGCTGACAGTTACCTTTTGTATCTCTGCTTCTTTCTGTATATCTGCTTCTGTGTCCTTGAACCTCAGTCGGCCTCGCAGATGAGCATTCATGCTGAGCCTAGTTCTCCTGGAGGGTTATTCCTGTTAAAAGGGAGTTTTCCTCTCCACTGTCACTACAAGCATGCTTAGTGTGGGGGATTGCTTTCGAGTCAATGAGTCGAAGCAATCAGCTGGTTTTCCTTACATTGACAACCTTGAACCAATCTGACTGTATGAATGTTCTCTGTAAAGTGCCTTGAGATGACATGTGTTGTGTATTGGCGCT
This sequence comes from Cyprinodon tularosa, assembly GCF_016077235.1. Taxonomy (NCBI): domain Eukaryota; kingdom Metazoa; phylum Chordata; class Actinopteri; order Cyprinodontiformes; family Cyprinodontidae; genus Cyprinodon; species Cyprinodon tularosa. The sequence goes on from NW_024038961.1 coordinate 232,197, forward strand.
ATATAAATAAACTGAATTGAACTGAATTAACTTTTTTTTTTTACAAGATCAGTCTTTCTTAAAGGTAGACATTCTGATATATGCTAGTCTCCACTTCCTCTCATACAGTAGGTGGGGTCGTTTTATTACCACCAAATATGTTCAAGTTGAAATTGGCCCATCCAGTCTCCTACTGAGCAGTTCATGCAAATTTAAAGTTCATCCCAATCTGCAGCTGTTTAAGGACAGCTGTGGAATCATGCCATAGCAGTTGATGGTTGGGAGATCCTTTTGACTAAATTGATTATGGAGGGTTTTGCTAGGGTTGCATCTAGTTAGCAAGAACATTGATTTTCCTTATGTGATGGTTATCATTTTGCACTGCTAACCAACCATCATGAGCTTTAACCCCAAGTTCTGACTGGTGCATGGAACATGATCTCCCCTAATGCCCCCTGGATCTTGTCTGTACTCTCCGCATCTAAACGTAGGCCCAATGTCTCAGCCATTAACAGCCATCTCAGTTACAGTAGAATGTTGATTAGCCATGTCTGGAAAAGCACAGACATGATGATCAGTTTACATGTAAATGATGCGGTAGAAGGAAGATGAAAAAAGTGGGACATAAATCCTACTGTTTTTGCTGAAGGTTTATCTTATATACTGTAGCCTGCTTATTGAGTATTTTTCCAGTCTGTCTCTGCGTAGTCCTCCCCCACCCCTCTCTGAGGTATAAATTTAAAGTATATTACCTGCAGCTCGATGGAATGATGGCTGTTAGGGAGTTTTTGTAATATTCCAGCAGCGTTAAAGGCGGCGGTCTTGGCTTTGTTTTTAACATCTGATTCACAGCCACTGCAGTGTGCTTTTGTTTCTCCTTCCCCTTGCCTGCCATTAGCAACGCTGCACGTTAAAAAATTACCTACTTAGTTAATAAAATAATTAGTCTCACCTCAGAAGTAATTCGATCTGATTTTTTTCCCTCTGTACCTCTTTTTTCCAGACTGTTTTTCTTCTTCTTCCTTTGTATGATTGTGAACATAACCAACTTAGAGCTCAGTTAAAACTGCAGCGATTACTAACATTGAATTCATCAAACTCAAAACTTTGGTTTCATGAATTCTATCAAAACAGTTTCATCAGTTATTGGAAAATATGAAATACACACAAAAAATGACAAGTGCCTACAAAATGTATTAGTAACATAATTAATTACAATGAGCAGAAAATGCAATCATCACACCGCCTTCTCACATCACTAACGCCACACTCCCCTTAGAAATTGAAATAGTTTTAATAGATGGATGCTTGGGGGACCTCTCATTAGCTCTGACCCATCCTGTAATTATCAGATCCATTTGTAAAATTCATAATGGACATATGGGAAGCAGGGCCTAAATAAAGGCTGGACTGTGTGGTCCAGTTATTCATAGGGGAACAGTTCCAATGAGACTGAGAGAAAGAGATGAGAGAGGGAGAAACAGTTCTCACCAACAAGAGGAACAGTGAGAGCAGGTATTAAAGTAATTGATTTATGTTTCAATTTCTATACAATTTTGACATGTGGTGTACATGACCCATCACTCAAAATATTCTATAAATTTAAAAATGTACATACATTGTATAAAATACCATGATTTCTTCTACCCCTACATGCTAGCTTTAGTTACCGATAATAAGCTGATCAATTTCTCGGTTGAAGCAGTTAAGGTTACCAATATTTTTGTCTGCTAGTTGTCAGAGTAATTCGAGTTTATTCACTTAATGAGGTATACATGAACTAAGCTCTCTTTGACTAAATCTAAGTGGGGTCATGCTCCACAGTAATATAGGGCCTTAAATAAAATGGCCTGAAACGCCATGCAGAGAAGAAGAAGCCATTATTCTAAAAGCATTGTGAGAATACCAGGTTACAATTTTTGCACATGCACTGCATGATTTACTGCAATAATGACTGGTGCACTTTACAAAATAGATGACATTATGCAAACTGAAGATTAAATTCAAATATTTAAGCGGCATTCTAAGTCATGCTAAATGTTTCTTTCAAACTGACTATGACTTTGAGTGATCTGGTATGTGAGTTACAAAGAGTGTTGAAAATAACAAATTTGATGCTTTGGATGGCAATCCTACAGGCCTGATCACACTGCATCAGAAAAATTTGTTACTAATGTTAAAGAACATTTTAAATATTTCTAAACATTTTTTTTCTGCAAGATAGAAAATTCAGAATAAGTTTGGTAATTATAACAGTGTTACAGATGAAACGTTTCGTCTGAATTTCTCTCTGTCAAAAAAGGAGGAATACATTTTGTCTCTTTCTGCAGTGTATGTCAATTCTGGTTTTAACTTTATATTGCATTTCAATTCCACTACATTTAACTTATTAGGTCCCTGAATGATTACTTTTTTTAAATAGCACTCAACACTGCAAAACTTGTGCATGGGGCCAGCTGGCCCTCCCCAGTGCTAACAGTGGACCTGCACAGAACCTTTTAAAATGTTTTATTTTCTCACTGTCACACATAGGGAGTTTATGACACTACATATAGAATAACAGGCCTCTGTATAAAAAGCCTGCTTGAATTATGTGTGGTGCGGATTGATGGGTTGTCTAAGTGTGCCGGTTTACCACTGCGTGGCAGTAATTACAATGGAGTCTACAGTTTAATACAATGTTTGAGTAGCTTGTTAGTATAATATAATATTTCATTTCATTAGAGCAATTTAGGCCTTTAATATGTGTTATGCTGTTAATTTAATAGCAAAAAGCGCAATAATCACAAGAGTAGCTGGAGAAATATTTGTACAGGATACAAAGAAAATTTACCACAGCTGATTGAAACAACTGAAGAGAAATTACTCTATTATGTCCACCCTTTCTTTTATATTATACAGCTTATTGTCCTTTAGTGCAGATGTCCCTCTGCTTTTTTTAATAAAAAAACAAACAGGTAAAATACAAACAGCCTGTAACTCTCTTTGATTTAGTTTTAGATTAATTTCCTCCAGATAATTTTTTTTTAAGACACACTGCACCATTAGTTCCTAATGTGCTTCATGAGACACCTGGAATAAAATGCAAGCTCTGTCTCAAACCCAGTAGACGGAGCACCGCTGCTTTGCCAGGACCGATTAAAATCAGACTGTAGCATATTGGGTAACGTTATGGTTTACTTTCATCATGCAGGGTTAACTCTGTGACAGAGGGGATTTAACGCCAGAACTCTGATTTGTTCCCGACCTCATTAGAGCAGTTTATTTTACCTCCAACCATGTTGCCAAACAGAACAAAAGAAACTTAAATTGAAGTCAAGCTGCACACCCTAAGGCACATCATGATTCCCTTACCTATGAGTCAAACCTCTACTCAAGAATAACACCACCTACTGTCGCTGTCATGCTTTCTCGTGCTTATTTTCTTGGTCAGTCATGCACAGTTTTGGGATGTGATGACATTTCATTGTACCAAAGCATCACAATATCTCCCTTTAAAGTTAATGTTGCTTTGCAAAGAGCTGTTCAGCTGCTGTGAACATCTGAGAGCATCATGAAGACCAAGAAGCAGAGCAGACAGGTCACAGAGAAAAGTAGTTGAGGTCAAAGCAGGGTTTGATTATAAATATGACAATGACCGTTCAATAAAGAACCCACCAATACATCTCAGTGCCCTGCAAAAAAGAAGAAGGCAATTATTGAAAGCTAGAAGATGTTTCAGCTGAAACTGAAAATTGACACAATCCATGACACAGAAAACATGAAAGAAGCAGCCATAGTAATACAAAATGACACTAAAACTGACCTTTTTGGTGCACACAAAATGCAAGTGTGTTTTAAAAAGATAACATTGCCCTTTTTTCTAAATAGATTTCCTCTGTGAAACATGGTGATGGCAGAAGCATGCTTAGGGGGTGGTTTAACTTAGCAGGAACATGGAGGCTGGTCAGACTCATACTCATTAGCATACATACCTAGATATTTGTAGATGTAATTTAACCAGAAGTTGATTAAAAAGACATTTATGAGGCTCTACATTGTTTGCCAGGAGTACTTTATTATTCAAAAACGTAATATTGGTTAAAATTGAACTTGAAATTTAATTTCCCATCTTTGTTTTAATAAAAGTTTATATTGCAGAGGGAGCAAGTTTGAAGACATTTCCGTGTCCGATCCCATCAACTTGACGCTATTTTTGACATTTGAATGGAAAAAGCTTCCTGGATATGAAGCAACATGTCTTCAAACTTCGAAACAAAGTCTAGTGGTTTGCTTTTTAGCTTTTTTGGAATTTAGAAAAAGTGCACTATATTACATTATTTTCCATATGAATCTCTGTGATTGTTCATTCTTCTTTGCCTTTTCTAAAAATTGCTTTAAAGCTCTCCTACCAGTCTTTATCCATGCTGGGTCAGATCCTGACGCCTGAAAAATGAGGCAGGCAGTCAAGGCAGCAGAATCAAGCATTAGCTTTGCTGCATGGAGTTAGCCAAGCCTTGTAGCTAAACCAGGACCTAGAAAAAAAAACGAGTGAACTGTCTCCCTCTGTCTTTGGACAGCTGATTAATTTTTATGTTCTGTTTATCAGGTCCAAACGATTTCACCTCCAGCTTCTCTTGGTAAGTTTGCTTTAAGAGATTTCCCTTCCGCTACTGGCCCTGTCAATCAGCCCAAATACAACTTTGACAACAGTTCCTGCCACCTCAGGGTGCACCTCTCCTGCACCCAGAGCTCTCCTATAGTTCTGTATTGCAGAGGAGCTACTGCGCATGTACAACTTTTAACGAGAGTCAATGGGCAAAGATTTTTGTGCCCTAGGGCGGAAATACGTCACCAGTGCAACAAAAAATTAAAACAGCTCTACTCGTCATTACAGATTAAATATTTATGTTGCACATCTAAAAAATATATATAAATATATTTTGAAATATTTTCACTTTAATTATCTTTTGTCTTATTCAAAGTCATTGGGTGGGCGGGGCGGCACCCTAGCACCCTCTATTGGCCAGTCGCCACTGTCTGACTTTTTCTCCAGGGTCTAATCTTCAAAATAGGAAAGACAACCGATCACTTAAAGGAATAGTACACCCAAAACATGATTAGCCTTCATTTTCTACTCACCCCCATGCTGAACAACACCCTGGAGTACTTTTTTGATATCTCAAATGCATCTGGAGATCTGGGAGGCTTCTTGCTGTCTGCTGACATTCAGATAATGGAGGTCTATGGCGCCCGAGGCAGAAAGGTCCATAAAAGTCCACAAAAAACGTGTCAATATTCCTCCATACTGCTCGTCCAATGTATTCCAAGTGTCCTGAGTGGGAAGCATCCAGAATTTACTCGAAACGAAGTCATTTAGAATGTTTTTAGAGCATAAACAGTAGTGTATAGGATTTCCTGAAAGGGCGCACATGCGCGTTCACGACGCTACGGAAGCCGGCAGACCAAACCACCAAGTCCTCAGACATTTTTCTTTCGTTGTTTCTTTCTTTGCACAGGTAAACAGCACATTTCTTCTTCTACGCTTGCATTATTGGAAGAGCAGACGCTGAATGCGCACTTTCATCTGGTTTGGTCTGCCGGCTTCCGTAGCGTCGTGAACGCGCATGTGCGCGCTTTCAGGAAATCCTATACACTACTGTTTATGCTCTAAAAACATTCTAAATGACTTCGTTTCGAGTAAATTCTGGATGCTACCCACTCAGGACACTTGGAATACATTGGACGAGCAGTATGGAGGAATATTGACACGTTTTTTGTGGACTTTTATGGACCTTTCTGTCTCGGGCGCCATGGACCTCCATTATTTGAATGTCAGCAGACAGCAAGAAGCCTCCCAGATCTCCAGATGCATTTGAGATATCAAAAAAGTACTCCAGAGTGTTGTTCAGCATGGGGGTGAGTATAAAATGAAGGCTAATCATGTTTTGGGTGTACTATTCCTTTAAAGTAAGGAGGTGGAAGTGTTTGATTTTCCTAAAAAGGTAATGGGTTTGAGAAACATTTTGGACTAAAGTGATAACTTAAGAGTTGAAAACAACTGAAACTGTGACAAACAAGCCTAAAGTTCACTGTTAGAAAACTAAAATTCACGGCAAGAGATTTTAAACCCCCATAACAAATAAATATATTTGCTTTTTATTATTTTGATCAATTCAAATTAATATAGAAGGTTTTGCATTCTTGCTTCAATAAATAAACTTTCACCTCCAAATGTAATTTTACAATATCAAGGAATTAACTGATTTATGCCTTCTTAATCTATTTAGAAAAAGCAACAAGAGTAAATCGAACTGATGAAGAAAACCTTGTACTCATTAACTTAATCAGGATTCTGCCTTTGCAGCAGTGACAATTTTGCTAATGAGCCATTATGTAAACTAAAATAAAAGTTCAGATATGAACACGCACCTGTTTCCATGACATTTACCAAAGACTTTAGATAGAGTACTAACCTCAGCCCTGACTGCGCTCCTCTTAAATGTGCCCCCAAAGATGTTTTCAAAAAGTCCTTTTTTGTGTTTATGTGAAGGCTGTGACCTCAGCCCATCTACTCTGTTATCCACAAACAAAAATATCGTACGTGGTCCTGCATCCAGATAAGGTTAGGCTTGGAGGTGGAGAGGAAACTAAAGGACACCGATGAAGATGGAGGAGAGGGTGGGTGGCCATGCATATACTGGTGTGTATGTGTGTGTGATTGGCACCATTACTCTGATGCATGGAGGCTTGTAGGTGAAAAAGGGAAGACATTTGTACTCTTTGCTCATTTCACATTTGCCTAATTGATTTAAACAAGTGCATTGCTGGCTTTCTGTAGGTGTGGGAGAGGCGTCAGCGCATTAGGACCGATTTGAAATGCAGCTCACGCGTGTCTCCCCCCTCCGCCCCATGAGAAAACACGGAAGAGTAAAGTGAATTTCATTTTAATTGTTGCGTCGACAGGGTGCAAGATTGCTTCAGGTTATTTATATATGCACATATGTAAATTTTCATATTTTAAAAGGATCAATTAGAGTGACGTTGTCTTGGTGGCAATTAAAAAGGTCTGGTGTTTTTCTGCCTTTCCCAAAGGTTAATAAATATCCCCCCTGTGCCTGTGATGTGTTATTGGACTTGTTCACAAGTGGAAAATTGTATGAAAAACATAACGCACAAACATCAGCTACGGGATTGAGCTACCCTTTCATAAAAAATCAAATAACTTGTGACTGAGATTATAGACTTGTCAAAGTTGCTTTATTGTGACACACTACAGAATTCAGCTTGACTTTTTTCCCCCTCAGCTCTCTCTTTCACTTTGTCATTGGTTTGATTGAACAGGCTCGCCAAAGCAGAAAACTAAAGAGCTCTTGTTCTTTATGACCTATTAAAAAACATTTACAGCCACGGCTTATGTCACATTAAAGCCCCGTTTTACCTTCATATGCAATTGCTGAATCCATTTATTTTTTTCAGTTCATTTTACTGTAAAGCCACTTTTATTTGGTAATAACCCCAGCAGTTCGCATCATAGGTGCAACAACTTTTGCATGTGAAAAATTAATGTGTGATTTGGTGCAACGCTGAGTTCATAAAAACATAACTTGGCACATGTCATCCAATTGCAGCTCAGCCAGAAAATCAAATCCGAGAGAAAAAAAAAGAAAGAGTGCTGAGTGTTGACAGGTCTATAAAAGCTGATAATATAAATGCCACACTCTGAGGGAGCCTGTCTTTTCAAATATTAAATGCTGTATATTTATTGCCTCATTAAAGAATAAAAAAAAAAAATCAACACAGGCTGTCTTCCTTCAGAAGGTAAGTCTAAGCAGCAGTAAATATCACCTTTCTCCTTATTTCCCTCCCTGCCTTCAGAAATAATCCCCCTTTCCCTTTCTCCTCTCTTTCGGCCTGTTTGGTAATAAGAAACAGGTCGCTCTATTGGTTTGTTTTTGTTTCTTCAGTAGGGTTGTAATTTAGGACTCATGTTCAGTGTTTCTCCACTCTGCCGGCTGCAGAGTATCCATAAGCAATAAGAAAAGTCTTTTCCTCTTCAATATGGAGCGTACACATCTTAAACAAGTTCTGCCATGTGTCATTCAAGACTGATTTAAAGGGAACTTAAGGCTCAATCAGAGCTGAATTGGCCTCCGGAGATTGCCATTGACGGAAACAATCTATGATTATTTTTTTTCCCTGGCTTTCTCCAAATTCAAGTAATCATCTATGGTAACTAAAAGATAGAAAATGTGTTGTTTTTTCAGGCTTAACTGAGAAGACTTTGCAGCAAACTGATTCAATGATTAGTTTAATGCACAATAGAGTCCCAAACAAGGTGAAATGACTAATACTTATAGGCTCCAAATGAGCATTGTTCTGTCATTTTTTGTAACACAATTCCTTTAGGGGCATTTAAAACATGTTCTTTATTTACAGTAATTTAATGCATTAGACTAATCTACAAAACTTCATCCATTTAAGTAACCAAATTAACATGGTAAAACATAGTATATAGTTTATTCAAAGAGTGATGTTTATTATGATTATCAGTTCATTGCCATTGAAAACACTATTCAAGGTTAATATCACACCGATGGAAAAGTATATATTAAAACACAAAACAGAAATTAGGGCTGAATGAAAGGATATTTAATACCAGCTTAAAGGTTGGTATTTCAAAAAGGTTTTTATAATATGATGAATTAGCCTCATTGGAAAACATATTCTCAATTGTTACATTTATATTTTATATTCCTTTCATTTTATACATCAAAAGAAGATATTGTTATTTTGATCAATTACTTCAGTTCTTTTAAGAGTTATTTTAATTTGAATATTTGCATTGCTTTGTAGTGTATTAAGAGAAAATGAATAAATTGCTGGGTTTTATAAAATAACAGTCTGCTCAAACAACCACTGGAGCAAAAAATTATTTGCCATATTAGTCATTAAAAAATATGATTAACCCCCTTTCAAAAATAATCCAAAACAAATATTATTTAAAGTTATAGAGGATGATCTTTTATTTCCAGGTGGATCATCTAAATAAGTGGTCTTCCTAATTGTCAATCATTTTGGTGATATGTTCACATAAGGTGGTGCTATGTGCTCGTCCAATTAGCTACCATTTTCTGGCAATGCACACTTTCAGGTGTATATGAGTGGTATTCTATGGTTTCAGACAATCATTGAAGCGCACCTTTCTCACCGCGGTTCTATGTGCCAACAGGGATCAAAGAGTAGTGATCATCTCTCCTAACGGTAAGTTAACTGAGTTTGTTATACAGTCCACTATATTGTCCCCGCTCTATAAACTGATTGAGGGATTTAGGGATTAGGGCATTCGGATACAGTAAGCTTGTATGAGCTATGAGAACAGCAAATCTTAAACAGAACGTGCATGAGGAGAAATGCGCTTGTGCAGGCTCTTGCAAGCGTTTAGTAGTCATTCCATCTTAGGATAGGGTGGCCAGATGTCCGGCTTTAGGGCGGACAGTCCGGATTTTCATTGCACTGTCCAGCGTCCGGCGCTGCACCCAGCCGGACGTGTATTTGTCCTCCTTTACCCCCAGATTCCACATACTCCGTCAGCGCTCCGCCCCGCTCACGTACGGAGTACTTGTCTGTCATGTAAATAAATGAGAGCTGTTCCACATCCTCCGCTCGTCACCGCCCACGTACATCTTCTCCGTCCTTCACCGTCAAAATACGGAGCTGAGCTATTTTTTGCTCCCCTCCGGTCCGTCCAGATCAAGACCCGCTATTGCAATCGCACCAAACAGAAAAAAAAAGAATGTAGAGAAGACCCGGTTTGTCAAATTAAATTATAGTAAAAACAGATCGGTATCTAGAAATTAGAGCATAGTTTGTATATATTCCCAAAAACTAAGAGCAATTAATTAAATAATTGGATGCAGACTATTGGTGCTTCAACAGACCAGGAAGAAGTTGTGAGATTCTAGAGTGAATCTCACAACTTTAAAAGAAAATTCTTATTGCAGGAATGGATGAAGAGATGATGAGTTTGGAAGCAGAGAATAAACAGAGTTCATACAAACTATGTATGATCCTAGTTATCCCTGTTACAAAAATCCACAACAGAAAGAAAATATTTGGGCAGAAACTGAACATCTGCTGGATGATGATGGGGATTTTTTTAATATGTCAGATTAAATTAAGCGTTCACAGGTTTTATACAGGAATGAGGAACTCTAATTTAATGCACTTTTAATGCTATTAGAAATAATTTTAATGCCATCAACAAGTATCATGTACACAAGTTATTAGTTTACATGAAATAAGGAGCTGTAAGCACAGTTCCATGACTCAAGTTTATATATATATATATATATATATATATATATATATATATATATATATATATATATATATATATATATATATATATATATATATATATATATATATATATATATATATATAGATAGATAGATAGATAGATAGATAGATAGATAGATATATAGATAGATATGGATAGATAGATATATAGATAGATATGGATAGATAGAGAACATGGTGAAATCATCTTTACTCTCGACAGGCTGCAGCCATGTCATGAATTCCTCTTTTCCAGCCACTTTTTGCAGTTTGCATCGTCCTATTCTCTAGCTCTTTCTCGAGCTTCTTTTCCAAACAACTGCTTTATGATCAATTGCAGCAGTTCTGCACAAATTAATCGTGTTAAAAGATGGTCACCTTTTAAACACCACAATGTATTAAATAAATTCAAATGCTGGGAACCAATTCTTTTTTACATTTCTTTAATATTTTGTTCTATTCAGCTACACAAGCATCCTCTTTAAACTACTAAGAATTGTGCTATAAATGTGACTTTACCCGATTCTTATGTACACCTTAGTAATTTATTGATATGCCGCACAATGTCCTCCTTTTTGGTGCTATAGAAATGGCCACCCTATCTTAGGAGCGGGTACAGAGTTGTGCATGTGCCTTTTCTTTAAAGTGGAGAGGGCGGGTCTTCTAAAAAATTTGCGAAAATCCTCCACAATACCTTAAAGTTATGTGTCTGATTCTTCAGAATTTAACGTGAGTTACTGCATTTTAACCCATGAGTATTTTCTTCACAACCAATGTGCCAAAAATATCTTATAATGTTATTAAGATCAGGAAATTCTATCAGTGAAAGTCACTGAAATAAGTTAAAGCTAGTGTGTAATAATTACAGGGATATACAGTCAGAAATGTAATATATTATACATAACTATGTTATTTATCATCATCTACGAGCTCAGCCTCTTAACCTTAATATTTGCGTTGCCTTAGAATTTGTTATTTATAATTACATAGGAACAATAGATGACAGTATTAAAATTATCTATGTAAACAAACCTCATCACTTGAGAAGGTAGGTGATGCGGACGTCGTGGAAGACATTTTGTCCCGTAACGCTCGCCGTACTGTTGGGGGGGAGAAGCAGTGGGGGGGAGATGTTCATGTTGCTGCGGTCTGCAGTCTGAACGTTAGATGTCGCTGAAAATTACACACTGTAGCTTTAAGGTAGGAGCTGTTACAAGTCAACAGCCATCATTACTATGCAAACACTTAAAAATTTTGGTATTCTTTGCCAGCAGCAGATATTTCTTCCCAGCAATAGTTTCATCTTGTTTTGACATATATATTAGACTTTACACATATAGATACACTTTTAAGCAAACAAACATATTTCGGTTTTCATGAGGATCAGCTAGTTAAAGGAAAATTCCGGTTTTTAACACTTTTAGCCCATTTTCTGTAGTGTCCAGGATGCATTCGAATGATCGACACCAAAATTTTGACAATTGGTCCTGTCTCTGCTATTTGGCTCATGCAGAATCCCCCCTGGCTGCTTCAGAACGGCTTCCATAGTGCATGTCCGATAATGTCCTTAAAACAACCTTAAACGTTCTTTTTTTTAAATATGCTACTCACCGGGTCGTCAGCGCTGTTCAATGACGTTCCAAAAAAAGTTTCGTGAAGAAAAACCGTTCCTGTCTTGTTTTATTTAGCATTTTGTAAATCCCAGAACTATTTTTTCCGATACATCACAACCGCTTATAAACTTCCGCTTCCCGTTCGAATCTGAAGCGTTGCACACTCCAGACCACTAGTTGGCGACAATGTCTCTATATAGTCCTCCTCAGTATATTCCGGTTCAAAACGGTATCCTCTACCGTCAAACTCAAAGTCCAATATGTCCTCCTCAAGAATCCACCTTTCGTATTCCATTTTCAGAGTTTTTTAAAGTGTTTAACAGAGACGTTAGCACCTCGACGTCGGAGTACACAGAGTGAAGCGAAAAGACTACAACTAAGTGTAAACAGGCCCCATTTCCGTTTCCGGTGGTGGAGGGATATTGACTATTCCAACAGAACTCAATGGGATTTACAAAATGCTAAATAAAACACTACAGGAACGTTTTTTCTTTACGAAACTTTTTTTGGAACGTCATTGAACAGCACTGACGACCCGGTGAGTAGCATATTTAAAAAAAAGAACGTTTAAGGTTGTTTTAAGGACATTATCGGACATGCACAATGGAAGCCATTCTGAAGCAGCCAGGGGGGGATTCTGCATGAGCCAAAAAGCAGAGACAGGACCAATTGTCAAAATTTTGGTGTCGATCATTCGATTTCATCCTGGACACTACAGAAAATGGGCTAAAAGTGTTAAAAACCGGAATTTTCCTTTAATGCTCACATGTTTGCTCTCTGTTTTGATATGACTTATTCTGCTCCTAAAATATTTAATTACAGATTTAAACAGAGCTGGGACCAAAACAGCTTTGACAGCCGTACTTGATGATAAGTTCATTTACTTAGAACATCATAAAATGTAAAAACTTTTGTTTCAGCTGCAGTCAGCAGAAAAAGAAAGAAAGAGGGATCGCATCAGACAGGCTGTCTTTTACTGTCACTGTTATAAGGGTGGACACAACACAGATAATCAAAGTTTGTTTGATTCTCAAAGTTCTGTAAGACACCACATGGTTTGGAAATAATTAAATGTGAAGTGGAGGATTTTCATGATTTTTTTTAAAAGACCGGCCACCTTCACTTAAAAAAAAATGCACATGCACAACCATGTACCCGCTCCCGAGAGGGAACACCTATTAAACGTGCAAGAGCATGCAGGAGCTCATTTCTCCTCATGCATGCTCTGTTTAAAAGTTGCTTTTCTCATAGCTCATACAAGCTTACATGTTTGAACATCCACTCTAACTCCACTATATAGAGCAGGGACTATATAGCGGACTTTGTAGCGAACTCAGTTAACTTACCGTCATCTATTTTGTTAGTTTCTGCTCTCCGGTAGCGACAGCCTATGGTGGCAACAGGCCCTTGTGACAGCAAATCCCATAATGCTTTGCAAGGAGAGCCCTCTGCGCAAAGCATTCTGGGATATCTCTGCCTCTTCTGATACCTTTCTTTTTTTCTCATATACTTCATAGACTCTCTTCATTTTCTGTTACAACCCTCAGCCATTTTCAAAGAACCATGGTAAGAAAAGTGAGCTTCAATGAAACCATAGCTCACCACGATATAAGTGTGCATGTGCACACTTATATCGTAAGGAAGGCCTTACGTAAACAGAATGATTGACAATTAGGAGGACCACTTATTTTGATGATCCACCTGAAGAACATCCTCTACTATACCTTCAAACAAAACAGACACAAAAATGCTTTAATACACAAAATGTAAAGGTTTGACTTAACATAAAAATGACATATAAAGTATAAGAATAACAACAAAGCAGGGATAAGTAGTCAAATGAATGGATAATATTATTTCCTAAGAAGATAATATATAGTAGTTTTAATTAAATATAGTTGTTGTCAACATTAGTGTTTTTATCCACAAAGTTCAATCACAGCAACTTACTATAACCTGGTTTACCTTCACACGTAGGTGGAAAGTTAATCCTTTAACTTCTTCATTCTCTTGCTTCCTTCATCCTTGGTAGTTTTCATTCTTTCTTGCATCTTAAAACAACCTGCATCAATGTGCAATAAAATCATGATGTCGTGTTTGAACCACAACCTGTAAAAAGTGTAATAATTCAGGTAATTGTGTTCCCATAAGCCCATAGAACTTTTCTTTCAAAGTGTAAAATCTCTTACCCTTTATTTGGAAGTGTTTTACACTGTCGCGCCGAGTCCAAGGAGTTTCTTTTTGATGTTAAATACACGTTTTAACCAAGATGGCATTTTCTGTCAACACTTACTGTTTTGGCTACCAGCACTCATATTCAATAAAATAGTAATAGCAGTCAGCACTAAAATAAGTATTTACATACACTTTGCTTCATCCTCGCTTTTAGCTTTTGTCTCATCGTATAATTGTAACCTTCAGTATTTGTCTCGGTGCGTTTCGTGCACACACAGTCAAATGTTTTTCCCGTTCTCTCACTCAGGCACACAGTCCTACAAGTTGCTGAAATTAGTCATTAATGAAACGCTGACTGTGTTCTTGGAGCTTTTTCGGCATTTGTTTTCCATTAGTCGATCTACATCCAGAGGTCTGAGAGCAGGTAGAAAGACATTTTTCCCTCGATGAATAGTAACACTTGGAATATTCCTTGTATATTTGTGGCATGTGTGCCGTTTTCCAATATGATGTCTAGACTTAAATCGGGGTTTAGAGGGGAGGGGTGGAGGAATGGATCGTAGAGAGAGGCCTGAGCTGTGCCAGGTTTGCATCCACATCCACCGTGTATCTGAATAAGCTTTTTATATTACTCCTAACTTAGACCAGATGGCCTGCACACAGTGGGCAGCCGTGCATACATATTGGATCATTGTTATATGTGCATGTTGGTAGTGCGGTGCCTTCAAGCAGTAGCATGCAAACGCAGTGCTTCAGATTTTATGTGAATTTTTGTGTCCTTGCTTGTTTTTTGCCTGTGAGAGCTGAAGTGCAGCTGTGTGGTGTTTGCGGCCTGGGATGCTGTGCCTTTGCATTGACAGCATGCCTCCCCCGCCACCTCTCCCAGCCACCCTTCCCTTCTCCAGTCAGTGGTTTCCAGCTCTCAAAGCAGCAGGCCAGCAGCCAGCAGCCCTCACTGCTCAGCTATGAAATGTACATTTTCTGCCTGCGCTGCCTGTATTTGATCATTTTTCATAGCTTTTGATAAACGGCTTAACGAATGACATAAGACAGCAGGTTTTATGTTACTGAAGGATATTTCTCAGCATATTCAAGTGTTCTTAATATGTGGTGAAATTAAACAATATGTACCTCTGTAAATATTCTGCATGCACAATTGTTCTTTATTTATTCAGTTATGTCTCTGTGCTTTGTAGGGTTCTTTCAATGTTTGCATTTTTCTGGAAAAGTCCACAATTTGACTGGAGTATTTTCCAGATAGGTAAGTGTTTGAAAAAAGAGAATAAGGATAATAAGTGTTTCCCAGGCTTTATTAACTATGCCATCCATCTGTTCAACTCTCCAACCTTCTGTCTATTCATCCATTCATCCATCATACCCTGAAAATTAGTGTTTAAAAAAGATTTTAAAGAAATAAAAAAAAGTAACACTGATTATAGTAATGAGGCTTTAGCAAAAGCTGAGCCTCCCCCATCATCTACTGAAGCAGATTATTGAGATTAAGATGATTAATTGCTAAAAAGTGGAACGCATTAGTTGTAAAACTTTGTTGTGAACCTGCCATCATACCATATCGTTTCACTTTCCCCCCCACCAAAATCAAAGTTCTCCTTTATTCTCCTTTCCCCTAATGTGTTTGTTGTTTTTTTTCTGCAGCTCTGACCACGCCACTGCCAGATGCTCGCAAGATGGGATTATCAGGGAAAACGTTTGCGCCGCATATTTCTCACAAGGGCTCTCTCTGGCCAATTACTGTCTTGATGGAAGCCAGAGATTCTCACCAATTACATGCATTTTTTTTTCTTCCCTCATCCCATGCGTGGACGACAGCCAAAGCCTCTGTTCGCTCTGTCAGTGTAGTGCTTTTTCTGGCACGGGCATTACCGATGTCCGGAGAAGTGTCACATAGAAGCTTAAACTCATGTGTTATACATTCAGGCAAGCACAGGACTTAATGTGCATGGAGAGGGAACGTCACATGTCCCACTTGTTTCTTAAGCACTAAAAATTGCGAATTGGTGGTATTACTCAAATTTTAAAAAGCTACAATTATATGTTTGACTGGCAAACACAGAAATGGGTGGCTGTGCTTCTGGGGAGATGAGAAACCAAAAATTAGGAAAGGCAGGAAGCATCCTTATTGTTTAGTTTTGCATGGAAGGTGTGAAATGTTGAATGAAATCACCAACAGAGGTGGCTCTACATGTTTTTTTTATTCATGTCCATTTTCTCTGTGGTGTATTGTTGGCTTTTGTTAAGCCTTTTATGTATTTATCTATAAATAAAATACATGCCCCAGATATGAAAGTGAAGGTTTTTTCAAGCAGGCTGAGAGAACAAACTTCTCCCTCGCCTTGGACCGCAGTTGTTTTGTTGCTCAGTGTGGTTTTCCAATGTGGCTTTTTCAGACCTCCAATCAAATTTTTTTCATCTGCAGATGAATCCAAATACAGGTTTGAATATGCACAGAGGCTGTAAATGTGAAAAACAAGTGGCTTCTTGACTTTTACGTTTTTGTTCTAGCTTTTTATCTTCATGAGTTTAACCCTCACCAAAGCATCCTAACAGGAAGAGTGAGGCCTAAATCTCAGGATGCCACATGTTGAGATCTCTTTCTCATTTTTTTCCCTTTAACTTCCAATATTTTCCATCTCCCCAGATGTATTCACATAGGTGAAACCCTGCTTGCTAAATTTGCTGTTCCTTAAAAAAAAAGAAATGCCTCCTTTGTTGCAAAAAAAAGAAGAAAACATCAAGTCTTTATTATACATTTTTTAACTTCACGTAGCTTTGTGAAAATGTCATTCTTCAGGTTTTTTTTACCCTCCATGTTTGGGTGTTTCATTTTTTTTTTTTTTATTGGTTATGCTGTCAAGGAAATATCACTCAAATGCAACAAAACAAGACAAAACAGTCTATTAGGTTTTTTGTATTCTTTCATAACTCTTTTTTCAGACCTCAATGAAAATGACAATCCCCCCTGAATAAGTCAATCCTAAAACTCCAACATTTAATCGTTTATTATCAGGCATTATATATTTCGTCCGATGTGATTGGCTTAAAAAAATAAAGGCCTTTCTTCTTTTTGATAATCATTTCAATTCAACTGACTCACTATCTTACTTATTGTCCTGAGGAAATGTTATGAACAAACAATGTTCCCAAACTTCTCTATTCCTATGGTTCATACCATTTTATTGAATAAAGCGGTTGGTATTTTATTATTAATCAATCTCTTTATTTTGTCAATCAATAGACTTGTTGGGCCCTGGTTTAAAGCATTGGATGATTATATAAAAAAAAACCTCTTCTGCTTTAGTAGAGGATTAGATTGATGTAGAAAACTAGAATATCATTTTTTATGCTTTAAAAACCCTGCTTAGAATTACTTTTTTTTTCTTACCCCTTGTACGTAACACAAGAGTCAGGAAGCCCACAATAGCAGCTCTAACTGCATTTTAAAGCAACTCTTGAGTTTTTTCATGATCCCTGAACCCCTTTCCTTTGGAGTTTCCCCGTCCTTTGCTGCAATTCCGAGGAAACAGGATGGCAGTGGCTTGTTTACAGCTGCTCTCTGTAGATCTGTGGTTGCAGGTACTGATAATGGCTGCTAATTTCACAGGCCTTATGGGATCCATCCCCACGGCTAGCGGTCTGCTGTCGCCCCTATGGGACCTTTTAAGTGAGCAAGAAGATGCGAGACAGAAAAAAGTGAGCAGTTGGATCATTAGCTTGTCTTGGCCATGTGCGCTTATCTGCTTGTTTTAATGTTTCCTTCTTAAATGTGAGCTAATCTAAGATTCTCATAGTATGATAACTGTAAGTAAAATTACAATAGATTTATTGTTTATATTACTTTATTAGGAGAAGAAATACAGAAAAAATATAGAACATTATTTTTTTCTTAATGCTGGAGGGCCAAAGTTGTTCAAACTATTGACAAAACAGTATAAAAATGATTTCATATCAATTCAATTTATTGTTTACTTTGATAAATCCATGCATCAAACATTTAATTCATCTGTTTGCTCAAGGACTTATTGTGCAAAATGCTATATATTGTTTTGTTTTATAAGGTGGTTATTCAATAAGGCAATCAGCTGCAGGAGCCGAATTGCCAACTTTAATTTAAAAGTTAGGTCATTAAAAAGGTCAATTAAGTGTCACAACAGAACATTTGTAACCCTTCTCCTGATATGTGGCTACTTTCAGGAAGGTTTGATGTGGATTTATTGAGGAAAACGACCAAAGGAAAGCCTGCATTTGGCATTCTGCTCCTGGAAAAGAGAGAGTATAAAGTACGGCTGCACATTTAATAATTATATCTGAAAATAGGTTCTGAAAGCAGGTTGTGGATTAGTGTATAATAAGATGTACATCATAAACAGAAAGCTGAACTTATTCTCATCCCTCCATAGGACATGAAGCTGTGGATTCAGTACACCGCTGAACACTTAGAATCCACGTGCACTTGCTCACTGTTCACAATGAGGACTGGCTTCATCATCTGTTTCTTTTCCCAGTTTGTTCTACTTTCGTCCAAAAATGCCAAAGTCTACTTCGAAGGAACTAATCAATTAGCTTTTTTAAGTTGAAGGTTATATTGAAATGTGGACATTTTTGTATTGAAACAAAAGTGTTTATTGTAATTCTCTTTTGGATTCTGCACAATAAATTTCCAACACATGCCTCGTGTACCAGGTTGTCTAAGTCTAGCCAAAAATAAGTTATTACAACTTTCAGCGTTAAAGTCGAGATTCACAGCAAGCACCAAAGATCCCATTTTTTTTCTTCTGCTTTACCTTCTCTCTTTGCTCTTCATCTTTTTTCAACCCAGCTCCCCCTTGTCACCCTCTCTCGTTTTACACTCCATCCCCCTCTTCCCTCCTCCTCCCTGTGTCTCTGTCGCTCTCCCAACATGTCATTAAGTCTAACCTCTCCGGCGGTGTCAAAGCTGAGCAGGTCGCCTTGAATGGGAAGATAGAGACAGAAGCAGATGGAGACAAGCCATCATCTATGTGCTTGTTTTGGGCCCCTCCGATGTTCTTTGTGTCTTGTCCTTGCTTTACAGGCCCAAATGTCAGCCTCTTGCCTGATTTCATAAACACCTCATGCAGTCTTGTCACTCCCCCCCGTCTCTGCTGTGTTTACCTCACCAAGCAGACATCTTGGTGCTGCTAGTAACAAAAACTCCCCTCACAAACTCCACAGACACATTAAAGGCGGCATCATGGCAGAGCGCAAACTGTGAAATCACTCCCCAAACATTGTAAACTTTAAGCGTCACACTTGTTTTCCCTTTCAGATGATTCTCTTCTTCCTTTCTTTTTCAAGTCAGGAGGGAAGATCTGTGCAGATATGAACAGATGCAAAATTGTCTGTTAGAGCACTTTCACCCAAAGCTAGATCTTTATTTTCTCATTGGACACATTGGGTAGCATGCAACCTCTCTGAACATGTCTGTAAAGCAAACATTGCCATCTAGTGGGAGGAAGATCTGAAATCTTTAACTGACTCTTGTCCTACGAGAAAGAAAATCTATCTGACATAAACTGGATTTATAAAACATACATAAACATGCAGTTATTCAAAGCTTCACCTCTACAAGCTTTACGGGCTCGTCTGATAAAGAGAGAACCATGAAGGTCATAAAAATTGTTTGTGGTCTGCATGGAATTTCCTCACATATCTAGGGTCTATTTTTAATTTGTTACCTTCTTTTTCTATTCTCTTGCTCTCTTTTTTTTAACACTTCCTTCACCTCATAAAGGCAGTTAATTAAACTCCCTGAGATAGCTGGAGTCACATGGTGGGAAAAAAGTAGAGGCTGAAACCAGTTTACTTCTCCCTGTGGAGCCATGGTTGGAGAGGAAAGCTGCTGATTAGCCGGCACTGTTTGTCAAGAATTCCTCTTGACCTGTCCCGTTTCTCTTCACTTGAGTTTTTCTGGTGATAATATCTGCATGGATGACTACAGGACAGGGTTTGATGCGGGTGATTCTGCTGCCTCTAAATTACACCTCTTGTTTCTTGCTCAGGTTGCAAGGAGCAGCACGATTCATCAGGTCAGCTTCTACTTCAACGGCAAACAACATGAGGCTGATTAAAATGATCTAGAGCACCTCGACCGACTGAGATCGGGCTCCAAAGGTCAAAGAAGGTGGAGGGGGAGAAAAATAACTCTCTATATCAATGTATTTAGTTGGTTAAAAAAAAAAATTAAGACTTTTGTCACATAAAACAGGGCTGACTAAGTCCTGGCCTGCAGACACTGGTCTGTTTTTAACATAATGGAATTATGTGTGTTTATGTGGTAAATGCTTGGCTAAAACCTTTTCCCCTCCTACCAGGTGGTATTTAAATAAGTATGCTAGCTTCCACCCAACATTAACACTGTGTAGAATGATGTATGCCTCTTAAATCTTCTTAGTGTTGTTACTTTACAATAACAAAACTGTAATGTGGGGTTTGTCTGGATGTTTCAACTTAAAGGGAAATGTTTATACCCGCCATCTTTTTAAATTCTTGGGAAGAGATGGCCAGATTTGCCTATTCTATCTAATTAAAATTGCTGGAGAGGGCTGGAAAGTTTTCTGTTAGAACCAAGTGTCATTTTTTTTCCATGACTAGTTTGTATTCTGGTCCCTCCATCTTCCAGGAATCTCTGACTAGCCTTCCTGTCTCTGATTATGATTCCCGCAGCATGATGGTGCCACTATGATGTTTCACTGTAGGGGTATTACTGTATGTCGGTTGGTCTGCCGTGTCTTTTGCATGCCTTGTGAAGAACTGCTAACAGCACTTGCCCATATAGACATCTAACTCTTGGAATATTGTAAACTCACCCTGTTTTAAATGTCTTAACAGCTATATTCCTGACCTGTTTGCTGAGTTGTTTGGTCTTGGAGATCATGATTGTAAAAATGGTTTCTGTTTCCTATTCCTTTCTTTGGCCTTCTTACTTACCCCCACCACCACACGCACACTTATTTCTTCCTTTCTCTCTTTCTTTCCTCTAGACTCCTTCTCTACACAGCTTTAAGAAACCTTTATGACCTCTCTGCACATGGCACTGGGCCACTAGTGTAACTTTATGATGCTATCTGAAGTCTTATCAGGGGTGTGGAGCCAACCCAACCCAGGCCAAGAGCCTCTTAGCTTTGTAGGGTGTTCCCACCATGGGCAACCAAGCCTCAGTTTGGCTCACCCCATGATAGCTTAGAGCCAGCCAGACATCCATAGCCACCACCCATCCCACCCTCCGCTCCCTGAGTCATTAAGTCCCCCTTCTGGGAGCACAAGTGCTTAGACCCATGTACTACTGCCTGGCCCCGCAAACATATACTTTACGCACGTCTGCTTGTAGTATTTGCATATTCTGTAGCAGTTTTCTAATACACTAAGGCATTCAAATATTAACCAGACAAGCATGTGCACAGGCATTTTAACTCTGATTAAATCCTTATGCGCAACTGGGCCACTGTTTGCCTTTGACACAGCATTACAGTTAACGGCTGCAAAAAACTACATATGCATCACACAGAGTTTTGTAAAAAAGACTAATTTAATTGGCCTAGTTGGAATTTGTGGATGGTCATGGGTGCATCTTATTCAATGGTTATGTTGAGCTTTTGATGTATTTAACCTTAATAGAATGAAGAGTCAATGACAACATGGTCAGTTTGTTGCAGTAAGTTGCTGTCATTTGATGCTTAGCAATATTAATGACCAATGAGTGCAGAATACAATATTAGTTGAAATCCTTTATGCAGACTTCTAAGGCTCACTAAGCATGTCACCTTCTGTCCACCATTTTTGAAAATGGTGAATTCCTGGCCTGGCCTGCAGATAAATATTTAGGTAATCAAACGTAAAATGAAATAATTCGTAGAATAAAGGTAAACAATCAGATAACCGTGTGGTATCTGTAATTTACATACACTATAAGACCTGTGCCACCCCTTTCTACAATCACAGGTTTGGACACTCACACCGCAGCCCACTATCTACAGCTGGTTCACTCAGTTACCATCTATGTTTAGCAGAAAGTATTTCCATGTACATTGTTTTCTTTTATTTAGTTTCAAAATTCTCTTTTGAAACAAGAACTATTAGGGTTTTTTTCAAAATCAAGAAATCACCTAAATAACAACTTTATAACATGACGAATAAGCAAAATGATCTCAAAAAACAACATATAAGGACTCATTTTGACGAAATTCAATAAAAGATGACATTTGAAATACTTTGCATTTATTAGCCTTAGAAACATTACAGCCATTTCTAAGGCTTCAGGACTCCACCAAACCTCACTGGGAACCAGGCTCGGACTGGTAATCAGTGATACGACTTGTCCTGTCCTGGTAATCTTTGATACGGCCTGTCCTGTCCTATGACAGTAAATAAATCAAGGAACTCAAGAAGTAACACAATGTTAACTACTCAAATGATGCATGCAGTATATATAGCCCTTCCTTGTCATGCACATCCTTGTGACGGTTGGCATATGGTGCAGTTTCTATTTCCTTGCAACAAACTAAATTATATGAAAACTAAAACGCATTCTTTAAACCAATCTACAATGTCCCTCTTATATTTGTCGAATTTATGTTAGAATATTTTGCAAAAATATGTTGCAGTGCATGATGGGATTTTGCATCTGTTTACATTATTCCATTTCATTCCCCAAATGCCACCTAGACTGGCAGTGAATGCTTATACACCACTGAACTTTCATGTATTCATTCTTAAAGAACCTCCCGTCAGCCTCTATATTGTATTGTTTTATGTTGGTGTTTATAAAACACTCGGGCTTACGTTGTAGACCTAGTATTTGTGAGTGGGTGTCTGGCTGGTTCTGTGCAAGTGTGGACGTAACGCGGCAGTAGTCATTGGCGCCTCCGTGTTAATAACCAAGGCAAAAACCGCATTATAAAAGTCTTGGTTATGGTTGTCGTGTGATGCTTGAAGATAGACCGGTTAATCCACAATGTGTATTTGTATTGTGTTTCACATTTCAGACGCACGCCTATGACTGTGCTTCTATACAGGGGGTGCATAAGTGGGCCAGTGTAGATGGAAAAATGCCAGGGCTGAAAATCATTCCAAGTCAGATCCTGTTGGGAACCACTATCCAGCACTGGTAAAAATATGTAACAGCAGTGAACCTTCCAAGAAGTGGCCGACCAACCAAAGTCGCTCCTAAAAGATGGGATGGGCTGATCCAAGAGGTCACAAAAGAACCCAGAGCAACATGAATATCACTACAGAACTCATATTATTCATTTAAGGTAAGATTTTATGATGCAGCCAAAACAAAGGAGTTTTGTGGGAGAGTTTTAATTTGCTGATGCAACACACCACAAAGCTTAGCCTCACATTTCCAAAAGATTTTTTAATGATCCAAAAGACTGTAAGGAAAATATCCTGTGGACTTTTACAACTGCTGTTGTAAGGTGGTTATGTTGTACTGTATATGTTATCAAGGATCCATCCATCCACCTCACAAACTAACAAACCATCCATCCATCCATCCACCTAACAAACTAACAAACCATCCATCCATCCATCCATCCATCCATCCATCCATCCATCCACCTAACAAACTAACCATCCATCCATCCATCCATCCATCCATCCACCTAACAAACTAACAAACCATCCATCCATCCATCCATCCATCCACTATAGAATAGAATAGAATAGAATAGAATAGAATAGAATAGAATAGAATAGAATAGAATAGAATAGAATAGAATAGAATAGAATAGAATAGAATAGAATAGAATAGAATAGAATAGAATAGAATAGAATGCTGTTTATGGTCATTGTATAAAACATTCAGAGACTTATCTGGTAATATAAATATGTAAAAGATATTGAATAAAAAGGATATCACAGGAGAAATAACTAAACAGATTGAATGAAATAATACAATTTTTGTTTTTTACTGAAAGGTCAGATAATGCACAGAAATATACTTACACAGTCTATTACAAATAAAGAAAATAATGAACTATTAAATTAAATCATTCAGGTGTCAATCATCATTACCTAGAAATAAAAAAATGAGTAGGCATTTTTATTCTAATTAATAATGTAAACATGAAAACAACCTCATACACACAGCCAAAATATTTTGAGGATTAAAAAAATTTTATTCACATATTTTTTAGTTTTAGTTCTAGAGTAAAAAAAACACAAAATAGTTTATACTGAAAATGTGGATATATTAGTTTGAGCATTTTATGAAGGCTAACATAAGTAGCTTTGTTAGGTTCAGTTGATTAGGTCACTGGCACAGAAAGGTTTCTCTAAATCCCATTGCTTTTTTCATATTCTAAGAATGTCAGGCTAAGTTTTAGTCTCACAAGAGTTTCAACACAACAGTTCAACCAGTTTATGATTCCAGCAAAGAGAGTTGGATGAATGAGTAAGAAGAACGTACGCTGAATTAGCAGGAAAATACTGTAGGAAGATGCTGGACTCCAATCTCTCTAGAGGGGCATCCATCAATGTCTCTGTGTATTTATACTGCTGGCGTGTAATAATACTGCCTCAAATGCTTGCAAACATTACCTGCACATGATCATAGATGTGCGTCTGTGTGCGTTGGTGGTTGTGGGTGTGTGTATGTGTGTGTGATTGTGTGTGAGAGGGAGAGAATCAGGGGGCATACCTCAGGGGTAAGTTGAGCCTTAGTGGGGTGAATGGCTCCAGTGTAGGACAACTTTGTCACAACCCCAGCCTGCTGCTCTGTGAATAAAGCAGGTCAAACAATGGTGACTCCACCACTGTAAGCCAACCTGCAGTCAACCTGTTCATTTTTCACCCGACAATAGAAATCGTTTTGAGTTACGCCTAAGCGAAGCAGCCTCTTAAAATCCATAACTCTCAAAGACCCTATTTTTTATTCTGCTGTCCTTTCTTAAGCTTTGGCACTTCTACATTTGACTCACAACCAAGTCACAGAGCATTGCTGATGAAGTAAAGGTATGATAAATCCCAAAGCCCTTTATTAGAGAAATCACCTTTTAGAAGAACAAACTCAAGACTAACTTGATCAATTAGATTTTTCTCATTTTTAACTGTAACTTTGGGTGAAAAAAATCAGGTAATATTCATAAACTACTTGGTGCTTACATTTGACTGTTGATTCTCTAATTTTCATCCAACCATCCATCCATTCATCCATCATCCATCCATCCAACCCCCTTTCAATTTAGTTTTTCTAGGTTCAAATTTTGAACTTGTGAACTGAAAGAATATTTATTGTGACTTGAGACATGTGATGGTGCAAGATGGTGAAGAGAAGTTAGGGAGAGCAGCAAAGTCTGGCCCAGATTAGGGAGATGTTGGTGAGTCTGCTGCAGTCAGTGCGTGTGGAAGAGAAAAATTTTTTTAATAGAATTATTTACACATATTTTTCAATATGATTAGTAGTGCTGGTATCAATATCATTAATACTACAGTTGGATTGATCAACTGACCTCTATCTAGTGTTGAGCAGCTGCATCCAAGCCATACATCACCAAGTGCAATGTAAAGCTTCGGAGGCAGTGGTGCAAAGCATATCACCAATGGACTCGTGATGATGTTTCTCTGGAGTGACGAATTTTGCTTCTCCACCAGGATATCTGACAGAAGAGTCTGGGTTTGGTGGTTGCTAGGGAGTGTTGGCCTAGTGGTTAGAGCAATGCGCTTGTGCTCTGAGAAGGTTCCAAGTACCCGGTCGATCCCCACAGCCTGCACTCTGGGTTCCTGAGCAAAACCCTTAACTACACACTGCTCCCTGGGTGCAGCACAATGGCAGCTCACTGCTCCCCAAGGGGATGGGTAACATGCAGAGATTGAATTTCCTAATTGTGCGACAATAAAGGGATTTATATTACTTGTGTTATTGCATTGTGAAAAATAAAATGTTTGGTGCAGGGGGGATTATGGTGTAGGTTGTTTTTCAGGAGCTGGGCTTGGCCATTTGATTCCTTGAAAGGAATTCTGAATGCTTCACCATACCAAGATATGTTGGACGCCTTGTTGCTCCCACCTTGGTAGGAACAGTTTGGAGCTGGGAGATTGTGGTATGAATTAACTGACTGGCCTGGAGAGTCCTGACCTAAACCCAATGGAACACTCTTGAGATGAATTAGAGCTAAGGTTGATGGCAAGGCTGTCATCCAACATTGGTGTGTGACCTTTCAAATGTGCCTCTGGAAGAATAGTCAAAAAATGGCATAAACAAACTCCTAAACCTTGTGGACAACAGAAGAGTTGATGCTCTTGTACCTGCAAAGGGTGAACCAACATCATTTGTCATTCTTGTTGGTATTTTCATTCCTGAAAATGCTGGAAGTCCTTCTTATTTTTCATTAAAAGCATTCTTAAACTATGTAAGTAAACAGTCTTTTGGTTTTGATGCTTGTATACCTTGAGGCTTTTAGCCAACCCATGCCTAAGGAAAATTATATTATGATACTACAACCATCACTCAAAGTTAAATTTAAAAAACCTTAATTGGCTTTCTTCCTCAACTAATTACATCAGAATGCCTTTGGTTACATGGAAATGGTGTAGGAGACCAATAAAATTCTGTATTGCCATTAAGCATCTCTCTGTGTCAACATGTCTAGCTGTTGCTCCACCTCTTCTTAGCCTGTGGCCAATGAAGAGGTCTCAGTTGCATGCCAACTGAACCTCAAATCTCACAGCTTTTGTTTATGTTGTTTATGTTGTAAAATCTAATTAATGTGCAAACAAAGATATTCTCTCAATCCTGGATTAAACTGACATATTTCTGACATATTTCAAGACTTAAAATCTAGCTTGTCCGCTGAAACAATGACGTTCACTTTTTTGGTACCAGGCTTTACCTGTTGCTTGTAAAATGATTGTAATCTTCTACAACTCCAGCACAAAAGATATTTCGATTTGTCTTTTTACTAAGACTTAAAACTTTAGGGCACATATTCTACTAAGAAAATATTTTCCAGTATCTGTAAAACAACTCTAAATCATCATACTTTTTTAAAGTCAGCCTTATATTTCCTCTTTCAATCTTTCGAAGTCCAAATGGACCTCCTATTTATCTTAAAAGGAGAATCCCAGTCTGTATCATTCATGATTAATGGCAGAATACAAGTGTATATGTCTCAGATTTCCCCACTTTTATAGAGTCTGCTCTGTGGCTGCACCAGTGTGCTCATAATTTTAAACCCAGGTCCAATACACCACCTGATTATTATTTCTCAGTAATGGGATACTTTAATAGCCCTCAAGTCTCCCCTTGATTGGAGATGTGAGTGGAAATAATCCTAATATCTAGAGCAAAGGGGTGGGTGACGCTTTGGCATTCCCAGGGCATTGAGAGCCTGGGAATTGTAGGGTTCTCAATGAGCTTTAGGGAAAAGGTATCCAAAATAAGGTATCTTTGTTAGAGTTGAATGACGTGATGGAAGCACAGGTCCGGATTT
This sequence comes from Cyprinodon tularosa, assembly GCF_016077235.1. Taxonomy (NCBI): domain Eukaryota; kingdom Metazoa; phylum Chordata; class Actinopteri; order Cyprinodontiformes; family Cyprinodontidae; genus Cyprinodon; species Cyprinodon tularosa. Next base: position 259,753 of record NW_024038961.1, read on the forward strand.
GTAAATGCGTCTATATTTTCCCATGAAACAAAGGCAAAGTGTCAACAACTGTTGTGAAACATCAGACTGACAGGTTGATCTGAAGGTCACACACTTGGTGATACATGCAGGATTTATCTTTTCAGTGTAATTTTAACTGTCTTGCATTCTGTTGTCTCTTTCAGACTTGTTGGTTTAGCAGAAGTCAAGCTGGTGGAAGGAGCCCTGTCTGCTTGGCCCAGCCACAAAATATGAACACTTTTTGGTTTCCTCTTCCATCTCCTCAGCTAGATGTCACAACTGATCCAGATTCATGAATACAAATACAAATGTATTCAGTTACACATGCAATTAATCAACCAAATACACTCTTTTTGCAAAGAATAGGGAAAGGAATAAATGTAGACATTGTTTTAGTCATTTAAACCAAACATTGACGATATGAAGGGAAGAAAAACTTTTGCCACAAGTAACAGAATCATCTTTCCTGGTCATATTCAGAAGCTCAAGCTTAAGTTTTAACAAATCTCTAAGCAACTCTCCAGACACCCCTCAAAGTTCCTTTCTCACATGTTGATCATTTCTTCAAACCACACATGCAAAACTCACTAAACATCAGGACAAACAGCCACATCCTCCTAAAAACCTGAGTTTAATTTATCAAATAATTAACAAGAGCAATTCAGGAGAGGGAGAAGAAAGAACATGCTAGCATCCAGTGAGATGGGCTTAGGACTTTTTTCCTCTCAGTCAGAGTTGTGCTACAGTGAAGACTTGGCCAAGCTGGGGCCAAATGGGAGAAAGTAGAGGGGCCCAGCACAACACAGACGCCAGTCCCGCCACAATCAGCCACTTTAGGCCCTTGTGGTTTGGGCTCGGGGGCAGGCCGCCAGCTAGCTGTAGCTCTCCTTGTTGCTTTATCTGCTAGTCCTTTTTGTTTTTTCTTCTCTTATAAATCATTCAACTTATTTAGAATCTATTTGTTATCTTTTTATTTATGTTCCTTGGGTTAATTCCCTTCTCCCTTTCCTGCAGAGTTTGTGGAATATCCTAGAAACACAGAGTTTAGATTTCTTCCCTGTGTACAGATTTAAGAAGTTTAAAAAACAGTACAACACACACACACATATATGCAGCAAAAGGAGATAGTAAGTCCCCTGGGCTTATAAGGCAATGGATGGAGGAGGGACATGTCTTTCCCTGTCTTTTGTTTTATCTAGTTCTAGGTCAGCAGTCTCTTTAGAGCCGCTCATAGTTAGCTTTCACCAGAGAACTCCTACAGGGCATCCAAGCCACCTTTTAGGAAATCATTATCTTGGACTTTGAGGAGCTTATCTTCATCCTCACTACTTTGTACTCAACTCTGATATGCCCAAGCCCCTCCCATAGGTCATGGTCGACAGCAGAACCTTATTATCCAACTTTGCTTGTACAGATACCGCGTAGCTCTTGGTAAAGGGCACCTGGGTACTCTTTGATCATCACCGGCTAGGCACCATAAGCTACAGTACAATAGAATGCCTATCCAGATACACAAAGCACATGTGGATATTGCTTGAGCTTGTGCTCTTCCGTGCCATTTTGAACCACAGACTCTTTGGTGGCGTCCTTCCTCCGGTGTCTCTACATCTTGGCCACCACTGGTATCGGCGGTGGCCGTCATTATCATGCAGGTTGTTTTGCTGTCCTTCGTGTTTTAAACTAAATCGCTCCATACATCCAAGCGTTGTTTTCGCCCAGCTCCTCCAACAAATTGTACACTGGTATCCGAGCCCGACGCCATGACTGCGATGTTTATCATGCAGGTTGTTTTGCTGTCCTTCGTGTTGTAAACTAAATCGCTCCATACATCCAAGCGTTGTTTTCGCCCAGCTCCTCCAACAAATTGTACACTGGTATCCGAGCCCGACGCCATGACTGTGATGTTGAGCTAGCCACAGTTAACTAATACCAGTTATTCTAGGAGTATAAGCCCTCTGCTACTACTGATTGAGCAGCGCGTCACGTCATCGTCACGGGAAAAAGGGACGTTAGCAAAATTGCCAGGAAAGGCGTCCTGACAGGGTTGAAGACTCCTTCCATTGTCTGAAAATGTCTTCAGTCAAGGTCAGCAGCTTCCCATCTGCCCTCTGGAGATACCAGATGATTTATCTGCATCACCTTGAAGCAGAACAACAATCTTTATCTATGGGTTAATTGAACTTCTCACAAAGGGAGAGCTTTTGGCCTCCTCAAGCACCAGGTGCACCTGCATCATTGCCATAATGGTTTACATTATCTGCACATGGTCTATTAGGTCAGCCAGGCATATAAATATTTATGTTCTTACTGTTATAGAGTGATATAATGGTATATGGATGAATTTGTGGCTGAGATAATATCTGTTAAGTGACTTGTAAACAGGCCCAATTCATTACCAACTTATTGTTTTCTAAATTTTTTCCCCCAAAGATTGTGTGTTGTGTAAAAAAGTGCTTCAAACTTAATGACCTTTCAGTTTAAACAGAGTTGCCAGCATTTCTTAAAAAAGTAATTAGTTACAGTTACCAGTTAACTGTTCAAAAAATTTGTAGTAGTGAGTTAATAAATGCTTAATAGAAATAAATTGTTACTAGCCAAACTAGCTATGTGGTTACTTTATATGTTTTAAAATGATAATTTGGGAAACTTACTTATTAATAAAAATGTAAACACAATTAGAGGTTCAATTGGAATAACAGATGTGTGTTGTTAATTGACAAATAAAATGCTTCATTTAAAGGTCTACACATCTGAAAATAGTGTGTGTGGTCGAAATTAGTTTTTCTGCAGGGTGGCTGGCGACTCCCTTAGAGATGGTCACCCAGGAGAGATGATGCCTCTCAATATGCTTCTCCATATTGAATGGCGTCAGCTCAGGTGGTTTGGACAACTTTTTTAGATGCCCCCTGGACGCCTACCTTTTGGAGGGGTTCTTCCTCATATCACAACAGGAGAAGGCCAAAGGGACGATCCACAGGGCTGTATACAGTGCTGTACCATCCATCCATTATCTGCCATGCTTATCCCTGCTGGGGTCATGAGGGGTGCGTGTGCTTATCTGTCTACGGGGAGAGGCGGGGTACACCCTGGAAAGGTTGCCAGTCTATAGCAGGGCAACACAGACACCAACAGGACAAACAACCATTCACGTACACACTCACATCTAAGGAGAATTTAGAACAGCCAATTAACCAGTCATGTTTTTGGAAAGTGGGAGGAAGCCGGAGTACCCGGAGAGATCCCACACATGCTCAGGGAGAACAAGCAAACTCTATGCAGAAAGACCCCGGACCAGGACTCCAACCCGGAAACTTCTTGCTGCAAGGCAGCAGTGCTACCCACTAGAACTAGCTAATAGTTCAATTCACATAGATGAAAATGAACTAGTTCATATTCATAGTTCACTTTTTTTTTAAATGAACTATTATCAAACCTATAAATGAACTAGTTCAAGTTCATTCGGTAAATTAAGCCACAATTTCTGAGAATAGAACCCCTTTAAATGTGTGATTGTAATATATAGAAAGAAATGGAATATACTAGATGCAGTCAAGGTATACTGTGTGTAAAATAAAGCTTTTACTTAGCCAAATTACACCTAATTACTTCAGAAACATACATGTACATCCAGGTTCTGCTGAAAAGATCTTAATCAAAAATTATTTCTTACGCTCCTCAATAACAGATACTGTATTTCTTAAGATATCTCAGATGCTTTAACTTGATGTGTTGCTTTAAAAACAGTTTGAAGTGGACATGGCTAATGTATGGACTTGTTTGTTAAGTTCTGGTGGGCTTAGTTTGTACAGAAAGGGGAGTTTTTTCTGCCCGAGTCTTCCTTTGTTAGTTCATAAAACTCTACCCAAACTGCCATCAGAAATACCAGAAGATGAATCTGAATCACACAGACTAGTACAAACAGTAGGCATGCTGGTCTGTCACGCTGTTTGCCATAATAAATTCTATAAATCTTGACGTTATATAATTATTAGTGTCGTTATCAATTGAATTCAGATGTGAGCTGTGTGTGTCACTTATTATTCTCAGAGTGAACGTTGCTCTCGTTCACACTCATTACTTTAATCCTGATCCATTCAGTTCACCGTTCAATAAAAATATGAACGTATTCAGTGAACGACATTCATTAAATGCATTTATGCACAACATTGGCTGTATACTCTGAGATAGAGTTCTCTAACCACCATGCTGTCAGGTGGTTATTTATTATAACCTAGTGGTGAGATTTAACAGGTTATTGAAATGGAGGCCCATTTTGCAGAAAGTTCTAATATGGTTTGGCTATTCTTAAGCCTCCATCTGCAGACAGATATTTTGCACAATTTGTAACAAAAATACAAAGCATTATATAGTAGTATTTTTAGTACAAAACAAACGGCATATTAAGCTGTTCAGTAGCTTTGACAATTAATCAATTAACTTGAAAGAATTATTTTATTGAAGGTACATAGTACTTCGCTCCTGTAGTACAAATAAATAAGGGATTTAATCATGTATTTTTTTGCTTTTTTATGTCAAAGAACGTGAAGGAAACGGGCTTCTCTTCTACCATGTTACAGGAAACCTCCCTCTGAATCAGTGGTGTAACTTCTGTCAAACCTCTCTTTAGCTGTTGATTGACTGATTTATAGTCCTCCACCTTTCCACTGATGTCTTCATTGTCTCATTTCCTGTATTCTGGCAGCAGGTGGGCAGTGATAGCTCCCACCCTGTCCTTGTCCTGTGTTGCAGACTCTTTCCGCAGCTTCTCTGTTGCCTCAGCCGCTGATCGGGGAAGGGTCACACCTCATTGGTTCTCTGCATAGCTTCACTGCACCAGTCACCCACTCACCTGCCTGTATGCCTGCCTACCTGCCCCCCACCTGTGCTGTCCTCGTAAGAAAAGGGTGAGAGAGCGAGGACAATAGTCTCTTTATTTTCCTGTACTGCTTTGAATTAAGTGTTCTTGTTCCTGCTTAATCTCTCACTTTCTGGATCATCTCTTGCTTTTGTCTCATCCTAACTTATATGCCTCTCTACATGTCATGGGAAAATCCTTGTGTGTGTTTCTTTGTACCGGTGGGAGTGATCACAAAGAGGGTGAGGGGTGAAGGGTGGTGCCTAGGCCTTGTTTCTGGCTTCAGACACCCCACTGTTTTGGTACGCTTCCTCCTCCTCTCTTCCTTCAGTCCTCCCCTTTCCTGATTCTTCCATCCCGAGAAAGACAGCTTAATAAGGAGGTACGAGTCTGCCTTCCTTTCTTCTTTCTCAGTCTCTCTCTAATTAAGTCTGTCGCCTTGGGTCGGTTCTTTTTGTTTGTGTCCGCCTGACAGGCCAAAGACACCGCAGCTCAAAATACATCTTTCTTAACAATAATGCCCCCTTCCTTCCCCTTCCTCCATCTTCTGCTCGTGTTCCTCTTCCTCCACTTAAAAGGCTATCTTACCCAGATTACTGAAGGATATCCCCTGGCATTTAGCGCAGCAAGTGGTTTGACTTTTGCATGCCCAAATTATGGGAAAGATTAGGAGTTTTAGTGATTTTTTTCTATTTAAAAATACATTACCAAAAAATGCTCTTATTTGTTTATTAACCTCCCTTTGTGTGAAAAATTGTTTAACATTATTGTTCCATCATAAAAACCAAATGACCCTAAAGTCATGTTGGGACTCCTGAATTAAAGAATTTATCAGCTTTTGTGCTGAAATCTTTGGAAATCAAAACATAATTATTGTTTTCACTGTTTTTGATTGGGTGAATTTTTTTTAAGAATTTAAGGATTGTGTTTGTGTTGTAGTTTTTTCCCCCCTCTTGGAGTAATTGTGGTGGTCTGGCCAATCCAGGAAAGTTCCCAACTGTTCCACTGAAAACTGTTCTGATACTGGTTCCCTAGATCCCAAAAACTTTAGAAATACCTTCTCTGAGAGCCTTTTTTAAATGTATTTTATTTTCTTTTTCCTTTAGATCCTTAAGCCTACTTTATGTACCTTTATGGTTACTTGAAGTCATTTCTTTATGTCAGGCTCCTGATACTGATTCCTAAATAAATCTTAAAATGTGATTTTACTTTTTTTATTACATAAAGCCAAGTTGGTTTTGATATGTTTTAATTTTTTTTTTATCAGTCTATGTAATTATCAAGTTGCAAAGATTTTATTACGTTTTCTTAAAGCATAGATATTATATCTATATGGGTATAAATACAATGCTTTCCTTACACTCTATTTTAGTTTTTTTTTTTGTTTTTTTTCTTTTTTCTGCTCTGAGTATTTAAAGCTTACTATTCATATTTGTCTATTCTCAAAATAATAGAATAAAAGATCATGGAGTTCCTGTTATGTCTGTTGAAAGAATTACATAAGTATGCAATCCTCTAAACTACAGACAGGAATAAGAATATAGATAAATAATGCTAGAGTGGAAAAACATAGACAATATTTAGAAAAAGGAGATCAAAGGCTCTGCTTTTTTTTTCTAAACTTATTTTATTTGATGTTAACAGTATAATTGAAAACATTTTTACAGAGCTTTGTAGAGATAATTATACTCCTTTTGTATTGTGTACTGGTTTGGTTGGATAACAGAAACCCAAAACAATTTACCAAGTGATATAGAGACTGCATTAATACTGTTTGGACAACTTAGAACAAATATAAATATAATATATATATCCTTTAACAAATCAGAGGTACTCAATATGACGAATTAGGCCTTTCATGCTTTTAAATAGTTACCCTCTGATAAAAATCTCTTTAAGAAGAAGAACCTATTTACCCTATTTTTAAACTTTTTTTTTCTTAAACAAATGTATATATATAAAATATATATATATATATATATATATATATATATATATATATATATATATATATATATATATATATATATATATATATATATATATATATATATATATATATATATATATATATATATATATATATATATATATATATTAGAGATGTCCCGATCCAGGTTTTTGCACTTCCGATCCGATACCGATACTGGCCGATACCAGCATATCCGAGCATGTATTTAAGTTTAAGTTAAAGTATTTAGCCTTAGTTGTAAGACTCATGTTGAAAAGGGTTTTAGTACTCTTGATAACATCTAGCCAGCTAAATTAGGTGAGATTGAATAAAACACAATGCTTGGTAACAACAAACTTACCTGTTTATTAAGAGATAAACACAAACTGGACAAAATTACGAATAGCAATCTGAAATTGCACAGTGAGCAGTAAAACCGTAAACAGTTAAAGGTGCAAGTATTACTGTAAGTTTTAATAAAAATGCAAAACAGGGGAACACTGGCGCAAAATAGTGGAATGGATCGTTTCAATCGGCGAAACTGGAAAATACGGACCAGATTTTTTTTTTTAAACTGGATCGGCAGTCTGGATCGGCATTTTACATGCTTTGCCGATACGCATTTTTTTGCCAATATCGGCGTCCCGATCCGATACGTGGATCGGATCGGATCCACGGACAAGCCTAATATATATATATATATATATATATATATATATATATATATATATATATATATATATATATATATCCAATAGTTTGAAAAAAATGTTTCTTTTATGATTAGCATGGCTAAACCATGACTATCTTCTGTTTGTTTTGTTTAAGACGTTTTTGGAAAGATCAGGAGTTTATCATATCTTCTAGTGAGTAATTTATTAATATGCACAGAAAGTCTAATCTGCAGAGAATAACGTTTATTTTGTTTGCAAATTGTCTGCTGTAAAGTGCATTTGGTTGGAGATTTCCTGTTTTATTCATTCATTTCTTTCCTCATGTTTGTTTGTTTACAAGACAATGCAAATGTCCATTTATGCGATCGCTCTTTTAATAAATAAATCTTATTCACTGTTTTTGCCTTACTTTAGCCTCAGCTTTTGGCATGCTGTTTGTTCACTCAATGTTTCACTCTCACCTCCTGTTTTTAAGGTTATTTACATGTATGTTTACATCCTAATCTATCCAGCCTTCATGGCTTTCTTTCAACCATGGTCCATGACACTATTGCTTGGATGAATTGCTGTCATCTGGGGCTTCATGAAGTTAAGGCAGCCACTACACATCAAAGTAAAAATGTCGAGGGTTGAGGTTTAGTGAAAGAATGTTAAGTCGTTATGAGACGCTTAGTGTTATTTACTGCAAATGCCTCGCTGATTGATGTGTGAATTGTGGATCACTACAACTTACATGAATTGCCCTTTTTTTCAGCAGGCTAGAAATCTTCCTACATAACTAAAATTTGCTTTCAGTCGGCCGAGTCAGCATGTTTTTAAAAGAGAAGCTGAGATGAGAGAGAAAGAGAGAATCAAAAAAAGAGAGGAGGGAACAATTACTGGGACGGGAAGAGAGGAGAAGAAAGAGGTAGTGTGGACAGGTAGGCGGTGTGACTTCACCTCTCGTTTGACCCGTCTTCTTTGAAGTGATTACTGGCAGGCTGGAGACTTTGAGAGCGGGACAAAGAACGTCACACGCAAGGCCACATACCTGTAGGCCTCTGTCACAATGCAGGCATGTCGGCTGTCTAGACCTACACAACCGTACAAATTCATCACATGCTCTAAGCAGACATATAGGCTGTCAGGCATTCAGGGTACTATAACATCCTAAAGCAACACAGTAATGATGACCTGCAGAGTGCACAGGAACTGTTATTAACATATACGCTCCTGCGTTGCTATTGTCAGATTAAAGGAAAACTTGGTATATGATCAAAATGAAAGTAAAATAACGATAATTTCTAAAGAAAGAGCTAGCATCCGGAATTAAGCTTTGAATGTTTGAACAATTTTGAAAAAACAAAAAAAAAGCTCTCTTAAAGGTATAGTGGAGGATTTATATGATTTTTTGAAAAGTTCTCCACTAAAAAAAAAATACTATGCACAACCCTGTACCCGCTCCCTAGAGGGAACACCTATTAAACGCCTGCAAGAGCATGCATGAGCCCCTTTCTCCTCATCCACGCTATGTTTAAGGATTGCTGTTTGCATCGCTCATACTTTCTAAAAGAAGATTTGCAATTTTTCCACAATGTCAGAATCACCACCGCTAAGTGAAAATGGGGACGAGCACATGGGACGGTCTTACGTAAACATATTACCAGAATGATTGAAAATAACTAAGATCACTTATTTTAAAGTTTCAAAAAGAAAATTTTCCACAATACCTTTAAGCAATTTTTGCAATGAAAGAAAGATAAAACTGAGTTCTTATAAAAGAGGCCAAAACATCTATGGTTAGTCTAGAGGGGATACAGAGATCCACAACTCAGATCCAAGAATCAGTTGACAGCACTATTAGCTGTCCATCAAACAAACCTGGCCCTTATGGAAGATCGGCAAGAGGAAAGTCAGTGTTGATGCACAGCTAAACCAGGTCCAAGCCAGCCAGTGGACCTTGCGAAAAAGTGGAAGATGGTGATCTGTTTAAAAGAGCTAAATTGAACAAAATGCTTCATGTTGCAAACCATGAGCATCATAATCAAGGCACCATCTCTTCACTGAAGCAAAATTTCAAGTAATATGAGAATTTAAGAAACCCTTCCTGAGAAACCCTATTATAAGCAGACCTACATGTTTCAGCTGTTGTCCTTCGTCCAATTTATAATTATTTGGTTGTGTTGCAATTGAAAAAAATCGTGAACTTCTCCATTTTGTTTTATCCGACAAACATTTCAATTTCAAATATTTAATTGGTCAAATTTGTTAATTATTAAAAGGGTTTGACTAAAATTTGTACCTGTTTATTTTCTCTAAAGAGAGAGGAGGGTTATAATAGATTTAAGAAGCAAACTGAGGTGAGAGAATTTTTTGTGCATATGCGTGGAGAAATATGAGGTATGTTAAGTCTTAAAAGAGAGTATTTTGTGTCTAAATTAATATAAAAATGTTGTTCTACTTATTTTAAACCCCGAGGCTAGCTGATCCAAAGCTCTCATTTCCAACTTCCAAACAGAGCATGATTGTTTGCTTATGTATAGTAGAACTGCACATAAACAGGCGTAGCTGTTTAACAGTGTTTGCTACTCAGTGGGAATAACTGAGCGTGTGCTTCTTGTCTGGAGGCTGGGCAGGGGGCTGAGTTTCATTGTGCTCTATTTTGATTATTTTGTTTAGTTTTGCCCATACTCTGGGATGTAATTGAAGCCTGTGTAAACTTTTGCTTCTTGTTATAGCTGCTTTTTTTTTCTCCCCCCACTATTCTGGGAGGCAGCTTTGCTCACTTGATCCTCTCTTTACCCCTTGTTCCATTCTGCCTCCTGTTGTTGCTCTGATGTCCCCCACGCTCCACATCAATAGATTTCATTAGCGTTTTGGGGGATCGGGCATGGCTGGACGCATGCAGCAGGCAGCCACACTTGATGTGGAGTCTGTGGAAGTGGTACATGTGTATAAGCTCATGCATGTGTTTGAATCAGAGAAAAAAGGGAGGAGGGGGGAAGTAGGGGTACCACAGACCTCCTTCTTTTTTCTAATCATTTTACCATTTAATAACAGGTTTTATACCACAGCTACTGGGTGTGGCTCCCAGGAAGGCCATACAGTTCCTAGTAACTCAGTGTACAGAAACATGCATGCACATTCACAAACATAAATATAGTTTAATTCCTCTTTTGACTTTGCCGCTGTACCTTAAGTCCTGACGCTAATGACTGGTTACATGCATGCACTTAACCTATTTAAACTTTTTTGTACTGCACCTGTCATTCATAGGTAATTATCAAAACCATTTGCTGTAGGTTTTATTGTGAGGCACCCCATGGGATCAACACTGGCATGGATTTATTTAACAGCTTCAAGTTTTTTGCTGTTAGCTTTAGCACCATGTAGGCACTTTGAGTGCACCGTGGTTTACTAAGTTTTATCCACATATTTCACACCTTTTTAAAGAAAGATTCACATTCAATCATCGCTGGTTTAAAACCAAAACAGGGGCACTCTTGGCATCTATGAAAAAGATTTTATGAAGCGTCAAGGAGTATCAACCAGATCAATTATATTTTAGTTTTTGATTTCTCTCAAAGTTTTGATAATATTTTTGTGATGATGTATATTGGGATGAAATCTGCTTCTTTGGGACAATATGTATGAGGATGACAAGCTGATGTCTCAGCATTAAGCCTAAGATTGTTTTGGTTTGTATATCTGTTACCTGCTTCTGCCCGCATTTGTATTCCATTTTGAATTAGTATCTCTGTTGATTTCCCAAAGTAAGTCACATATACTTATTTTTCAGAGATTTGTCAAAAACAGGTGTAAGGGAATCAGCCCTTAGAGTGCAAGTAAAAACAAATATGGCAAATATTTTCAACCCTGGATGGTTTCTAATCATATTCAGAACCACAAATCTTGGCTTCAATGATCTTTTCTCCATTTCTGTTTAGTTTTACCTCATGAACATTTAGCACATTTAGCCAAGAATGTTAATCAGATACAACCATTACATATTTCAGAGTAATTACTCTTGATAAAAAAAAAATGTATAAATGATGGAGTGCAGCACAGTGTGTACAGTATGAAGGCAACGTGGATCTGTTTAACTAGGTCCTGAGTGCTGCCCCTGTGACAGCCCAACAGACAGACGTGGATCTGTTTAGAAACCTGCAGTTGCTGTTTGTTGATGGAAGTTGTAAAGATCACACGTTAAAGAGCAAATGCAAACACTGTGCATGCTCACAGACATCCCAGTGTAAACTGAAACTCGTACAGGTGCACAAACCTACAGACAAACACTTTCAGGAAGGAGATGAAGATTGACAACCGCTGTTAGCTGAGATCCCCGCAGCGCATCCTCAAACCGGTCTGTTACCTGCTACACTTCCATCATAGGTTTTGATCACTGAGCTGTCACAGTCTAGCTGGAATGCACACACATACACACACACACACACACACACACACACACCAACACACACAAAACATGCACAGCCTGAGTAAATGAAAGAGGCTCTTTCACTCAACTTTTCTTTTGATGATGATTAGTAGAGCAAAATATTTCAGGATACACAAGTCATTATGGGTTAAACTTCACTTGAACATATTCAGCTAACCCTATTGGTTCTGGGAAAATGTTTAAAAAAATGTAGAGCATGAGAGCAGCCGTAATTTACAATTTGTTGAAGGAGAAAAATTGAAAAAAAAAGTTGATTACTAGAGATGCACAGAGAAATTAGCCGAGGATCTAATGAAGGGAACTGCAGTTCTTTGGAGAGAACTAAATTTAGATGAACTGAATCACCAGAATCAGTTCATTTCAATTACAATCAATTATTCTTTAAGAAAATAACCAATTAAATGAGCTGATGCTAAGTTTTCAGTTCGTTTAAAGTTGAAAATATACAACAAGCTACCTTTAGTGACATTTAGTGTGTAAATAACAGAGTATACCCTGCTATATATAGGGTTAGGGTCATTAGATTATATTGGAAAAATCCATTACATAAATCAATATATTACCAGTTGATCACATCCATACAATCTTAGTTTGACTGGTATAGTATCTGAGCAATGTGACAAATGACCACTCTCAGTAGGACTTGCATACTGCATGAATCAGTGTATGAATTTAGATTATGACAACCTTTAGTCAGAGTACAAGAAATTCACACCCTGATTTGAGTGAGTAAGTGAGTGAGTGAGTGAGTGAGTGAGTGAGTCTTAATGTCAGTCCTAATCACTATATAAGGCACTACATAGCAGTAACACCATTTTAAATGAGTGTCTGAAAGTTAAGTGAATGAAAAAGAAGTGGATTTGAAATTTCCCACAATGCACCTTGAAAAGTAATGATCATCCATGCTCACTAGACAAGCAGATATATCCTGGAATGCTTTGCCAGGGGAGCTCTCATGGCAAAGCATTATGGGATTAGTTGGTACAGCGGCCCGCTGTTGCCATAGGCCGCCACTGCCCGACAGCAGTGACTAATCACAAAGGCGCCGCGCAGTGGAGGCGGAGTTACGTGACTGACGGGGAGCCAAAAGTAGTGATCATCTATCCAAACGGTCAGTTAACTGAGTTCACTATAAAGTCCGCTCTATATAGTTATTGAGGGATCTAGGGGTTAGGGCGGATGTTCGGACACAGCCAGTGAGTGAGAGAGTGAATCAGTTGGTGATTCCCTCCTCAGCAGCAGTAGTCGTTAGGTCGGTAGGTCTCCGAATATAGTCACAGAGAAATCAATCACAGCCTAATTGGTGTAGTAGGTAAGTGAGTGAATCATTGCCATCACTGCCCTGAAAAATCACCTTTAGTGAATCAGTACTGAGCAGCCTTTCCCTGTGTTTCCAGTACGTTGGCTTGTTGAATATTGAAATAACTAAACTAACTTTAGCCTTTAGCTTTGAGTAACAGAGTAACAACCTGCTTTGTTAGTCACATCGCTAAAGTTCCATTCCGAAACAACTTATGCTGAATTTTAACTGAACTGAGAAATTAAAGTGACAGATTTACAAACCTGACCCTTCTGTAAGACAGGACGAATCAATGAACTATTCAAAGAAAACCATAGCAAGTCCTGTACATCTTTGCTACAAGTCATAACGTGGATAGTGGAAAAGGGATTTAACTTAGTATTACACTGTGGAGCATGGTGGTGGCACCATCATGATATGGGGGACCTTTTGCCTCACCAGAGGTAATTAAAATGAATGGAGCTAAATATAGGGCAGTTCTAGAAGGATAGCACTTTGCGCACCTAACCCTAACTATTCAATTAAATAAAAAACATAAGACTAAGACTAGCCTTGTTTTAAGAGGAATACCTGTGTCCTTTTTCATCTACTGCATTAAGATCCAAAAGTAAAGCCATAACAGATACAGAAGAGAGGGGGGAAAGGATAAATGCAGAGAGAAGTGTGGATGGATGGATTTTTCCTCTTTTCCTCCATCAGCCCTCATGACAGCTCCTTTCATCCTGGCTGAGGCCCCGGTGTTAGTGCTGGCACTGCACTCTGCCTGCCACTTTATCATACACACGCTCACATCCACACACACACATACACGTCAAACCCTCCTGAACTCTGATTCTGCGAGGCTCCAGCCACAGCACATGAAATCTGTTTATATCATTTGGTAGCTGTGAAAGTGTTGGTTTGGACCACAGTGGCTGTCTCGGATCCACAACCCATAAAGCTGAAGACATGGAGAGAGAGAGAAGGACGAAAACACGGGGAAAAAAAGTTTTATCTTTTCTTCCTGTGAGGCAAACTTTGTATGGTTCACTTCCCATGCTCCATGCTCCTTTAAAGCAGTGTTTTGTGCCAACCGCTTGCCCTCCGTTCTGCTTCTTTTTTCTCTTAAATTCTCCCCCCTCCATTTCTCCTCCTGTCTTTTGCCCTGTGGCTCAGCTCCATTAAGCTCCAGTGTGGGTTGCCAGTTTCTAATGATTATTTGGTAAGAATGGCATGCTCCATTTGCAAGGCCTGGCTGGATGCTTATCTGGCAGTTACTGGCCACCATTTTGCGACTCGAGTTACAGAAAATACTTACAGGGTCATTACTGCTGCTAAGACCAAGAGTCAAAGCATGGTAACACTTCTCTTTGGGTCCATGGCATGAATTATAAAAACATTGCATTTAAATCTAAAACATCCACGCCCTAACCCCAGAAGATTATCATTCATGAATAGTGGTTAAAGCTTTTAGTTGGTGTTAATGTCCTGTGTCTGTTCGCATTGAGAGAGATTAATCAGCTTTACTAAGCTTTTTTTTTTTTATTATTGTTATTCTTACTGCTCGATGGTGCTTCATGTGTAAAAACTGCTGACAACCCAGGTTTTCAGAGATCACCTTGCCTTGTAATTACCTGGGAGTCATAGGAGCGCCGCCGATGCTGTCACTTGGTAATCACAACCCTCAGCCTGCCAGACCTTCCCTCACAACCCTCCTTTTAACTGGTCCTCCATGGTTTCCCTTCTTTCTGTTTAGTTGTCTCTTTATCTCCCTGGTTTCCCCTCCCTCTGGGCTTTAAATGGTTTTCTTTTAAAAAGAAGCTTGATAGGTCGTAGGAAAGATATACAGGCGATTTTAAGATGCCACACATAAAGAATGAAACCCATTTTGGGAAGTGTTATCTATAAAACTACCTACTTGCTTGTTTTAAAATAAATCAGGGTACGTTGCATTCCAGGAGACGTATCTGAGCATTTAGGCTCATGCTTCAAAAATAGTTTCATTCAAAATAATTTAATCAGAAATCAAAATTCTTCACATGAATTTAAAATTCTTGTATTTCTTCTGAATCTATTGTATAAAGTTTTCAGTGTCTTCATAAAACATTTTGCTCACTGTTTACTGAACCAGTTCATTAAGTAAGAAACACTTGTTGCACCACATAGTTGAACAATGATGGTACCACCACACAATGTTAAAGTGTGAAAAACAGTGTTTTGTAAAAGTGCCCAGCTAAGCTTTCCTCTAAAAATACTGTACCCTTTCAAAATAAGGGGGGTAGGGTTAGGCCACATGACTCCACATCATAAATACATTTTCTCAGACTTCAGATGATTTATTTTATGAGGTAGTTGATAACTTTGTTTCTCTTTCCAGTCATGTAAGTTTTACCACAGGTGTTATTGCGCATTGAGATGTACAATTCCAAAATGTGCTAAATCACCCAGAGAGGTGCTCTGGTTCAGTAGAGCTCCTAATGGCCTTCACTTAGAGACGTCTTTGGCTTCTGTTGGTCTGTTCAAGGGCCCAAAGGTTCTTTCTCAAGCTTCAAAATGTGTTTCACCTGGTTTTTAAAGATAATTATTCTTAGCCAGGCATAAACCAAACAAGCTAAATCTGACCTGTTGGTTAAATCTGAGCATTAAAGATTTTACTTATCTTTTAGGTTTTATTTCATTCTTGTAACTGAAAAAAAAAACACCTCATGTTTTCTTTAGTGCTGTTGAGGATTATGACGCAATCTTTCCTCTGCATTACTAGTTTCACCTGGGGACTGAACTGTTTTATGCTATGGCTACTAAAACAGGCAGCCAAGGAGCTTTTATGATCACCTATTTGGTGATAGATGCTTAAATAAATGGAGCCATCATGAAAACACCAACAGATTGTTGTTTTTCAAGTAGCAATGCTCAGGAAGCTCCAATATTAAGTATTTCAGCAGGTCTTAGGCCCAGCCTAAATTTGGTTTGAACGTGAACAAAGCAGTGTTATGGTCACACGCTCTGCAGTCAAATATTCGATATGGAATTAAATCAAAATATACAGTTAACAATAATTATTGCAAAATCTTAAACTTGAGGAATTTGTTTTACATTTGGGAATATTAACAGCGGTGGAGTAGGATTCACGTATGGAGACTTTCTCATACATTAATGTTTTCAGATGTGGAAAGAACAACTTAAAGGTATATCTGAACTCAGGTTTTACATGTGCAAATTGTGTTATTTGTAGATCCTAACCAGTACAGTGTGAGCATTTTAGTATAAATTATGCAAAAGCAGCACAACAGGTCTTAATTGGGGATTTAAAAATAAGGATACATAATGTTTCCATTTAGGCTGCTCAGTGAAACAGTGGGTAGCCTTGCTGCCTTGCAGCAAGAAGGTTTTTAGTACGATTTCCAGCCCATGTTCTTTCTGCATGGAGTTTGCATGTTATCCAGGTTCTCTCCGGATACTCTGGCTTCCTCCCACAGTCCAAAAACATGACTGTTCGGTTAATTGGCTTCTCTAAATTCTCCTTAGTTTTGAGTTTGTGTGTGAATGGTTGTTTGTCCTGTTTGTTTCTGTGTTGACCTGTGACCTGTCCAGGACTGGGCAGCTGGTTGACAGCTGAAGATAGGCAAAAGCACTCCTCGCGACTCCGCTTGGGATAAGCGTGATGGAAAATTGGATGCTTCTATTTGTTAACTTTAATATAATATTGCATTGTCTTAGGATGTTTTACACTATTTACTATATATAAAACTCCAAACGCGACAGTGGCGTTGGATGTGGGAGTTTGCCCTGTAATCGAAGGGTTGACGGTTCAAGCCCCGACTCCGACTTTCATTGTCGTTGTGTCCTTGGGCAAGACACTTCACCCGCATTGTCTACTGATGGTGGTCAGAGGGCCCGGTGGCGCCAGTGTACGGCAGCCTCGCTTCTGTCAGTGAGCCCCAGGGCAGCTGTGGCTACAATGTAGCTTGCCACCATCAGTGTGTGAGTGTGTGTGTGAATGGGTGAATGAATGTAGTGTAAAGCGCTTTGGTCAAGTCTCCTAACTTGAATAAAGGCGCTATATAAGTACATGCCATTTACCATTTACCATTTACCATTATGTGTTAAGCTCATAATCGTTTAACCTCAGAATTCAGCACAATCTGTGGACAAATTAATGGTTAATTTCTAGTTATTTCAAGAAACCCAAGATTTGTATGGTTTTCTTGGCTTCCTGGTGATTTTATATAAATATATTTTTCTTCTCTACACATGCAAAAAAAAAGTGTCTATTTAAAACCCCCAAAGTTCTGAAATCACTGATTCATTTTCCAGCAGAAAACCGTACTGACACTAATTTACTCCCAAAGAACTGCAAGCACAGCTCCTGCACTGCAACTCTTTGCTTAATTGTCAGCTCATCTTTGGGAGCGGTGCTGTTGTTTACTCCTCTCAAATAAACATCTTCATCTCCTCCTCCACTCTCATTAGAATCCAATTCCAGCAGCCAAATCTTTTTATGGACCTGGCCCAATTGCCTCTTAATGCTTTCGCTATTAGGCTGCGTGTAATCAAGCAGGCTATTTCCATAAAACAAGTCACAAAGAGTTAGCTGTTACACGAAGGAGCAACGCTGTCGCTCTTCGAGGCCTGTTGCTCACTGTACTCTATGTTATTTAGAAAGCAGCTGTACACCTTCAATGATGCGATTATAATCTCTGCTTCTGCCTCCGTTGTGTTTTGCTCTTCTCTCGAGCAAAATATGGCAGTGTTTAAAATTATGGGACTTTTTGCAGAAAAGCTTGAGGCCTTCCCGTAAGGCAAGCGGCAACAAGAACAATTCATCATTCATAGAGAAGAGAATAAAGGGGAGTCGGGGGGTTAAAGGAAAGATAGAAGAAACAAAATCCAGGGCTGTTTAAGTCAGAGACAGCACCATGGCAACCAATTGCTGTATAATTGCGCTGTGCGTCCTTTTTTAGCGTGCAGCTATAGTAACTATTGGCAACTGTAGTAGGAGACAGACACCAAAGATGAGCGGTTGCTTGAGAGAAGGTCAAAGCAGGAGACACAGAGACAATAAATGTTCAAAAGAAGAGGAAAATGTAATTACAGTACCTTTCAAAAGATTTGAACATCCTAAACTTTCCAAACTTTTGTATTTTGCTGAGATTGTATCAAGTAGAACAAATACGAAGTAGTGCATATTTGCGATGGTGTAAAATGTAATATTTTTGGCAAATAGTAATTGAAGAATATGTATTCTCTGATTTTATTCTTTTATAGTGTTTACTTAGTCCCATTTTACCCTGATTTTTTTTTTTTTTTTCAGCAGGTGCAATCGGTAGACATAAACATGATGGTGCGCCATCTGCTGGCAGTTTATATTACAAAAAATGATACTGAAACAAGAATATTTTACAAACTACAGTATATAGACAAACTACAATAACCTAAAATTAGCATTTTTATCACTTGTATTAGTATTAGTAATGCTTGATAGAGGACATAACATAAATGTGGATGTTTCCTTTTTGTTTACTAATTGCGTGCTTAGGCAATATCGTACCTCTGGTCATGTGGTCTTGTTATGGTAAATATACCAACAATTCATTTTTGCACTTTGTTGAACAATTAGGACAAAAAAGGAGTCAACCCCCAAAATAGAACTTATTAAACCAACCAGGTGTGATAAATTGACTGGAATACCTTTATATGCAACAAGAGAGAGCCACTACGTGCTTTAAATTACATCTCAGTTTTAAAGAATTCCCCTCATGTTACTTTTTAGATAGTTATTTATTTTTCTTTAACAGCACCTTTGCTTCTTAAATACCTCCTTACTAAAGTCGATGGGAGAAACTGGCCTGAACTTGCTGCAGTGCTTTTCCTCCTCCCCTCACAACTACAGGGTAGAAGGATGATGCAGAGAGAGGTTAGCGAGAAAAAGACATGTCAGAGCCCCCTCAGGGCATGCGTGTTGAACGCCAACAGCTGACTGATGCAGAGTGCATCAGCTGGTGTTGCTGGTTACTTTCTTCCCTCCCTGGATGTTTTTGAACCTGAAGGTTAATGACGTCACTGGCTGTACTTAATTACAAGCAAGACATTGAGGAGGAAAATTCAGCCTTGCCTCTGTCTTTTTTTTTTTTTTTTGTATACTGCCTTGACATCTAAATCTGTCAAAAAAAAAAAATGAAATCTATGTAAAAAATTTAGATCCACCTTAATGCATTTGTCTTTATGTCTAGGGGTCAACAAAAAATCTCTCTGTAATGACAGAAACTGGGCTTCTCTGAACTTAGCAAAGTCTGTAAATGTATACAGGTGCTGGTCATAAAATTAGAATATCATGAAAAAGTAGATTGATTTCAGTAATTCCATTTAAAAAGTGAAACTTGTATATTATATTCATACATTACATACAAACTCATATATTTCAGATGTTTATTTTGTTTAATTTTGATGATTACAAATGACAACAAATGAAAATCTCAAATTCATCATATCAGAAAATTAGAATATTACTGAAGACCAATAAAAACAAAGGATTTATAGAAATGTTGGCCAACTGAAAAGTATGAACATGAAAAGTATGAGCATGTACAGCACTCAGTATTTAGTTGGGCCTCCTTTGGCCTGTATTACTGCAGCAATGCGGCGTGGCATGGAGTCGATCAGTCTGTGGCACTGCTCAGGTGTTATGATAGCCCAGGTTGCTCTAATAGTGGCTTTTAGCTCTTCTGAATTGTTGGGTCTGGTGTATTGCATCTTCTTCTTCACAATACCCCATAGATTTTCTATGGGGTTAAGGTCAGGAGAGTTTGCTGGCCAATTAAGAACAGGGATACCATGGTCCTTCAACCAGGTACTGGTAGCTTTGGCACTGTGTGCAGGTGCCAAGTCCTGTTGGAAAATGAAATCTGCATCTCCAAAAAGTTGGTCAGCTGCAGGAAGCATGAAGTGCTCTAAAACTTCCTGGTATGTGGCTGCGTTGACCCTGGACCTCAGAAAACACAATGGACCAACACCAGCAGATGACATGGCACCCCAAACCATCACTGACTGTGGAAACTTTACACTGGACTTCAAGCAACGTGGATGAAGTGCCTCTCTTCTTTTCCTCCAGACTCTGGGACCTTGATTTCCAAAGGAAATGCAAAATTTACTTTCATCAGAGAACATGACTTTGGACCACTCACCAGCAGTCCAGTCCTGTTTCTCTTTAGCCCAGGCAAGACGCTTCTGACGCTGTCTGTGGTTCAAGAGTGGCTTGACACAAGGAATGCGACAGCAGAAACCCATGTCTTTCATACGTCTGTGTGTGGTGGTTCTTGAAGCACTCACTCCAGCTGCAGTCCACTCTTTGTGAATCTCCCCCACATTTTTGAATGGGTTTTGTTTCACAATCCTCTCCAGGGTGCGGTTATCTCTCTTGCTTGTACACTTTTTTCGACCACATCTTTTCCTTCCCTTCGCCTCTCTATTAATGTGCTTGGACACTGAGCTCTGTGAACAGCCAGCCTCTTTAGCGATGACCTTTTGTGTCTTGCCCTCCTTGTGCAAGGTGTCGATGGTCGTCTTTTGGACAACTGTCAAGTCAGCAGTCTTCCCCATGATTGTGTAGCCTATAGAACTAGACTGAAAGACCATTTAAAGGCTTTTACAGGTGGTTTGAGTTAATTAGCTGATTAGAGTGTGGCACCAGGGGCCATCAATTTTGAACCTTTTCACAATATTCTAATTTTCTGATATGATGAATTTGAGATTTTCATTTGTTGTCATTTGTAATCATCAAAATTAAACAAAATAAACATCTGAAATATATGAGTTTGTATGTAATGTATGAATATAATATACAAGTTTCACTTTTTAAATGGAATTACTGAAATCAATCTACTTTTTCATGATATTCTAATTTTATGACCAGCACCTGTAGATTACTGCATGTGCTGCTAATTGTACAGTTAAAAAGAGGAAAAAACTGTTTATCTTTAATGTCTGCTGGTGCAAGTTATTATAACTATCTCAAACTAATAAACTGATGAAAGGAGTCTTGCACCAGTAGATACAAATGTGGGTAAAATAAAATGCATTATGACATGTTTTTTAATTAAACACTATAAGAGCCTTTCTACTGTGACAAAAACAATAGTAGAGCAGCCTTGTTAAAGGATGAAGATACTTTCAAAATAAACTGGATTCTTTTTTATTGTTAAAATATTATGAAATTTGTACCGTATATAAAAGTTTACATTTAGTGATTCTGTTCAATACGTCTCATTGTATATTTATATATCATCTATCCACAGGAGCAGGAAGTACCAGCATTAAGAGATATGTCGTCACTAGTACTGTTTGGGTTCTTTATTTACTCAATCTCAATGAATAAGGCATTAGATCAGCCAGGTTGGCTCAGGGTTATCGTTTCTTATTTCATATGATGAGGTCCAGACAGGGATGAAAGTCAGCTCCTCCAACCTTAAAACCATTGTTCTAAACTGGAAAAATCGCTCCAGGTTGATGGGATCGGTCTCTGGCGTAAGTATGCCAGTGTAAGTGTCGTAGTGTTTTGTTCCTGGTGGCACAATCACTCAGGATAGTCGAAGTGGGGGCCGATCATTCATAATGCAGGCACTGCTTCAGTATTTCTCGTTAAAGAAAGGAATCTAAAAGAAAAGCTCTTAATTCAATTATTGAATCAATATTTTCAGTCATATAGCGGTCTATGTCAACGTTTCACGCCATGGAACCGTTTCTCTGATTTCAGAGAAGTGGAAAACAAAGAAAAAAGGAGAAGCACATCTTCTACACAAAATAAAAATAGAGTAAAAATGTAATATTTTTTTTAGACATGGTCCTAAACAAGAAAATAAATTTAGATATCCAGGTAATTTCAATATATAATTAAAGGTATAGTGGAGGATTTTCACAATTTTAAAAAAAGAACCACCTTCTCCACTTTAAAAGAAATCCACACTCACAACCTTGTACCTGCTCCCGAGAGGGAACGCTTATTAAACGTTTTCGAGAGCGTGCACGAGCCCATTTCTCCTCATGCATGCGCTGTTTAAAAAAATGTTGCTGTTTGCATCACTCATACAAGCTTACTTTGCAAAAGAAGGTTTGCAATTTTTCCACTATGTCAGACGGGTAAGTCAAAGTGGGGATGAGCAAGTAGGACAGCCTTACGTAAACATATCACCAGAATGATTGACAATTAAGAGGACCACTTATTTTGATGATCCACCCAGAAAAAGAACATCCTCCACTGTACCTTTGGCTATGAAAGAGCTTTGATTAAATTTTAATATGCTTCCAATTTACAACCTTCTAGTGACCCCCAAAAACTTAACCATCAAGATCCCTATCCCATAAATTGAGTGCATCAACATGTAGTTTTTAGATTAAAAGGTCAGCTACATCCAAGTCCAATCCTGAAAATCACTTTAGATGAACTTCAGTGAGGAGTCTCAATTCTGCCTTCGTATTAAATTTGTTTTTACACGATCTAATGTCAAGCAGCCGTATCAATGCTTTACTCTCAGTGCCCTGAAAATTTCCAAACAACCCATTATTTCTTTATCACTATTATGATTAAGTCATATGTGATTTTTCTATTAACTGTTGCACAATTATACATATTAGCTTACGCCATCAGCTATCATTTAAATCAACAATTCCATGTGGTCTGTTAGAGAACAAGAAAAGGCACAATTTATGCTAAAAGCTGTATTTAACCTTAATTGCCATAATTGGCATTTTTCAACGGCACCGAGCTAAAAATTACAGCGCACTCTGAACAGATTAGAGTTGTGTGATACTTGTAAGTCCAACACATTGTAAAGCATGTGTGAAATATATATTATAATTGTGCCGAATAGGTTGTTGTGCCTTAAATGTTATCTTCTGCTTTTCCTTACACATGCCTCTCCCACGGTGGAACGGCTCTGCTCTGACTGCTCTTCGGCTGCAGAGATAGGCTGAAGGAATCAGTGAAGGAAGCTGTGGCTCTGCTGCCAAAACCAGCAGCTTAACTGGTTTGACGAGGACATCAGTCCTCAGGGCGAAGCAGAGCGAGGCTAATTGAATTACATAAATAGGTCCTAATGGAGCTTGGCGGGAGAGTCTGCCATGCCTGTAAACACAATCAGCTGTGAAAATGTCAGTCTAATACCTGCTGTCTTATTAATTTGTTTTGTTTTACTTCAATATGATGATTGGACTTTTTTTTATTTTATGATTTTTCTTTTTTTTTTTTGCTTCTGAAAATTATTTATGTGGGAAGTTTGAGCCTTATTTGTGGTAAACAGTAAATCTTTACACTCTTATCTGTATCTGAGCCTTGCAAAATTACTCAAATCTTCTCACCACCACACAATTCAGTGTTTATATCTTTGATTTTATGTAAGAATTTAAAGCAAAGTGGTGAAACATAGTGAAGCAGAATGGAAATAGATTTTCTTTTCTAAATTTTTACCTAAATAAAAATCTTGGAAATGGTTGCTCTATCCCTAATGCTTGTATCCCTAATGCTTACAATGGAAGAAGGTCATGGCAGGGGTGTAATAAACTAGTAGAGAAAACATAGAAAGTGTCCTAAATTGTTAAGTAATCAGAATCAAAATAATTTGCAATTTTCAGTTATAGTAAATCTTCTCTGAAAATCATGCAGGTCTAATCCCAACTTTGCTTATCTCCATTATCAAGGTACAACTAATAAAACTATCAAGCCAAACAGTAAAAAGAGAAACAGTCAGGAGTCCAATTGCATGCCTTTATTAAACTTTTTATTTGTATGATCATGCTGTTGGGATGTTTCCTTTACCAGGGACAATAAAGCAATTTAGAGTAGATATGATAGATGCATCAATACACCTGAGGCAGGGTCATACAGCCAGTGCTAGAGTGGAGTGGTTTAGAAAAATGGGCTAAAATGGCAAAGAAACAGTGCAGATATAAGTCCAGTTAAGAATCTGTTTCAAGGCCTAAAAGATATGTTTAGACTGTCTCTAACCAGTCTGAAAAGGCTTTCTGTTTTTTTTTTTTGTACAAAGAGAGGGCAAAATTCCTGTTGTTAGATGTCCAAAACAAGAAGCAACATACCTTACCATACCACACTTGCTTGCAGCTGCTGCTGCAATAAAAGATAATAGCATCAAGTATTGATTTAGGCAGCGTAAATACTTATATATGCATGGCAGACCTCAGGATTTTGAACTACCTGAAATAAAGCATATCGAAGCTTGTAATTGTGATGTAACAAAATACTTGTGTGAGGCCATGTCTGCGTATGTGATGTCTGTCAGAACACAGAACATCTACTTCAATCTTAAGGCCATAAAAAGGGCCGTGGAGCCTCCTGCTCTCTCTGTCTGCCTACCTACCTGTTGATGTGTTTGCGCACTGCTTTATGACTTTTGTCAGAGTGCGTATCCACGTCTCTGTGGTCTCCTTTCATGCAATACGAGTGCATGAGAATGTATCAGTGCTCCGGCTTTATTGCATCGTCTGCTGATGCACAGAGACGAGACAAAGTGCATTGAGAAAGTGGTGGAGGCGAGGTGGGGAGGAGACGAGCTACAGCCTGCAAGCCCCAGACGGGCTGGCTCCGGAGGGGCTGCACCCAGGCACAGAGCTGCCTTTGTCAGGGTAATTATCCTGAGTCTCAGCCTCTTCTGGTGGAGCTACTGTTCAGTTGGGTGGCTAAGGCTCTAGCGCCACCATTTATTCCTGCAACAACGCTGTAACTGTAGCCAAAACATGCTTCATGTATAAGTTAAATTTAACTTAAAATATGCTTTTAATGCTTGTGTTTAAGTTCTTAAATCTTTTGATGTTAATGTCTTTACAGCCTTGATACAATTGGCAGCTTTCAGCTGCCAATCTGGCCCCAGCCAGAAGGGACAAGGAAGACAAGAAATGTCAAAGAAAAGAGGGAAAGAGATGGCCAAGGTACCTTTCGTGAGTGTGTAGGAAAGGATTATCCCACAGGAGTTAAATGAAGCCTGTCCAAAACAAGGAGACTATTCCCAGCCTCTTTAAATGCCTTCTGTTGACTCTAGTCTCTGTGTCAAAAAGGTGGCAGTTTGCCAACAGGTTTGAAGTACAGCAGGAAACTGGATAGGCTTGATGATTTAGTGTTGTTTACAGTGGCAGACAGGGAGCCATCTTCGTCAGCCTGTCTGTCTTCCTCGGTTTTTCCCCTTTCTTTGAGCTGACTCTTCTACCTGCTGCTGAGGATGCGGATCGTTTGCATGTGGTGATACATGATGATATGTTTTAGTTTGATATTTGACTAATCTTTAAAAGCCCCTTGAGCATTTTTTGGAAGTAGCTTTAATTTCAGGTAATAATTAATATCAAAAGATTTATTTTGTGGCAGATTTGTCAAGCTATCTTTGGAAACCAAAGCCATAAATCAAGTTCATATCCCTTTGAATATAGGTTTCAAATTTCATTAGTTTTTTGTTAAATAAATGTTTCAGATCATAAAATAATGTAAATATTAAAAGACGACCAGAATGAAAGCAGGAAACTGTTTTATAAATGTAATCATTGAGGGGCAGCTATCCAAGTGACCGCCATGATGAGAAAAAGGTCATTGCTCCCTAAACTTAGTAAATGGTTGTACCACATTTGCAGCAGCAGCAAGTCTTTGGAAAACCTGCAAAGTGATTTACAAATCGACTCATTCTTGTTTGCAGTATTTTCTAGTTCAGTCTGTATAAGATCATGCCTCAGCTTTGCACGGTTGTCCTGGTGCATAATCAAATAGAATGAGGTTGTGGTCATGTTTGTTCTGGTATTTCGGATAGAAAACAATGTTCGTGCTTCAGTCATTCACTACAACTCATCCAAGTCATTAAGCAGTAAAGCAGCTTCAAACCATCAAACTGCTGCCATGTTTGTCTGTATGTATGAGGTTCAATGCTGTGTCAAAATTACATCAAATACAGCTTCCTGATAGATTCAGCTATATGCTTTTTACTCCTTTCCAGAATGAAATCAGCCAATGCAGTACTTAGTTTACTTCTTAAAATGAATAATGGACTGTTATTAGTTTTACAGGAAGAAGGGAAATGTAAATAATATGCATACTAATCCCTAAATTAATATTATATAGTATTATTTAAACGAAATGTATATTTATGAAGAAAACATTATACTGTTCAGGTAAAAATGTGGATTCTCCAGTTCTGGAGAGCTATCATCCTGTTTATCGTATTTCACCTGAATGAAATGGTGACATTTTCCTCATCAGCATATCTCTTACTAATGAGCCTTTGCTCTGATTTAGATGTGTTTGAACAGAGAGTCACTTTAAAAGGTTCAGGATAGCACTGTAGCGCTAAAAGGCTGGAGTCAGACCTCAGCAGCTAAGGCTTCTGGTTCAGTAGGAAGAGGACACCCTGACATCGGAATATCATCATCAGCTTCCCGTGGATAAAAAGGGAACCAACTTAATTTTTTTTTCTTTCTTCCACGTTTTTCTTTTTTTTTCATTATGTCCAACCAGCTTTTATCAACAAAAGAAGCAAATGCGTTTCTATTTGAGTTGAGATAGACCGCTCATTAAGTAGGCACCTTAAATAGAGAAACTGCACTGAAGCAGTTCAGCTTCTAAATACTGTACTGGGTATTTATAACAGATCAGTTTTACTTTTACCAGGATTCCACCTTTTTTTCTCAGCAAATTTGATATCAAATTTAAATAAGAGTCCAGATAACGTTTCAGGATATGCTGCACAAAATATTGTGTGCTTACAAGCGCTTCTCTAACTGATGTAAGACAGCAAACTACTCGGGTGACAGAGGCAGGTCTCATCATATACTTCCAAAGAGGCAGCTCTTTTGACAGTTTTACCTTTTGCCTTTTAACTTTTATTCTTCTCCAGACAAACAGTTTTTCCCTGTCATATAAATATTCAAACTGTCATGCTGCAAAGGGTAAATCATCTAAAACATCATGCATTGTTTTGCTGCAGGACACTGTAGGTTCATAATGTGCTTTACAGAAGTATCTAGGTCTACTGACCTTATTTGCACACTGTTACAACAGCAAGAAAAGTTTCAGCGTCAAATATTACTTATTGGTTTTTATCAATGGCGTATTTCTTTTTGCAAACCTTTTATAATATTCACAATCTTGCTCCATAATTATCTTGCTGCTTATCTTGCAAGAAAGATGAATACCATGAGATTTGTGAATTCACAATGTCCTGAACCAATGAAATGCAGTGACCTGTATGATGTCAACCAGAAGGGGAAGCAAAACAAACATGCCTTCGCCGCTGGACGTACCACTGGACTAATTTGTCGGTTTTAGCTGGAATTCCCTCTATTTCAAAAGGATGCGATTTGTGCCTTTGTTGAAAGGAAAGATGTTCCCCCATTCTTCCCGACTTTATTTGGTAAGAGTTTCACCGCTCCGCAAGTGATGAAACAAATCGAGAAGCTGCAGAGGGATTCTATTGTTATAATCGTGTCTCTTTTAGTCGCTCTCATGGACGCATAGAGGCCCTAGCTGAAAAAACTGAGCATCACTGCTGTTAAAGTTGTCAACAATGACAAGAGAAGTCCTCAGTGGCAATTACCAGCTGATATGTGGCATTTAATCATAGGTGCATCAGGAAAACATGATTGGAATCGTCGTGGATGAAGGACATGTCACATACAAATGGTAAATAAATTTTTAAAAACTCTTTTTACTTATCAGACTTCTTAAGCAAGTTGGTTATTTTATTTAAGGGGTGTTATAGTAAAGGGGAATAAATACAAATGCATGCCACACTTTTAAGATTTTGTTGCGCTGCATGCATACCATCCTCCCCTGTTGCAGATTTACGTGCCACTTTAAATTTCACATCTAATACCAATAAAGAACACTGAAGTTATGTTTTTTTAATGTGAAAAAGTTGAAGCTTTCAGCTTTATCACTCTAAAGACAACACCTCTGAACTTTGAAGTCTATAAAGCCAATCTCAGAATTTTAAACTGTTAAATACCAACAGATCTCAAGAAAGTTAGTGTGCTGTGATTTCTTTCTACTTGAGTTTGTTTCTGCTGAGTATATGAGCAGGTCGCTCCTCAGCATCAACAGTAGCAGAGCTCAGAGTTTGGAAGCCAAGCAAGCGCTCAGACCGCAGGCTCCATGGCGGTAGCTGCTAATTAGAGCGCTGCTCAGTGATTGGGGTCTGGGGTTTTGGAGCTCTGCTGCAGGGAAGCGCCTCAGATGCCTGCCAAACGGACCAGAGGGAAAGGGTTTCCAATCCTTTTTATATACTGTACATACACATGCAACACGTGCGCGGGAATACTTCATGTTTGGCCAATAAGTCAAGAAAGTAGCAGGAACATGCACTGAGTTTCGTCCAGCGGCGCTCTGTTGTTTTAGTTATAACGGTAAGCATGGCATGAAAATGTGATTCCTTCAAAGCAAGCTTGTTTCATAAAACATTTATTTTCAAAGAAAAGCCTTAATAACAGTCCTGCCAAGTTAAAAAGCTTTGAAACCTCCTTCTGTTTGTTTTGAATCTCCAGAGATGTGTCTGCAGTGCTTTTTCTTTGACGCAGAGGCACGGCACAGCATGGAAAAAATCACACAACCGTCCCCCGCTTTTGCCCCTTCCCTCTTAGCTCTAACCTGGCAGCATTGGCTTCAACAAGTTTTTCTTTTCATCGTGATTTTAAACAGATATATCATTCCACCTTCACTTACATTTATAATTAATGTCTTACAGCCAGTGCAGGAAATGAAATTACTTGCTTGGTTTATGGAGCGACATTTAGCTGGGCATTAATCTGCTCTGTGAGGAACATAGTGTTGGCCTTCTCCAAGTCACATCAGCCACATTACCATTAAAAGGCCCAGAAATGTATCCAAGCACTTGGAGTGGACCGGCTCTCCTCTCCTCGGAGCAGAGCAGGTGGTCAGTCTACCTAACGCTGAGTTGATCAGAGC
This sequence comes from Cyprinodon tularosa, assembly GCF_016077235.1. NCBI lineage: Eukaryota > Metazoa > Chordata > Actinopteri > Cyprinodontiformes > Cyprinodontidae > Cyprinodon > Cyprinodon tularosa. The sequence continues at coordinate 288,890 of NW_024038961.1, forward strand.
TGCTGAATAGCTCGTTTGGTCGTCGCGGAAACCAAGAAGTTGGAGTTAAATCGTGAAGAGGGCAGTTGATGGTAATGACCGAGCAATCGATGATTGGGCCCATTCATGGCTGAAGTGGCTGGTGTGGGGGCCTCACAGTCACACTTTCGCCAGCATGCGGGGCACAGTGTGCACTGCTCTCATTACCATCCATTGTCTGGGTCCTTTTAGAGCCTTCTGAGAAGAGTGAGGGGGGAGAGAGAGGAAAGGCAGAACAAAAAAAAGGTAGAGATTAAATAATGGCCTCGATTGGTTGATGGTGAAGTGATAGGAACTGGCCCCCTTGTTGTGTACAGTCTGTGCATGTGGCAGCCTCAGCGCAGGATGGTCAAGGTTCAACATGACGTGGTAAAAGGGGAACAAAGAGCACAAAATGCACTCGATCAGGATGCAGTTACCATCCTATGTGCGTCTTCAATCAATTGCTGATAGCCGCTCTCTACAAACCATCTTATTCGTGTTGGAAGAGTTTCAATTTCAACTCTATTTAGAATCAAACATTCATACATTCGCAAAGAAAAGCTCTTGGAGTTTTGTTGTTGGCATCCCAGCGGTCTCTACAGAGAACCTGGTGGGATCTCGACCGGGAAACATTGCTAGCAGCATGGTGGACTGCTTCTGTAAGAAGAGATGAACCTTTTGGCAAGGACTAGAAATCAGAACAGTTTTTATACAGCTAAGAAATGCAAAGAAACTAATAAAGTTTGGGTGCATATTGGTGCATCATTAAGGACGGATGGTCTTAGGTTTAAATCCCAACTAGGGGTATTTCTGTGTAATGCTTTCATGCTCTTCCTTCCACACTCATCATGCATATCCTAACTGGTCATACCAATACAGTATAAAGGTTAATTATAACACAATAAATCCCCCTTACTGTTTCTCCTGCGTCTCTGTTGGCAGGAGAAGAAAGTTATTAGTATTAAATTGTCATATGAACAACAATTACAGAAAAAAATAAACAAAATTTAGTTATCCTTTGACTTTTCCTAACTAAATCAACCTAGTACTGCCGGCCGGGAATCGAACCTGAAGCCTTCTTGCTTCAAGGCAGCAGTGTTAACCACTGCCCACAGGTTGTTGTTGTTGTCGTCAGATAGAGCACATCTTCCTGCCTAGAGATGGATTTTAATGCCACAGAACCAAAAATAAATTTCTGATCACATTAGCTGTTAAACTAAAGCTCTCCCCCAGAGCTCTATATTAGAGACTGACATTTTTTCGGGAATCCCATGGGTCACGGGATTCCCGTGGGATTCCCGTGGGATGGGAGTCAGTATTAGTAACGATCACGGGATTGGGACGGTACAGGATTAAACATTAACGGGAGCAGACGGGAGCGGGAGCAAACCAATAGTAACTTCCGCTCTGAGTTTTTCACCCGCGCTCAAAAACAACAAGAATGGGAGTGTCGCAGGAGCGGGAGTCATTCTGAATGGGAGCGGGATGGGAGTGGGAGTAATTTCACCAGGAGTGGGACGGGACTGGATTTAGATTTCTACTCTGGCCCGGGATCGGGACGGGACACCATTTTTTTCTGTGGGAGTGGGACGGGACAGGAGTGAAAATCCACTCCCGTGTCAGTCTCTACTCTATATGGGACCATTTTCTCAAACTGAAGAGTACAGGCACATTTTCTTTTCTCCGAATAGGCCACTTTCAGGAATAATTTTCTTCTTTAAAGTTAGGTCAAGTCAAGATGCTCCTATTAAACTGCTCCCAATGCTGAGCGGCATCCATCAGATCACTCGTTTCTTTCACATAAACCCAGCTGCCAGTCCAACTGCTGTCCAGTGTGGTGGGGAGACAGTCCTCATGTTCTCCTCTCCAGTCTGGGCTGACAATAAATCTCAGAGCTCTGCGTGAAATCTCAACTCTCTGAGGCATTTGATTTATTTCTGCGCTCAGGCAGAAATGTTAAACTGTTTTTATTTTCTGTTATGATGTGGTACTTAAGAATCCTGCGATGTTTACGATGTGGGCGACAAGGGTTAAATCTGACAAACAAAAATAATGTTGATAATAAAACTGCCGTCTGTTCACACTCTGTCCTGTTTCCCAGTTTGATCTTATTCACAATTTTCACTTTCCTCCCTGTTTGCTTCTTGGCTTCCTCCTCATCTCCCTCATGCTGCAGAGAGCTGTCTGATTCCAAGCTCTTCCCGAAGGCTGCCTGCAACCTCATGACCGTGACCTCATCATAGGGTTCAGGTTGGCCCTGGCTCCATTCGCTGGCACTTAGAGAGCATGTTCAGACTCCATCTTGCACGCTACACCATGCAAACAGAAGCTTATTATTATATTGGAAGCTGCTCATGCACCTCCGAAACATCTCATGCTGTGAAACACCAACAACTCATGTTTTTATACCATTATAAAAATAAATATAAATATATATATATATATATATATATATATATATATATATATATATATATATATATATATATATATATATATATATATATATATATATATAACTGATTTGGATTAACCCTTTTGGTAGAAATTCCTTTCAAAAAGCTGCAAAATGTTCTGTTCTGTAAAAACTAGGGTGACTGAATTAAAAGTGACACCTATCGGCACAATGTCCAGAGAGCTTCTAAACTCTCATAGACAGACTACCGGTTCATAACACAAAGTAGTATAGAAAAGTCTGCTCATGCATTCCATCTGAACTAGAACTAAAATGGAGTCAAAAGCAGCCAAAGTCCAAAGAAATATCAAATAAGAGCCAGAAAAAGCACTTTGAAGATTAATTCAACAGATTACATCAACATCTGGCTCCTTTGGACAAAAGCATAAAGAAACAAAAGGCGATTCAAGGCTTTTGCACAGAACTGACCATGCACCTCTAGCTAAAACACAACATTTTCTATGTGACAGAAATTGAGAATTAAAGCTTAAAAAAGGATTTTTATCCTATAAACTTTACAATTTTGCGTGACAGATCAATCACAAACTTCAACAGTAGTAACCAAGTGAATTTGTCTGACAATGATAGAAAATTATGCATGATTTGGATTTCCAAATTTCATCTCAGAAACACAGCATATCTTGCTGAAACACAGTTTTGTTATAAAATAATATTCCTAAGCTTTGAACACCTTACAGGTTTTTGTCCAAGTTGCCTAAAAACAAGGAGATAATTAACTAAAGAAGCAGCCAGAAAGGCGAAATAGTAAGTAAAGAAAAGAAGAAGAGATTGATATCTGAGGTTGAGGAATCTGTACAAATCAGGTATTTATGGAAGAGTAGCAAGAAGAAAGCTCTTGGTCCTAAGAAGTCCTGTTTAAGGTTTGGTGTTCTGGTCAAATATAACAAAAGTTAAACTCATCGGTGATTGCATTGTCATGGTTTGGAGATGCTTCTCTTTCGCAGGAATAGCAGGCAGGCTTATAGGAATGAGAGTGGGGCTAAATAAAGGCAATGGGGTTCACCTTGTATAAAAGAAGATATCCTAAAGATAATCTGAGTTATAGTAAAATGATTAAGAGATTCAGGCTGAAATATTTTGCAAATACAAACGGAAAAATTATTGAACAGAAGGTCTGCAGTCCAAGTCAAAGCATAATGGGGTATTACATAAGGTGTGCTGCATACATGTAGATTTCCATTTTACAATCACATCCTTTGTGTTGTTCTACAACATAAACAACATAAAGTACAGCAAAGATTTTGATGTAGTTTCACAAAAATGTGGAAATATCTGACAGGTAGAAATATGTTTAATAGAGCCTCGGACAACTACATGTATGGTAAAAGAAAATAAAAATCCTGGCCTATACATCGAGGGCCTAAACGTCAAATATTTTAGATGAAGGGCCCTAACTTGCACGTACAATTTTATTTTTGCAGTACTTGCGGGTGAACCCAAGTGGTTTGGTTTCACTTATCAAATTGAGCAATTGCATGTCCTCCTGACTGTGCAAAGGTAGACTATCTAAAAGAGCTGCAAACAATAGTAAAAGAAATTCATTTAACTAACAATTATTAAGATTAAATAGCGCAGGGGTTAGCGTGCACGACCGATGTACGGCCTTAAGTCTTTGACGTGGCCGACCTGGGATCGAATTTGACCTGTGGTCCTTTGCCACATGTGTCTACCCCTCTCTCGTGCCCCCTTTCCTGTCAGCCCACTGTACGTAAAAAAGGAGCTTGTAACTGTAATTGTGACAGGTAAGTGCACGATTTAACCCCTAGTTTCTTTTTTGTTTTGGTTGACTGTATAAACCAAATCCAAAAAAAGGCCCTTGTATTAAGACACGCAAACCTTCTGAAGATCAGGTGCTAAATGTAAGCTGGTTGTATCAATTCTTGCTTGATGCTGCTTGTCAGGTTGGATGGAGGTTTGAAGGACCCAAATGCAGAGATGAAGGCTGAGGTGGTTACTTGCAATTTAATATCCAAAAATGTGTCAAATCAAGCAAAAATCCACAAAGAACAACACACAGAAAAACCAAAAGTCATCAGGGAAAACTCACATTAAGGGCAAAGAAATGACGGCGTGGAACCAGCAAACAGTGACTGAACAGAAGGTGTTCAGCAGATTGGGAGCAGGTGTGGACAAAGGAAAGCTAGGGAAAAGGAGGCAACAGAGGGCAACCTAGATATACATAACTCAAATACATCCAGAAAACAACACAAAATGGGAATTAGACCAATAAAACTAGAAAACACCAAAAATATGAATAAAAAAGAAAACTAAAACTGAACCAACAAGTGCAGAATCATGACAGCTGCTAATAAAAAGCAAAGCAGAGGTTTGTTAGTTATGCTTTATTAGCAAACATAGCAGGTTTCACAGCGATTGCTCTGAGTTACAGTAAAACTCTTGTCACAGTTTATCACAGCTGACTGAAATAAAGAACATTAGACATGTTTATCATGCAGATTTAAATCAAGGGGGAAAAAAAGCTGCATGTAAATTTGATAGTTATATTTGTAAACAGTACATGACAAAACTTTATAGTCTGGCTTTATTGTTAAAGCTGTGCAAAGCTTTGTTGCAGTACACATATTTTCATAAGGCTATAATACTGCCTCTCTATACTGTAGGCTCACAAGATGCAAGCAACACACCACCTGAAGTCAATAAATAAATCAGTCAATAAAGACAGAAAAATAGAGGTCACTTACAAAGAGTTTTAAATAAAAGCTCCGCTTTGCTCTGAGCACACATGAAGATGTGCATGAAAGAGGAGAAAAGAAAAACGGAGTGAAGATCACATGCTACAGGGATGCCGACTGAATTCCACCAGCTCTCTGCTCTCCAGTCACTTCTGGTTTTGGAGTCCTTTTCTATGAAGCCAGCTCCATAGGGCCCTCCTCCTCACCATCGGCTCGGTTAGCGCGGATCTCTGCCAGCGTGCGGGCAAAGTGCGTCCAGTCTTCAGGGTGGACCACGGAGAGCTGTAAAGATACAAGTGTAAGAGTTAGTTTAATGCTGGGAGAGTTACACTGTAAAGATAAAGTGATGATAAAACTTGATATCTAAGTTCTTGATGACCTGTAGCTCTCAAAAGACGTCCCCACAGATTTCTCCTATTTTAGAGTCTTATTATGAGAAAAAGGTTGTTGTGTGCAGACAGAGTAGATCGTAAAGCATGACTGTCTGTTGGATAACTCAAATTACCAGTCTTCTCCATAGTTGAAATGAAACCAATCTAGAATGCTCTCAAAGGTTATTTTTTACTTTTTGAGCTTTAATTAGGAGTCACAATTAGATGTTTCAGGTTATCAACACCTGGTTTTAACTATCTTAACCAACCTGGCCCTATCTGTACAGGATGGATTTGTTAAGCCATTCAGAGGTGGGGCTGCTGGTGTGCTTTAGATAATTGACCTGTTGCGTAACCCCAGCGCTCTTCAGCTTAAGACACGATGGCTAGATATTTTTTCGCTGAGAGCAGAATTCCTGGTTCCATCTTGAGGAGGTTTTCCAGACCACCGCCATTTTGAACCATTAATATGATGCCCTTTAGTAACATGTTGTTATTAGGGCTGGAAAACAATTCAATATCAATATATATTTGTGATATGAAATTATTTAATAGTAGTGACATGACATCAAAAACATTTTTAGTATTTCAATATACAGTGCAGTTTATAGTTATAGTGTTGGGTACTGACTGATGTTCCTAGACCAGGCGATTTGAGCACATTGGATATGCGTTGGAGATAAGTTCTTGAAGTTACGCATCAGTTATGCACAATTTACTCATAGGTTTTGGATAAGCTAGACACCACGACTTTTTAGTAACTTACATTTAACGTATGTCGACAATCAAATAACTAACCTTTAACATATGGCCCACATATGGCATATGGTGGCATATGTCAGGAAATTTTGAGCCTGCTCAATGTACTTGCCGTATGAAGACGTGTGCAAGCGTGTGCCAGCGTGGTTCAGCGTGCTTCAGTGTGCTCATACCTTATACAAAACCTACCCATAACTTATCCAACATATGCCAGCGTTTTTACAAGACTTTCTGTATGTGAGGCTTAGGCTGGTCTAAATCGTCAAGGTGTGACATGGGAATAACTGTGGTTAATACAAAGAAACATTGCTGGTGTTAACATTTGCAGTGCCATTGAAAAAAGCAAAAAAAACCCAAGGCTTTCTTTAAAAAAACAGAACAAGGTAAGAGACGGGGAGAAATCTTAAGAAATACTAATTTTAAAGCACTGCCATAGCTTTAATTTGTGCTCATCAAAAGTTAGAATTTTGTGAATAACTTGGGGACCTTCATTCTTTATTTTCAGGGCTAGTTATTACTTTTTAGCTTTTTTGCTAATTTATTATGGTCATTTGTAAATATAGTCTTTCAGGCTTATGTGTGTTTGTCTTCTTGAACATTTGGAAGTCAATCATGAAAAAATGAAGGAGGCAATTTTAAAGAAACTGAAAAGTAACTGCAAGTAGCTGTGGACTGAACAATTTGAGCAGATTGTTTAAATTTCAAAAATGTTATATTGGAGGAGATTCATGGACTTTGGATGATAATTCCTGTCTGTTGTGAGCTTACTTGGCATTTTCTATGAGGCTTTAATGTTGCTTATATCAATATTTGAATGATATATAAACCAAAATTAAGAAATATATATTGTGAATAATTTTGGCAATATCATTCAGCCGTAGTTTCAGTAACATGAATTTGTTTTGTTTTTTTTCTAATCAGTCTACAAATGATTTTTAACAGGTGTTTAGGTGGAAAATCAAGATGAATTGTGCCAAAGCTGTGATAGATGTCTTCATTTTGGTCAGCAGGATTTCTTCATAAGATGTGTTGCTTTTTAGGTGTTTAGGTCTACTTCAGGCGGTCCGTTTTAGCTGAATTCTTTACCAATGAAATAGTAATTAAGCCTGATTTCTATTTGTAATGGAACAAAAAATATACCATATTTTGACCAAGTTGGTTTGGAATCTGATGTCATTTATGTGAGATGTCATTTATGCATTACTTACTGCATTACTCATATGAGAAAAAACAGCCTGGTTTCTTTGTAACAAGCAAAGCTAATTTATATGATGCAAACAACATTTCTAGTGTAGCTCTTGGTATTAATGTTAGCATATGTCTCTCTGTTAACATGTGGCAATAACAACCATAATAAAAAAAAAACAAAAAAAAATCCTGCTTATGCCAGTTTTCTCACTGATGCTGTCCAGTGTGAATAGCTGCAGAGCTTAACCAGCCGACCACCTGGTAGAAGGTCTGGAAAACGTCCACATGGACACAGCAGGTGACACGCTGCAGCGCTCAGTGCAACTACACGTGTTTGTTTCTCCCTGCCTTGCAACACATCCAAAATCTTTGCACTGATCCTGCAGATGAGCACTGATATTATTACAAAACATCATTAATAAAAGTTCAAAGGCTTCTCCTGTTTGCTCGATGTGCTGCTCCCATGCTGTCCATCTGTCGCTGCACACTGTTTCCAACGGTGAGAAAATGGATGATCTGACTGTGAAAACAACACCTTTAAAAAAAGTCTAATCAAATTTCATCTCAGTTTGGTTTTGATTGTGAGCCGTTCAGCAAAATCGTGGGGGGGAAAAAAGCTAACAAATAGCCTAAGAAATAAATAAAAGGCAAAAATGTAAACACAGAGAGACTCTGAATGAAGGTAAATACAAAATTTTAAGCATATTATTATTAATTGAAACCTAGTTTTATGCTTTTGCCTCTACAGAAGGTTATAAAGGTGAGAATATAATTAGCTCATTTTAAATTTTTTTACAAAAAGAGTATTATCTAACTACAAAGGAAAACAGTAAAGATGTATCCAAAGAAGACAAAAAGAAATCAGACTTTAAAAAAAAAAAACAAAGCAAACACTATAAAACAACAACAAAAAAATAAGAAAAAAAAGTTATATTAAACCTTTAAAGAAAATAGATGAAGCGCATCTGATCACTTATGTCACCCTACAGATAAAACAGACGGGTAACTTATTATATTTGACATATTCTGAGTGAAAACGCAATATACATTGAGGTGACATTTTGGATTCCTGGATGGAAAGTGAAACGTCTTCAAACTTGGAAACAAAGTCCAGTGGATTGTTTTTTAACTTTTTTAGAAAGCAATTCCTCCATTTGAGTGAAAATTGAATATTAATGCAAGGGCAGGGGTCAACAAAAATAACACAAATTTAAAGACATCCAATAATATTGTTGTGTTCTACAGTCCCAGGAGCCCCAGTGTCTGAAATGAAAAATCCTTTACATGGGCTACAGGGTCCAGCTGAGCCTAGTTTGCCTCTTTGGTGGGACAAAAGCCGCAGCCACCACCCAAGATGTCTGCAAGCCGTTTGCATGGCTTGGTTGTACAAATGTGGCCACAGCTGAAGGGGGGTCCATAATGCTGATGAGTGACGTCAGCAACAGCAGCGTGACAACGAGAGTTTTTTGCTTAACGAAGCTTTAGTTTGCAAAACCAAGAGATCCAGAAACTGTTTCACGGCTCTGAGCTCTACAGGACAGCAGGGACTGAGTTTTACCCAGTGACTCGGATTTTCCACACAGGGCAACACTTGTAAAGTTTTAATAGATAACCCTGATGGTAAATATGCTTAAAATAAAATGCTTAGAGTAAAATGAAACTGAAATGGAAATTTGTTGGTATTTTTTCCCTTCCTGTAAAAGTCTCCAGACTTGCTGTTATTCCCAGAGATACTTTTTTTTTTTCTTTTACTCTCTTCCCAGTTTTAGCTCCATGGGCAAGTTTACAGTAAAGTAAATACTCCCATTACCACACACACACACACACACACACACACACACACACACACACAAACACACACACACCAAACCCCCAGCTTACAGGACCCATAAAACCTTTCAGCTTCACTCAGTTTTATTGATGCCTCTTCGTTACCATCAAGCCAGTGCTGAGGCCACCGGCTCTGCTAAACTCCCCCCCAGTTTACCACACAAAAAAGAATGCTAAACTTAGCCGAGCAGCTAGGCTAAAATAATCTTCAGGCAATAAGGACATGCAGGAGCTAAAGAGTTAGGCTGCTCTGTGGCGGTAAAACTTTCAAGGAACGTAAAACAATCTTTAAAATCTTCATATAATAGAAATTGAACTTTTTTTTAATCTCACAACGGAGAAATTAACTCTGCATTTAATCCATCCCCTTTAGGGAGCGGTGGGCTGCCACTGTGCAGCCCCCAGGGAGCAATCGGGGGTTAAGGGTCTTGCTCAGAGACCCAGAGTGGCAGTCGGTGGGAGTGGGTTCCGGACTTACAACCTCAGGATTCCAAGCCCTGTGCCCTAACCACTAGGCCGCCAATATAAGTAATTTATCATTTATTTTAAGCAACAATGCTAGAGTGAGAAATCCCTGCCATTTCTCTTACTAACACCAATAATTAGATTACAGACAGCAAAAAACTCTGTCAGCTTTTGTTCATTAGTATTAATATGGTGCAGCTGTTTTATTTTTTTGCCATTATTTTGGTTTCTTTATGCTTTTTGCGCCTTTGCTGTAATTAGGTCTTGATTGGGTCAAAGTGAATCAAACTATTATTCTCAGATTAATATTAACATGCGTAAACAAGAGTAGAACAGGACAGCAGAAGCCCTATGAATCAAACTGCAATCATCGGAACCTTTCACGCACCTCTCCCGTATCGTAGATCCAAACTCTACCCTCTGAGTCGCCCACGGCCACCTCCTTCCCTCCTGACGACCAACGGACCCGGTTCAGAGCAGAGGCTCCCTCAATAGTCACGCTGGCAGTTGGAACCTAGAAGGTAAAAAAATTTAATAAATACATTTTGAAGACTTATTAAATTGTCCTTAACTTCCATTTTCCATCAGAGCTATATTATACTTCCATTTGTGCAGGTAAAACAACTTCACAACAAGGAGGTGTCCATCAGAAGACACTGATCACACCCATTTTGTTTTAAGCCCTTACACAGTTCTCTGTTTGAGTAGAAACAAACAGTATCTTGACACCATAACACCCTAAGATGTGCTTCTATTTTGTATAGTGTGAGTGTATTGGGATGAATGGTGTAAGAGGTACTGGGTAGTGTTGCACAAGCAAAAACTAACATTTTGTTGTGACATAAGTTTGTCTTTTTTCCTTGGCCCATGCTAAGTGGTATTTGAGCATCTTGGAAGGAAAAAATACAGGTTACGATAAAAAGTTGCTGAAATGATCAGAAAGCAGCTTTTTCAGGTAGAGAAAGACAGACAAAGTGTCTGCATGCTGTAGCATGAGATGAGTTCGTGTCCAGACTCAACGTCCTAGAGAGGTAAATCGTCTATAGACTTTAGAACTATGGAAAATTTTTAATTCATGAAAAATGTCTGCAGTGCTCCATGCTTTAAATGTGGAACCTGGAAAGCCCCTACACATTGAGGAAGAAGGAAAACAAGATAGAGGAAAGGAAGGGAGACTCAATGCAATAAAAAACAAACAAAAAAAAAGGAAGGATACAAGGAGGAACATTTAGAATTAATAAAGATGTGGTTTGGTTTGTGGATCTGTTGCTCTTTTTTTTCCGGCAGAGCAGTGTTTTGGCAGGGGGTTTGGCATGTTGCACTGTGGTGCTGTGGACTGAAGGGCAGGTTATACTCCCGCAGCAGTGTGTCGCAGTGACCTTGTCGCAGGTATGACGCAGATATTTCTGATTTATGCCCAATTTTGAAGCGTAGTATGCTATTCCACGCCACAAAGCATGAGGGACAATCACAAACTAACTGAGGGTCTAGATACGGCCGAGGCGGTGAGGAAATCGGAAAACGCAGGGGGCAAGTTTTATGCGACAACGGAGGGAGATGAGGGCGAAAAAGAGCGGGGATCCAGGTGGCAAAAGATCCCAGCGTTCTCGTGCACCTCGTTCTTCTAGCTAGTCCATCTTCACTAGTCGTTTTTTCCCCAATGGCGGTCATACAAACAAAACAAGCCAAGGTACCAAACAGAAAATATACACTGTAGAGCGGATGTATTTTTGGCGAGTTAGAGGGCTCCTGTCTGTGGCACTGTCTGCGGTCACCTACAATTTTGGAGAGGTGAACTAGAATGTCTGTGGAAGGGGTGGGGGCATATCTGTGTTAACTGTGACAAACGCGCAGATGACCTTGTTTCTGAGCATAAACCAGCCTTGAGACACCTGCATTCCATCAGCTAATCATTCCTCTGTTTGAAATGCATGGTTGTCTCAGCACCATGCTGCCAGTTTGTGGTTGACAATTCTGTCCTGTTTGGACTCCTGATTAACTCCATCTTATCAAGTGGACCAGCTCCCTGCCACCACTCTCTTCTCCAACCTTTTTGTAAAAAAAACTCTTAAGACATGCTTTCATAATCTGTCTCTGCTTTGAGGTCCATCAACAGTCATCACAGATGTAACAGAAGAAACAGGAAATAAAGAAAGGAGCCAAAGAAGGAAGAACAGGAACTGAGGAAGAGAGGAAGGAAAGAATGTTTCAAAATGAAAAAGTGAAAGATAAAGGGGCGAAAGAAAAAATGAAAGGACAAAAATTTATCAGCCTTTTTGGTGACAAATTTCTACACATAACAATAAGAAGTCCAACTGTGCTGGAACACAATATTAGCTTCCGTTTCGATTTCAACTGTGAACTCATCACTTTATCTCATTGAATCTTCAGTAAAAGACTTTTACAATAACAGTAAAACTCCCATTTACTGAGGTTTTTTTTTAAATCATCAGTCAAATTCTATCTGCATGGATAAAGCAACAAGATCACAAAAGAACCCAACCTGTCAATGTCAAACAAATATGAAATGTTTCCTTATTCTGGGTGAAAACATGAGGCTTACTAATATTGACTTATTGATGATGGTCATTGTTGCGCAGATCTGCTCATTAGTTCAGATGGAGGTGCATGAACAGACATTTGTGTGTGCACATACACACACACACACACACATTTCAGTGTGCCACTCTGCAGCACTTCTCAGCAGGTGAAAGAAATCTGGCCCAATCAGCAGCACCCTCAACTCAGGTAATAAGGAATCCACAAACAGCTTTACTGGTTTTGCAACAGAGCTGAGGAAGGCAAACACAGCCTCCAAAGCAGCATTTCATGGGAAAGGACTTAAAAGGACTACCGGTTTTTCACCTGCTCTGTTCTGTTTATTGGTTCTCACTCATTGGTGAAAATAAAAAGACTGAGTGAATTCCTGATGTCTTCAAGTCCTCCTTTTCAAGTGTAGGAAGCCATGAAATTATAAGACACTTGACAGTGAAAAACCGCTCCAACCAGAGGAGATTCCATTCTGCAACCAGAGACTGAAATCTGCTGTCTTCCAAAGGAGGAAAATGGCTGAATTAAAATCCCTTGATGACCTCAAAGCAGAGAGGACAATAGTTAAAAGACTTTTCTCCCGTTTTGCAAACAACATTATGAGGACCTACATGGAGATGTCTAAAGAGGAATTGGAGGAGAACTACAAGAAGCTTACACTAGAGAGCTCCAAAGTTATGGAGGCAAATGAGGATGTGGAGGCTGCCTATATGGCTGAGTGCAAAGCAACTGCAGCTGAGGAGCTGAGTAATCTTCAGAAAGCTGACATAGAGAAGACGGAGAAAGAATGTGAACAAAAGCTTAAAGAAGCTAAACTCCTTATCCGAGAGACAATGTGGGCCACATATGGAGAGAAGGAACTGTCCCTGGCTCTACAAGTTGCAGAGAATGAGTGTAAGAATGTTTCATCCATCGGGCCAGACACAACTCTGGAGGCATACGAGTTTATGCTCACCCATTTGGAGAAATTGATCCAGAAAGCAAAGGAAGCAAGCCAAAATTGGAACCGTTGGGCCCCACCTGCCGAGGAAAAGGATTTTAATTATCGTGTAAGGGAGCTAGAGGTGTGCCTCCCTAGGCTGATATCCCAAAAGGCTGTCCTCATTGAAGCAGCAAGTAAGAAGGACACAAGAGAGGAAAAAGCCTTAGTCTACAGTCTACCTCCAGCAGCTGCAATAAAACTGAAAGCCACAGCTTTACCAAAGTTTTGTGGAAATAAACGAGACTATTACAGATGGAGAAAAGAATGGGAGGCTCTCCAGAAGCAAGGTGAACCATCTGGCTCGAAAGAAGTAAAGAAGTTTCAATTGCTTGATAGTATTGATGAGAAAGTGGCTAAGGATTTACGCCTGTCATCATACAATTCATCAGATGAGATCTTCAGAGTTCTGGACAATCGTTTTGGGAACAAAGCTACCATTGCTCTAGAGATTATTGAAGAATTACAAGCAATTCCACCAGTGAGAAATGGTCAACCTAGACGAATAATAGAACTCATCCAAACTTTGGAGAAGGCTCTTAGTGACTTAAATGAGCTAGGAAATGTAGATGCCATAAAGAATCCACTGGTGACTAAATCCATAGAAAGTAAGCTTCCAGAAACTTTAAAGAAAGACTGGCTCACCTATAATGCAACTGAGAAAGACAACACTAGTCACCAGAATTACTTTGACAAGCTTATGGTGTTCCTTAGATCACAAGAATCCATATATGAACAACTAGATCAACTGAAAGATCTCGTTGAACCAATCAGAGAGAAATCCAAGTTCTTAAAATGTGCCAGAACCAAGACAACCAAGCACAGCAGTGACATATCAGGCTGCATTGTTTGTGGTGATCCAAAGCACAGGAAGAAACTGTATTTCTGCAGAACCTTTAGAATCAATCTAAAGCCATCAGAGAAGAGGGATATAGTACAGCAGCTCGGTGCCTGCAAGAGATGCCTTGAAATCCATAATGGTGATTACTGTAAGAAAACTGACTACCTGTGCAAGAACCCAGAGTGTAAAGACAAACACCACTTTCTTCTTTGTTTACTCGCTAGACCACAGTCCCAAAGAACACCTAGATCTGGTTCAGAGAAAGCGGAGGGCAAAAGACATACTGAAGCCCAAGAAGAGTTTCTTTCAAAACTCCCACCTGAGCTGGCTAAGCAATGTAAGGATGCCTTCTGCAATGTTGTGTCAAGGGTACACAACTCCACTGTTACTAAGACAGGCCTTCTAGAGGAGAATGGCTTAAATGAGTATCCAGTTATCCTGATGATTCTTAATGTCACAGCCAATGATGGACAAAGAATTGGAACCCTCATTGACCTGGCATCAGATACGAACTACATTACTCATAAAGCTGCAAGTAAGTTGAAACTTAGAAGTGAAGATGTAACGCTTGTGGTCCATGGTGTTGGAGGGATGCAGGTGTCTGTTGAAACGAAGCGCTATCTCCTTAAGATACGTGTCAATACACCAAAAGGGACCCTCAAATCACATCAACTGATCTGCTATGGGCTTGACAAGATTGCAGAAGTTCATAGACATGTCCCTGCCACAAAGTTTCAGAGTATTTTTCCAGATGTCTCCTTGAAAGACCTTACAAGACCTAAAGAGATACAGCTGGCAAGATCATGGTCTTTACCTCCGTGTTAACTTCTCTTGACTCCTGCCTCCCACTTTGACTAGAGTAGACCCAGGGCTTCAAAGTGTGTTTCTGATGTATGGGCAATTAAGGTAACTTCTTCAAATAGGTCCGGATGTGTGCCTCCAATCGTCTTGCCAAGTGGTCCATCCCATAACACTAGGTCCCCGACAGAACGAACTTTCTGAGGTACAAGTTGACCTTCTTTGTGGCTAATCAGGAGCTGGCAAGATCATGGTCTTTACCTCCGTGTTAACTTCTCTTGACTCCTGCCTCCCACTTTGACTAGAGTAGACCCAGGGCTTCATAAAAAATCCTCCAGCTTTAAGGATCTGCTCGATGTTGGATGTGAGGAGTTTCAGGTGATCAAGGTTGTTGTGAGATGTCAAGATGTCATCGACGTAGACGTCTTCTTCCAGCACACGTTTCTCCTCTTTGAATTGTGTGAATTGGGGTAGGCTGGCAGTCTCCCGCATGGCAACTTGTGCTATACAGCCAGCAGGTTTATCTCCGATATTGACTCTTGTCTTGCCAAGTGGTCCATCCCATAACACTAGGTCCCCGACAGAACGAACTTTCTGAGGTACAAGTTGACCTTCTTTGTGGCTAATCAGGAGCTGGCAAGATCATGGTCTTTACCTCCGTGTTAACTTCTCTTGACTCCTGCCTCCCACTTTGACTAGAGTAGACCCAGGGCTTCACACTTTGCAAGATCAATGAGGACTGCAGCAGTTAAGTACAGTGAACTCGCCTCTCAATCTTCAGTTTCCTGTCAGTCTCCCAGTCATCCTTTCATCCAATCCAATGCAGCCACTACCAGCAAAGACTTTCTGAAGTGGTGGGAATGGGAAAGCATCGGAGCAGCCTGTGTGCCAAAATGTGGAGGATGTCGCTGCGGGAATTGCCAACCCGGAGGGAAGGAAATGTCTTTGGCTGAGGAGAAAGAGATGGAGATGGTGAGAAATGGCTTAACATATGTGAATGGTGACCACCACACCCCTGAACCACACTGGCATGCCACATATCCATGGACTGAAGATTTGGCTTCTCTCCCCAACAATAGGAAAGCAGTAGAAGCTACATTCCTCAGGACGGAAAAACAGTTGGCAAAGGATCCAGAGTGGAGATTGGCCTATGCTTCACAAGTTCATGAAATGGTTGATCGCAAAGCTGCAGTGAAACTGTCCAAAGAAGTACTGCAAAGCTGGACTGGGCCAGTGTGGTATATAAGTCATCTGATTGCCCTAAATCCACATTCCATATCTACTCCGGTGAGGCTAGTGTGGAACAGCAGCCAGAAGTACAGAGGTCTGAGTTTGAATGACATGTTGATTAAAGGTCCTGATGTCTTAAATCCGATCAGAGCTGTCCTCCTGAGGTTCCGAGCTGGTGTCTTTGCTGCCCTTGGTGACATCCAAAAAATGTACAACTCTGTGTGGTTAGAAGAGAAAGAGGTTCATCTGCACAGGTTTCTGTGGCGTGACAGAGAGGATGCTGAAATAGAAGATTTTGCCATAACAAGAGTCAATATCGGAGATAAACCTGCTGGCTGTATAGCACAAGTTGCCATGCGGGAGACTGCCAGCCTACCCCAATTCACACAATTCAAAGAGGAGAAACGTGTGCTGGAAGAAGACGTCTACGTCGATGACATCTTGACATCTCACAACAACCTTGATCACCTGAAACTCCTCACATCCAACATCGAGCAGATCCTTAAAGCTGGAGGATTTTTTATGAAGCCCTGGGTCTACTCTAGTCAAAGTGGGAGGCAGGAGTCAAGAGAAGTTAACACGGAGGTAAAGACCATGATCTTGCCTAACCAGCTCACTGAAAAAGATAACAAAGCCCTCGGTCTGGGTTACACCGTTGGAGATGACAAATTGTATGTCATGGTGGCAGTGAACTTTTCCAAAAGGAAGAAGAAAATACGCATTGGTCAGGACCTGCTAAGAGAAGAAGTAAAGGGACAAACGCCAAATCCTCTTACCAGGAGAGAACTTTTAAGTCAAGTCTCTGCTCTCTATGATCCACTTGGCCTTGTGACTCCTGTAAAGCAGAAAGGAGCTATTCTGGTTCGAAGGGCTTTTCAAGAAACAAAGCTAATGTATTGCACAAAAGACTCATGGGATGCTGCACTGTCAAAAGAACTACGAGAGGATGCCATAAAGCTGCTAGAAGAATATGCTGACCTGAGCCATCTCAGATTCTTCAGATCCTTGACACCACCAGAGCCACTTGCAGGTCCAATTGGCATCACATTTTCTGATGGCAGTGAGCATGCATATGGTGCTGTGTTGTACCTACGTTGGGAATGCACTGATGGTGTCAGTGTGAGGTTGGTTGAGTCTAAAGCTAAGCTGACTCCTCTCAACCGCAATGGAGACCCCGTGAAAGCTGAGATATGCGGAGCAGTCTTTGCAGCCCGGCTAAAGACCTATTTCCAGAAACATTGCCGAATCAAAGTTGAGAAGTGGTTCCATCTCGTTGACAGTCAAACTGTCTTGTGTGCAATACAGCGAGAGAGTTATGGATATCAAACCTTCTTCGCAAACCGGGTTGGAGAGATCCAAAGCAGCACTAATGTCCAAGACTGGTGGTGGATTCCAGGATCAGCAAATATTGCAGACATTATCACCAGAGGGGCAGGTCCTGCTTACTTAACTGAAGACTCAGAGTGGCAGTTGGGTCCAAGTTTCCTTCAACTTCCTGAAATTGAGTGGTCAAAGAAATCTGCAAATGATGTTGCTGTGCAGGCAAGAGACAATGTTATAAAAATACAGAAGAAAACATTTGTTGCTGTACTTACCCGAAGTCAACTGAAAGAAGAAAAGAGTAAACTGATCATCTCTAGGAGGCCGCCTGCAGCTGCAGTAGCCCAGCAACTAGTGGACGTGAGCCACTTCAGCAGTTTGAGAAAACTGATAGGGGTAGTTGCATGGATTTGGAGAGCAGCAAAAAAGTTCCTGCATTTCAAGGTCACAGATAAAGAAAAGTGGGAGGCGGTCCCTTCATCTGGTGTCATTACAGTTGGTGAAAGACAAGATGTGTTCAGAGACCTATGCCTAGCAGCACAAGAAGGTGTACAATTTCCAACTACAACGACTGATAGACTTGTTGTCTACAAAGATGAAACAAGTGGGCTCTTGATGTGTGGCGGCAGAGTTCAGACTTTTAAGGAGGACCACAGAGGCGTTCCTCTGTTGCCCTTCCAATCTTGGATCTCCACCCTTCTAGCCCGAGCAGCACACAGTGAAGGACATGATGGAGTGGCAGGAACTTTGCTGCGTATGCGGAAGAAAGCATGGGTCATCAGAGGACGAGTCATTGCCAGAAAAGTTGTTGATGAGTGTGTACTGTGCAAAAAGATGAGAGCAAAAACCTGTCAGCAAATAATGGGGGATCTGCCTGAAGAAAGGTCTAATCCAAGTGCACCATTTCAGTTCATTTCTGTTGATTTGTTTGGCCCTTACCAAGTGAAAGATGATGTCAAGAAAAGAGTGAGCATGAAAGTTTGGGGTGTGTTGTTCTGCTGTATGTCAAGTAGAGCCATTCATGTTGAACTGGCAAACACGCTATCTACAGAGAGCTTCATACTTGCCTATCAGAGGTTTACGTCCATCAGAGGTCAACCCCAGAAGGTGTGGTCTGACCCAGGTACGAACTTTATTGGGGCAAAACCCATTCTGCAAGAAATGTATGCATACCTGAGGCAGCAAGACAAATTCTCACTTGAAGAGTATGCTGCAAAAAATGGGACTGACTGGACATGGAAAATTCTTCCAGCCGATTCACCACATCGCAACGGCGCAGCTGAAGCTGCTGTCAAGATCATTAAAAGAGCGTTACAAAGTCTTGGCAGAGTGGAAGGTCTTACCTTCAGTGAGTTTCTTACGACAGTTAAGCTAGCTGCCAATCTAGCCAATGAAAGACCTATTGATGCTAGAGTACAGAGTCATGAAGATCGAATCCAGTACATCACTCCAAACACCCTGTTGCTCGGTCGAGCTACACAAAGTGGAGATTTCAAGACATTTGACTATACCACTTATCCCTTTAAAAGGCTGCGAGAAATACAAACTCAAGTTGACTACTTTTGGAGGTCCTGGAGTCAACTTGCAGGTCCCAACTTGTTTGTCCGTGGCAAGTGGCATACTGCTGAAAGAAATGTTGCTATTGGCGATGTGGTCTGGCTCTGCGACCAAAACACGCTAAGAGGGCAATTCAAGATGGGCAGAGTTGTTGCTGTGAATCCTGATTGCAAGGGCATAGTCCGGGATGTTTATGTGAAAGTTTCTCCAAGTGGGTATAGTTCAGGAAATGCACCCAAACCTTCTGTGAAATGTTCTGGATTGGTGAAGGAGGTTCAGGGCACCATACTCCATCGGGACGTCCGGCGCCTTGTAGTGCTCATCCCAGCAGAAGACCAAGCAGAGGGAACCAGCTTACTTAAAAAATGCGATCTTCCCAGGTAAAACCTTGCAAGTTCGAGTGGGAGGTGTTGCGCAGATCTGCTCATTAGTTCAGATGGAGGTGCATGAACAGACATTTGTGTGTGCACATACACACACACACACACATTTCAGTGTGCCACTCTGCAGCACTTCTCAGCAGGTGAAAGAAATCTGGCCCAATCAGCAGCACCCTCAACTCAGGTAATAAGGAATCCACAAACAGCTTTACTGGTTTTGCAACAGAGCTGAGGAAGGCAAACACAGCCTCCAAAGCAGCATTTCATGGGAAAGGACTTAAAAGGACTACCGGTTTTTCACCTGCTCTGTTCTGTTTATTGGTTCTCACTCATTGGTGAAAATAAAAAGACTGAGTGAATTCCTGATGTCTTCAAGTCCTCCTTTTCAAGTGTAGGAAGCCATGAAATTATAAGACACTTGACAGTAATACCTCAAAAGCAGTGTTATGTGAAATTAAATTCCTAAAAGGAACCAGGACATTTTATGCACGAAATGTCTTTTATTCTTAAACAGAATGCAGCAAAAAATACTTGTGACAAGCCTCTTGAAGAATTACCACATTTTATTTAGTGACCCTAATTGCAACATGTCCTAATGTTTATTGAAAAATTAGAGGATTGCATTATGAGATTACAGAGACAATTTACCACAAGAACAGGGTGGCTTCATTTGAAAGTACTGGAAGCAAATTTACAGCTTTTATTTAAACGGACACAGACGAGGCTTTTTATTCTGAAATAACTTCTACATGTTTGTTGGCATGAGCTGAGCTGAATCTTGATTTCTGTCTTTAGTGCTCATGTTGCACCTTTGAAAACCCAAAACCATCTGCAGCTTTTCCATAAACTGTTCCTGACATGTGGCAGGCGAGTCTGACACATGTCACCAGTGGAGACAGGGGCCTTGGCATCGCGTCTCCTCGCGCAGCTCCTGCGCATTTTAAGCAGAGCTTAACCACAGACTGACTGCCATTAGCCCACTAGCTTCCCTTCCTCTGCAGGAGCGAATTTGAACGGAGGGATTTAAAACTGCCTGCATGCGTGCGTGTGGTGGAAATGAGAACCAGGCGCGCCACGCTGCTCTGTTAATGCTGTTATGACTCTGCGTTTTTAATATGATGGCAACAATGAAAGCCTGTTGCTATCAGACTGACTTGTGTGTGAGCGAGCGAGCTTTCCATACATCCGTTTGCGTGAGCGTTCGTCTGTGCAAATGTTTCTCATAAAGCACATTGTTAGGCAAGTTAACCCCCCGATAATGAACTCTTCCTCTGTGTGTGAAAAGGCTGCTGTTGAGGGAACCATGGGAATATGTGCAGCAGATAGAGGAAGTGCTGCTCACACAGCGGTGGCATTAAAGATGCACAGAGATATGAGCTGAAGTGAGACGACATGAGTCTTACATGGTAGAGAAAATGAGAAAAGAGGGAGAGCTTATTATTTGATAGGAGTGAGAGCATCTGTCTCATCGCAGACTTGCATTAAGGTTGAAGTCACTGCCGTGTCCATGGAAACCAAGAGGGAAGGAAAACGGAGGATCCTTTTATCTGGACCTTTACCTGAATGATCAAAGGTTGTCTGCTGGTTTGAAAGAAAGAAAGGTTTTTCGCAGAATCATGGCTGCAGTTACGCTTTTGCTTTAGAGCAAATGTGATGAAAATAGCTGTGTTATTCTCACTGGTCCACAGAGCATAGAGCTGCAGCGAGGAGACAAGCTGTAAACAAAATGCTTGCCTGTTTCCTCCAAAGAAGAAACAAAAAGTCTGTTGAAGTTCACCACCTAACACGTCCTAACGCTGTGAAAACCAGAACATTTAAACTTATTTTATCTTAATAGCAAACCTTAGAACAGAATGTATGCACAGCACTGAGGACATTGATTGACCACTTGTGGTTAAAATATTAACAACAAAAACATTTAAAGTCACCTTTTATTACAGACTATTTTGTAACAAAACATTTAAGGAAAATTTAACCTTTACTGAACATCCTTATTCAGTACCGGAAAATCTCAGCGTTGGAGAAGGATCAAATGATTTCCCATCCTGCCATTAATACTTAGTAAGCGCTCTTTTGGAAACAGATCAACACTTCTTCTACAACTTATCGGTTGAAGCAAACAAATCTAGAACAAACTCTCTAAACCATCCAAACAAGATTTACAGGTATTACAACGATGTCATGATTGAGTTCACTCATCATAAGCATCATACCCACTGTACTTAACAGTAACAGCGTGCATGGAGTGTTTTTTCCCCACATATTTACTGCTGGAGTTATGAAAATGGACTCATTCTTATTCTGAAATCGACAAACTAATTTTTCCCTCTTCAATGAATGGAAAAAGCATTAATTGTAAACAACTGATAGCATACGGGTAGAATCTAATGTTTGGAAAGTAATGCATTGCTAATTATAAATGCTTTAGTTACTTTTATTGTAAAGTTTCTGGTGAGGATACTTGTATTTTTTTCCTGTAATACATTTTAAAAAACATATTACTACACATGTGATAAGAGCTTTTTTATTGGAATAAAGGTATCAATCAAAGGATTGACTTCTGTGAGTGCAGAATCTATAAAAAACATAAAAAAATAAATATTTTTAATAAGAAATGCAATGTTCAACTAGACACTGTTCCTTTCTTGATCTTCAATGTTGCACATCATTATGCTGAATTCCAACACTCAAATGGCCTTAAATGCACTCATCTCAAAATAACTGTAACACCACAGCATTTCCAAACTAAACCCTTGGCCTGAACTTTCCTTTTTTTCATTATTATTTTCATGGGACTGAGGGCTGGGGCTCTCTGCTTGCGGTCGCCGACACATCTGTGCACTCCTCTGATGGGACACAATGTGGGAGGAAGATGGTCTCTGAGGTTGTCTGAACGTTAGGCAGAGGTTGTAGAAATGTTAGCGGGGTGGCTGGATGGGAGCCAGGATGAGAAGATGTCACCCCGTCAGATTTAAAGCGAGAGCTGTGGGAAACGCCTACAGGGGGATCTTGAATCGTGTGTGTTTGTGTGTGAAGAGGGAGGTTTGGGTGTTTGGTTGTGCGGTTCGGTCTGAGCCCCAGCTAAAGGCCCTGAGGACACCGCAGAGGCACGCACATCAGCAGGGACCAGGATGACCCAGAAAATACGCCCACTGAGAAAAAAAGCACACACCTCAGTGTCGTTGTTGAGGTTCCATAGGTCCAGGCGACCCATGCCGTCCACGGCAGCAAACATGGCGGGATGCACAGGTGACCACATGACGTCATAAACATAGTCGGCGTTGTCCTCAAAAGAGTACAGAGGCTTGTTGTGCTGAAAGAAAGCAGCAGGAATAAGAAGAAATCTGTTGACAAGTGTTTGATGGCGGGGAGTGAAACAGTACTGTACCGAAAAAAAACAACAAAACAAAAACAGAGGGACTACAGGAGATGACACATTGGAGATGGATGGAAAAAAAAAAGAGAAAGAGAGAAACATGCAGAGTAAAAAAGGAATGGCGAGAGGGAGTGTGTGAGCTTCAGACAGAGTGGCGCTGCCTCAGCCTTGGGGCCTGTCTGGGTGCAGAGCCTAATTAAAAAGCCTTGCACATTCACAGAGCACCATAAAAACCGCTGTGAGAGATGAAAGGCAAGCCCCCCCCCCCCATCCACCCTCACAAGGTGTACTGTAACCTTAACACAACAGCTGTCGGAAGGATGGGAAGAGATAGAAAATGCAACAAGGAGGAGGGATGGACAGGTCAAGAGGTGCCTCTAGAAGGATGGAGGCGTTTCAGCCGCAAAATAGGTTAATTTATCAGAAATAAGTTTGTTGATGAAACTGCATGAAAAACTGCAACAATAATCTCAGTATTCAGGCCTGCTGATATTACACTTTTAATATAAACTCAGAATGAAGTTTCACACCTGGTTTTGGTGGGAGATGTTTCACCTTTGCATGTGAAACTTGGCAGTGCCCTCTAGTGAACAAATACCACATTGCATGTCATAATATACAGACAGTGGAGGAAACATCTACCCATTCCACACAAAGTTTCTCACCTTCTACTCCACAATATTTTTGCCAATTTAATAAGCTTCTGCAGAAAATGCGATAAAAATGTGACAAAACTGAAACACTAACGACAGAATTTTATTTGGGTTTACATCAATTAGTGTGAACTGAAGAAAAAAACAAGGAAAATCATGTTTCATCTCGGTCCAACTGGCATTTATTTACTGCTAAGTACAAACACAATCTACAGCACTACAAATTAATAACATCTGTCACTTCTTTAAAATCCTAAATACATATTAAATGTAATGAGGACACAATGGCATTGGGGTTTTCAGATTTAGGTCATATTAAAATTGGATATAGATGAATCTGATTAAACTGCAAAAATAATAAATCTTCAAAACACATCAAAGGAACAAAACTGTGGCAAAACCAAATATAAAATGCCAACAGACAGTGGTGCTGAAACATGGCATTTCTCAGGCATTCAGGCACTAAATCAGCCCTTTTACAGAAATACTTTTTTCTAAAATGTGTTTGGTGTATCTAAATAGTTTTATGTTTCAGGAAATACATCCTTCCTTACAGAGCTGGATAATTAAAAGAATACATTAAGCTTTGGTTTTGATAGTCATCCTGATGGACTGAAATGATCATCTGCTGTCATCCATCATAAATTATATCTGTAAGTTAAAAAATGTGGAAGAATCTGCTGGAATGTGTGCGACTGTCTGCGTAATCCCCATCTTTCAGACTGACAGTGTGGACTCCAGGGGCTTAAAAACCAAACCTGTGTTCCCGACAAGAAGGGTGGGAGGGGTCCTGGAGAGGAGACAGGTTGGCTGGAGGAGTGAAATAAAAGAATGTACAGTATCTGTCTCTCTTCCTCATTCTTATCCCCCTCTTCACTCCCCTCTCCACCCATTACACTTTCCTGCTCCAATGTTTTGGAGTCAACATGTACGCACCCAGAAAGCCTACAATAAATGGCCGAGTTAATGTCAAGCTTAGATTGAAATAGTTTTCCAGTCAGCCTGATGACAGGGGAATTTGTTTCTTTTTCTCGGCATCATTTTTTTTTAGTCGATAGGTTAAAGGGTGACCGTTTATGTTCTCATCATATCAGCTTTGTTTTATTCTCCTTCTATATTCGTCATCCTAGCTCTTGTATCGGAACACATCTCACTTTTTCAAAAATCTATCTGTCACCTAATTCAGGTATAAACTGAAAATTATACGTGACTTAAAGAAATCAACAGAACTGATTCCGGTTTAAGCTATTGTTGTGGGATTTTCCCTCCTTTTCCAAAGAACGTGAGAAGTTTCAAAACTAATCTCAAAACATGGTTTAATCCAAGTGGCGCCACACAGAAAGTACCTGGTTGTCATTATCTTCCCGGTGATGGTAGGCCACGAGGCTCCATGCACGCCTGAGCTAGAAAACCTTTCCTGAACAGAGAGCTTCAGTATTACAGCGAGCTGTGTTATTACAAATAAAAAAGAAGCAGCTACAAAGCAACTTTTCAGATTGTTCAAAACATTAATTTACAGTGATCAAAAAAGTAGGAAGGAAAAACTGTCACTTCAGATCAAAAGGCACTAGCATAAAATATTCAAATGATCATTTTTACTGCAGTAGTAAAATGATCCAAGATTACTTCTTCCCTATCAGTACTTTGGAGTCGCTTTCTCATGAAACCAGGATAATTCTCAGATCATTAATGTCCCTATATTTTGATTTTTTATTTTTTTTTATCAGAAAAAAGATTGCCTTCAGCATCCATATATGCCGCTTATAGTGCAACTTTAGAAATGGGTCAATAGCAATAACACTTCCTACACTAATAAACCAAATTTTTTGCACTAAAAATGTTTCCACTGTACTGCTTCATGAATATCTATGCTAAAAAAAATTGGGATTGGAAGGAAAATATAAGAAAATGCTTGAAATTGAAATTAACCCTCTTTTTGAAAAGAGTCAACTGTCACAACAACCATTGTCATCTCTAGCCTAATTTGTTCAGCTGATCTCCTCTACCAAGCAAGGAAATAATACCAGCTGAAGTCTTTTGCAGATTACACAAATAGCCATTTTTATATGATATGGAGGCATATTGATAAACCTCTGCATATGTGGAAAGCAACGGCTTCATTTGGTTTTATTTGAACGTAATCTGACTAAATTCGGTAAGGGGGGGAGTGGTAACATTAGGAAGAAAATTTTACAAATAACCAACAAACAAATTTGTACTCTAAAGGTGCATTCATCCTCGGCGAGGGTGGTGGATCGACATAGTATCTCTATGCAAACGAGGTGGACAATAATTGTGAAACGGCTGGGCGGTAAATCTAATTCGGTAGAAATGAGTTGTTGTCTAACAGTGGCATCGCATGGAGAAAATAAAGCGGTGAAGTTGAAAAAATTTTTCTATGAAATTATGTAGCGGCAAACAATCAGGGACTGGTTTTGTTTGTGACGGTTGAAGAAGTGCAGCTGAGGCGAAGAAATAAGGAATGCTATTCAGATGTTTTTAGGTGACTTTTAAAAAGGCTGTTTTAATTTAGTGTGTCAGCTTAAACTCGTATTTAAGAAATTGTGTTTAAAACTAAAAAGGGTAAATCTGTAAAAGAGGAATTAAACACCAGATCACTTATTCCAGATTGTATAAATTGGGCCTTAAAGGTGCTATCTTTATGTTACTGTGAAAATGTGGATATTCTAATGTAGACCCTTATAAATTCTAAAGTATCTTCTTACTGCTGCTAATGCAGTTTAATTTTTCTATTATTTAAATTCCAACAAGATAAAAAAAAAAAGTTGAAAAACACTGGAGTTTGTTTTCCAAGTTTGTAGACATTTCGCTTCGAATCCAGGAAGCTTTTTCAATTCAAAATGTCTGGATTAGTATTAAGTTCCAGGCTTTATAGAGTAGCCCAACAAAGCCTTGTTATGGCTTACAAAACATGCAAATTGATCGAAAAAACAGGTCCAACCTTTAATAATGGGGTGTCGTTGAGGTTGTTTTTGGACTGCAATACCCGATACTGGTCTATGCCAGTGAAAAAGGAGTCATTAGGGTCATTGTTGTTCTGGCTGACCAGGTGAGAATGTTTCCTGGACGGTAACTGAAATGTCCTCAAACTTGGAAAACAAAGTCCAGTGGTTTCTTTTTTTAATTTTTTTTACTTTGTTGGAATGACTATGACCTGGATGACTGAGAATCTTCACCCCAATATCTATTAGTTAAAGTAGTACAAATCTTTCCTAACTCACTACATTTCTACGTCACAGCACCAAGTTCAGGTATGGCGTGGGTTTGGAAATGTAAGCATTGCACTTCAGTTTTTCAGGTGAGGATTTTATTTCCTATTAGTCAACATGCCGTTTATTTGAGGTACTTAGATTTATCAGTCATCTTAAATTTCCCGCCACATTCTCTCATCCTGATCGCACCACTGCTTAAACCCATTCCCATCATCCCCATATTTGGCCACGCCCCTCAGTGTAGCTTGGCAACACACTCATGTACAGTAGTTGACCTCAGACTCGACCTGAGCCTGACTAATTCACCAGCTGATATTAGTTTAAGGGTCTGAAAGCCAGTGTTGGGCAAGCTACTTGTCCAGTGTAGTGAGCTAAGCTATCAGCTACTCAACAATAAATTAAGCTTCACTACACAAAAGCTACCACCTAAAGAATTATAGCAAGCTAAGTTACACTAATGTGTTAAAAGTAGCTTAACTACATCAGAAGCTACTTAACGTTGTACCAACCTAATGTCAATTCAAAATGAGTCTGACACACTAGTTAAAATATTTATTAAAGATCAGCCAATGACATATCACAGTGTAAACATTGCTTTATGATCAGCATATTAAAATAAAAACTAAAGTAATTACTAGTAGACAAACTAGTAAACAATCTGCTGTTATTAGAACCAAATTAAAGGTACTGTGTATTGTTCTACACATCGAGACATGGCTATGAGTTTGCATTCAATGGACATCTCTAGGGAAAACAAAACCCTACAAAAGACCTCAATTAAACAGTTGATTCAAGTAACAAACAAAACTGTTTACAAAAGAAGGTGAAAAAATAAAGAAGCTAATTAAGAGATACATATATATATATGTCTCACCGTATAATTTAATTTCTACCTACATATTTATTCATTGTATTTTTGGAGGCAATTAATTGAATGCTTATTTATTTATTTATTGAGCATTTATTTATTTATGTATTTATTTTATATACGGTAGAGCTGTTCCTCCATAAATAAAAACATCTTGTCTGTGCACAGCCTAAAAACAGATTTATGTAAACATCCTGTCAGGTAAACTAGGCCATGAAAACACAATATCGAAGTTTCACTACTGCTCTCTAATTAGAGTATCTTAGTGGCACATAGATATGGGAGAATTATCCTGCCATAATGCAAGAGCACATCATTTCAATTTGAGAAAAGAATTTCATCTTCTTGCTCTCAAAACTTATAATGCTCACACTCAAAACATGCGCTCTCTCTCAAATATTTTCTCTTCTCTCTTTGTTTCTTCTCTCAGATTTAATCCTTCTTGCACAGATATTTTCTCCTCTCGCTTGCCTCCTTCTCTTCGCGCACAAACCGCGCTCTGTTACGCTCGCAAACCCGTAGGCTCTGCTTGCGGATTTGTTTTGCTCTCTCAGACTGCAGTTGGATCGTTGCCTAGCAACCTTTCCAGCCAATAGAACGACAGCCTCGGAAAGGGTGCGCTTGTTTAACTCTACTGAGTGTGCCTGTGCTACTACGCCACTTATAAGAGCGTCAGCTGAAACTGCTATTTACAGTAGCTTGTGGCTGATTGTTGTTTCAAAATAGAAAACCTGGTTTCATTTCTTAGTTTTGCCCTGGATTTTGTAGCGTTTGTGGACGCTACATCGCTACTTGATCAAAACAATAACGTCGCTACAGGAAAGTTACTTGATAAATAAAGCAGCGACGCTACGGTCAAGCTACTGGAAAATGTAGTTAAACTAATAGCTTCGCTACATGTAGCGGCGCTACTGCCCATCACTGCTGAAAGCTACTGTTATGTTTCTGCAAATTGTTTTGCAGGAAGTAAAACTTAGAAATAACAGTATTATACCTGTAAAAATCAGGATTTATTTTATTATTTATCCCTCCATATTAGGAAGGATTATGTTGGAAAAGTGACTGCACTTTTAAATAAACTGAATATTGTTTTTACTCAGCTATTTATAGAGATCCAGAAAAAAAAACACCCTGCTTTTAATTACTGCCCAGGTTAAATGTGCATATCAAAATCCAAACTGATATAATGTTTTACGACTGCAGCTGAGGCACCTTCACCCAATTAAAAGAGCACACCAGGTCAGACCTCTGCCATAATCTCATCTCCAAAGACACCTTCTGATACTCAGCTCAGACATTATTCACACTCCTCACCAATCACCTGAACTGACAGTGAGGCAGGCCTGTAATTAACTCCTTCAGGGAGCAGAAGAGGAATTATTATACTTCATCCAATCACTTAGTAGATGCTGGCTTTGGGGTCAAGAGAGCAAGACGGTTCAAGTTATGCGCCATCATAAACTCACTCTCAGCTGTCACGACATCTTCAAACTCTGGCCCGGCTCAGAACGTTTCCACTAACCACAATATTTGCACCGCTGAGAGTAAAAACATTAGCAAGCTTCTGTACGACGGCCTTTTTAAACTGTGAGGGCAAACGTGTGAGCGAATACGAAAACAATTCAACGGCGACCTGTGTGTGTGTGTGAATAGCAGGAGGACTGAAGGTCGACCTCAAGGGGATTTCATCCCAGCAGAGACCGCCTCCTTAAGATATATATGCATGTGAGGCATGTGCAGTGTGTCTGTAGTCTCACACCTTCACACCTCCAGGTAAGTGCCTGCCCACACACAAACATAGGTTATGTTGGAAGGGATAGAGGCACACATTCCTGCGGTGGCCCTTGAAGGAAAGGGAATTCCCAAATCCCGGAAAAAAATAAAAATAACACACTCTGCTGATGAAAATCCGCAGAAATGTTTTAATATGTGTCGCAGGGCTTTATGGACTGGCTGCTTGCAAACATGAGCCAGAATTCATCATAATGTTTTATGGTCTGTTGCTGCCAAGTATGAAAGCTGAAAAAAAGATCCTGAGCCTGGCTGTAGGTATTATGGTGAATTCATCATCCTTTTTATCATCTTCAGGAGGCCGTTTTAAGACTTTGGATGTTTCCTTTAAAGGAATAGTACACCCAAAACATGATTAGCCTTCATTTTCTACTCACCCCCATGCTGAACAACACTCTGGAGTACTTTTTTGATATCTCAAATGCATCTGGAGATCTGGGAGGCTTCTTGCTGTCTGCTGACATTCAAATAATGGAGGTCAATGGTGACCGAGACAGAAAGGTCCATAAAAGTCCACAAAAAACGTGTCAATATTCCTCCATACTGCTCGTCCAATGTATTCCAAGTGTCCTGAGTGGGTAGCATCCAGAATTTACTCGAAACGAAGTCATTTAGAATGTTTTTAGAGCATAAACAGTAGTGTATAGTATTTCCTGAAAGCGCGCACATGCGCGCTCACGACGCTACGGAAGCCGGCAGATCAAACCAGCGCATTCAGCTCGGCAAAGAACTCATGCTCTTCCTCAACACTGAAGTCCTCAGACATTTTTCTTTCGTTGTTTCTTTCTTTGCACAGGTAAACAGCACATTTCTTCTTCTACGCTTGCATTATTGGAAGAGCAGACGCTGAATGCGCACTTTCATCTGGTTTGATCTGCCGTCTTCCGTAACGTCGTGAGCGTGCGCGTGCGCGCTTTCAGGAAATCCTATACACTACTGTTTATGCCCAAAAAAAATTCTAAATGACTTCGTTTCGAGTAAATTCTGGATGCTACCCACTCAGGACACTTGGAATACATTGGACGAGCAGTATGGAGGAATATTGACACGTTTTTTGTGGACTTTTATGGACCTTTCTGTCTCGGTCACCATAGACCTCCATTATTTGAATGTCAGCAGACAGCAAGAAGCCTCCCAGATCTCCAGATGCATTTGAGATATCAAAAAAGTACTCCAGAGTGTTGTTCAGCATGGGGGTGAGTAGAAAATGAAGGCTAATCATGTTTTGGGTGTACTATTCCTTTAAGATGATTTTCTCAACGGTCTTCTTTTTGAGTCTACATAAGCTATTTTTATACAGTTTGATTTAGTATCTCTAATTTAATTCCTCCTGCTGACTTCTGCAATCAAATGCTTTGCTCTTCTGTTGATGCATAAATCTGTGCGACATATAAAATCAACAGAAAACTGAGAGTTGAGCCTCTGAGGCATAAAAAATGTCTTGTCTGTGTTTTAACCAACTTTTCTCTCAGCCAGCCTTTCTCCGACAGCAGTAGTGACTGTTTGTATTTTACTGCCACCGAAATGCTGGCAAATTGAACTCATCACGTTAGTTTGAAGGGAGAGAAAATGCCCTGAGTGGACAAGGTCACTCTAAAGCGCCAAGAGGAGGAGAGCCCACCTCTTGAGTCTGTCCGACTTTGATTCTCTGAATGTGCTCGCCGGCGGCATCCTGTCAGGGGTATTTGACAAACACACAAGGAACCACAGAAGTAAACCTAGTTCTTCGTCTCCATCAGATTAAATGCTAAGAACGTAAAAAGTGACAAAGACCAAGATGCATGTTATGTATATGTAGTAAAGCATGTGCAGACTCTAGCCTCTTAAAACCATGTCATTGTAATGTATTCAAATTAAAAGTTGTGCCCCAACAAAGAGCAACCCTGAAAAGTAACTTTTAAAAATGTATTTAACCATTATTAATCTGAAAAATCTGAAAAGTGTGGTGTGTATTTGGATTCCATCCCATGTCCATTTATCCACCAAATAAAATCCTAACCAAAGCAGCTCATCTTAGTGGTCATCAGTCCACCTGTAATTACAGTATAATTACAGTTGTTTCTAAAGGCCAATTGGTTCACAAGAAGTTGTGGAGAGGTGAAGAAAAAACGTTATATAGAAAACAATATCCTGAACCTTGAACATCTAAACGAGCTTTGTTTAGTTTATCTACTTAAAATACAAACTTAAACACCTGAAGTGAGAGGCTTAAAAAGAGAATATTCAGAATAGCAGCCATGGTAGATCTGGGGAGCTGCAAGGTTCAACGTGTCTTTGGTTGCAAACATGAGAGAATGGGCACAGCTCCTTGTGATGAATTATGTTACTGTCGGGGAGCAATAACTAAAAGTGCTTTTGGGTTTTCTCCTTAACATCTTTATATAAATATGAAGACAACATTTAAGTGTTATTAAGAGAATATTTCATAAGAGAGTTTCTGGGGACAGAGTCTTGGAGAAGGACGACCTCTGAGAGGATGAATTCAGGTCATATTTATCAGTTTCTGGCTTCTGATTAATACATACACAACAACAGGTTGTACAGACCTTACTCCAACACACATACACACGGACACGCACAAACAGCAAGAAAAAGACTGATTTTCAAATAGTTGTTCATCCAATGTACTCAACTCCCTCCCCTCATTCTCTCAGGAGTCCCTCTATGTAACCTTTCAGAGGCCACAATCAACCCCCCACACATCTGTTCCCTCTGCCTTTTCCTCCCTCCTTCACACACATACATGAACTCACACACGGTGTACCTTGGTGCTCCAGAGCTTGACTGTCCAGTCGAAGGAAGATGTAATAAACAGGTGGGAGAAGTCTACTGTCCCCACTGCGCTGTGACAGCTGATGCCAGTGACCGGCCCCTGGTGGCCCTCGAACATTTCACAGATTCCCGCTTTACTGGAGGAGATTAAAAGAAACACATAATTCAAATTTTTTATTATATTTAATTGCATTTTTCCTAAACTTGGTAAAAAGGCTAGAATATTTTTTTTACTATAGCTCGGTTTCCATTACAAATGTGCGAAAAAACATGTAGATATTCTGCTAATAGAACATAAATCTGTGATAAACGGATCCATGAAAACAACATGGTAGCGGCATACAGTATGTAAACGCATGAGATACACTTGCATGTTTCAGCCATGGATCTAGTGGGCGCCATCATCCTCCAGCAACATCCGTTCTTCTTCCTTGTCTTTTTACAAGGCATTAAGGTCTGGTTGCAAATCACGTGACTCGTGAGATGCGAAAAAAAGTGTTTCCATTGCCGTTTTGCAAAATGTAAGAATTTCAACATGGCTGAAAAATTACTTCATGGAAGTATAAATACATATTTTTTTTCAAAATTACGCAGTTGCCATTTAAAGAATTTATTTTCTTAATCATAATTTGCACAATTTGATGGTTAATGGAAAAGAAGCTACTGATGGTTTATTTCTGAGTGAGTAATATAGGCATAAAACAGCAACAGAAAAAGATGCAAAAAGTTTCTCTTTCTGCTGATTCATACATTTTTTCAAAAAACAGATCAAATATACCTTCCTAGAAAAATGTTTACCTAAACCACTTTGTTTCCTTTATTTTGGGGCTACCTTAAACTGTACATGGGTTTTTCACTAAAATGCCATGACCTCCTGACACCAAAGAACCAACATAAACCACAATAGCCTTAAGGAGTAATAATTCTTTGCATAAATATTTTGACTTGTTGTAAAAAGGGTTCATTTTTAGACCACATGATTACAGAGCATTAGTTGTAAAGGCTCAAACATACTTGGGCGTATTGACAAAAAACCGTGGTCTACACTTTGGGTATTTCTGACTTCACAGTAAAGCATAGCATGATCCTCCTGCCCATTAGGGTCACGCTGTTAAAACTGATCTCTGCGAGAACTTGTAGAACATATATCTGCTTTAAATGTTTCTGCTATGTTTACTAAAGAATTTAAACCTTCACCTTTTGGCAGCATTTAAATAACTTCCTACACTATGAATGCCTCCTCCTGACTTAAACTTCCCGCTCCTTACTGACACTAAAATTAGCTAACAAAGATCCTTTTTCCCGATTCCTCCGCACTGAAGAGTGTGATTTGCACAAATTACTAACACTTTTTCTGCAGTGCGTTTACTGATCAGGAAAGAAGATGGGATTTTTGAGTTTATAAATGGCAAAAATCCACCAACTTCAATCAGTGATTTATCTCTTGATGCCTTATCATCACATTTAGTTACAGGTAAATTAAGCACAGGTTTGCACAAAGATGCAAGGCGTTTTCCCCACCTTCCATGTCTGGATGCAGTGTACACGGTGCCCTCTTCGCTCCCCACCACATAGTTGTTGACATCTCCCGTGGGGAAAGCCATACCAGTCACAGCAACAGGCTTAGATTTATTGTACACAAGCTCCATGGTCTCCTACACAAAGGAGTATCATTATTTTTGTTAATTTGCACTATAAAGACTTCTCAAGCATCTATCATACAGAAATCCAAGAGAACTTTTCTACAAACGTCTGAACATTTAACTCTCCTAGCAGGTTGTGGGAACTCGTCAAAACGATGGTCTGATGAGGGACAATTTTTCAGTACCTGAGGCTGAGAAAGCATATCCAGACTCCACGAACACAACCTCCCATCTGTCGACACGCTGATCAGGTTGTTGGCGTTCTGGGTGCCGACCACGTTCACACAGTAGACGGGGTGCTGCAGCATCAAACACACCCCATAACATGCAGTCACAAAACAGAAAGGGAAAATAATATGTTTGCAGTGCAACTTATCAGACAGAAAATATGCTTTAATAAAAAGACACATTAGATAACATTCTTTAAAAAATAATAATTTTTTTACCTGAGAAATCTGTTTTGAATAGACAATTCCTGAATACAAAAAATGTTTGGAACATTGATCTTCTATAGTTTTAAGCATTGGCTTTAGTAAATTTAAAAGTGTTTATAATCGAATCACGTGACATAATCAGCTGCTTTAAGGAATAAAGGCAGAAGGCTGACAGGCAACTGCATGTCAGAGTGCAGTGGTGCTTTTCAAGCCCTTTACGCTTGGAACATGTGCTGCTGTTCAAATCCACAAGTGTGTGAAGCCATTATATCATTACTGGGCAGTAATTGATTTGTCTGCTGGGCTGCACAAAGGGTCCATTCAGCAATCAGCACCATGCTAGTAAGCTAGACTTCAGACTACACTTAACGGCAAAGGACTAGGGCTGCAGTCTCCTCCAACCTACAGTGTGGATGGTACGTAGCGATATACGGGTATATATATGCCATCGGTAACTAAGATTAGACAGGGACACGAGCTTGAAGATGTCACTTATATACATGCATTGATGATCTGCCAAAGTTTAGGGAGTTCACTACAGATTAACTGAGTAATCCTTTCAATTTGTTTTCTTCTTATCACGTCACAGTCTCCCTAAAATGCAAAACATGACATTTAGAAAATGTAACATTCTGCTATTAAAAAAAAAGAAAAGAAAAAAAATGGGTTTAGGTTTCAAAACATCTAGTTTTCTTGGGTTTCCAGTAGGTTTTTGTTTATGTAAATGATTTGTTTGGTTATGTCTCTCAAATGATTAAAAAATGTAAAACAGAATTTTCTTAGTTAGCATGTATTTTTTTGTTTTTTGTTCGCTTTGTAAAATGAAATGAGAGAGAATTTCATTCCAAAACTGTTGGCTTTGTTGTTGTTCTTTTTACTCTAACCAATATTATTATTAATATTTAAAAATGTCTGTTTCATTTCTTAACATAGATGTTGTCTTTAACAGAACATTGTAGATTTCTTCAACAAATTAAAGCTGAATAATAGAAATTCTGGTTGCATGATGTCCTTGTGCCAAGTGGTTAGGCTAAACTCAGAGTTCGGATTGTATTTATTTTTAATTTTTCTTTTATTTTCTTATTTCTATTTTTTTCCTAGTATATTTTCTAAGCTGAGCTTTTATTGATACAATTCCTATAGGCCAATACTTTACATACAAGAGCAAGAGTCTGCAACCTGCAGCCCGGGAACTGCCCGTGTCTCTATTAAACTTCTACAATGGCTCTTAATAAAGGTCTAAATGATATAAAGAACCAATTTATGTAGTTCTTAGAAGCATTTTTAAACAATATGAAACATTTTTATTTTACATCAAATTGGCATCAAATAAAAAAAAAAATCAATGCTTCATCTTTATGAAACATTTTATTTTTTTCCTAATTTTAAAACAAAAATTACAAGTTAGAGTTGGTTTTTTCAAAATGGCAACATATTTCTTACCCCTGATATTTATAAAATAATAATGTGTTTTATTAAATGGTTAAATAATATCTGCACCTTTTAACATCTTTTACATAGCCAGACTCGGGGCAAAATGGCTCCTTTGCTTTTTAAAAGGAGGAATGCACCTGGTTACTGTATACCCAGGTTATATACTGCATGCTCTTCCTAGGAGTATGGTAAGAAAAGGAGGGGAACTCTACGGTTTAACCTTTCCAACTAATGGCCCAGTAGAAACCGGCATAATTTCAGCATAGACGCTCAATCTAACTGGGTTGTGATGTGCTGTATTAAGACTTTGTTTTCTAACAAAAAAAATTAATAAATATCATTAAAGGGGAACTGTTCCTTAATAACTTTTTTTTTTCAGTGTGATAACTGATAGGAACGTTTGGTATTACTTACTTAATGGTATGTTATGTAAAAAGGGCCTTACAGTGTGTGCTGCAGCAGATAGAGGTGTCCTCTGGACAGGGGTCCGTCGGTGACTGCGGTTGTCCCACAGAACGATCTGCCCTGAGTAAGTCCCTCCAACCACCAAGTTGGGATGAAACTTGGCAAAACCAACAGATACCACCGGAGACTGAGGACAGAGGAAAAGGATCCATGAGAGCTTGCTTTTTTTTGAGGATGGGATATGCTAGATAATAGAGAAAATAATTAATGTTGAAACCTTATGGATTGGGGAAATTATAAGACGAGACATCAGTTGGTGAGAAAAGATTGAGATATGAATTGAAAGCGGTTTTGCTCCACTGGGTGGGAGTTAAAACCAGTCATTGGGACAACGAGATGGGTGGCAGACATGGGGAAGCAGACAGAGACGGAGATGACAAGCTTGGCCACTGAGAGGGTCCTCCAAAGAGAGGAGAGAGGGGTGAAGGGGTGGAGAAAAGACAAAGAAGGGAATTGTACCCCCCCGTTCCCCCCGCCGTTTCACATTACAGCATCAAAACTCCAGCAGCCACTGAAGCGCTCACCGTAGCCTCCATCACCACCACCGCACCTTGAACTCCCTCCCACGCTACTTATTGAGTTTTCGTTCCTCTCCGGTGCTCGTTGTGTATTGCTTCTGCTTCTGCTCTGAACAGCCAACCGCTCCCGACCCCCGGGGGTCACCGAGGGATCTCTGCGTTTCAGTTATGAGAAAATGTTTCATCCTGTTGGTTGGTGCAACAGGAGGGTAAGTGGTGTAACGCTCTAACAAATTGAGAGGAGAAATAATTTACAAGCCCGACAGGGCCAAGTGAAGCTCTCAAACACAAATCACAATTAAATCCAGAAACTACAAGATTCAGGCGGCATTCTGGAACAGGGTTGTTGCCTAATACGGTCGTAGATTTATTAGAAGGAGCTTGGCTGACAGTTTTATTGGTCTTGAATATCGGATGCCAGATATTTGGCTGTTAAAAAGCAGCTTAGAGTGTGCTTGGAGGCTAAACCTGTCAATAATCATCAGCTTCCTAATCTTAATAACTGTATTAAAAAGGAAGTCATTAAGGTAATTAAGCATTTATGACAAATTGGAATCTGATCTTTTAACAACTGTAGATTAAACTGGTGAAACACATCAGAGAGATTGATGTTATTAAAATTGCTTTGCAAAGGTTATTTTAAAGCCACCTGGTAACACACAAAAGATCAACAGCATTGAGTCAAACAACCAGGAAAATCTGCACCAACTTTTGTTTTGCTTTTTTTACAACTGGCACTATGAGCTGTAGCGGCGTGCAAAAATATGATCTAGATGAATTTCATACCCCTGTTGTAATATTCCTCTCTGTCCTTTTTTTTTTTTTTTCCTTCTCTGTCTTCCGTCCATCCCTGCCAGCACACCATGTGGAAAGCAGCCAAAACCCCACTTCATTTCAAACGGCGACTGGAAAACAAACCAGAAGGAAAGAAAACACTACGCAGTCCTTATTTTTCACTTTTGCTACTCCAGAGGCATCGCCGGGTCCAAAGGAACGGCTCTGTAGTCGCTTCAGATGTCGAGACTCAAAATAAACAGCTTCGGCGATAAAAATAAAGTCGCTCATCAGCTGCCATGAGGGTTCTTTATTTACACAGCGTGACAAGAGGGGATTGAGGTTTTAGGCTTTAGTACCAGCCAGATTTAACCAATAAGCTGTTGGGAGAAACAAAAGGTCAATATTCACCAAAAATGCAAACCTTTTATGTTTAGTTTTAAGTCAAAGGAGAAGACTAAGTCATTTACAAAGACATTAATATGTCTGGAACTTTTTCAAAACCCCAAACTTTACTGTGTGTTTGGGATTTACTGTTATGCACCGAAACAAAGTACAGTACAGCATAATCGTGAAATAGAAGGAAGATCCACTTTCGAAAATTTCAGAAAACCTTTCTAAGACTTTTGGAGTCTTTAACATGATTTCTTCTAGTTTCTCCACTTTAAATCAACTTAGACTAGCCTGTCCCTGCTAAAGAGCAGCATTTCCACAGCATGATGCTGCCACCACAGTGTTTTACAGTATGGATGATGAGTTCAGGGAATTGTTTTAGGCCATATATAGTGTTTTGGATGTAAATAAAGTGAACCTAAAACCTCAATGGTGTTTAATGCAAGGCTTGCAGCAGCATATAAACAGGATTACAGATGGCTTTCTTTCAACAATATGCAGTATAGTAAAATATGTCTTTTTATACCTTTACACACAACCAAAACATAAACTTTATATTACGATATTAGTAAGCTTGCTTTTAAAGCTTAGATTTTTTTTAAATGTATAGGAAATAAACTTATAAAAAATTATACCTGTATTTCAGTGGGAATCTAGCAATACAACAATTCTTGGTTAGATTCCAATTTTCTCCTGCCACATGATGATGTGCCCATTGGCAAGGCAGAGCCTCACCTGCCTCCCCTGAATGCACATCCCATTTGGATGGATGGATGGATGGATGGATGGATGGATGGATGGAAGTCCAGTAAAAATTAACAGCATAATTTACTTCCTACAGTAAATGCTGCAGTGTTAAAGTAAAACTTTGAGAGTACATTTGGTCCCACACTAATGGCCGGATTTATCAAGATCCAATTTTGCGCGCAGTAATTTGCGCTCGCAAACTGGAATTTTGCACGAGGGGCTGAACCATGGTTTGCGGGTGATTTAACAAGAGTGATTGCATAACTGGTGGCAGGTGCAAAACTGTTGGAGACGCCCTATTTAAATGATGGTTTTGCGCGTTTTGTGGTTTGCGGCAAAGTAGTTTGTAGTTTGTACAAACTAGTGCTAGTGGCTAGTGACACTAGTGTACAAACTAGTGCATTAAGAAATTTAAATCTTATAGTGATCCCCAACGATAAAAAAAAAAAAAATATATATATATATATATATATATATATATATATATATATATATATATATATATATATATATATATATATATATATATATGGTGGTATGTGGCTGAATTTCTACTTCACTGCAGTAAAAAAAAAAAAAAAAAAAAAACTGGTGTTTTGTATTGGCCTGTAGAAAAATGCACATACCAAATGGCTCACAAGAAGTGACTGTGGATGAGATTACTGCGCGTACGCATTTCCCACAGCATTGGCATGTTGCTCCACAGGCGCAGGGGGAGAATCCCGACCCCGTCGGACAGCACTTCGGACAGCACTTCTGAAAAAACGAGATTGGGAGATCCCAGCTCTCGCTGCAACAGTACCCTGGAATGACCCTGAAAAGTGCAATGTTCCAAGGAGTTTTGTGATATCTGGTATTGCTTGGGTCCTCCTTGTGGCTGGCTCCAAATCCATTCTGAGTTCTCCCAACAGCTTCAAAATGGCAATGCTGGATAAACGATATGTTTTGATGATCGTTTCCTCCTTCATTGCAAAAATATTCACACGGAGTGAAAAAATGCGTTCTCTGCGTCTCCTTGCTAAATTTCGATGTCTCCTTCTTGCGACAATAACCGCTGCCATGTGTGCGCAATTATGCATACAGACCATTTGCACCTTCATTTGAAACGTGTTAAATATAGAGTCAGATACCGTTAGCAAAATTATTTCAGGTTTGATAAAACACTATGCGAGTGCTAAATTAATATATTTACATGTTCTCCTCCGACAAGACGCACTTTTGCGTGTAAACGCCCCATATTGCATATTCATTGCAGAAAAAGTACTAAATGGATAAGAGGCGCTATTTAGCACGTTTTAAAGATCAAATCCTTTTAGCACGCTGTTGATAGATCAGTTTGTACATTTTTTAGCGTGCCCAGTGAAATAGCTCACGTTTTTACACACGCAAACCTTTGATAGATCCGGCCCTAAGTCAGACTGGGACCAAATGTACTCTCAAAGTGTTACTTTAACCCTGCAACATTCACTGTAACAGGACTTTTGTTTGTCCTAACAACAGCTGAATAGCAGTGAGATACTCTGCATTAAAGAGTTAAACCCTATAAACACAGTCAAGATCAACCAATTTATTATATGAACAAACATCAGTGACATGACTTCCTACCTTGAGAATACTTTGAACCACTTTGCTTAGTGCTGTTTTAAATGGGTTATGGAACACCTATGGATATTTAGCTACCCTATTTTGATAAGCTAACATGAAAAAGATTCAGCACAAAATAAAAGATGGATCTATTTTCTGCTAATCCCCAATCTTAAAAAACAAGACTTGCCAATTAAAATTTTGGTCGATACCTTTTCTTTAATAACTGAGTGTCAGCTGTTAGAAGGTTATATTACACCTTTAATGTTCAAATTGGATTTTATTAAAATGACATATTAGGTACTGCTTTCAAATATAAATAAAACTTTAGAATTTTATGAGTGGGTGATATTTGCGGAGGTAAACAAAACATCTGTTTCACATGTATGAGCCAATCACTCAAAATTAAGGAAATCAATCAATAATAATTTAGGGAATTCAGGGTAGATAGTTACACTGTATAACTCTTCCCTAACTTAAATACGGCTTCAAAAAACTATTCGATGCTCCACATATATGTAAGAGCAGAGATTCAAAGTTTTTATGATTTCCGCCTGTAAAGCTGCTGTGCGCAGTCCCATGACATCATTACCTGCTCCCTCTGCTGTACTGTCAGTCAGGTCTGAACAGTTACATCTGTGACAGCTCCAATTACCAAGAGTTGCTACACCTGAGAGGAGCATCATATATGCCTGGCTCTCCCCGTGGGTACCTGCCAGATTCTAGAAAGCCATTTGTGGGAGTAGACCATTCAGCATTTCTATTTTTTGACCTGCTGATATCGACCTGTCCCGTTCCTGCCTGTCTTGTCCCCTTTCGTATACACCATCTTATGTAGCACTTTTCAAAACTTCTGCTTCTCTGTACATGACTCCCAGACTGACCACTACTTTTCTGCTAGCCTTAGTCCTGTCTAGCACCATCAAGATTCGTATCAGTAATTCAGTGATCTGAATCACCCAAACAGAGCTGCTGGGATTAATCATCATAGCTTGCCAGCTTCTGAGAGGGTCAGTGGCATTAATTCAGTGTACCTTCAACACCACTGCGTTGCCCTCGCCCATCACACCTGTTTCCTTACCCACAGTGATTCCAGTTCCAGTTAGTTTTTATTCATGCAAAACCAATTCACTATTGAATCAATTATTTGATGCTTACAATTTTTTGTCAGCTGAATTGTGGGGTCTCTAGATTCTGTCCATACACTACACATTTCTACTGCTAATCTAAAAGGCATTTTGACACGTTTGGATATAAAAAAGTGTTGTGGAAATAATTTTTATTGGTGGATAATAAAACCCGGATCTTAGGTGGGGATTGACCAACTCAACCAGACTGAAGAGTCATGGCTACTCTGAATCCTCCAATGACAGAAAAATGTGGGAGAAAGAACTAAATTCTGTCCTGTTTCTGATTTCCTCTTGTGCTGTATGAAACAATGTTTGACATGTGTTTTTGATGAAAGGCAACTGTAAACACAATGGCTATGTGAAAAGTACAGGAGCTGATAGTCTGACCTCTGTCACAAAGTATGAAATTCTTCCCATAACTATAAAACCAGCACATTGTTGGCCCTGTTCTCTAAATCCAATATGCACGTGTTAATGTTTAATCCAAAACAAATCTATCATTAAATTTGTCAAAGCGGAACAATATGGAGTACAAAAGGATGTTTGTTTTTTTAAACATGATCAAAATTTACTATTAACACCATCAAAACTTGAAAATCAACATGCAAATCCCCCTCAAATAAACAAACACAAACAGAGAACATCCGTGTCCTCTGCTCTCTCTATTTTCCTCTACCAGTCACCACTCTACATAAACATCTCTACCCCACATGAGTAATGACAGAGAAAAGCTAAATCAAATCAAGAGACCCCTCAATTTGCTCCATATGTTAGTATAACTCAAAAGCCCTATCAGTATCGCCATCTTAAGAGGAAAATTCCCAAATAAACTCTGAATCCCCCCTTTGAGAAACCGCAGGTCATGCCACCATTCCCCTCAAGTACGGTCAGGCTTAGTGTAGGTGCTACTGAAAATTGGAGTGGGTTTGTCCCAAAACTGCAGCGTTTTGGGTTTCTACATGAATGTAATCTCTGCTCAACGCTACAATGAAAACAAAGTTTTTTTTTCCAAATTAACTTTTTTATCTCTAGGCCCAGAAATATGACCAATTAGAAATCTATTACAAACTTTGAAGAAATGTATTTAAAGTCTTAAAATGGCAACGAATCGCTGACATGAACATTGGAGGTTTGAAAATTATGATGTAATTTTTATCCAGTCTAATATTAACTGTAATTCCCCCAAAATCATTCGCTTAACATTGTGTTCCTTCATGGGTCATAGTAACATCTCAATATGTCATGACAAATTACTCAATGCAAACAAATTTTGTCATAGATACCCTTCATTATGTGTGCAAAACCTGGTGATGAACTCTATTAATTAGGAATGTCGCAATACAACTTTTCATTTCCAATACAATAGAGATATTGCTTTCAGTAATGACCCATACCGATACTGACTAGATACAATATCAGCAAAGATCATACATACTTTTAATGCTTATTTCATAGTGTGGAATGTTAGAAATAGGCTCAAGTAAGATTTCTTAAATAGAAAACAACAGCCAAGAGAAATGCGTATAGGAACAACTGTTAACCAATGAGTTAGATAAACTTGAAGCTTAATCATAAGAATTTTCTACTATTGAATGAAATACAAATTAATGAATCGGGGGAAAAAAAACTTGTGTATGACAACTTTTCCACTCAGCTGGTGTTGTGATCACAAAAAGAAATTATGCTAGAGCCATTCCTTTGCTTCTTAGCTTTTAGATGCAGGCCAATATAATTCGCTATTCATTTTCTGGCTGATACCGAAAAAAATTCTGATACCAAGATCTGATCGGAACAAATCTGCTATTGATTTCAGCAGTGTATCATACTAAATAATTTAATCTTTTATTGTTGTTGTAGTATTCAGGTAGGAAATAGTTCACATGAATACTTGAAGTGACAAAACCTTGTTGCTCTGATATGACAAGAAATTCCAGTAAAATAAATGGTGCAAAAAGGATGACAGTCTGGCCTTCAGTCACTATAAAGACAAATTTAGCTGCCTGGCTAAACGTACGGTTGCAAATTTCCTAGTGTTGAAACTTAAGAGAGTACTTGTAGTTATCACAATGTTTTATGTTTTATTATCCCAATGTCCCAATGAACAAAAGCTCAAATAGGAATTCAGGAAAAAAAGCAAGTTTATTTTAATATAACATTTAGCGACTGTCTATTGTTATATTGACATTTTCATATCAAAATCGAGACATATATAAATAAAATATAGATATTCTATGATAAAACATTTGCAGATATGGGGCAGAGATAGAGAAGTTTAATTTAACATTTTTTTTGATATTTTGACTTTTTGATTTTGTGGAATGGGGCTATTTTTACTTACAGTTAGCACCCCATTAGAATCTCCAACCCGCCCAAGTATACCCAGCAATACAGCCCGGTTAGCAGTAGCAAAGCAGCTGCTGGTTCAACTTCCATACTCAGGAATAAAGACATTGTCAATCTTGGAATTTAGCTCACAGTAAGACAGCAATCAAACCAATTTTTATAAATGTCATTCTTTTTATCAAAGAATTAAATACAGACATGCACCTTGAATTACTCAAGCTAATATTGAGTGTCTCTTTATTTCAATCTGTGAGCATACCAGTCACACAAGCACATCTGTCTAAACAGAGCACGATTGCATGTTCATATCGACACTGAATGGTGACCAAGTCTGACATTTCATTTCCAAACTCAAAGTGGTCCTAAGGACAGGTCTCATCTCACATGCAGAGGAGGGTTAGATACCTGCTAAGTCATCTCCTAGACCAAAAAATAAAAAGAGGATGTAAGAGCTTTAAAAGAAGTAATGGAAGAAGAAAAAGGGGCATTAAGAACCCCGTGGCATACATGGCTGCACTCCTGCTGTCAGAACTGTTTTATTTCTGTCCTCAAAAAAGCCTGCTGTGATTGTTGAGGAAACTCACTCAAAACATCATCCTCTACTCCTTTAAAACTGACTGCAAGAGTTTGGCCATTTAGACAGCCTGGATTATACTAAGGGAGTTTTCTGTAAAGAATAATACACAAGCAGTGCATAGATTAAATCTGGGACCCCTTAAGGGATTAGAAATATTTAAAGGATTTAAATATAAAGAAAGAAAGCTGGAAACTGCTATGCTAACATAATTCAGAGAGACAAAAATTAGGGGAAAGTACTTTTTAAAAGGAAAAGGGATCTAGTAGAGAATGGTGGATAGTATGTCTTCCCCTTCTCTCTGCTGTATCCCTCTTCTGCTTCTGGCCTCCACCCTCTCTCTCCCTTACCGCACTCATCTGTTTTCAACTCTGTCTTATCAGGACCAGATGGATCCCACTGTCTCTCCC
The DNA here is from genome assembly GCF_016077235.1 of Cyprinodon tularosa. Taxonomy (NCBI): domain Eukaryota; kingdom Metazoa; phylum Chordata; class Actinopteri; order Cyprinodontiformes; family Cyprinodontidae; genus Cyprinodon; species Cyprinodon tularosa. The sequence continues at coordinate 333,469 of NW_024038961.1, forward strand.
TGCATCAAGGCTACGCAACCTCGCCTCTCTCCCGACCACCTTTCTCCCTTTGGCTTTGCTCGTTTATGACACCCCACAGATTTTGTCACTCTGCGGTTGCTGGCACGGACATAGAATTACCAAGCCAGAGTCTCCATTTCACCGAGAAAACAATGGAGCTTAAGCATGAGGAAGAGACTCCAGGATCTGCTTTTCCATTATTTTCCAGCGTGGTATCTTAGACGTTTTTCTGTAATTAAAAAAAAAGTTGTTTTTTTTGTTTTATTCTCAATGCTTATTTGAGATGAAGTTGTCTAGTTCATCCAAATAATGTATAAAATTTGTTTCAGTTATTACAGAATGATAAAAAAAAGCTACCTGAAAAGGGACTTTTTTTTTAAATGCTGCAGAATGGTTTATGTAGTCATTATGAAACAATGCTGTTGTTGATACCAGACATGTCTTCTTTAGCTGAGAATTAAAATAAATGACATTTTGGTATATATACTGAATGCTTCCTTACACACATCGCTGATTATTTGGCAATGTTACAACCCCAGCAAAGACAGACAACTGGAAGAAACAGCTCACATGTAGGGTCTTGTTTCTAGCCTTAATGGTTTGTACAGATGTATTACGGCATAAATGAATGTGGATATTTCCTTCTTTTTGTTCCCAACATCTACAAAAGTAGGGCGCATTTGGATGTTCATTTAAAAAATGCTGTTACAATGCTGAATATCTTGCTACATAGGCTGGTGTTGAGAGCATGAGACATCAAGATTTGTCACTGCTTTGAAGACTTGTGTGCGTCCCTTTAAATTGAGTTGTTCTGATTATAACCAATTAATGGGTTGAAATTAGCCGTGTGATGTCCAGTTAAAGGTATAGAAGATTTTTTTTATTTCCGGGTGGATCATCCAAATAAGTGGTCTTCCTAACTGTCAATCATTCTGGTGATATGTTTACGTAAGGTCGTGCTACCTGATTGTCCCCAGTTAACTATCTTTTTCTGCGCACCCAAACTTTCAGGCACATATGTGTAGTGAGCTATGGTTTCAGCCAGTAATTAAAGCAAACTTTTTTCACCACGGTTCTCTGAAAATGCAAGATGGTTGTTAGAGAAAAAGTGTCTACGAACGGTATGAGAAGAAAAGAAAGGCCTCAGAAGAGGCAAAGCATTATGGGATTTGCTTTCACAGCGGCCCGCTGTAGCCATTGGATACTTATGTGTTTTGTTGTAGGCAATGTAGTTTAAAATCAGACAATCATTTTTTTCACTTTTACAATGTTTGAATATCTGCCAAAATTCTCAATCATAACCACAGAACAGGCTAAAATCGGGTTGCATCTGATTTAAGCCTGTTTTGTGGTCATAATATTTGAATAATTCTTTATTTCCTTTTCATAAGATCAATTTCTACCATTTAAACATTCTGGAAGTGCCAGTACAGTGGATACTGTTAGAAAAATGTGACTGAGACCAATGGGATGTGACAGTAGCAGCGGGGGTTGTCAAAGAGAGGCGTGTGGTTGGAGGAGTTAAAGTAGAAGTTTAGAGTCAAACCCGCTCCTTTCATGTGGTGGAACTCGGCCCACTTGAGAGGTTGGTGTTAAGTTACATGATTGGACCCAACTTGGAAAAGGCGATGATGGGTCCCACTGTCAAGATGACCATGATGAGTGTAGCCACGCTGGTTCCAGAATCCACAGCACATGTAAGCTCTTTTTTTCAGTGCAAACCTCCTCACACACTCTCATCACTACATTCGGTTATTGCCTCTTACGCTTCCATAGTTCATGTAAATCAAAACTTTTACATCCATGAAAAAATACTGAATGTAAATAGTGAAGTTGAAATATTTTTAAGGTTGAGCTAAGGATTTTTTTCAGCATTTAAATCAGAGATGGAGAGCAGTTTGGTCTAACTTAACATTGCTCTGCTGCTAACACGACTTATCAACACTGGTTTCATCTATCAAAACATCTCTCGCCAAGTGTATAGAAACATTTGGGCTTTAAAAATACTTCAGGATTAAACGTGTTTTTTTAAAGGGATATATCCAACAAATTTGTTCTTAAAACTTGGTGCACAGTGACGCGGTAGTTAGCACTGCTGACTTGCAACAAGAAGGTTCCAGATTTGATTCCCAGCCGGGTTTTCTCCGGGTCCACCAGCTTCCTCCCACAGTCCAAAAACATAACTGTTAGGTTAATTGGCTTCTCTAAATTGTCCTTAGGTGTGAGTTTGTGTGCGCATGATTCTGTGTCTCTGATTTGTCCTGCGACGGATTGGTGACCTGTCCAGGGTGTGCCCAGCGTCTTGCCAATAGACTACCGGACATAGGCAACAGCCCTACCACCACCCAGGCAGGGATAGGCGTGATGGAAAATGGATGGAATGGATTCTTTAAACCTTTTGACTATGTAATAAAGGCAAACCTTTTTCAAAATCATGAAAAAAGTGGCATTTCTTTTGATTCTTGTATGTCTGAGTTGGTAAAATATTTAAAATCAAATAATATTTCATAAAGAAATAACATTATTTTTTACTTCGACATTTCAGTGATAAATCTAGAGAGTTTGTTAAGGACAGCTTTATGCTCGGTGCAGCATAAAATAAGGATGAATTTGGAGAAGCACTTCAGTTCACAGTTAAGTATGGTGGCCTTGTTTCCACGAGCCGATGTTACAGCACACAGTAACAGCAGTCATTCCAAATATGTCTTTAAGGAAGATAATGATGATAAGCATATGGCTGATTCAGAGAGAAGCTGCAGTAACAGACAAAAATACAGAACAATTTGGCATGAGTTCTGTTGCACCTTTTCCATGGACCTGAGTCTGTTTCTGAGGATAGTGTAGCACCATCTAACATAGCTGAAATATCTGATCTAAAATCTTACAAACAATGCAGACGCTCTGCCAACACACAAACCTCCTCATTACTTCCAATCTCACTAACATTTACGAGACATATACCAACAGTACCTGATTGGTTTAGAGTTGTGCTTATTTTCTTTTCAGAAAGCAGCCCTGTTTACAATGAAGCTCTGTCAGACCTCTGAAAGGCACAAAAAACCTTGTTCTATTCGATTTTAGTGTAAACTTCCCTCTAATAAGTTCTTTCCTCCTCTGTGAGCTAGATAATCCTATTTCAGAAACCTTAACGCTTGCTGTTAGCCTGTTAAACTCAATATGTCCGCTCCAAGTACTCGGACTGGTAAGAATTAAAGAAGATGCATGACTGGAGCCCAGAAATTACTATCCTCAAGAAATCAAAAGTCTCCAACAATATAACCGTTTGCAAAATCCAACCTGACCCACAAACCCCTGGATTCATCTTATTTAGTACATATGCCTTTACACTTAGACAGGAATATATTCAGAGATCCACCTACACAACAATCAGATGATCAAAAGTCTAAGAAATGAAACAGAATTCAGAACTACTTGCCAATGTGTTGTTTTGCAGTGTGCAAAATATCCATGTGTGAGTGCATTGTAAAGGGTGAAGCCAGCAGCTTGTATAACCACAGATGCAGGAGGGAAAATGCACGGCTAGACTTTGTTATCGTTGCTACACACAAGTGGTAGAAATAAAAAGCAACATATGAAAATCAGAGAGAGGCACCAAGCCCTGTGGTTTCCAGGGTTAAACAGTAGAATATGTTTGCACTTTAAAAGCCACCAGATCCATAACTTAGTAGAGCCTCAGGTCTGTTTGAATAATTTACCACAGGTTAGAGAAGCAAAAAAACTTAATTTACCCAATCCCTTCCATTAAAATTATAAAATACTTGATTATTAATGCAATATTTCTTTATAAATTATTCTTAATTTTTACTTTATTTTTTAAATCCATGTTTTTACTTCTTGTGGCCACATTATAAAGTGTTTTGCATCTTTTAGCAGGGGTTTGTTGAATCATGTGACAGTGATCATGATGTAACTAAGGAGTGTGGGAGTTTGACTAAAAAAGAGTGGCAATGTCAGCATTGTGCTTCATCTTTCATGGTGTCCAAAGGGTCGCATAGAGACAAAATGTTTACTGGACAACACTATTGGTACATATTTGTGTTCTTATCCTTCCACTTAAAGTTAAACACACAGTGATGCAGCTCTGATTCACACAACTGCATAAAGGAAACAATTAGATTGATATATCGAGCATTTTATTGTCTGCTTATCCAAATATTCTTGATCCAGAAAGTCTACAAGTCTGACAATTCACACATCAGCATGAGCAAAAACCACACAGTTAATAAAGTCAAACGTACATGCACTGAACATATTTTATAAGAGAACCACATGGAAACTCCACACAATGCCTCAGCGACATAATGCATGGCTAGAATCTATCCGTGCAACCACATGAATTTCAGCAGCAGCATAAATGATGGTGAGGTAAAAGAATTAGGTGCTTTGTGGAGCTGGGAAAATTTGGATAAAGGCTATGCTTGAGTGTATGAGGATGAAACTTGAACGCGAGAGAGTATGCTTATTTCTAAAGTCACTTAAACACCAAAGTGGACCATGGATAGAAGTGATTTTCACAGTTCTTTAGAAAGAGGAAGACTTATTGCAGTGCCCCTGTGGGAGGATCAGCATGGGTGGGCTAACAGGCACACATGCAGTGTTGGATTAGAAAGCGGTACACCACGTCTTTTTACGACTAAGACATCTCTACATGGCCCTGCCTGTTTGATGGGACCTTTGGCGTTCCTCCCCCTCAATCATTCTGCTCCCTCTCTGCTCCTTCCATCAAGTTCTTTTGTGCCATTTGAAACAGCGTCACATCCGTCCACCAGTTTCCTTCCCCCTTAAACCTCAGTTTCTTTTTAAAACTGGGCTCCACTGGTCCTTTGTCAGTTAAAAAACTTCAGATGAATCCATTCAGAGCTACATTTGATTTTTACTTCATTCAATTCTCTTTAAACGGTAGACAGAAAAAAGGTATTGCACACAACTCACGTGTCCCCAACAAAAAACAAAAACAAAAAAACCTTACCCCTGTTGTTATACTGTATACTAATAGTACTGTGTGATGTTTTCAGGTTTGTAGTACCTGACAGTGAAAGATGTACTCTGGTGTAGCCTTCTTGAACTTGATGTTCCACACTAGGGCGACACCATCTGGTTCATGGGGTGCATCTTCATTGTTATTGTAGGATGCAACCAGTAATTCAGGATACTGTGGATACAAATGAAACAAAACCGTGAGGGTTACATCCTTTTTTAAACTGTAGTCATGTTTCTGACAACACATTGTCATGTTTTTTAACAATACATGTTGCTCTTGACATTCTACCGATCTGAATAGTGCATGTATACTGGGATCAATGGTGTAGAATTCACACTGCTGCATCATGGCAGGGTAGGTCACTTTTACATTGCATCAACATCTGTTTTAATTATTTGTTGCTTTTTAATACTAAAGGATCAACTGAGCAACTTGGTTTGGAATTTTAATGCTGCATAAGTGTTCCCAAATGGTTAAATAGTTGTTAGGTGGTACTGAGGGGTGTTGCTGTAGTCCCACGTCCAGGCAGGAAAAAACTAGAAGGTGGAAGAATTTCTGGGAAGGTGCCAGTTTCTATGGGACGTCAGAATGCTTGCTTGTCCCAAATGTGTTAAGCATTGGCCTGGCTTATGGGTGAACATTTTTAAAGAGTGGGGGGGTTATACTAAATTTGTATTAGGACAAATCCCTCATAAAGTGGGGGCCATGTCCCCAAGGGGGGCCATTGTAATATCAGGCAGCTGTCGTAGAAATCAACTGAATAAAAGACCCATTTTGGGACCTTCGTTCAAAGGTACCTATATTATTAATTTTTAATATTGCTAATAAACATCTAAATGTAAAATAGTCGCATTTTAATTAATTTGTGATCTGACATGGGAGCTGGATATGAGCTTGTCTGCCTGACAGTATGTTTCATAGATGAGGCCGCCTGTGGAGCTGGTATCTCTGCTTCTTTCTGTACGTCTGCTTCTGTCTTCTTGAACCCCAGTCGGTTTCAGCAGATGGCCGCTCACACTGAGCCAGGTTCTGCTGGAGGTTTCTTCCTGTTAAAAGGGAGTTTTTCCTCTCCACTATCACTGCATGCTTAGTGTGAGGGATGGCCTTCGAGTCAATGAGTGGATGGAATCAAGTGGTTTTCCTTGGATAGAAAATTTTCAATCAGAGATAGCTCTGAATACACAATAATAAAATAGAAAAAATGACTTGCATCCTTAGAGTAGTCTGAAAAAGTAACACAAGAGCAGATTTGGTTGAAATTCTGTTCAAGTATTGAGTATCTTATCTACTGACCACCGATGAAAATAAAAAATGATTTAATATTGTAGAACATAATTTAAAATCAAACTAAATATTAAGCGATATTTTAAAGAACAAGATAAAAATAAACAAATAACACAATAATTGCATAATAAAAAAGGTGGAGTGTACACTTTTCAAAATACATTTTTTTAATTTATAAAATTTATAAAATCAATGGTTATAGCATGTAAGAATAGGTTAAATTACAGTATAGATGTAGATGGGATTTTAAAGAAAAAACAGCAAATTTTAGGCCTCACCTGAGGGGACCAGTCGAGACACGTAATAACACGATGTTTTGACCAGTGCTCATCATAAAAGAGTCTGCTCAAGTATAAACTGGAGCCGCTTCCCAAGTCCCTGAAAGCAGATAAGAAGATGTAAGATGTTGTTGGAATCCCAACTAAGTCCAGTTTTAGGACCTAGTCCAAAAATAAATTCAAAAGCATGTACCTGCTGATGGGTAAAGACGTGGATGTGAATAAAACAATACAACCTCAGCCTAAATATTGTAATTTGTTTAGATTTTTTTTTTTTTTTTAGATTACCCGCTGATGGTGGTGAGCTATTTTGTAGCCACAGCCGACGGGGGGCAGGCTGGCAGAAGCAAGGCTGCCTTCAACTCCACCAGACCCTCTGATCCTCTAGCCCATCTTTCCATTTTTAGTTTATTTATTCAACCATGCTCTGTGATCTGTTCAAAGCTTGATGCTGCCCTCTGCATCTTTATTCCTGATCTTTTTGGTCATCTTTCTAATGATTTCTCACTGTGATGTGAGAACTTTAAAGAGAGGCTGTAGTTATACCAAGATATAATTTTTAAAGGCTGAAATCTTTATTAAAAAAAAAAATGGAGGAGCTCTAAAGCCAGTGTTATAAGTGTTATTTTGGGGTATCAGAGTACAGGGGGATAAATAGTGACAGTACAGACACAAAACCTTTCTCCTTCACTTTCATCTTGACAATTGTAAACAAACCTTTATTAACCTTTCTCATATAATCCCAACTGCAGTTGATAAGAAAAAAAACTCCATTATCTTATTTTTAACTAAAAATGAATATTTGTCTTATTTCGAAGACAGAAATACTCCTTCCTATTATAAGCTAAAATAACTAAAATTAAGGGCAAACAAACTTATTTGAAGGCATTTTTTATTTACCTATGTTCAGATCAGTTTTACAGTGAATAGATGATTTTCCCTTAGATATTAATAACAAACATCTGCTGACACAAAAAGTGAAGTCTGATTATTACTTTCTACCTCCTTCCATAGGATCCAAACAGCTTTACAGCTTCTATAGAGCTGAAAGAAAACTGCATGCCTTGCGTTTCCCCTCACAGAGTCTGTAATTTAAGCCAGCGATGAGCATATTCCTTAGGGTCAAACTACATGTTGTTCTGTTATGTCACTGGCCACAGCAGTAAGCTGTATGACAAGAGCTTATTTTAAACTATCCATGTCAACAAAGAGAAGACAAAGTGAGCGGACTACACACAGTCTTCTTTTGGAGTGCTAATTAAACTATATGTGCACCATTCCTACCGTGCTGGGTGAGACTGTATATAATGAAACAAGGCACTGGAATGTGGGTTATGTACTTAAGCTCTTAAAAGTACATTGTTGGGGAGGAAAAAAAAAAATACTAGGTCCGATCTTGAGCAATGGGCTACGGCCTGTTTTAGACATAATCTTTATTTGACCACAGGCTTCATACTTCGCTGTGGCTGCGGTGGTCAAAGTTGAAGTAAATCAGTAAAAGCAGCTCTTCCATAATAGCAGAGCAGTAACCGAAAACAGCTTTGCACTTCTGGCTAGAACAACTTCAACCAACGCTTTGATAACCTCTATTTTGAAAGCAGTCGCTCAGATGGCAAGAGAGCGCTGTGTAAGAAGCGATGGATGTCATTTCACAGGAATCTTTAACCATCTAAGAGCATGACCTCACTATGAGACAAGCTTCCTAAAGAACAAAGCAGCTCCTGGCACCAAGAGGGACACGGTGGGTTTGATTCACTATTATCACATTTGTGATTTGAAAATAAGCCAATAGATGCTACAAGCAGATTAAACCAATTTTCGAGTTATATCTGGATCACATCTACGGTACATCTTTAAAATATATGCAGTTTTTTCAAATACAATGGGGGTTTAAACTTTATTTGAACTTTTTGCAGAGTGCACGATAAAGTGCCGGAGATTCTCACCCTTCTTTGTCTTCCAGGTCACGGCCGCTGTAGTCAAAGAAAATGTCACCGTCCTCTGCGAGCGCTCTCTCCATCACCCGAATGCTACAGTCGAAAAAGCTTTGAAACTCAGAGGAGTGCAGGATCTGTTGTCGCTCCTCTTCCGTCAGCTCTCGCAGGAAAGGAAAACAACCTTTAATAAAATCAAGATAAATAGTGATTACAGGAAAGAAAATGAATCCATTCACTATCTTTCACCAAAAACCTCCACACATTATATCTGAGTCAGAAACCATCTGTTGTATAATGCTTCCTTAAATTTTACACGAGATGTGGGATGTTGTGTTCTTCTTGTTTTCTATTGTTAAAGTCCTCCAACTGAAGCACCTTCAGCCTTATTCACTTTGATTTGAAACATCCCCAACACTAAAGCACAGAATATATCCCTTCTATGAAATACAGCAGGTTCATTTGTGTGACGTTAAGTTGGCTTAAAAAAAAAAAAATAACTGCAAGTGCTACTAATTTGATGACTTTAAAAAGGGGAACGTTTAATTCTCAGTGTTTTCATTCATTTTCAAGAAATTTTAATGAGTGTGTTTCAAATACTTGCAGTTTGCTGTATAATGGTCAAGTTTTACCTTATTTTGAAGAATAGATGGTAAATGATAAATGGCATGTACTTATATAGCGCCTTTATTCAACTTAGGAGACTTGACCAAAGCGCTTTAGAACTACATTCATCACCCAGTCATGCACACACTCACACACTGATAGTGGCAAGCTACATTGTAGCCACAGCTGCCCTGGGGCTCACTGACAGAAGCTGGGCTGCCGTACACTGGCGCCACCGGGCCCTCTGACCACCATCAGTAGACAATGCAGGTGAAGTGTCTTGCCCAAGGACACAACAACACTGAAAGTCGCAGTCGGGGCTTGAACCATTAACCCTTCGATTTCAGGGCAAACTCCTACATCCAACACCACTGTCGCCCCCAATAGAGCCATTTTGCTCATCGAAAACAGTCCTTTCTGATGCAATAGATTTTTTTTTTTTTTTTTTTTTTTACAGTGTCCTGTCTGGCAAGGTGGCAATAAGAATAATTGTCTTGATGCCAAAAGGAGCCCAACAGATTTTACTTTCACAAGTGTAGCGGTATCGCAATTGCCATACTGCTCCACTTGTTTCATGTATATAAATTGCTTTATTATAATTATGCAGGGAGTTTTACAGTTCATATGGACACTGCAATGTTAGTAGAGCAGAAAAACAGAAGAAGAAGAAGGAAAAAGAAAAAGAAAAAAACAGGACAAAAGATGAAAGAAAGAGGAGATAGGAAGGAGACAATGACAAAACATTTTCAGTCTGCTTCAACACCTGTAATGAGATGGAAAAAAAAAAAAAAGAACAGCACAACCAAAAAACATGGTACGAGATATACAATAAAGCAAACACCTTGAAACTATCGCTAAAGTAATATTATTAAGTCTGACATGTACTCTGTGTTACCTGAAGATATGAATGTGGGGTTTCTGTTTGGAAGTGAATCTCTAAGTACCTGAAGCCTAGCACCTGTAGGTGCCACACAGGTGCTAGGCAATGGATTTTAAAGCAACCAGAATCTGCTAATCTGGTGAAAATCAAATGCTAGCCTTAATTAAACACAATTTTCTTATTAAGTTACACTTTTCCTCAAACATCTGCTTCGTTATTTGTTTGTTATGTTGGAGCATGTTAATAAATCCAGCAACAACTTGAATTTTGAGAAAATTTCTATATATATAAAACAAAAAAAACATTCTAATTAGAGTGGACTCTTTCTCACAAAGTATAGCACAGTAATATATAATATATACCGGTAATAGTAATATATCTGTTATGGTTTCCCCTTTGGACTTCTTTTTGAGTATCTTTTTCAGTTTTAAGTTATTTATTTCATTCTGTTTTCTTGGTTGTTGGTTTCTTTTCTGTTTTGTGTCATGGTAGTTGTTTTCTAATTACATTTAAGCAGTGTTGTGTTTTCTGTGATGCTGTCTGTTGCCTTCTTGTGTTAGTCTCTTTTCCCAGGGGGCCCAGTCACACCTTGACAATTTAGACCAGCATATCTCCTAAAACGCTGCCAATACGCCATTATATGTTAGCTGTAATATAGAAACACGTTCATCGGTTGTCTGGAACCCGTTAGATATGTTGATATAAGTTGGAGGTAAGTTCTTGATAAGTTACACGTATGTTATGCACACATTACTCATAGGTTTTGGATAAACTACTCTTTGACTTATGAGTAACTTACACTTAACGTGTGTCAACAATCTGATAATTTATCTGTAACTTATGCCCCACGTATGAGCATACGGTGGCATTAAAGCATGCTTTAAAACATAAAAAAAAAAAATAATTGTTTTACAGCTTTAACTGAAACTGGTATTTCATGCACTTTTAGGAAAAACAAAGGCTTCTTCCAGCCAATTAGCATTCTCTTCATCTCAATGAGAACCAGAATCAGATCCAGGGCATCATAAACTACAGATAGCTTTAATGGATGTTTCCAAGTAAAATCCTTCAGCAGAACTTCATAAACAAGAGAAAAACAAAGCCCTCTGCGGCCCGCCTCCCTTTGAACGTAATGGCTGCACAGCAAGGCGTCCGGTTTTTGAAGTCACTGTCCCCAAGCACACACGGCATTTTACCCGCTAACACGCATGCATGAAGGCACACATGCATCGACCTTTACCCTGCCTCTTGACTTTGATCCCCTCATCCCTTTGTACGTCCTTAAAAGTTGTCAGAAAAGGCCCAGTGAATCAAGTGGCACAGATCAAAGGCCAGGCCTAATAGGCCAGGATGAGACGGGTTATTGTGTGTTTTACGACTGTGCGTATGTGTTTGTTTTCTGCTGGCTACGGCCAGAATTTTCCCTTTAATTCATCTGAATATGCAGATATCCATCCACCCAACCCTTTATTATCTCATATTTTAATCTACCTCAAAAGCCTCGTGTCATTTTGCAATTCCAAACTGTATGCACTTTTCACATGGAATGCACACAAACACACTTCTCTTTTCTTTGAAATGTGGCCAAAAGGGTCAAGTGACAGGTTTTTAATCAGCGCTGACCCCCACATGCCATTGAGCTGATATGGTGGACCCTCCTTAACCCCAACTGTAACCTACCCCCCCTCCTTACAATCAGATACAGCCATTGACTGGGTAAAAAGTGTCACACACGAGTGGTCACGTTTCATCACAGTCTCACGAGCAACATGCAAGAAGCAGAAGAAGGAGAGCTTTTGTCTTCCCTGTTAAGTGCCTTAAGGTGACGTGCTGTGAATTGGTAACATATAAATAAACTGAATTGAATCTGCAACAACTTTATGTATGTATATATATAATGGTTTCAAATGTGTACATAAAAAAATGTAAGGAGCAAAAATAAAACTAGATAATAAAGAAATCAAAATTTTGTAATATAACCCTTTTTCAAACCAATTTTTATAAAAGATTAAGTCTGTCATTAAATTAAAAAGCAAGTTGAAAAAACTCTTGAAGTAATGCTGCAGAGATGAATTTTACAACCTATAATTTATCCATAGTCAGTTATGAAATCTGAAAAAAACGTATTTGTGTACAGTTATCATTTAATCTGTGTGGTTGAATGCAACTATGGGAATCTAACAGTTTGTAAATGCCAACATAAAATTTTGGACATTAAAAAAGTGGATATAAGGCATGAGTTGCTTTAAGAATGCATGTCGTTATATTAATCAGGGTATAGTGTTGTGACTGCGACGGCTAATTCAGATTTTTTGGAGCTTGTCTTTCTTAAGTAATTATCAGTACTACCTATTAAAGTTACACCGATCCGAAACTTTGAGTAAATATTTGCTCCAATATTGACTAATTAGGATCTGATATTGAATAGATGATGCCGATCCAGCATTCTGAACCAATAATTTTTATTTCAATTGATATCATACGCAGAAATAAATGTATAGTATTGGATTGGATCAAGAAATAAAACCAAACGGTGTCTCTATTATCGACCTTACCTGTAGTGGAAAGGTGTCATGTATTACCTTAGGATCATTGTAGAGCTGACTTCAATTATTTTAAACTCAAAATAAAAAGGTTCTGAAAGTAAACCTTAAGGTTTTCCATCTGCAGTGCATCAGCTTCCAAGTGTAGTTGTTAAGTTTCTACCACTTCACAGGTGTTCTTTGTTTTTAAAAGGCTCATAGAGATGGAGATCTTATTAGTTTTCACTAAAAACATTTACAGAGAATCACTTCCAGAAAACCAGAAAAAGCTTTTAAGTAATACATCTGACATCCAGCTAAAGGGATTTTTTTTAGCCCTCACTTTACCTAATTCCAGATCTTTCCCATTGTCCTACTTTTGAAATAAACTTTTTATTGTCAGTGTCATGATCTTGACTTTAATAGCTAACCTAACTCTGTCCGGTCACCAATTATCACTCATCTCATCCACCTGCCCCTGCTGCTTTACATACGGCTCAGTCCCAGCTATCGGGGGCCAGACCACTGACTTTGTTTTGAGTTTGACTTTGAGTTCATAGCTCATGTTTTTGTTCATGTACCCGTTCTCGGAGGCCAGTGGTGAGAGAGGGTTTTTAGTGTTTTTGTGTGTTCCTGATCATGTCCTGTCTCTTATCCTCCAAGCGTGCCCTCTTTTGGCTCAGTAGAGGGAATTCATTTTAAGGTGCCGTAGTTTTCCTGATATCAAGCCTTGTTCTTCCTCTCAACTACTGAGCTTGCCTGTTCCCATCTGAATGTTCTGCCTGAAATCTCTGTGGACTCCTGAAACCCTGGATTTGTCTATTCCTGTTCTGATAGGAACTCCTGACCGCGTTACGGTCTCTGTTTTCTGAGCCTACCTATTCTGAACTGTTTCCCTGACCTGGCTCAGATTCATGCCTGTTCACTGGGGCTGCAGCAACTGGTGCTCCCGTCGCATTTTGTTGGCAATCCATTGGCTGGATCCTACTTCGTTTAAGGAACTGAACTGTTAAACAAGGTAAGTGACTCATATGGATAATCATCTTCAGTCAGATTATTATGGTCACTTACCTGTGTTTCTCCCTAACCAGCGTTGCCAGTGGTGGGAGGTACTCCCCCTGCTAACGCTGCAGATCCACAGCTCTGCGTCTGATATATATTTTTATTATATGTTTGGAATCTTTCCACTGTCTGTCCCACCTTAAATATTTGGTCCTACCTTGTGAGCTTATTACAGGTAGAATTTTTTCAGGGTTCTCACACTTTCGTATCCAATTCTAGAACTTTAAAAGATCTTTCCAGGAAAAATGTCTTCAAGGATCTAGTGTCGCTTCAAGACCCTCTGCTACCACTGTATTTGTCATCTGTAACTACATTTACATGGACATAAGTAATCAGAAACAACAGCCAATTGGACTAAAAATATGTCATGTAAACATGGCAGTTGGAATATTCTGATTGGATATGACAGGATCCAAAATTATAATCTGATTGAGAGGATTAATTTATGCCAACTGACAATCCTGCCGGTATGTATGTAGATGCAGGATGGGGTTATTCAAAATGAGGCAGGCTGAGCTGAGTGCACAGGTGACCCCACATTATAGTGACGTATTACCCTTATTAGTGACCAGATTCTATGTCAGAATATTCTAACTGGCATCCTTACATGACAGACTTATATTCTGATTAGCCATTTAATTCAGTATCATGTTTTTTTGTTTTTTTTTCAGTGCATCTAAACATAGCAAATAAAAGATTTTTGGACAATGAAATTGTATTAACTAACTGAACAATATAGAAGTTGTTGGATCAGATCATGATAACGAGGATATTTGTGTCTTTAGTAAAAACTAATACTTTTAATCATTTTAATTTATTGTTAATGATCACAAATTAGTTTTTTTGAATATCTACAGATGGAAAGTTTCATTCTTGAATCATGTTCAGGTACTCAGAAACTGAAGCAAAGTGCATAGGATTTACCTAACATTTGAATTAAAATTGGGTGATAGCCTTTCCTTTAGCCCTAGCTGCTTTTACTAATCTGTGTACCAGTGTGTGGGTGAACTTGGAATTGTAGAGTAACAAAAAATGCTTCATTAAGCAATGCATATAAAAGTTGTAATAGATTTTATTGATGCACAAACAGGTGGATTGTCTAGACAGAAATAAAATGGATAAATGCAGTTATATTTGAATTAAGGCAACAGTCCTTATAAAGGAGCGAATTTCATGCTCCTCTGACAATAAGCTAAAACTGAATGAAAGAAAAAATCTTGACGATTGACTTTGTCTATTTTCAAAGGATTGAAACATTTCAACAGGAAATCCCCTTCATTCAAACAACTCATTAAAGTGACTGCATCTCAGCAGCTGCGAGGAGGCAGGACCAGAATTTAAGTTACTCGGATAAACTTTGGATTTGAACTTAACTGAGAAATCTATTTGAACTTGATTTACATTTTGTATTTTTATCTATCAAAGTGTAGCAATAAATACTCAAATGTAAAAAGAAAATGTTTCTGTTGTCAAAAAGGGACTGGAGGCGGAGTTAGAAGGTATTCCTTCTCTGTAAAAAAAATGATGCATGAAAACATTGTGATGGATCTGAATTTAAGGCGATTAAAAAATAAAAAATGTATTTTTCCTTACAACTATAAATCAATTTGCTGATTAACAATCCAATTACGTCAATTCAAAATTAAAACATTGATCCACATCTTCATCTTTAGCATATGCCTTTATTTTGAAATTTACAAGAAAAGTGGCTATTAAAAACAGGTGATCTATTATCATTGTTATTTTTTCTTTATATATTTGGTAAAATATAGTTTTTGATTTTAAATATTGAATATTTTTGTGAGCTGAAATGAATGTAAATAAATAGTATGGCACTAAATGTTATAATTTGGAAACTTGTGAGATGGACTGAATGGAAATCTTATCCTGAGAGAATTTGCGATATCCGCAAACTTTGTATCCTCATCCAAAAATATCCATATGTCATATGGTGATCAAGCTTTCAGGATCATTTCTATTTGGGGTAAACCTTATTTCAAAAATACTGACATGGTGAAGTGGGTTGTTTACTGTTTACTCTTGACAATAGATTCAAATCATTTTAGAACTAGAGAGAAGAGGAAAAAGAATTGTCATGTTTAAAGACTGAATTGAAAATATATGATTTTCTAGATGCCTGTCTTTCCTTTTTCCTGTCGATGCAGATGTAACTAAGTCACCTATCTCAAATCTTTTTAGTTATTTTCTATATATTGTATTATATAAACTCGTATATATGTATGAAGCAGAGATAGCAGAGGTAAGTTTTCCTAGAAAGTTGTTTTTGCATGTAAACCATAAACAGACAAAAAGAGGCGTTCATTCTGAGAAAGGTAATAGATTCATACTTTATATTTCCAATCTACCTGGGAGTCAATAAAATCCCCAAAATGCCGTCTTTATGCTTTATTCAGATGCTCTACGTACCATCTTTGGTCTCCTTGTTATCATCATCATCCCGCAACTCATTCTCTGGGCCAGGCTTTGCTTCCAACATCTCTTCATCCTCCTCTTCTTCCTCTACTGAAAAAAAAGAAGAAAAACAAGCGAGAGAGCACTCATGTTAATCAACAGCTGTTCCAATTTTCCTTGACCTCCCCCTGGGTGCCTCCACCCCCCTGCTTCTTAACAAAATAATCGTTCCCAGACATGCGCTGGTACACCTGACTAACATTCACTCTGAATGGGTTGCATCATACAAACAGAGAGAGGCTTGTACCTGAAGCCTGAATGTTGCTCCGTTTCATTTCTGTTTCATTTCGTCCAAGTTAAGCAACTTTGTCTCGGGGCGGGGGGGCTTTAGAGCAAAACCTGCTTTTGAATGTTTCAGTGATCATCACAAGCGCACACAGTCCACAGGAAATGTAAGTCCTGAGCGCTTTCCTCTTCCACACTTCACCTTTGACCCCTTAGAATAGAGACCTTGTGATGTGTGTGTATGAGGGGATTCCCTCTGCATTTACTCTAATCAGGCTCTGCAATTATGTTTGACTCTCCAGGATTTATATGAAGTCTTTGCAGTGTGTGTGTTTCGGGTTCAACTATGAAGGGTTACTGTCAACACAGGCACCTGCTTGTCAGCTACTGCCCCCCCTCCACCCTCAGGGTCTGTGTAGGTAACCTTCGCCAACCTCTTCTCATTTTGACTCCACCCACCCTCTGAAAACAGATGCCGACAGTCAGCGGCGGGGGGGGTCTCCTCTCCAAAGACCTCTTAACACCCTGACATCGTGACCAGACACCTGTGGCTCGACGGCGTGCACACTAGACACACATACAATCTGTCATTCTCTGCCTCTGGAGCACTCGCAAGCGGGGGCCCTCGCCCGGGGTGCCAGGGGTGGCGAGGGGTTAACTGGCAGGGTCGAGCTGACAACAGTTGCTCAGTCCAATGGGAGGAAGTGACTACATCACACCCTTTAGAAATGCTGCGCACGGACGCGCGCACACACAGACAGGACAGAGTGTGTTTAACTCAGCTGGAGCACGGCATAGGGCACTGTTAAAACCACTCGCTCAGAGGGTACCGGATGAACTGTCCATTATCACCCACGCTGGGATAAGCTTTTTATAAACTCCAAGCTCCGAGGGTTTCTATATAATATTCCTGTGAAATTCATGTTTGAAAAAAAATATAGAATTTTGACCCTTTTGCTTTCCTGCTTTAGACTTTTGTTAAGGATAAAAATGAAAATTTTTGAATAATTAAGGGTTGAAACTCAAACATCTTTCATAATTATATGAACAAAACAGTAGCTGGGTTATCCGTTTAATAAATTTATTAAATTAGTCTTTGCAGAACATCTATTCTCATTCATTAGGTTTCTTTTTTACTTCTTCCACTAAAACAAATATGATATATGACTTTAATTTTCATTTTATGTGTGGATAATAAATGACTACAGCTAAATGAAATACATGGTGCTCAGCCTCCATCCAAGTTGGTGGTTAACAGCCAGTAGTCCTGATCCAAACACCAGTGACCCAACAGTGGGGAGTAGAGGCAAGAGAAACACAGACAGGCAGACTGCCAGACTAGCTTCATGTCTGAACGGCTCTAGCTGACCCGATTCTAACAGAGTACACAGCAATATGCTATTTTCAGCTCCCTTTTTTTCACATATGCTCCATTTTAAAAAGCCTTATTTCTCTCTAGTGTGGAGGGGTTTTTTTTCCACATCTGTCAATCATTTTCTCCTCAACAAACTGCGGTTATTAATCTGAAAAGCTTCAGGATGTGAAAAAGGGGAAAGCAGGAAGATACATTACACACAGCTACTATTCTTCTCTATTTTCTTGACCTTATGTGACTGGTCCGGTGGTTGGAATGTGTGGTGATGGGGATGGGAGGAGCATGAGGAGAGGAGGGAGACCACATTGAGGAGCGGTCAAGCTGTCAGTCCTTGGGACCACAGGAGTCTGGAGCAAAGGAGCGTGATTCATGGCCTATGGGTTACCTCACGGAGGGGAGAAGGTCCAATTCCTGTACGAAGATACTGCTGATGTCTCTGCCAATGGCCATGCATCAAGAACTTCTGTCACAGTCCCGCACCAAAATATCCCCACTATTTCCCCTCTGTGGGTGTTTTTTAGATTTTTTTTTTTCTTTTCTTCTTTTTTTTTTTTATGCGAGCGTTAAAAACATAGAAGCAAGAAGTGAGTTTTGGCAAATGAGAGGATAAAGAAGAAGCGATAGATATAAAAATTTATGTATAGCATTTAAGGAAACACACAGAGAGGATCCACATGGTTTCCTATTGCATCGTAAAAGGAGCCGTGAAAGGAAATTATGAGAGACAATCTCACAGTGTGAATGCCTCTGCCTGCTATTCCTTATGTATCAGCACACCTTCCTGTTTCCACCTTATTCCAGTCTCGAGACACTTTCCTCTTTCCACCTGCAGCTTAATACCTCTCCTCGCTGCAGGACGACCGCTTAACTGGTATCCTCCTACCTCAACGTGGGCAGAGGGGGGCCCACCTTGATGAAACTCCACTTGGGGGCTCCTGTTTTTGTCCGGCTACACACCCAGGCTAATGATATCCTCGACAGCCCAAGCGTCTGCATCTGGCTGCTTCAATCTTCTCCCAGCTGCTTACTCATGCTGACTGGGCCCAGTCAATTCAGAGCAGACCAGCGGGTATGAAGATATACAGTATTACTACACATACACACATAGCGAAGTAAAAGTGTAAATACTCCTACACCTTCAAGCTGCTTGCTCTGGTGCAGCAGACCAATCTAAAATTATAACATTTTAGAATAAAAATATGTTCCTTAACGCAAGAAAAAAAAAAGTCTCACATGTCTCCCGAGGTGTTTAACCATCCCTGATTGCACCTCAGGTAACCTCACCACCAGCTAATGGTCTTAAGTCAGGGATTAAAAGCCTCCAGGACATACTGAGATCTGATTGCACCACGTTTTGAGCTGGTTGGGAATGCGTGAGGTCGCACTATTTTTGCAGGGTGAATGCTAATGTGTAAAGGCTACACATCCAGCTGACATGACGTCTGCTGCGGATAAAATAAGGGCCCCTTTAAGAGTTCCACCAACTTGAATCAGTTGTTTTTGCTGTTGGCAGAATAATTTTAATAAAAATAAGCCACTTCTACATAACCTCCAAAATTATTTTCATCAGCAGTAAAAATGTATTCCATCTATAAATATGAGCAGATTTGGATGCTTTCTTGCAGTCATTAATAAATGTAATTCATGAGGATCAACACACATCTGAATTAGGGTTTGTCTGCTTGGTTTTCCCATTTTGAAAAGAGACAAAGGGAAACAAGCTATAGTTCCATGCTATTTTAATATTCCGGAGAACTGAACACTCCATCTAAATAAGATGGGAAAACTAAATACTTAGACAAATGTACATGCTTGATTTAATGGTGGAGGCTGTGGTTTGAGCCAGAGTCAAAAAGGTCTGATCAGAAGTGTCATACTCTTTAGTTTTCGTTTTTGCTTTATGCTCTATGTTAATGGCCCGTTATTGTTACGTTACTGTTGTCACTTTTTACCCATTTGCAATCCATCGCATTTTTCTGTTGCCAGTAATCACCACCCCACCCTAAAACCTTTGTGATTCCTTCCTACTCTTGTCACTAACTACTTTTACTCCCAATGACTGGTTGGAGTTTGGGCGTCTTTCTATGATGTATTGTTTTTTTTTGTTTTTTTTTGTACTAATTTCTGATTGAACTACTAAAACTTGTACATTTGTATCCATCTACCTTGCAAAAGCCTGTGTCTGTCTGTGTTCATAATCCATACAACATGGCATAATGTGGATAAAACATGAAGGGTAAGATATGGGTGAAGGGTAAGCCTGACAGTTCCAGTCATGTGAGCAATGGCGTAAATATGGGTAAGCAGAGACAACAGTTGCTTACGGGCTCGATAAGCATCTTCAATGGGTTTTTGGAACTTGGGATGTCTGTAACTTGTGGTGGTCACCAATGGTTCCATTCAAAGTGCGCAGTCCCTATTTTTTGGGGTGTGATATGTGATCATATACTACTGAAAATTGCATAATTGTATCTTCTTGGTGGATTTATGGAACTGTCCCATATCCTAAACCTTTATCACGTGTTGTACTTCATATGGGGCCCACCCAGATAATGTTGCTTATGGGCCTATTGTAGTGTCGTTACACCATTGCATGTGAGAGAACTGAAATTCTACCTGACAAACAGACCACAGTTTGTTAACCTGAAGGGTCACCTGTCTAATCAAGTGGTCAGCAGCACAGTAGCACCATAGGGACGGTACTCTCACCATTCCTTATTACTATCTACACCTCTGACTTCCAGTACCAGATACAGTCCTGTTACCTGCAGAAATACTCAAATGATCTGCAGTCAATGGGTGTATCAAAGATGGACAAGAAGCTGAGTGCAGAGAGCTGGTGAACTGATTTGTTGAATGTTGCTGGTGAAGATTCTCAGTCATCCAGGTCATAGTCATTCCAAAAAGGTAAAAAAAAAATCAACTGAACTTTGTTTCAGAGTATGAAAAACGTTTCACTTGAATTTGCATGTTTGGGCTTTGTTTTTGGTTGTCTCTATAAAGCTTCGAACTCAATGCTGTTTCAGACATTTTGAATTGAAAAAGCTTCCTGGATAGGAAGCGAAACATCTTCCATTTGAAATGCTTTGTGGCATGGTGTGGAAACAATTATCTGATCCTAAATGTCAACAAAACAAGGGAAATGATTGTAGATTTCAGAAGAAACAGGAACAACTTGAGCGCTGTTAATATCGTGGGAGAAGAAGTAGCGTAGTGTCCCATTTCCGGTACAGATCAGGCACAGATGCGTGATAAAGCAGAAAGGATTTTAAGCCATTTATTTTCTCATTAAATACATTATTAACCTTTAACTCATTATAGTTTAGTGTGTTTAATATTTTTGGGGAGGGAAAAACGTAATTGAGGTTATTTTACAAAATAAAATTGAGGGCAACCCGGATGTATATCTGGTTGTGCATGCGCAAATGAGCTGATCGGGTAGTGACACTGCTCCGATGCATTCTCCGTAAAGAGGGAGGGGCCTGAACAACATCTTGTCCATACTCGTTCTTGAGTTCTTGTGAATTGGAACAGTTCTAGGACTGAGGCTGATGGCGTTTCACAAGCAGATGAGCACATGAGAACGCAAAAGTACACATAACGAGAAACGTCCAGGGTCTAATCGATTTTCTCTTCCTTCCTGATGCAGATCCAGAAGTTTCTCAAGGACTCAGGAATAATGAGCTTGGTGGGCAACTGACCATCTGTGTCCATGTGTGGCATTATCTGAAACACTCGCCCTGACAGTGTCCACATGACTAATTATAAAGTCAGGATTAACAGCACTGCTTTCAAATAAAGTTGCTAAATGCCTCCGTTTCCCTGAAAGCTAACCTCATGGAAGGCAGCCATCTTTGTCGTGACTTTAGATTCATGCTGTCTAAACAACCAATTGGCAGAAGCTGTCATCTCAAGATCAGCCCCTCCTCATTTGCATAACCTGGCAGAAATGTATACAGAAATGGTTATATGAGAAGCAAAAATACATGTTGAAGAAATAAAATAAGTAAAAAAAAAAAAAAGGAAAAATAAAACAGAAAAAACTTTAAAAGATATATATAAATAATTATTCAAAAATAAACTAGCCCTTAAAACAAGTTTGAAAATTCCAAGACAATTATTATACATATTTAAAAAATAAAGAAACAAATTAGAGGAGCAATACACATTTAGTTTTCATCGTACAACTGAATCACTGCTTATATTTCTGCATTCACTCTATTTTGGGTCTATTTAATTCTTTGCTTATTTATATATTGATAGTTTATTTATTTAGTCTGTTGTCAGAGTTGGTACTCAATAAAATTTCAAGTAATAATTAATCAAATATGTATCCAAAATTGCCAGCTTGTTTAGAATCCTTATCCATTTTTCCTCTACATAACATATCCCTGTTAACAAAACAAACTACATCTTTAAAATGAATGGCTACTCAAAATAAACCTATACATCCATAATCAGATCATTCCAATGACGTCCCAATAACTGCTGTTGCATAAATCTGCGCCCTATTGTAAAAGTCTAGGAGGCTTCTTTGGTCTCCCAACTGTAGTGTCTGACTTTAATGAACCATATTGTGTTTCGTGTATTCTCTAGTTGCGATTTTGTTATTAACTTTAATGCAAAAGCACTTTGTAAACCACTGTCATTGCTTACAGAACAGTAGGTAGGACATTTGACCTTAAAGTGTATCTAAGTGGATCCTTTTAAAGATTAATTTGTAATATGTACAGTGTTATAGTTTAAATGTAGTCTAAAACATAAGTTCACATAGCAGCAGCTTCTTGTACGTTCTGACTGGTCAACCCGTTATATTGGTTTTAAACAATTGAAATAGGACAAGATTAATTATCTTGTGTCCTTGAACTTTTAATTGCAGGCAAGAACTCCCAGCTGATCCCAGCAGATCATGTATGTAGAACTACTGTAGCCCAAGGCAGTACAGTTAAAAACTGCTAAAGTATTCATGTTTTGATATTCAGAAAAAAAAAAAATCTGAAGTAATACCAAATGTGTGACTGTTTGGAAATGCTTTGGTTTTTAAAAAAGCTGCATGCCCAAAATACGGTCACCGATTGTGATGTGATGTAAAGGAAACAGGTAACATCTTTCCATCGCAAACATCCTGCTATGATTGAGATATTAAGGCTCAAAACCAATTATTTGTCTGTAACTATTTTTAAACTAAATGCTGTAATTATGAGAAGTTATGAAAAATAATTGACAGCTGTGGGAGATTTGCTGCTTCTAACAGGTCAAATATTTGTCTGACACAAATCGAATCAAAGGGGCCAAGACAGGTACCATTAATTTATGAATGCCTACACCAGCAGCTCACTGTGGTAGCATACAAAGGTATTCTGATTACATTAAGAGACCATGTGAGCTGAGGTTTGCGCATTGGTAGAATGGGTAAAAAAGGAACAGAGTCCCTTTCTTTTCACAACATTCCTTGGAGTGAAAAGAAAGGTCTAAAATATGAGCCAAATTCAAAAGAAAGGTAGATCTATTGCTAAAGACTACTTTAAAAGACATACTGTATGTGAGAAATCTAGAGGGATTCGTGATGATTCTGCATCCAAATATCAGATCAGTAGACTTAATAAACCTACTTATTATGCAGCTTTTTCCTGATAAAAGCATTTAAAAGAAAAAAAATCCAATATTTGCCAGCTCATAGTTGGTAGTTCAAGGTCCGATACCACAGAGTGTAAACCTCTGTTATCTCCCTTTGCCTGGACAGAAACAGTGACACTATAAAAGCTCCAAACCCAACCACTGCGAAAGATTGTAGCGATATGATGAATTCGGCTACCGTGCTGTGAACGATTAACTGTACATAACTACGTATAGTAGATTTCACTGATATGCGGATGATTGAAATAATGCAGCTGAGAGTGATGGGCTGATCTGTTTGTGGGATAAAGTAGAAACAATCTTAATGAAGGCTGATCAACTGCTGGGAGTTTCATTAGCTTAAACATGCTGCATTATTTCTCAGTTGGAGGTCACCTCAGAGCATGTGAGGAGAAATATACTGGCAGCCTATTAAAGACACAGAGCATCTTCTTCTCCTCTTGAGCTAAAGTATGAAACACGATGGCTTGATGCGTCAGAGCAATAAAGTGTCGGCATGTCTCTGTTTGGTTAGGGATCAAAACGTCAGCTAAACCTTGAATCTGAACCCAATCCACAGTTGGGTGTGGAAATGTGCTAGCTGGAGCTTGGAGCAGTTATCAAAGAGTGTTTGTGTAAAAGGGGAGGATGAGACTGAGTGAGGTTTGTCATCAAATACAAAGGGGGGGGGGACTTATCACTACAGCATGGAGGTGACTCCTGGATGGAGTCACGCACATTTGAAATCGACATAACTTTTAAGAGTTGTTTAAAAACCAAGCGGAGACTGTAGAGGAACTCCAGAGAATTCAGTAGGGATTAACACTTAGAAGAGATGGTCAGAACTATTCAAAGGGCCCCTCTTATCTGGCGCTCACACAACATGTGCTTCAGGACCCCAGCTACAAGTCTTAAAGAGCAGAATGCAGGTTAGACCTTCGCTGTTATCAGCGTTTTTATCAGTAAAGTTTACTTCGGTATCTATCACTGGCAGTGACATAATATCAGGGTGTCGGCTTAGCCTCTCAGCATCCAAACAATGGATACCAATGCTAAATCAGACAATGAAGAGATTTTAAAAGTGAGCAAATGATGGACCACAACCCTATAATTATAAGCCTGTTACAAGAGAGCAGAGAGAGACCGGAGGGGGGGGGGGGGGGGATTAATGGCCAAAGGAGACAGATTGAGTTGTGGTGTGAGAGCAGTGGAGTTAGTGGAGGATGGTTTAGTCCAGCAGTTTCCTCCTATTTTTCTGCACCTCAGACATCATCCTGCGAGATTTTTGCTTGGTGATCTGTTAGTAGAGATTGAAAACAGATCAGAACACAAAATCTGGGTTGGTAAGCAGTGAGAAACACCAACTACTGGTGGGGTTATGTCCGTCGCCCCCTACAGAGGGAATAGATAGTTTTTTTCTCGTTATTCAAAGTTTCTCCAGCGTTAATATTGATCCCAATCACAGCACCCAATCAGCCATCCATTATATCCTGTTTACTGAGCCGTCTGCTCCCCTAAGATTTGAATCAGGACTGGAACAGCGGTGGTATCTTATTCCCTCTGAGGGAACCAGACTAATTCATTTCAACATCATTCAGCAGAGTTTGTGCAGCACAAATGCATTATTTGACCATGTTTATGATCAATAAATCTAAGATTTCAAACTTCTACCAAACTCAGTTACATGTTCGCTTTACCTGATAACTCTCCACACAGAGAAGCAGCACCTAAATGAAGCGTTTCTAGAAATGTTACTTTTACTTTGTTATGGCAACCAAAATATCCTAAACACACTTTTAAAATATGATTTATTAGACAAGGCTTTGTTTGTGTCTTGTCCAAAATGTAACCTGCATGTTGCTCTTAAACAAGCCCTACTTAGTCTTCTTATATCTGCTATGTTAAGGGGAAGTACAGTGAAGCAGTCTGTGTCACTGTAGCAGGAAGCTCCTAGTGTTCCACAAAACACACTTAAATTCGAAGGTAACCAAACTTTTGCTCAGCTTTTTCTGAAGAAGACAGTCTGGTTGCCTTCCAATTGAAGCCTGTTTTGTGGTTGCCATGAAGTTAAAACTTTGAGGATTTTTGTTAATTTCTATTTAGCTCGATTACAACTAATAGCCTTAAATAAAATCAAGTGCAACACACTGCCTAGAAAAGGAAGCTGGCCAGAGGAGATGGCAAGATGTAAGGAGTTAATTACAGAATGATACTAAAGGAAGGTCAACTCATAGCTGCGAGAAAAGAGACTGGAGCAAAGATTCTGATTCCAGCACAAAAACAAGAAATAAACCAACAAGACAAGCTACAAATAGGGAGTTATGTTGTTAGAAAGGCCAAGTTAAAGCCCAGACCTTGATCCAATCAGATGATCTCTACCTTATCTGAGATATCAAGACATATTTTTGCAATCAATCTCTTTAGATGTATTAGGTAAGACTTCCTCTTATAATCTCCTAGCTGAAGAGGGTTTGATTGCATTAGGAATTACCTAGGAATACACTTCAAAAATGGCTCCTTTTTTTGGTTTTATATATTCTCCAGACCTAGAACAAGTCTCCATATTACTTGTTTTATGTCTGACAGTTAAAACCACCTATATTCTTCATCTGAGCGCAGACAAAAAAAAAACTTCAACCATTTTAGAGACCCCAGTTAGTCCGCTAGGATGGAAAATTGCTGGTTCGGAGCCATCCATTCGTAAAGCTGAGCAGATCTATCTCTGGGAGGTGAGAGGCCAATCCAGCCTGCTCAGGAATCTTGCTGATCAACACACAGGACAGACAAGACATCACAGTCACGACTTCTTGAAAATGCATCCCACTGTGAGGGGACTATACCAAAGCTGCCTACAAGGTAAGAACATTTGTTGAGCAAACAGAAAAAAAGGCCTTTCTTCCCATGAAGTGTATGATATCTATTTATGTAAGGAAAATGCAAGATGCACAGAAATCTAGTCACTCAAAATCTATAAAGCTATTTTGATAATTTCCTTAAGTTTTTGCCTTTATTATTTATTCTAATAGAAACGTTTAAAATTCATCATGGTTCATGGAGCCATGATTGCCACAGTAGGGGCAGAAATATTCCCCACATACCGACACATTAGCAGCAGAACCTGATGCAAAACTGGCACAGCGAAAACCCACAGCAGGATTTAGATTAATGCATCTCTTCACCACACTTCTCCGCTCTGATCAGAGGTTGTATATGTGTGCGTACACCAGAAACACACATGCCATGCCACACAGAACCCACTTTCGTTAATGCAGCCCATACAGCCCTTTTAGGGGTCTGTGGCTAACTTTTGCTGATTCCCACTTCTTCTCTTTCTCTTCCCTTCTTTCAGTCTGTCCAGGCGGCCCCTGCTCTTTCCAGCAGTGCCACCCAGGCTTGGCCCTGACCCAGACCCACATCTTTAAAATAAGCCATCATGGCCATGCAATGCCATGCTCTAAGTCCCACCACAGGACCCTGATTAAAACTCATGACTTCAAACTTTCCGAGCTGTCAAAACTGAGTGAGAGATTTAAAGGGATGAATCAAAATACTTTTTTTTTAAATGAATGTAATTAATCAATTAACACTAACTTCTCAGCGCGTCATCTTAGGTGGTATTTATGTCACTCAGATGCAGGCTTTGTTCTTCTGCTTGGTACAGATGGCAACCGATGGTCCATTCTGATGGCAGTTCTGTTTCATTTAGATTTACGGCTATGGGATAAAAGTATTCTCATAAGCCAGCAAAAGGTTTAGTTTTTCCAAGTTTTTTTTAAAAGGTTTCATTTAAAAAAAAAACAATGTTACCAAAATCAAATATATCTTAAATTTTAGATCAGAAAATAAGCTTATTACTTTGAACTGATTATTTTTTTTTTTTCAATTTTATCTTTGAAAGAAATATATATTAAAACATTTCTTATTGGAGAAACCTAAAGAAAGAAAACGTACATGTGCCAAGAGTGCTCCCTGCTGGCGAGATGAAGAACTGCAAGACTACTTCCACAGAAAAAGCGGACTTAATGAGGCTGTAAAATATGTTATAAATGTTAAAGTAAGCATTTCATACATATAAATGAAATGTAAGTTATCTACAGGAAAGAAAATAGTTTTCACTAAGAAACTAAATCCATTTATGGAAGAAAAGTCTTGGAATACAGAGATTTAAACATTTGGTTGGTTTTGAATAAGTGCAGAATGTGAACAGAATCAAGGATGAAACCTTCCATATCTTGCTCACAAGCAACAAACAAACAAGCAACCATAAGCTAGGCAAGCTGCAGCGTTGAATCATATCAAAAGGAAACCCCAGTGGAACAGAGAGGATCTTCCAGAGCAGGACAGACCACCCAGGAAAATATTAGAGACCTGCGGTTGTTTTACACGGGTGGAAAAAGACAGTACAGGGAGGACAGGGTGGGGCGCGCATGTCAAAAAGTCAAGATTAGCACGTTGCAAACCAAGAACATAAGAAGGTTGTAAGAGGGAGAGAGAAAAAAGGAAACATAAAACTGCTTTTTAACCCTCTCATCAGATGACAAATACTATTTCAGATGATAGCCATGTTACCAGGAGAGAGAAGGGGGTACAGACAGGGTTCATGTACCTCATTATACAGTGGTCGTAGTGGAAAATCGCAATCATCTGCGATTTTGCTAGAAATACCTTGGGCGCTTGCAAAGGTTTCTTTTCTCTCCATTATGCAGGATTTTCCTGTGTTTTAACAGCCTTGATCATTTTGACTCAAACCACTCTGGACTCTGGATCAATTTAGCAAGTGACACAGGAGTAAAGGCTGCGCCCTGTGGAGAGCAGCAGAGAGAAACCGAACCCTACAGGAGACGATTACGTG
This sequence comes from Cyprinodon tularosa, assembly GCF_016077235.1. Classification (NCBI taxonomy): domain Eukaryota; kingdom Metazoa; phylum Chordata; class Actinopteri; order Cyprinodontiformes; family Cyprinodontidae; genus Cyprinodon; species Cyprinodon tularosa. The sequence goes on from NW_024038961.1 coordinate 361,577, forward strand.
TCTCTGCAGGGAGGAAAGATAAAACTATATCTCCACTGTCTTAGAAAAAGCCACCTCTGATGTGAGAGTGGGGACGAGAGAACAAATAAACACACACCCACTCCATCAGAATTACAAGAAAAAAACTACCTAAAGGCAACAGCTCTATAAAAAGACACTAGTCGTGAAAAGGCCAATTCTTCCTGTCCGTGTAAGACAGTGTTTTGTTGTTGGACAGGTTTCTCTTCAGACACACACTCAAACACCTCCTGGTCTGTTCTGTCTGTTGTCAAACTGGGACAACAACAAGAGGTATGAGACAAGTGCTTCCATATGTGGCTGGACACACCGGCACGCACACCCAAACACGCATGTGGCTGCGTCTGCGGCAACAACCCTCCTATGGACCATATTCTTCTATTAAGGTCTGTAATAAATGCCCAGAAAGCAGAGGGTGATTCAGATGCAGATGCAGTTATTTTAATAAATTGTGTATGAATTAGGATGCATAATTGTTTAAATGGTTTGTAGAAAACTCATACAACTAAAATCCCTCAATTACATTGTTGTACTATTATTAGATTATGTGGTAAAAATGGTATATTTTACAAAAATATTTTTAAAAATGGACACTTTTACAGTTTTCTTTTAGGTCTATATTATTGATTTTGTTTATTTATTTGTGGTCAATTTTTTTAAATGCATACATTCAGATTTTATTAGTATATTTTTGTTTTAATTAACCAGATTAACTTATGCCTGAACTCATACCCTAACAAAGGTGCATTTCCTTATTAACAAGGAGGGTCAAAAAATATATTTTTACTACAGGATTTCACAAACTTCCTTAAAAAAGAAACTTTTAAAGAAAATTTGCATATAATGAAAATTTCAATTACCTGATCAGAGTTGATCTCAGACCGATTTTTTTTTCTCCTCTTTTCTTAAATAATGTAAGGCCAGCACCTTTGACAGCATGGTGCGTCCCTCCATGTATAAAGTCTGTGTTTGTGTATTTTCTTGGACGGGCTGTAGAGAAACATTTTGCCCTACTGGAGTGCTGCTCTAGGCTGGGTGACTAATAAAGCTTTACTGTTTCACTGAGTTTGTTAACCTCATCAAAAGCAAAGCAAAGCTTCACACTAGGAAACAAGATTTAAGAGAATATTAAGCTTTAGCAAGGATGCTGAGATTTGAAACAAATATTTATTTTGAAAGTGCTTCATTCTACAGTTTTCTGTATCACATATGATAAAAAACATTGTTTAACAAATATTAAAACAATAAAAAAGAGTTAATAAACAAATAGATTTAATTAAAATAAATTATAAAGTTCTCCAGAGCTGCTTTCTAATTCTTTGCTTGTTCAGTCCCTAAAACAGGAATTTTTTTAATGTTTCAATTGATATAATACCTGAGTCCATGTATCAGGTGCAGATATGAAGGAGCTAACTGGTTCAGCTAGACCAGGGGTGCAACCTTTGAAATCCAAAGAGCCATTTTGCCCTGAACTGGCGAAGTAAAAGTCGTCTAGAGCTGCATATATCACATAACCTTTTACTAAAACACAACTTATTATTTTTAACTAACTATTATAGCAAATCTGTTGCTGTTTCAAACAATATACAGTTTTTATATGTAGTAAAAACATGAAAGCATCATAAAGATGAAGCAGGAAGTTTCTTAAAATTGGATATTATTCAATGTAAAAACAGAAAAACAACACAAAAAACCCACATAATTCCAAATGATTGACAAGACGGATCTAAAAGTATCTATGGTGCTTTTAATGTCATGGTTTTTTATGAAAACATAATTCAGATAATCTTTTAAAAAGACACTAAAGTGTCTAAGACTATTATTTCTATTATATGACATTAGTTGGTCGTTAATATCATTTATAGTGAAAGTAAAGAGCCACCTCTGGGTCTGGGGCCCTAGGTTGCAGACCCCTGAGCTAGGGGTGAAGCTCAGGGGTCTGCAGCCTGCAAAAGATTTTAGAGAAATATTTTGCCTTAGAATAAATAAAAGATAAATTGAAATTTGGAAAAAAAAAGATTTTCAAGGGTAAAAGCTCTCCAAAAAATCTATTTTACTCTCAGAACCAGAAATTGTTTTTGCAATCAGAGTGAAAACACTTTCTCTCAAAACTAGATTTCTCTCTCTAAACTTTGCTGTCGATTTACGATTTTTCTCTCGATCCAAAAAATGCGTCATGGGCGGTCCTGTGTTCTTATTGGCCAGTTTCAACAGAATTGACAGGCTAGTGCTGATATCAGGTGCGTTCGCAGCACCTCGTCTGGAATGTGGACGAGAGCTTACCGCTGCGGTGATGGGCGGGGTTAAAAGTCTGTAGTGAAGCTGGACAGAGAGCTGTCTGCAACTAAACAAGATGGCTGGCATGGTGTTTGTATTATGCAACTTATTAATGGAAAACACACATTAAATCACTTAAAAACACAATTAGTTGCTGAGAGAGCCGTTTTTCCCTGGAAATCCTTTTCCAAATGTCAATTTATCTCAAAACTTTTCTCAAAAATATTTCTTCAGTCTCACATAATATCAGTTTTTTTCTATCAGTGTGAGAATTTGTTCTCTCCAATATATTTTTTGTACTTTGAAAATTATTTCAACCTTTCAGATTCCTTTATTTGTTGAATTTTATAAAAACACAAGCATAGCTCCATATTCGGACAGAGTTTTACTAAATTTAACATAAAACACGTCAAAGTACACGTCATTTAATTTCAGAGACAGGGAAAATTGTGAGTTTTTTTATTTTTAATGCATTTAAAGGCTAGAAAAACATATTTGTTTCTCTGCATTTGCACCTGCTGATAACTGGTTTATAAACTCTGATTCATTAGTCGTTACATCAGAAACATATATATTAGTATATTTTTAGATATAAAAATACTTGTAGGATACAAGTTACAGAAAATGTAAACAACCTGCAGTTAAAGGCTATTGCTTTTTCCCTGAGAATCTATAAAATATTTTGGCAAAAACATCAGATCGGTCCATGTTTGTTCATATTTCACCCATCAATCATCACTCTGCAGTCACTGCTTGGACCGAATTTGGTTTGTGTTTAACATCAGCCACATTTAAAACTAAAGAACTTCCAAAAACAGGCGTTAAAGAAAAACAAACCTCTAAACTACTCAACTCTTCCAGTAATGACTACCAGACATAGTTTCCTTTCTGAACTTAACCCCAAAGGGATATTTCTTTGAAAGTGTAGATAACCATCTAATATATTAAATATATTTACGCAACAGAAAAAAACACTAACAGCTGCTCAGCCAGTGATTGGATTATAGCTATATATTTAGAGCTTTATGACAACCTATAAGAGAAAACATAAAAACATGAAAACAGTCAGACGTCAGTACTTATGTGTAGGATTTTGTTGATTTGTTTCTGCTTATTTATTCCAGTGTGCTTTAGCAACACTAAACTGTTTACATCTGTCTGAATGCTTACGTATTAGTCTGTGACTATCGGGACGAACATAAGTGTTTCTTTTCAGTCTAGGGCCAAAACATGATGTTTATTTTTCTTTTAAACTTATGTTCCACGTCATTTAGGAAGAAAGCCTCCTTTTTGCAGGAAGCGTATTTTAAGAGGTGAAGTTTCACTTGAGTTGTAAGGAGCCTGAAAAAAAGCCAATGGTCCTGAAAATATTGCACAATGAAGCGCGGCGAAAAAAGTCACACAGACACACACGTCTGGATACAGACTCCCAAACTCTTGAACCCTTCAACTTTTAACCCCGACGAGGGGTTTTTCCAATATAGCATTATCTAATTATACACGAATACATAGAGAGTTTTAATTCTGAGGGCCTCCTTTCTGGTTCACTGCTAACAATTACCGCCACAGTATTAGACCTCCTTTCTTTCACTATGGTCTCTATCATGGCTCCTTTACTGGTTTCTTTCTTCTCCTTCTGTCTGCTCTCCAATGACCAAGCAGTTCTCTTCACCTTTTGTCATCTTTCAATCTTTTATTCATTTTCATAATTTTTTTCCTCTTCCCTTTCTCTGGCTTCTTTCCCTAATAAGCATTGTTCAAGAGCTCCACTGAGTTAAAGTAATTAACAACTGGCTAGATCAGACTGATCTGTGCCACTTCAGATTAGGGCTGCAACTAACAATCATTTTATAAATCGATTCATCTGTTATTACTTCAATAAATCGATTGATAATAACATAGCCAAAGATTCCTTAAAAAAGACATTTTACGAAAAAAAATTGTTCTTAATCTTGAATGCAAAATGTTTCTATATTTTTTTTTTTTTACAATTTTTGCATAATTGTTGCTCTAAGTGGGTCGCTCTGTCAGCTGAAGGCATGTTTTAGAGTCTCTATACTCCAGTTAGTGATTAAATATTACTAAATTACTTGACAATTATTTCAATAATCGATTAATCATGATAAAAACGATTGTTTTAGCCCTGCTTCAGATTCACATGAACTGTAAATACATAACAATGGGAATAGTTTGGAAGAGAAGTGAGGTAAAAGTGCTAATTCGTCACATTTAGAGACTCTTGGGATGTTTTTTTAAACTGATTTTGTGTAAAAGTTTTAGAAAAAGGGTTAAATCCAACCTTAACCCAGGCTGGAGAGATTCATTTCAATCAAACTCTGAAAAAACGTATATGACAGTAGATTCACTCATACTCTTATCCATCTTATCTTAAGTGGGTAGCGGCTAGTTACATTTACTCACTTACAGTTACTTTAATTGAATGCGTTTTTGACAAACATCTACTTTAAAGAGTAGTTTTACTGCATCACAATTTTTATTTTAATAATACTTTAATAAGATATTGCTACCCTTTATTTCTGTAAAACGTTTGCCTACTCCATCCATTATGAGTACGGTAACTTCATTAAAAAATAAACAAGATTGTTCAAAACAAACAAAAAAACTGAAAAACACAAACAGTAAATGTCTCCATCAAAGTGAATTTTATTTTTCCCCAACATGCTACCTTAAAATGTAGAGGTCAGGCTAATATAGTACAGTAAGGAGTGAATGTTGTCACCGCAGGTACTGGTCTCCTAAGTTCTCTGTTAAAAAAGAAAATTGGTTTGAAATTATCAGTTTTTTCAGTGTTTTTTTTTTTCTTAATAACATAATTTTTTTGTTTTAATTTTTTGATTATAGTCTTGAAAGACCCAAATTTGCCCAGACCTTTACATCTGAGTCTGCCAATATAACATTATTACTTTACAATTTCAGATGTTATGATGAGTTACTTTTCACTCTTACTTGAGTAAAATTATGATCATAATAAAATTATAATAAAATAGTGTTACTCTTACTTAAGAAAAATTCCAGGGTCCATCTCTTCCCATATCAAAGTACTGAATGTGAATAATCTACCAGTACTCCCTTCTGATCCATATATTAGTGTGGTATTAACTAAATAATCTACAGCAAAATCACACTGCCACAGAGTAGAGTAGAGGAGTTGATTTAATTTTACATCTCTGTCTGCAACGATGAAAATGTACTCTCCTGGGGTAGCTGAATGGTTGAAGTGCCTTCATCTTATCTCAGATAATAATTTTTTGACATATTGTGATCAAATGTAGTGTGTATATGGCCACCTCATCTGTCATCAACTTCAGTAGGTAAAAGAAAAATGGATAAATGAGTTAAAGGGACATCGGGGCTAAACTAGAATAAGCTGTTCAGATGCAATAGAGAACTAAAATGTTTGTTTGGTGAAGTCGACCAAGTTTAAACTAACAATATAAACTATCCGCTACTCAACAAACAGTCAAACAGAGTCCTATGACTGTAATATAGGGCTGCAACTGACGATTGTTTTGCAAATCGATTAATATAATAATTTTTTTCAATTAATAATCTGATTGCCAAAGGTTCCTTAAAGACTATTTTTATGACATTAAACCAGGTGAAACTAAAAGTTTTTCATTTGAGGAGTTCTGGATGGAGAATATTGATAGACGAAATTGTTTTTTTTATCTTAAATTCAAAATGTTTATAAATTATTTTACAATTTTGGCATAATTCCTGCTCTAAGTGGGTCACTCTGTCAGCTAAAGGCAGGTTTTAGATTCTCTATAATACAGTTAACGATTAATAGATAACCAAATTAGTTGAGGATTATTTCAATAATCGATAAATCAGGATTAATCCCATCTATGTCTCATAACAAGCAGGTCCATTCATACCACTGAAAATCAGTAAAGGTTGGAGTCAAGCGTGACCGGACATAATCTAATTAGACAGCAGAATATCAACTGATTATAGACAAATCTGAAGAAACATCCAAGAGAAAACAAGGGAATACTGTAACCATACAGCTAACTTTGGCTTCTTAAGCTTTTAGTCTTTTAAAAACTATAAAACATAAAATACTGTTTAAGAACAAAGAAATGAAAAGGCCAACCCAATGCCTCTGCCTGCAGGGCTCTATCCGTACTCTTAAATAAACACACAAACAAGAACCTGCCAGCCCAATACAGGGGCAAATACAAGAGGTTAAAAGATCAAGAAAGAGAAACCTTTCCTCGTTATCGTTGTTGATTTAAAACCGTGGTAAAATCTTAGAATAAAATCATCGTTCTTTTGGGGATTGAGCCGAGGTCAGAGTTCAACAGGCCCAGCTGAGACAAGCTGTTTTTGCTAATCACAACCTGTCCAAAGCTCTAAAACAAAAAAAAGTCGAAAGAGAAGATGTAAGCAACAATAACAAAAAGCTAACCCCTTAAAAAACCTCTAAATTCAGTCAAATTTCTTGGTTTTGGCACAAACAGACAGACATTTCACTTTATAAACCCTTCATCTCAAACTAATATGTGTTTCCAACAAGATCCAATTCAAAATATATAAGGTATGTGGCTGCAAACCCGACCTTAATATGAATATTAACAGCAACCTAACAGCATTAGAAGAATAATTCTTAAACACTGACAACATTTTCTAACTCTTTCAAAACCTACAGAACTAGACTCCTCAAAAGCATAAAAGGATCAACCCTGTGGACTATGATGAATTCAAATAACACATGAATTATGCTCCTTTTATCAATCATTTTTGCTTTAATTTTAATTTCATACCAAATAGTTGGACAAAAATATGTCGACTTTTATTTACAACGAACCCATTTATTTGGTCACACATTAAACTGACCTGCTGCTGAGATTTTAAAACATTCAGGCCGAGAAAAACAGAAAACAATCGACCAACCAAGATGTAGAAAACGGTAGACCCTTTCAAACCTACAACTTTTTGACCAAATGAAAAACAAAATCTTGTTAGGCAATAGAAAAAAATATATATATATTTTCATTTAATGTTTTGTAAGGATTTGCTGTCTTTTGGTCTACATAAAAACTTTAAAAAACTGAATATTACTGATCTGGAAGCCAAAAACATCTGATAGCGACACAATTTCCCATTCTTATCATTTAGCCAGCTGAACATTTAGGCACACAAAAATGGATCTGTAGCTTTAAACCAGTGCTTTGTAAGCTGGGTTCATAATATTAAAAAAAAGGGACCAGACCTGAACAAACACACAGCTACAGAAGGAGGCAGGTGCTACCGCCTAGCTCTGTGATAGTCTGGGAAGAAAGGGGCTCCTGAGACCAGGGTCACCTCCCAGAAGACCACCTCAGCTCTGCTCTGGTTCCCAGATGTTCTCATGCATGCAGGCTAACATGTACGCAGACACGCTCGGACCTCCTGAACCCCACGGAAACTGAAAACAAATGAACCTGAAGGAGGAGACATGAAGCACTGCTGCAGGCGTTACCCAGCCACAGAGTGGTGTTTGTTTTTGTGTGGATACAGACTACCTGACCCAGATAGAGCAGCTTATTGGGTTTTATCTAACTGTCAGGTATTTTCGTTTGTCAAGTCTTCCTAGGAGTGAGAAAACAGAACCAAGATGAATTGTGATTCTGCATGCATGTAAACGAGTGTGGAAGTATGAGTCTGGAGACGACTTGTTGAATGCGTGATCCAAACCTGAGGCTGAAATGAGGGGAGCTGCAGCAAGGCCATTAGGATGCAGATCAGGAGAGACGTGTGTATGTGCTCAGTTAATTTGGGGGGGGGGTTCAGCAGAAAACCATCTATTATAATGACAGGAAGCAGGAAGTACAACCCCTTTACAGTCACATGGCTGCCAGCTGTATTGGCAACAAGAGGAGGAGAGATAGAGAAAACGATAGGGAGAAAGTGTCTGCATGTTAATGTGTGTGTGTGTGTTAGAGAGTGGAGAGTCATAAGCTGAACTTCTATTTGCATTCCAGTCCATTTAAAGAAGCATTTATAAACTACTGACAAAGAAAACAGCTCCGACCGCGCTCCGTCCAAGCATCCGTTCAAGTCCAAAAAATGCTTCGACATTTACGCCTTAAACCGCCGATGCTCTTCCTGTTCCAATGTGGGAATAAAGCTCAGATCTGGCCATGTGGATGCGTTTAGTAGCCGCAGCTCAGCACACATGCAGACGCCCACTCACAGGGAGCCAAATATGCACATTTTTGCATGAATGCACGTGTGGTCTACTGTTCTCTACAGGGGGAGAACATGCACACTTAACAACAGCTACAGCTGTTGTTTTCTATGACCTTTGTAGCAAATTTGCATCTGATGAGAACAAATCATATATTTCTAAATCTTTAAGCATTGACATTTAAGAAGCTTTATTTGGAAATAAACCTTCAGGTTCACATAATTGTGACTGCCTCTTTCCACTTTATTTTTTGAAAGATTTAAGCACATATATGAATAAATACCTTCAGAAAGCAGGGTGTTGACTGGTGTTTGTGTCTCCTTGCAGTAAGAGACCACCTCTTTGGGAAGGAAGTCTACCTGTGTGATCTTAGAGGCTCCAAGCCTCAGCATCTTGCGCCTGCATGAAAGCAGATTATAGATCATGATTGGAATTATGTCACAAACAAATCCAAAACTGTATCCTATGTAGGATTAAACTCTATATTTTAAATCATTAAAAAAAAGTCTGAGAGGGGAAAGATATACCCAAGCTCAGAATCAGCCTGCAGCTGCAGCACAGAGGGGTCTGTGTCCCATTGCAGTGTCCTGATGTGACCAACAGAGGGAGCAAAAGAGGACATGAAAGGTTACAAACACAAATATTTCATAATGGAAGTATGTCCATTATGCTTCCACATACAGTATATTTTGGGATCTATACTCTCATTTGGAAAAGTTTAATTTTGGTTTAAAAAGATGGACAAACTCATTCATTGATTCTTATATTTAATACGAGTATATATATTTTATTTTTTTTTAGAAATGATTAAAAAAATGGAACAACAATATTTTGCATTTCATACAATAAAGCCATAAAGAAATTATAATGTCCACCTTTTTGTTCCAGTTATCAAACAAATAAAAACACACATCACATATTAGGAGCTGGCACTTTTCCTTCCTCCTGAAAATGCACGTTTATTGAAAACGCCTGAAAAAGCCAAATTACATACAGAAGTATTCATACCCTTTAAAGTTTTTGTTTACATTTTATGTTGCAACACCAAACTGTGTCGATCTATGCACATGGTATATGACAGACTAGCAGGAAAATCATTTATAATTGCTGATTGGACTAAATGATATATTATTTTCTGATTTTTGTTTTTTGAATCTCAAAAGTGTGGCATGTGTTTGTATTCAGAGCTGCACGTGTCAAGGGGTGTAGCTTCAAGAGCATTTAGCCCATTGTTTTTTGCAGAACTGATTAAGGGCTTTCTGATCAGGTCGAAAATGCAAGTCTTTCAAAATATTCAATCGTATTTTTCATGTGGTGTTTGGCTGTATAGTTCTGATGCATGGCTGTGTTAGAACAGGGATCTACAGAAGAGTTTTTTTAGCTAAATAAATTTTGTCTAGAGTCAAAAAATATTACAATAATATTTAGAAAAAATTAAGCAAGCTAATATTTTTTGGTTAATCTGTAGATTAACATTAAGATTTTTTGTGAAATCAAACATTTTTGTAATGTTTAGGTTTTAAAATAAAGAAAGAGAAACTCTTATTAAGAATAGGATGGATATTTTCTTTTATGGGATGTTGATATTTGTAAAATCATACTTTAAATTCATCTTTTTCCCACCTAATTAAAAAAAACTACTAATGAGAAATATTACAGATATTTTAAGTGTTATTATTTTTGCCAAAATTTCATAAAGAAGTAGAAACAAACTGCTAAAACTTTAACTTAACTTATACCAATTTTATTAAGAGCCATTGCTCTGGAGACCCATAACAGAAAATGAACCTCTGCTCTAGTTTCGATATTTCTCACCCTCTTTCTTCTAGGTTTGACATATTTTGGCCCCACCCACCTTCCCATTCCCACTGACCATCTTCTCTGTCGCTTCTACAAAAAAAAACAAAAAAAACAAGCATCCCCAAAACATGATGCTGCCACCACCATGTTTCACCACAAGGAGAGTGGATTCACAGGAATGCATGGTTAGTTTTGGCATGCAATTAAAAAAAAAAAAACACAGCTCACTGTGTAACATAAAATCACAATTAAATCCAGCTTAAGTTTGTGGTTGCAACCTTAAAATGATGAAAAAAATGCAAAGGGTTTTTATTTATAAGACATTTAAGAGCTTAATTCAGCAATATGTAGTTGATGAACTAGGCAAACAGTGAGGAAAAGTGCTGAGCTCATGGCTGCATTCCTCTGCTGTCCTAACAGGTAGAAATCAATCACTTAAGGGAAAATCAAAGCGTTTCTCAAGTAAAATATACCAGCTGTAAAAAGGTAACACCTGACCTCCAGATGATACATTTCAGAGCAGAAAACAGACGCGTTTACGCATTCAGCAAGTGTCACACAGTGCCAAAACAGAGCCCTGAGAGGTTTCTCACAACTTGACAGGCTAGCTGTGAAACTGGTGGCATGGATGACACTTTAAGCAACACTGTCACCTCTGTGAGGACTGAAATGACCTCCGCTGCTCAGCTCATGCGAGCAGAGAAGCTTGGAGCTGCTATTAGAGGCGACAGCAGCGCTAAAGATGGGATGGGAGAGGTGTGGGGAAGAAGAAGAGGCGGGAGGTAACACTCTTTGATTTTCTAAATCAACACGGGGAACACTTCCATAAGACCAAAACCTTTCTGTTCTGAGCAGAACCTCAGTTACAGAAAGATACGGAATAGGGTTTCATGGGTTTGACATGAAAATTCTTACCTTGAACTCTGAGCTTGAGGCTTGTTTTTAGAGAAACCTGACCTACAAAGGACACACACACACACACACAACCACAAATGGAGAAGCTCAAATTGGCATGCCGTCATCCAAGGTGGATTTGGGGCTGGAGAAGTCCTCTTCAATTCTTCAAATAAAGAATCAAACATGTTTTCCCTTTCTTTTGGAAACCTGAGCTGACGTCCATCGATTCTTCAGCCCCAAATCCACCGCTCTCCATACCAAACAACCAATCACCAACGATCCTGAACGCACCACTCACACATCCGCCTCTCAATAAGAAGCAAATGGAAAGCGTTTGATGACCACAGAATTCACCAGAACAAGCTGCTGTCATGTTGGCGCTAACAGCGGCAACAATGATGGATTAGAATGTATGTAGCATGCTGCAGTGTGACCAACAGCCTGTAGAGGAGCAGCAAAAAGGGGGAAAATCTTCCATTTCTTTTCATTTTACTTTGTCAGATTTTTGCTTTTTAACAAACAAAAAGCTCAGTAAATGTAAAGATTAATATTTGATGGTTCAGTACTATGTAAATTACTAAAACAGATACAGTGCCTTATAAATATGCTACACAGTTTATTACATTACAACCACATGGATGGGGTTAGATCAATTGTATGTAATGGAAAAGGGCTGCATAATATAATATAACTTACTGCTTTGTTCGTTGGCTATTACATTCATATCTTGTTATAATAATAACTTCTCTCTGAAGTAGGGGTGCACATCATTTATTGTGATAAATATCTCCTCATGATGAGAATTTAGATTTGTCTAAATGAGAAATTTCTAAAAGAAAAAGGAAGAATTGTCCAAATTTTTTCTTGTTTTTCTTTCCTTTTTGTTTTGTTTTCCTTTTTGTTTTGATGAATACATTTAAATGTGATCACTGTGGGATACCTAGGGTTAGGGTGACCTTAAGATGGCTGTTTTAAATTTGTCTAGTTTTAAGCAGCAGTATTTGTGGAGTTATGATTACTTTGGCAAGCAGTCAGAGCCACACAGCTACCTAAGAAAGACTGTGAGGAAGTAGTGATTATTTGCTCCATCCTCAATTATATTATTATCACAATAATACCACAAAATCTCATGATAAGATTTAAGTCCTTATCCTCCAGCTGTAATCCTAGCTATTTATTTAGCGAGTTAATTGGATCTTTGCTTCAGCAGATGAGATGTCCAATTTTTTTATAAGACACAGATGGTTGGAAGCAATAGAAAGACAAAGAACGTGAAGAGGGCTTGAGAAAAAAAATTATTTTAGGTTTCTGATATGAACATTCCAAAAATTTTTTGTGTCCCTGGAACATAGAGAGATAAAATAGTGTGTTGTTAGGAAAAAACCTACAGTACATGGTCTTTAAAGATTTTACTAAACGGGCAAAAAAAAGACATGTCCAAATATATATCAAGCCACCTTTACTGCTATATCACAATATGAATTGTTAAAATCTAAATCTAGCCGCTATTTAACCCCCAAAATCACTCATGCTGCACAGTGGAAAACCTGTGCTGGCCGAATCATGATGTTAGCGATTCTGTTAGGACACAGAGGTGGAGGCGCTGAGTGTAGACCAGATGATCCCGATATCCTCTAATGGCCTAGTTATATCCCTGATCTAAATCCAGGTGTGAATCTAGAGCATACACTGAGCTAGAATGTGAAGAAAGCACAAATGTTTGGGGTTTTATAAAGATGCTTAAGAGACCCTCAAAAAACTGTAGCATATAAAGAGATATTAAACCGATGACTATTTTCCTTTATGTTTCCTATTATGTGTTACTTAGTGTTGCAATTCTATGTAAAATCCTGGTGGGTAACAGGGGTGGATTTAGGACATTTGGGACCCTAGGCAAAAACAAGCATGGGGCCCTCGGAAATGAGAAGACAACACATAAAACAGACTCATTATACAGATACATAGTTTTAATAGAATAGACATACATTATTTGTTCTATGTTTTGTCCTTCGTATCTTGTCCCTTTTCTTGTTGTTTTCCTCTCTATGTTTTGTACTCAGCTGACTGTTCATGCCTTCTCAAAAGGAATAAAAAAAATGTTTCCCCATCACTAAGCTCACTTAGCTCATTGCTCCTTCCTGTGTTTCCAAAAAGGCGAAAGCAAATAACACAGTCATTCTTTTCACTGCAGACAAGCCATGATCAGCTTATCTGTTCTCCATTTTTCATTTGAAGGAATTAATAGCTGCATGAATCATGACAGCAGCCAAGAGAGAGGAGAGCATGATGAGGGGTAACGAAACTACTTGCTCTGGAGAGCAGAGTTAGCTGCTTTTATATGCTGTTGCCAAAGCCTCCAGTAGCGGAAAAAAGTCGCTACATTTGGTGCTAGGCACGTTTTTTTTTTATAAAAGTACTAGAGGGGTCTGAAAAGTTGCTAAATATAGCGACAAAAGTGCTAAGTTTTTCTGCTCTTCGCACTATTTGTTTTCAAATGATTTGCTGCTGCCTGTTTGGACCTTTCTGAATATGTGCAGCAAATGGACTGATCCAATATGGTGGACACTGATGGGGGGACTGAGATACACTTAATATCACAAGTGTTCTGATGGCATTTTATTAAAAACATAATTAATATGCACAAATAAGGAATAGTTGTATTAACCATACATGTAAATAGAGTTTTATGGTGCCCCTAGGAACTGGGGGCCCTAGGCAACTGTCTAGTATTGCCTAATGGTAAATACCCCCCGGTGGGTAATTAAGGCACTGTTTCTGTGAATCTTTATCTGTAGCCTTGCTGATATTCCAAATATTGGTTTTAGAGGCTTTCCTAAAAAAAAAAAAAAAAAAAAAAAAAACTCCTAGAGGTAACTGTAGCATGTGAGCTAATTGATGGATTGTGGTCGTCAAAACGCAGAGTACCACAGCACTTATACAACAAATACACCTAATAGTTGAGCCCATACTTACCTAAACCTGTCAGGGAAACATCCGGATGTGAACAACAGAAAAATGATGTAAAAGATGGAGCTTTAACAGTCACAAGCTCAAATAAAGCACAAGCCTTAAGTCTTTTTCTTTTAAAGGTTTCAGAATTCTTTGTTTTTTTAATATAAATGCCACAAATTAAGAACCGGTTATCTATTAATGTAAAGAACAAACTAAAAAAACACAAAACTCCAGCCCTACCTGCCCGCTGCCCCTCCCTCGGCTGAGTCCTGGCTCCCCGCCTCACTGGGCGTGCTCACTGATTTGGACGGGGACACCGGTGTCGGGACTAAAGAAATGTAATAAAAGGTTAAATTTCACACTGCAGAGGCAACAGCACAGGATTGTAGAAAAGAAGTAAATAGTAGTCACAAAAAAGGAAAAACTCAAATATCTTCTCATCGACCTACACTCTGTTGTTTTACAGGACTTAAAAATAACTGCAGTTAAAAAATAGCGACCCACTTTAGAGGTGTAGAAAAAGGTGTTATTACGATCTAAGACCACTAGAGAACAGTACTTGTTAAGGAGCTGAAAAGCATGAAAAGAGGCAAAGCATCATTTTTAACTGCGGAGGTGTAAAAGAGAGATGCCAATAGGTATAGCAGTATAGACATGAGGTATTAGCTGTTAAAATAAAGAAAAAAGGAGCAGCTTAAAAGGGACCTGTGTGTTGTGTTTAGAAAATAGAGTTTGATATACCTAGTGGAGGTTCTGGGGAGATGCCAATACTCTGTAGCAGGGCCTCAGTCTCCCTACGCTTGCGGTCCAAGTCCGAATCCTCTGGGGTCACTTCAGTTTTCTGCTGGCTGTCTGACTTCTCCATAGGGGAAAACAAAAAACATCAGAGGGAAACATTTGAGTTTGACTTAGAACAGGTAGGTTATAATTTTTTTCTTTTCTTTTCTTTTTTAACAGTGTCCTGTCTGGCAATGTGGCAATACGAATAATTGTATTGATTTAAAAAAGAGCCCAACAGATTTTACTTTCACAAGTGGAGCAGTACGGCTATCGTCATAGGGTTCCGCTTGATTTATGCATATAAATTGCTTTATTATAATTATGCAGGGAGTTTTACAGATTATATGGACGCTGCAATGTAGGCAGAACAGGAAGGGAAAAACAGAAAAAAATGAGAAAAGATGAAAGAAAGAGGAGATAGAAGGGCAATAATGATAAAACATTTACAGTCTGCTTCATCACCTGCAAAGAGATGTACAAAGAACAGCACAACCAGTGGACATGGTACGAGACATACAAAAAAGTAACACCTAGATACTATCGCTGAGGTATAAGTAGTATTATTTAATCTGACATGTATTCTGCGTTACCTGAAGATAAGAATATGGGCTTTCTGTATGGAAATTAATCTCTAAGTACCTGAAACCAAGCACCTGTAGTTGTTTGTGAAAGTGCACTTGTGCATGTTAAAGTTTATCCAAAGGAAAAATGCACAATAGTGGTTGGTTATTATTTCAATAACAAATCAGAGCATGATTGTTTTTGATTGTTTTTTGGTTTTTTCTCACCTCCACCTTTTGCAAATATTACAGCCTGAGAAAAAGCAGCAAATAAAAAAAAAATTTGCATGTTTCTTTTACCTCCTTCTTCTTCCTCTCTTCCTCCTTTCGTTTCTTCTCCTCCCTGATCTGGGCGAGGCGCTGCTTCTTGCGCTCCAGCTCTGCCTTTAGGTCACTTTTGTCTGACATGCTGTCCTGGACGCCTTTAAATAGAACATCAATAAACCACAGATGACACTGAAACAATATGTTTGCTTCTACCTAAAAATGATCACAGAAAGATGTAACTCTATATGTTTACAGAATCAGAAGCTGACACAATATCTTGCAAAATAAATACAAAGATTAATCAAAAGGGATTACAAAAAACATCTAAGGAAATATGCACTCAACACAGCTTAGTCCATACAGATTTATTTATTATGTGCAACCATATAATGAGTCAAAACTGTGCAAAATAAGGAACAAAAAAGGGTCAATTTGAGGTAAATGCAAAAAAAAAAAAAAAAAAAAAAATTAATATAATTTAACACAAACATTATTTTTAGGTAAACTACCAGTGGGTATATATTGAAGAACATTGGCTTAAACATCATATTTGTCGTGGCAACCGTTTTATTAGAGAAACAATGAAATCTGCTGGGGTAATTCACTGTGAGCCGTTAGTGCTGCTTTGTTAGTGATGACGACACGCAGAAACGTCTATATTTGGTTATTGACAAACAAAAAGATTAAAAACATGAAGGCATTAACGGCCATATGATGGTGTCCTACCTGATCCACTTGTAGGGCTGATGATGTGTCACCGGTAAAGATGCTGTCTCACTGCTAGAGGAGAAAAATCAACACATCCTCTGTTGTTGTTTCTGTGCATCAATGGCGTCTCTCCTGCAGAAAGATGGTCGGATTGGATATTTGTTAACGATTTATTTAAAAATATGGGTTATTGAAACCCCTGAGTGTAATAATACGAGGCTGGAAGCAGGTGCACAGCACGCCGACACATCCTCTGGAAGGAGCGAAGAGGGAGTGATGCTGGAGAAGAGGAGAGGAAATCCCTCCCCAATATGGCAGGCCGTTTTGACATTTATTAGCTTGACTGAATTTGCAATCCAGATGTCTCGAATGCATTTCTTCCTAGTCAAAAGGAAACATTCAGATATCTTAAATAGCATTCTTCCTATCTGAAATACAATGGTGTAACGACACAACAATACGCCGGTAAGCAACATTATTTAGGTGGGCCCCATGTGAAGTTTTTTCCCGTTCTTCTTTCCTTTTTCCTTTCTGGAATCCGCTTAAGTTCCTCTTTTTGGTATCCACCGTCACTAACACATTGTACGTAACGGTTATGCTTCATAATTCCAAGCGTTAGTGTAAAAAAAAAAAAAGATAAAAATACTCAAATACGTCGTTCTTTTAGGATCTTTATTGCGGTTTGAAACATATTATATGATTGTATTTTTACCAACCGTCTAATGAACTATACACAGTTATTAACATAGTAATTAAAAGTACCACTGTCTGCTTTGCTATTGGTGCCGTGTTTAAACGGCTCACCATGATGCTGAAATCTGCTATGTGTTGTGGTATAAATAAAGTCTGGTCCAAAGTTTATTTTATTAGGTGGTCATTTGAAGAATTTTTTGCGTAGGGTGCCTACCAGGTGTAAGTGACGGGGCCCCTAAGCATCTGCATACTCTGCTTACTGATAGTTACACTATTGCTAAAATGTAATTCTATTAGTATAAATGACGACACGTTTCTCATTCATGTGTATAGTTTGGCAAACCATTTTAACATAGATTCGGTTGTACCGCCTTTACGTTCGAGATATCACAAAAATGTTTTATGACTAAACGTTTTAACAATTTAAGATCGATTTAGATCTCTAATTATATTTTGACTAGTCAAAATACCTATTCAAGATATCTCTAATTATATTCTGACTAGTTGAAATGACGTCAGAGGCAAGCCTTTTTAACATAAATTCGGTTTCGTCTGACTATCCATAATTACGTTCCAGATATCTTAAAATACATTTTGATTAGACAAAACCAAATTTTGACTATCCGGAATGGTAATTTAAGATATCTGTATTTACATTCTGATTAGGAAGAATAATATTTCAAGATATCTTAAATTACATTTTGACTAGTCAAAATTCCTTTCAAGATATCTTAAATTACGACACCGGATTTGTCATTTAAGCGTCACACGCTGATTTTATGGCAAGCCTTTTTAACATAAATTCGGTTTCGTCTGAATTACACGTTACAATAGTATTACACATTTCTGAAATTACGATTAGTCATAAAGTAATTCCAAGATATGTCGATTTTAGTTTTGGCAAGTCATAATTCTGAATAAAGATTTGTCAAATGCCAGCAGAATTCAAGATATCTTAAATGTATTTTAGGATTAAGAGATATGCAGTTTTGACTAGTGAAAATAAAATTATAGATATCTTAAAAGCAAATAATGACAAGACCAAACAAATTTAAAGATATCTTGAATTGATTATGGATGGTCAGATGAAACCGAATTTATGTTAACATAGCTTGCCACAGTATTGGGCTTTTACTTCCATTCTTCCTATCTAAAATAAATATTCTTCCTATCCAACCATGAATTCTGATGAGGATGAACTCTAATTTTAGATATCAATAATAGAGTTACTACAAATCATAATAACTATTTCAGATATCAAAAATGATTATAACATTACATGTATACTCCTCCTTCTTAGGGACGCACATTAGCTACACCGCCATCTAGAGGCCGTCTGGAGAATAAACATGACAACGCCAAGATAAGGCTGCAATTTATTCATTTCAAATGATAATCATGACTAAAATCGTGTCAGATGAAAAGCTTGCAGATATTTCCCCTGTAAAACATTTTAGAAAGTTACATTTACTTAAGGAAATGGTAATTAAAGCAAACTATGCTCATAGTATAAATTTGCTCAACTGAAATGTGTTTACTAATACTCCTGTATGCTTTAAAGGTATAGTGGAGGATCTTCTTTTTCCAGGTGGATCATCAAAATAAGTGGTCCTCCTAATTATTATTATCATCATTATCATTCTGGTGATATGTTTATGTAAGAAACACCTATCAAAAAGCTGTTTTCTAATCACAGGAAATATTTTATACAAGTTTTTCCTCTTCTACATTTCATTTAAAAATGTCTAATAATTGCAATTTGTTTTAAAGGTATAGTGTAGTGCAGAGGGCGGGAGATTTTTTTAAAATTCGCAAATCCTCCACTATACCTTTAAGGTCAAGAGGTAGGTAGAGTATCCAAAAATGTCACATGAGTAAAAGTAGCACCATTTCATCTTATTTTAAAAAGTTTAAAAGTATTTGTTAAGAAGTGTACTCAAGTCATGAGTTACTGATCTAGTTACTACCATGACCATAACAACTGATGTAATATTTTGCTAAATAATGTAAAAGTGAACAAAATATTAAGTGATGTGAAAAGTATTGTGATTCAAAGAATAATATAGAAAAATACATATAAAATACAGATTCTGAGTTACAAAGTTTACAAATGTAATAGTTACAGTATGTAAGAATAGGCTAAATGATGTAAACTGTTTACCGCATTTTTACCTAACCTCAAAAATGACATGGCCAAAAAAACATTCAACCAATAAGCTTTGAGTTCATAGAAGAAGAAAGTGTGTCCCTCAATAGTGTATATTTGTTTAGAACAAGCTTGTTTCATTAACTGAAGTTATGCTCAATGGATGATGTAGCATGAAATTTACTTAAGACTAGTGATACTTTTTCATATTTTACCTAAGTAAAAGTGAAACCTACATACCTGTAAAACTACTCCTAAAAACATATTTTTTTAAAGTTACTCTAGCATACAGTATGTACCTGCTACCTGCCTCTCTGATAAAGTCTATGCATACTCTGCATGAGCAAACAAATGCATTCTCTCCCAGGGCTGCAAGTGCAAAGTGACAAAATTTTTCTTGTTCTTGTAGTTTGTTTTTGTCTTATACACATTTTGTGGGTAGAGCTATTTTCTTTCGTTTTGCACTACAGCTGATCCTATAACTATATTACTCTGGTACCATTACCGTATAGTCAAAATACATCAACAGTAGGGGCCAATGAGGACTTCAAAAAAGTTATGCACTTGAGTTCTTGTGCATTATAAAAATGTCTTGGCTAAGAACTTAGCTGTAGCTACCCTGCAGAGCAGTATCATTTATATTGTCTAAATGTATTAGGCCTTTAGACTCGGCATTCATTTGCTTTCAAGTGTACATGTTTTTAGGATTTGCTTTTTTATGTATTTATGTTTTTGGCTTAATTTACCAGTAATAAAAAAGAAAAAGAAAAAAGGTAAAGGCTTCTACATTGCACATGATGGCTACTGATGATGTCATGCAAACATTTGAATCAGGGGTGCTGCACCACAGAGGCATCTAAAACATGCAGGGCACTGGCCCTAAGGTACCAGGTTGGAGAACTACTGCACTACTGTGCTTAGATTGTTTTTTATTGCATTAAATATTTATATGTACAACAGAATTTAGAATTGAATGTATGCAATAACTATATATATATATATAAATATCCATCTATATAAATACCAATGTAATCACCCTGTGCAATAACTCTGTATAAGAATCCTGCTTTAAAAAAAAAAAGCTGTCATATGTGGACGCACTATATATACTGTATATATCCCATGCCCCTTTTTCTTCCTTTAGCACCTTATTTCCTCTCGTTTTGACTATTTGAGCTGATGTAACGAGTACATTTCTCCACTGTGAGATCAATAAAATCAATCAATCAATCAGTCTCTACCATAATTTTAAGATGGTCACAACATACAATGTTCATTCAAAGCATTATTTATTATTCTTATGTAATATTATTTTTGGACAAACTGAATTGAAAGGGTTTTCATTGATGGTATTCCATATTTTTAGAAATGGGCAAAAAAAAAAAAGAAAGATGAAAAAGCATTTGAATATACCTTTACATGTTTTTATTATATAAGTGAAAGGAGCACCATTCCCGTCCTCAAGATCTACCATCCTACAATCTTCAGAAGCAGAGCTGATTGACATGCTGATTAAATTCAGCCTTTCAATTCAGGTGTGATGCAGAGGGGAGGCATCTAGAAGTTGCAGGGCAGCAGCTGTTGAGGAATGGACTTGAATGAAATTAGGGACATAAATGTAATTTATTATTAGATACAAATCAGCCATATGCACCATGTGCAATAGAGAAAATACCACATTGTAATACCTCTGTGTGATAGCTCCTTTAAATTTGAATTCTATGAGAAATATATTTTTAATTTAGTTATTATTTCAAATTTTAAACTCAGCCTAGGATGCTGAATCAGAAAAAAAGGCACATGCATGGGATGCTGGGTAGTGGTTAACTACGTGCATAGTGCAATGTAACATCAACATCTATCTTTCTTTACATTGTTACCTGTTTAAAATTAGGAATATTTCCCATTTTAAGTGAAAATTGGCAGATGTAGATTTGAATTTAGAACACGCTCTGAATTATTGTTTTAAGTGGGGGAAAGCATGGTTATTTTAAATTTTTTCCTATGCTGTTTGTTGTTCTTAATTAGAACTCGGATATTCCAATAACGCATTTTATATATATACATGTAAAATCCATTTTCTCACACGCTTTAATCCCAAGTGGGGTTGCGAGGGGTGCTGGTGTCTATCTCCAGCTTTCTACAGGCAAAAGGTAGGGTACACCCTGAACAGGTTGCCATCGCAGGGCAGCACAGAGACAAACAACAATTGTGACACCTAAGGAGAATTAGAGAAGCCAATTAACCTAACAGTCATGTTTTTGGACTATCGGAGGAAGCCGGAGTACCCGGAGAGAACCCACGCATGCTCAGGAAACCGCATGCAACCCCAGGCATGGGAATCGAACCTGCAACCTTCTTGCTGCAAGGGCAAGGCAAGAGGGTATATATATATATATATATATATATATATATATAAATAAATATATATATATATATATATTTTTTTTTTTTTTTTTTTTTTTTTTTCAATTATGGTCGGTAGGTGATGCTATTATAAAGAAGTCTGTTTATTTCCAGTCAGGAAGATTTAGCTCCGCCCACCATGAAGAACACCTGAGCGCTGATTGGTTGCTTTCCACGTCAGTCTTACGTCTTCCCCTTGCAGACAACAACATACCCCAGCACATACTGCTACAAGTTGAATTCTGAGGGCGCAAAATATGGGAGGAAACTGCTGGAGAAAAACACTCTCAGGACACTTGCAAGCTTCCCTTTAAAGGATGGTATGAAGGATTTAAACTCGCGCGACACCGAAATATTGCCCCGCCATCTGGGAAAAAAAAAGAGTAACCGTTAAACTGGATTGTGCTGGAGCCAGAAAGGACGGCTCGTCCCTGATACGCTGCTAGCAGTTGGGGTCTACCGAGGGGAGAAAAAATGAGGTTCGCTCAGTTTCTGTTGAAAAACGGCCCGCTAGCTGGGATACCGAAACAAGTGGAGAGGTTTTCCAAGTTTTCTCCTTCCCCCTTATCCATGAAGCAGTTCATTGACTTCGGTAAGCATTAACGGTTGATTTTTTTCTGTAGGTCACATGTACATACAGTAACTGTTACTTATTAGCATAGTCCACATAACTGCATTGGTGTTAAGCTATCATTCACGTATGAACTTATATAGACCAAAGCTAACTGTACAAATATGTGTCATGGTTTGGGAGTTTTTCTGTACAGTTTGTTTGTTTAATGTTGCTGTAATTGATGCTAATGTTGCTCATGTGACCACAGGGTCTGCCAATGCATGTGAGAAGACGTCCTTTGTGTTCCTGCGACAGGAGCTTCCTGTCAGGCTGGCCAACATCATGAAGGAAATTGATTACCTTCCTGACAAGCTTCTTGGCACTCCATCTGTAAAGCTCCTGACCAGCTGGTAGGATACCTGGACTCCTGGCTTGTCTGTGTTTAACAGGAAATATCTCATTAAACCTCTGGAGGGCTTTAATATGATCTAATTTTCTTAACTGTGGTTTATTTTTAAACCATTTTTAAAAAATATTTCTTGTCAAGGGAGGGATTGCAGAATCAAATAAGTAGTTTCAGGTTAAAGAGGGCGATTACAACCAAAACCCTTTCATTATGATACCTCTAAAAAATTACCCTGGTGCTTTTTATAGTAATAAACCTTTTATAATCATTGCATTATATGATATTTAGTGTATTTTGACATGAGGTTAAATACAAACAGTTGCAAACCTGTTGATTATTAATAAATGTGTTGTCTTACATTTTAATTGGATGCCATTTAGATATTTTCTTGGTTCAGATAAATCTGAAATAGATTAGCGACATATGAAAAAAAGTTTATCCATCCATCCATTTTCTGACACGCTTAATCCCAAGTGGGGTCGCAAGGGGTGCTGGTGCCTTCTACAGGCGAGAGGCGAGGTACACCCTGAAAAAAGTAATTTTTTGAAAAGAAAAAAAAAGAGAGATACGAATTCATCTATCCAAAGTAGTTTTTTTCCCACATGAAAATATCTGGAAATGATAAATTTTTATTACAGAAAAAGGCTTATACACATATTATGTCCTGTTATCCTCACACGGACATTCATTGACTTCCATTTATTTACATGGCCTAACTCAGGCCCTGACAATTTCCAGCATATATCTAAACCTAACCTAAACTCAGTTCCTTCCATCCTTTTTCCATCACGCTTATCCAAAGTGGGTGTCTATCTCCAGCTTTCTACGGGTGAGGGGCGAGGTACACCCTGAAAAAAAGTCATTTTTTGGAAGAAGAAAAAAAAGAGAGAGAGATATGAATTCATCCATCCAAAGTTTTTTTTTTTACCCACATGAAAATATCTGGAAATTATACATTTTTATTACTGAAAAAGGCTTATACAAATATATACACATATACACATACATATTATGTCCTGTTATCCTTACACGGACATTCATTGACTTCCATTTATTTATATGGCCTAACTCAGACCCTAACAATTACCAGGATATATCTAACCCTAAACCTAACCTAAACTCAATTCCTTCCATCCACTTATCCAAAGCTGGTGTCTATCGCCAGCTTTCTACGGGCGAGGGGCGGGGTACACCCTGAACAGGTCGCAAGTCCATCGCAGGGCAACATAGAGACAAACGGGACAAACAACCAATCATGCACACACATGAGAATTTAGACAAGCCAATTAACCTAACAGTCATGTTTTTGGACTGTGGGAGGAAGCCGGAGTACCCAGAGAGAACCCACGCATGCTCAGGGAGAACATGCAAACTCCATGCAGAAAGAACCCGGGTCGGGAATAGAACCCGGAACCTTTTTGCTGCAAGGCGGCAGCGCTACTCACTACTTTGAGCAGCCCAAAAAATGTTTTTTCTTCAAATTTAACACTTTAATTACTAATATTGTCAAATTATTCTGTTTTAGATGCTTTCTGTAAGTTCTGTATATTTGTTAACTGTAATCTGAGGTTTATATTGCCAAAATATGAAACTATCTCGTGTTTAGTTAAAAGGGACTTTAAAAACAAGTCAGTGTTTCTGGTCACCACCTCTGCATGCTCTATTTACACCAAATAAAAAAATTAATGAATTGTGTACCGTTTGTATTTGTACTTGACGCTGGGACGCATTCACTCGAGGCAGCTCTCCTAACCCCTATTCTACCTCTAGGTTTTTTTCTGTTTACATAACTGAATAAGTGCCACAGATACAAACCTTTGTAACCTCAGTTTATTTTATTTTTTTTCTCCATGACTGTTAAAATCTTTGCTTTTCTTAAAGCTAATTCTCTGATATTTTATGTTAGACTCATGACGGTGGTCTGTTGCAGCAGAGAACCTTCCTGTTCGCATGGCAGAATATGACCACATATTTCACAAGCTAAAGGTGACTTGAGGGACACGCAGAGTGCATTGAAAGCATAGTAACAAAGCCAGTCACCTCTCACCCAGTTTAGTTTAGTTTTTTTGGACTGACACCGAGTGTAAGAGTGAGCTCAGGCCCATATGATCCTCTGGCCTGGACAAGAAGTCCAAGACATGACAAGCAGCTATTATTAAAGAGGAAATTGGAACACCCATAAAGTGTCACAAAGTTTTGAATAAGATTCAGCTCTTCCTCTGTTATGGTGATTGTTGACTTTTTTAATAAGCTTAGATTAAAGTTTTTTTTTTTTTTTTTTTTTTTGTGTGTGTGTCAAACAGGTATTCCCAGAGTTTGTTGGAACTGGTTGACTTTTTAGAAAAAGATCCGGATGATAAGGACGTGTTAAAAAAGTAAGTCATCTTAACAGACTTTTCCTTGCAAGATTTTTTCTTTTTTCCAAGTCAGAAATGAAGACATGTCAATGTGAATATAAAACTGCACACTACTGCAGCGCCAGTCATAGAAGGACAAAAACTGCTCCTTAAAAAACTACGTTTTAACTCACCAGTTACTGGATGGGGTTTTCCACCCACACAAGTGGTGCAATTTTATTGCAAAAGTTATATTTAATTACAGTTTTGGATATTTATTTGATAGAACCAACAGTAGCAACAAAAAAAATCCTAGAAGTTCTTTTAGATTTTAGGACGTGCAAACTAAGGCTGGGCAATATTTCTACCAAATCCAATTAATCCTTTTTTTTTTTTTCTGTCTTATTTTTCGCCATAGAAATGATGAATCTCATACATTACTTTCAAAAACTAGTGGGGGGTTTTTCAATCTGCCCTCTTTCGGGGGTGACCTTAATTTAAAGGGCAACAGGCTGTGCAAACACTTGTAAAAAAAAAATGTTTCACAACAAAATGAAAATATGTAATGTTTTCAGCTAGTGGCATTGCACAGTCAGCTATTTTATAAGTTACAAGTAGGCCTACACATCTAGAAATGAAAAGTGATGAACTGATGTAAGGCCCCGTCCACACGAAGTCAAAACGAACACGAAACGCTAATATTTTACAGAACGTTTGTCGTAAAGACGGAGACGTAAAATAAATGTGATCGTCCACACGAATGCATGAAAACGCTGCAAAATGTATGCCAGGCCTATAAGTGGCGCTGTGGTGCCAAAGCAAAAATAGGCGACGAAATGTTGGGCATGCGCACTAATATTTATACATGGTTGCCCTGCGGGTCCATTTTCGTGGTTTAGTCAAATTCAAGTGCTGAACTATGTCGTTGATATTGCTCTGTTCTTCCTGGAGATATTCCAGAAGAAGAAGATTCTGTTGTAAGCCCGACAGCAGGGTGAGTAGCATTAGCAGCAACGATTCAACACAGTACGGCGCCATTGTTGTTGTGATACTGTGTCGCGCATGCTTGTTTAGAGGCGACGCTATGACGCATGCGTGTAAAAAAAAAAATGCGGTTAGAGCTTAAAGATGGAAACGCGAAAATGGCGTTTCAAAATCTTCCCACTCTGAAGGCTGAATAAAAAAAAGATCGTTTACAGACCCCCGAAACGCCGGCTTCGTACGGATGAGAGGCTGGTTTGGTGAAAAATTTGTGCGTTTAGGCCAGGGTTTGGCTTCGTGTGGACGGGGCCTTAGTCCAACACTTTAGCCTAGTAAACTAGCCCCACCCGCCAGCGGCCAAAATCATTTTTGCCTGCGAGTGGTCTAGCCTCGATCAATGCCCCAGGCCCTAGAACTGGCGGGCCAATCACAACGCAGAGATGTGTTTCGAATTTCTGGATGTAAAGCGGGCAGGTTTTTAGGGGCGTGACGACAAAGCTGTGCGACGCTGGAGAAAGCACAATAAAGAAAATGGCAACAACTATTGAACAGTTGTCCTTTGACTCAGCTTTATAATCAGTTTTGGAAGGATTAGACTTGAGGTTTTGATGTCTCATTCATCGGGGCCAGACTAAATTACACATTTAATCTCACATTTAGTCTGGTTTATCAGGCTAGCAACACTTTTCCCAGCAAACCAAGCATATTAATGGGGAAAAGTGGAGAAACAGAAAATTTGATTTATTGATTAATCGTCCAGCCCATAGCGTAAACATCATGACAATAGCAATAAAAAAAGAGAAAAACATTAGAGAGGCAGTGAGAAAACGCCTCTTCCCTAAACTGAAGAAATACCTGTTACTTAGTCCCTGTTACCTTTCTTATGTAAATATTTATCTCATGTCATTTATTTCAGTTATTTATTAAACATTGATCTGATAGAGATTAGGAATCCTGGAATATAAGTTTGGCCAAATTGAATTATATTAAATGTTGTGATGAAAATACTCATGAAGTCTGGTAAATAAAAGGACGCTGATGTATAATCAGCTTAGGCTTATATAGTGGGTTTAATAATCAGTTCTGGGTTTAAAATGAAAAATTCTAATTAACTACAAAGTCAAAATCTCCAGGTAGGTTTGGTGTGGTAATATTAATAAAAATAATTTTATTCCTGATGCGTTGCAGCTTGTGCAGCATCTAGTCTCACTCATTCACACAGCTCTGCTGTTATCCGCAGCTTCACAAAGACTCTGGTAAACATCCGGAACCGGCACAACAACGTGGTACCCACCATGGCTCAGGGCGTGTTGGAGTTCAAGGAGGCGTTTGGTGTGGACCCTGTCACCAATCAGAATGTCCAATACTTCCTGGATCGCTTCTACATGAGCCGCATCTCCACACGCATGCTCATGAACCAGCACAGTCAGTATAGCACTCTGTAATAACTGTGAGTTAATCAACACAGATCCTAACTCTCAACAACTCATGTGGGTCATGGGTCCAAGTAAAGTAAATTCTATTTCAGGTTGAGGAAAAGCTATTTATTTATTCTATACATTTCTAGGAGTTAATTTCCTGCCCTGAAGTTGCAACTCAGCCTCACTTGATAGATTTCCAACCAAGTTACATATAATCTGAAAATAAATATGGCTGGAATATGCATGTGGCTGGAATTTCACCACCTTTTCTACATGCAGTACAGCACCCTGCAAAAGTAGTCATAACCCAGGACCGTTGGCATATTTCCCAACATTACAAATTTTATATGAGAGACTGACAGAAATCGGCGCATGGTTGGAAAATAAACATTTGAATCAGCCCATAAGTCACTACCTTGTAGACTACATTGTTCTCACCTGGATTTTTTAGGAGTGTAGCTGGGAAACACTTTTTATTGTTTGTTTTGCTTTTTTAAAGCTTGTTCCCTGCTGTCGGGGATGTATCTTGTTATTTCGGGGTGCCCCTTTTTAATTTCTGTTACAATATCGATATTGCAGCTTTAAGTAATGACATATGGTTATTACTCAATACGAGAATCATACATACTTTTATTACTTATTTTATAGTGTGAAGTCTTAGAAAAGTCTTAATCAGGGGATTTTTTTTTCAAACAGAGAACAATACTAAATGAGATCAGGTTGAAGAACCACTGACCTATTTCTTAATTACCAAAGACTTAGTTAAACTTAAACCAAGAGTGGATAGAAGCAGCATTTTTCTATGAGTTTTCTAATATTGAAGATTTTTGAGGCAGGCTGATTCATTCCAGTAATAATTCCCTAGCTGCTATAGGACTGATTTCCGATATCAGTATTGGATCAGGAAATCCCTAGTGTTCACTTGCATTGGTGAGTGGATGACAGTCTTAATGGTGCGGCGTTTGGGTTTTCATTGCACTTCCCTTATGTTTATTATCAAATAAGGAGATAAAGATGTTTAAAACACAGGCCGTTTCTCAATTCCCAAGAACGTAAATACGTTTTTGCCAAGTATGTTCTTGACAAAAACAGAGGAAAGTGTGGACTCGGGGAGAACAAGAGCACACAGAATAAATATGGGTCAATTGGAACAGAAGCGTACTCTGACATCACCACATTCAAAGCTAGTCAGGAGCTGCATTTCACCTCCTGTTATTAATAGTCTCTAGTTAATAATAAATATGACTTTTTTCATTTAGTGGGAGAATAGTGATTAACACAATCAGATAAACACAAATCAAATGAACATTTTGCCAAATAAAACAAAAAGAATCGCCATCAGAGCCTGTGGTACTACTTGCAGATGAGCTAACATTAGCCCTGGCTGCGGTTCGCCTCGGAGGTCCGCTGGTTGCAACGGTCCTTTCAACGTTTCAACTTTCACAGTTTCATTATGGTCCTTAAAAATCAGACTATCTGCATTATTCTTTGTAGTTCTAAAAGTTTCTGACTAACAAGTGTCTGTGATGAACTGCGCCAAGGAGGAAGCCCAGATGTCAGTAGAGAGTATCTTACGCACACACAAAATGTGCGTATTGGAATAATTTTCTGCATAATGCCGTATTTTTTTGCACAACATCTCACTATACTGATATATAAGAACTCTGGACTATTTTAGCTCCAGTGCAGCTGCGGGATTAGATCTGCGCAAATACAGCCACAGCTCCTAGCATTAGGGTTCTTACTTCAATACTGAGAGCATCTGTGCACCTGGAAGAAACCCACCTGTACTTCACCCCCCCAATCACTGGATATTGAGGGAGACTCTGAAGAAGCCTTATCAGTTCAAGCCACTTGCTTTAAAACACTAGTCCTTAGACTAGGGATTTTCGTCCAGAGAATTTATTCGCTTTGGATAAAAGCATCTACTATATTCATAAAAATAAACAAATAAACATCTAATTCCAAAAGCTTGTACTGCTGAGGCAGCGCAGTAAGTGAGGCGAAAAACTGAATACGTATTTATACCTGAATGCTTAAATGTGTACCGGCACATACCTTTTTTAACCAACAGCAAGGCTCTAATACAACCACCATTGATCAATCATTTGTGCAGCATTGAGTTATACTTGAAACTAATATTGCAGAATTATAATAATCTTGCACAGAAATGTAAAAGAAATGCACCTTATAGGGCAAATCTGTACAGTTTAGATGCAAAAATTGGAATTTTGGATGAGTTACTCATTATGTACCATGAAATCAGGCTCCCTAAACCTGTGATATAAAGCTTCAGAAAATAAGGATTTAAAAAAGAAACTTAGTTGTTTGTATGCAAGTGAGCAGATTTTCAATTAAAAATGTTATCACATGTTTTCCTCATGTCAGTAAGCGTTACTCAAAAAGTTGGTGTTATGTCTACTTGCTGAGTAACATTCAATCCTGCTGCTCATCAAACATTTTTGCAAAGTGCTGTACAGTATGTCAGCAGTTTACTTCATTTCCCTGACATGTACCTCAGATGGTTTCGTTTGAATCACACAGTCAGGAGCGCGTGCACAGCACAGTTTTCAGTCCTATATCATGTTTGTTTTGTGTTTCCCATAGCATTAATCTTTGATGGCAGCGTAAATCCAGCCCATCCCAAACATATTGGCAGCATTGACCCCAGCTGTGACGTGGTGGAGGTCGTAAAAGGTAATAAGTCATCTTGACCTACTGTCTCTACACACAGTCTGATATCCAGTTTCCTCTTTTAAACTATTCCTCATTGTTAGACGTCATTACATAAAACTCTGTGAGAGTACTTTAAGGAGGAAGTGTGTTATTCTAATATTTACATGTGCTGCGAACTGCTCGGAGATCTGATCATCAAAAACAAGATCTGATAATCACAAATTAGCCCAAGTTTCCTCGTTCTTTGTTGTAAAAATTCTGATAAAGAAGTAACAAGCTTTTGTGTTGTGAAACTTTGCAGATGCGTATGAGACCTCAAAAATGCTGTGTGAGCAGTATTACCTCACCTCTCCTGATATGGAGATCAAGGAAGTGAACTGTAAGTCAAAGGCAACACATACCTTCTGTTTTCAGTTTGTAGCTTAGCTCTAGTCAGATCTCTGCTTCAGATTTCTCTCTCAAGGTGATAGTTTTTCTACTCTTCATTGATTTTTTTCCACCCAGTCCGTCCTCCTCTTTTATAATGGAACTAAGGGTTCAGGATGTCTGTTTCCTGTCTTCTGACTCTGACCAAAAACATCTTGTCAGCATAAAAAATAACTTAGTTTGAGCTGCACAGATTACTCTTGAAGAATTCATATTTTTTTTGTTATGGTTACATTAAAAGACCCTACTACCAAAATAGTCTATTCAAGCATTTTAAATATGTGGCTGCTCTCAGCATGTTTTAGGAAGATATGACAGGGTTGCTTTACATTTTATTCAAGTCAATTTTCACTAAAACTCTTATTTCATTTTAAGAGCATCAAGTCGATCAAGTCTTGTAAGAGAAAACTACACTTCTGAGCTAGCGCTGGTTTTAGGTTTTATTAAGTTAAACCTTTAAGTAATGCATACCTGTATCGCCTTGTGCTGGTATACATAAAAAATCTCCAATCAAGTAACTTGCATAACATTATAACAGGTCATTTGAATTTCAACTTCTTGTGGTGTGCTGCGTTCACACCAAACACATTTTAAAGGCGTCCAATGTCTAATCTCGTTGAAGTCAGGCGCACGTGGAGAGCCTTTTGATACATATTAAGCAAAGTGTCCTGTGATGGGCTGGTGACTTGTCCAGAGTGGACCCCACCTCTCGCCTGTAGACAGCTGGAGATGGGCACCAGCACCCCTCGTGACCCCAGCAGGGATAAAGCGTGACGGAAAATAGACGTATGGATGAGCAAAGTGCGTGCAGACAAATCCGACATGCTTTGCAGGCCTCTTGTACACAATGGCAGATGCAATGAAGTGATTTTTCTGTGCTAGATTTGCAGTGATGAGTGGGGAAAAAGTCGATTTGATGTTTTTAAGCAAGAAAGTCCATTTCAAAATGTCGCCCATATAGTCAGTTCATCAGAATTATGAACCTAACTATAAATATTCTGTAGTTGTTCCAGGAGGAGAGCTGTCACTAGGAATTAGGGCTGGGAAATGAATTACATTTGCAATATAATCACAACTTAAGAAAACACAATTTTCAAATCGCAGAGCCACTCAGTTTTGGTTACGTTACATTAAATAAGACTAAGACTATTTTTTTCTCACTCCAGACCTTTAGGCAGTGGTAATATATTTAAAGTTGGTTTGCTGCCACAAAAAAAAGGAAAGAAACTTCCAGCTAGAACATAGATCAGTGCATGCAAGTAGAAGTAAGCACTTTTCCAAGTAAAGGTTATAATAAAGCCCTGCAACAGTTAACTCTGTAGTTATTGCAAAGGAAACAGAAAATACAATCGCAATTTAGGTTTTTGGCAAAGTGGTTCAGCCCTACTGGGAATCCAGCGATATCACCCTCAAACTGGCCAGTTATTGGGATTTTAGCGAATCTAAGTGAATATAAGCTTTTTTTAGGTATATGCTAAAAACTACAACTACAAGAGTAATAAATTGATCACATTTCACCAACAAGTTATTTATAAACTGTTTCTCCACATTCCAGTATGTTAGAGTGATCAGAACACACACTTTGTACTGGAAGAAATACATTCTGTTGGCTTTTTATCTAAATATAGTGTGTGGGCCTACCCTTTTGTAGATATATTTGTTTTTATTTTTAATGGTTTAATGCTGGCAGCTTGAATCCTCAAAACTCTGCACCCCAAGCTCGAAACTCTTTGAATTGCTGTGTGGCGCTTCTCAGACTTTGAATTTACACCTGCTGATCCTAACACTGTAAAAGTGTTTATTCTGAATTCAGCTTTAGATCAAATTTTCAAAGAAAATGTAAATTCTCCTTAAAAAGAAAAATCAAAATGAGATGTATTTCTGTTGAATTAGACTTAATGATTGGATTAAATTAATCTTTGTACAAATCAAATCTGACTGAGTTCTAGTGGAGTGATTTGGACCAATATATAAAATAATGCATAAATATTGACCTGTTCTTATTGTAATAACTGTATGCTCTAAATTGGTCCACAGCTAAAAGCCCCGGCCAGCCCATCCACATCGTCTATGTTCCATCACACCTCTACCACATGCTGTTTGAGCTCTTCAAGGTACAGCAGCCGGCACATTGGTTTTAAGCCAAGACTGTTTTTTGTTTGTTTTGTTTTTTATATCATTTTTCCTCTTTCAGAATGCCATGAGAGCCACCGTAGAGACCCATGAGACAAGCCCGACGTTGCCCCCAATTAAAGTCCGCGTCTCACTGGGCATTGAGGATCTCACC
The DNA here is from genome assembly GCF_016077235.1 of Cyprinodon tularosa. Taxonomy (NCBI): domain Eukaryota; kingdom Metazoa; phylum Chordata; class Actinopteri; order Cyprinodontiformes; family Cyprinodontidae; genus Cyprinodon; species Cyprinodon tularosa. Next base: position 394,360 of record NW_024038961.1, read on the forward strand.
ATCAAGGTAGCAGATGCAGTTTAACTGATGTGGTTCTGCTATTAAACTAAATATGGTTCTTAAAGTACCTTCTTATCTTTATGCATCAGATGTCAGACAAAGGTGGCGGAGTTCCCTTGAGGAAGATCGAACGTCTCTTTAGCTACATGTACACCACGGCTCCCAGCCCCGTCCATGTAGACATGTCTAGAAACGCTCCTCTGGTGAGATTAACCATGCCGCTCTTTCTTTTTAAACTCAAATTAAAGGTTAATCTTTCATCTTTTAGTAAATTTCTTTTTTTGTAAAATCTACTGTTGTGGTTTTAGCTCAGAATGAAAGACAGAGCTCTATAAGCTGAGCACAGCCTTACATAATTAAACATGGTGATTGCAGAGTGTAGGAATGCTGTCAGCAGCTTGTTGTTGGTTTAAACTGTAATCAGATGAAGCTTAATCTCTACAGGCCACATCATCAAGACTCTCCTCCTTTTTTTTTCTCACTGCCTCCTGCTTTTAGGCTGGCTTTGGTTATGGACTGCCCATTTCTCGGCTTTACGCCAAGTATTTCCAGGGGGATCTGCAGCTGTACTCTATGGAGGGCTACGGCACATCAGCTGTCATATATTTGAAGGTGAGGCTTAATCTGCTCTGATTTTTGTTTTTCTTGTTTAACAATAACAATACTTAAATAGACTAGATGAACACATTAGTAGATTTTCCGAATAGGTCTGTAATACAAACTCCTTTCAACTTTCACCCAGTTTAGACACATTAACACCACAAATCTGAAGTGTTTTATTTGGATTTTATCAGATAAACTAACACAAAGCAGCATGAAGTGAAAGAAAATTGGTTATTTTAAATGAAATTTTTAAAATTTAAATGCAATTTGTATTTCACCCCTGCACTCTCAGTAGCTCTTAAATAAAATCCAATGCTGCAAAAAATATTTTGCAATTGATGCTCTGTATAAATACAGCTGTTGTCTTGATGATCACTGAGGATCGGGGAAAAATGGAGACAGCTGAAGGTTTAGAGCTATTGTGAAATCAAGGTTGGGTTATAAAACACTATATGAAGCTTTTTAGAACTTTAAGGTCACTGTTCTGTCCAACATTGTAGAATGAGATGAATATAGCAAAACTGCAAAAGAAGGATTGTCCAGGTTCGCTGGAAGGCAAAGCACTGAGAGCTTTTATTATGCTGTACAAATGGTCATGAGATCGGATCTAACTGTGAGGGAGCTGCAAGATTTTCAGCTCAGGTGGGAGAATCATGTAACAGTTAACATGACGTTAGCTGCAAGATGATCACCCTGTTCATGATGAGGTGTAACCCAGGAAGAACTAACCTGCTGTAACACAAGATGGCTGTAATGATGGAGATAAAGAAACTAGTGACCTTTTCTGAGGTATTAGAGAGCCATTAATTATCTGATGCTCAGAATGATGTAATAAAATGTCAGCCCTTTAAGTCAGGGATGTTTTCAAGGACTTAATAAATGCTTTGAGTAAAATCTATGTGGTGTTATCTAATCAGAGCAAAGAAAGACAGAAATTTACATTTATCTTTTGTATAAAAGATAAATGTAAATTAATCTTTTATACAAAAGATAAATTTACATTTATCTTTTATACAAAACAAACTCCAGCTAGCTTAAAGTATTAACCATGTGGGCACCACTAACTAATATATTAGCTTTGCTACCGCTAAACAGCAAAAACAAGTTGGTGGATGCTAACGCTAACAGCTAAGGCAGCTGTCATCAAAAGAAAATGATATTGAAAGCATACGACTGCTTCCAGGCATAAATTAAAGCATTCTGAGCACACAGCTGCACTAAAAGAACGATGGACAAACAGGCTCCTCATGAAGTGTTGCAACCAAAAGACCAACACAATAAAATCGATTTTTCCTGTCATGCTTCAGCAACCTCAACAAAAAACATTAGTTAACTGTTAAGCTAATGACATAATTAGAAGAAAAAATAGAGTTTGCCAGCAGTTAGCTTCATACAGACGAACACATGGTTCTGTAGATTGTGTTGTTTTCAGCTTCTCCTTATTTGTCTTTGACACTTTTAACGATTTATTTAAAGTGTTGGGAATTGGGAAAAATAACTCTTCCACCCCCTAAAACATGTCTGCTCCTGACTAAGAAAGTTTAACCTTAAACAATTTTTTGTTTGTTTTGTAAGAAATATGTTTGACAGAAATGTATGCAGTTCCTGCAGGTAAATTATGTTTCTCTTCAGTAAAAAAAAAAACAGCAACCAATGATTAGTCAGGTGGTAACTAGCATCCCGGATTAATTGGCCGCTAATGTCATGTCAATTAGTTGTTCACTTCACATATCTGGCATTTATGGAGGTGGATCAGGGAGAAAGTACTGAATGCAGCTACTAGAGGACATGTTGAGGGCAGAATTACACTGAACACACCATCATGACCCATCCTGCCATGGGAATTGTTTTCTTCAAGAGAAATGAAAAAGCTCTTTTTAAAAGCAACTTTTACTGTTATTTGGTTGTTTCATAGTTAAAGAGAAATAACGCCCCTTTTTCTTACATTTTTTGATTGTTTTAAAAAATATATAATACAAGAAATCTCTTGCCTTCCACTTCTTTGGTCCATCAGAGACATAAAACTCCAATAGAAAACATTATGGGTTGTGTTGTTACTCATCAAAAGTTACTAATTTCACTGTAAAAAGATGTTTTGTAATAAACAGAGATAACATATAGGAAGGATCAAGCATATAACTGTGATTTTAGAGAGAACATCAAATGAGATCCAGAGAATAATTCTTTCCTTTCTGTGATCTGAAACCAGGCCCTGTCCTCAGAGTCAGTGGAGAGACTTCCTGTTTTCAACAAGTCGGCCCTCAGGCACTACCAGTCCACCATAGAGGCCGACGACTGGTGCATGCCCAGCAAGGAGCCCAAAAAACTGGGCAAGTATGAGAGGACCCAGTGAGAGCAGACCGAGGAGAAAACGGAAGAGACTCTGAAACTGTTTGAATCAAAGTGTTAAAAAGAAATTGGAGGTTCTCTGAGAGGAGAAGTGATCAGAATGTAGCTGAGCTGGAATCTTTCTGTAAAAAAAACAGACCTTCTCTCAGATAAGAGCGTTTGTGAAAAAGAAATGATAAAAAGCAGAAAACATTTCAGACCAGCTTCTAAAAAAACCTCACACGTCACATTAAGGTTTGTTAGTGCTGCTAATGGAAAACAAAAAAGCTGAGCATTAGTTTGATTTCCTCTCAGTCATCACAAGCATTGAGAATCCTCATCTTCACAAAGTAACACTAAAAGTTTTCCCATTGGGACTTTAACTGTCACCTGGTTCCTCTTTCCCAGACCACCTGCCCCACTAATCATCCAGACATTTTTACTTCAGTGTTATCTTTAAACAGATCTCTGCGTGCAGAGCGAACGTCACTCCTTCACCATTTCTCTAATGTTTATAATTAAGATGCAGGCGTGAAAACACTGTCAGTGTTCCTCAGACTGAAGACTGACAAATCTGCTACTAAATGCAAGGAAAGGTGATAGTGTCCATGGCTTGGACAGGCCAGCTGAAACCAGCCAGCGTGGGATCACTCAGGTTAAACGTCGAGAGCGGTAACACAAAGGGAGCAAAGTCTTTTTATCACCCTCATTGCTTAATTCACTCAACCTCTGCTACTCCAAAATCACCTGCAATGACAAATGAGAAATATTTTACTTCATTTTTAGTGATTTACAAAAGTAAGAAAAACAAACGAAATCATATATTTTATTTCTTATCTAGGAAAGGTTGATTTTAGTGATTTTTATTTGAAATATGTTCTTATTGTAGGATGGAACGTGTTCAGGCTGAATTTTTGAATTTGAATGTATTTTTTTTTTTTTAAAGCTACAGTGTGTAATAATTACAGGCATATAAAGTCAGAAATTTAATATATTATACATAACTATGTTATTTATCATCACCTATGAGCTCAGCCTTTTAACCATAATATTTGCGTTGCCTTAGAATTCGTTATTTATAATTACATAGGAGCGGGTCTCGCAGCCATGGAGGCTGACATTTTTGCGCTACGGCAAGCGCAGAGGCAACAAACTAGCGATTGCGAGATCTCCCATGACGCTCAAAAATAACTACGGCAAGTTGAGAGAGATTAACTGAGACGGTACTGAACAGTAGATGGCAGTATTATGCCTGAGAAGCGTTTAGTCTGCCTGAAACCAAAGAAGAAGAAGAAGCAGGTATACTGCGCCTCAGTAACAAGAAAGGTGAACAAGGCGGCAGGCGTGAGTGACTTTGCAAACTGTTTGGCACTGTGTGGCCAAACATCAGACGAATGGAGGATCATGCCTACTCTGTATCACAACGAAAAGCGGCGGACACCGAACCCCCGTCATCTAAGAAGCGGAAACACGACGAGAATAAACGCAAGCGTGACAAGAAACGGCAAAAAACACGGATCAACATTGGCACGGCATTTACACGATGGAAGTCACTGATGGAGGAAAAAGGTTTTCAAAGTGACGCTCAAGTTGCCAGTTTTCTCTTGGACAGGTAATTAATCCTACACACACAATTGTCTAATATCACTGCAGTTTTTGGAGTACAGGATGCTCAGACCTGTCTAAAACAATAACATGCTGCGTGATGATGCTGTTACTCTCCAGTATACTTATTCAGCAACGTCCCTGACGTTTCACAGGTAATGATTCAGTAATTTTCTGTAAAATAATTTTCTGGATATATACCTCGGTTACTTCTCTCCGGCTCCTTTGGAGATCTTCAAGCCTTTCCTCCTCTGCTCTCACCCCGCTGGCTCCCCTCTCTCGCCTGGCCCTAGCTGCACGGCCTCCCTGCCTTCGCCCTCGTCCTCTCCCTCTCCCTCGCGTTGTAACCCCCGTGCCACCAAAATGACTTGGACTCTGTAAACGGGGGATATATATTCTTCCAGCGAACACAATCTCGCTGTTAAACTAATGACTACAATTACTTCGTCTGTTTATATCACCATGCAAAGCAGCTCACCAAGACGTCACAACGATGTAGAAAAAATAACGGGTATATTTATTATCTTAAGTCTACATGAAATCTATACCCTACACAGACTAATGAAATACTATCTGTAAAATTATCTATGTAAACAAACCTCATCACTTGAGAGGGTAGGTGATGTGGACGTCGTAGAAGAAATTTTGTCCCGTAACGCTCGCCGTACTGTTGGGGGGGAGAAGCGGTGGGGGGCAGATGTTCATGTTGCTGCGGTCTGTAGTCTGACCGCTAGATGTCGCTGAAAATTACACACTGTAGCATTAAGATTTCAATGAAATCTGCCAAAAAATTGTAGATTCCCACATTTTGCTGCTCTATGTCCTCAGTGTTTTGTAATGATTCGTGTGTTCTGTCATTCAGTTTTCCAGGAATACAGAAGACAGGTCAGTTAAACCTTATGTAAATGTTCAGTTCTTTTGCTTTTTATGCCAGCCACACATAAAAAAAAAGAAAAAAAAAACAGGTTAAAGTAAACCTGACAGCATCAGTTCACGTGGAACAAATAGAATCTGAACATATAATGATAGTGATAACGGTCTGTGGTTAAAGAGTGTTGGTGCTTCTTTGGCTTTCGGCAGTCATTTCATGGTGCTTTATCTCCCAGTATTTTCCATTCTAAAGCAGGATTAAGAAAACATTTCACTAAGAAAACCAATTAAAACATCTGAAATAAACATATTTTCTCCTTCTCTGGGTTTCAGTACTCTTTGAATGGATCCATGCTTTCTCTGACTATGATGTGAAAGACAGACATGCTGTAGTGCATCGTGTAGTGGAAGAAAAATTGCAAATCGTTTTTAGAATATTTTTCTTCATAACGTATCCTAAAGATATGGTGGAGGATCATCAAAATAAGTGGTCCTCCTACTTGTCAATCATTCTGGTAATATATTTACTTAAGGCTGTCCTTTCTAGTATTTTAGATCATTTAACTGCTTTCCTTGTTTGCTGTACATTTAGTTGTCCTACTTCTCTTTACCTGCTTAAAAATAAACCCTTCCTGCAGCATGATGCTGCCACCACCATGTTTCTCAGTTGTGTTGCTGTTTGCATGGTAATGAACAGTGTTAGAGTCCTTTTTTTAAGCTAAGCTGACCAGGGGACGTTCTCCTTTATGTTTTGTTGGTCCCCTGTGGGTTTGTATATTGCAGTACTAACAGCTTCCCTTACCCTATATTTTCCTTTATGAGCTGTGAATCTATGCAGCTCTTCCAAAGTTACCACTGGCCTCTTTGCTGCTTCTCTGATTAATGCTGTCATTGTTTGGCCTGTCAGTTTCAGATGGCAGAAGCGTCTTCGTATATTTACAGTGCCGTGAGTTCTCCAGTTTTAATAATAAAATTCTTTAAACATCTCCACAGACGTATCTCTGGCCTGTCTGTTGTTTTCCTGGCTCGTCATGATATCATATGTTCTGTAACGAGCCTCAGAGACCTTCAGAGAACAAATATATACCCCGAGATCAAAGTATGCACAGACAGATAGCGGATTGTAGTGCATTTGAAACATGGTTTTCACATTTTTATTGATAAAGAAAAGTTAAAAACCTCTCTCCCATTTTCCTTCTACCCATAATCAAGCACTGCTCAGTGTTCCTCTTTCATGTACAACCCCTGTTAAATGCATTGACGTTTGGTCGCTGAGACAGAACAAACTCTGGAAGTTGTAAGCGGCATTAGAAGTTTGGTCTTATTTTTAATCATTTGTGAAGTGGGATGCTTATTTAAATGACTTATTTTAAACGTTCGAAGGCTTAAGTTGATATGTTAAATGATTCATTACAGAAAGCTGCCCCTCTGCCCTGTGATGTAACACGCTGTAGGCCATCTCCTTGTTATCTTCAACTGACAGCTTCAGTCAAACACAGACTTCGTTGTGGTCGACACGTAGCTGCTAATAGGAGGAAAGCTGTATTGATTTAACAGATAAGGCTTTACTCTTAGGGATAACAGATAACTAGTTACCATCACTTTAACAGCTTTATTTTTCCATCTATCCTGACTTTGTTTAAAGCTTCTATTATTTTTTTATTATTATTGTTTAACGTCCAGTTTTTACTAAGATGACTTAAAGGCCAAGTGTTACCTCTAAGCTGAGTGTGGACTCCTTCGCTAAACGGACCAGTGATTGCTTGGATTAGAAAACATCTCGCACCACTTCCTGTTTTGTTTGGTTTCATATTTACAGCTTTTAAAAAATGTTATTAAAACTTTAACCTTGCCACCAGCTGACATCATGTAAACGTGATCTCCTGTAGTGTTTGCATGATCCTGAAAATTCTGGTTTCACTCGCTAAAACTTTCAAGCAATAAAAGTGTTTCTGGTGTGTTAACATGTCTGTGTGCCTCTGCTTTCTGTAATGACTCTGCTAAACTGTTGTCTCCCTCCTCCTCCTCGCTCTTGTTTTTGGAAACTTCGGTCGCTTTGTCAGTGGGTACAGCAGACACAGTCCAGTGGCTTTTCGTGGCCGTCTGCCAGCAGGAGTTTGGAACAGTCTGTTCTGCTTTGTTGAACAGCTTCATTAGCGTGCCTGATGATTCCTTCACTGAGATCTAGTTAAATTTTTCCTGTTCTGTTTTTAACTTTTCCATGACGCATCCTGTAGGTAAATGCATTGCTACCACTGGATTCTTAAAAGACATTGTGATTAAAGAGCATTAAATAAGAAAATTCTCATCAGTCACTTTAGTGGAGATCCTGCAAAAATCGAGCTTCTCAGATCTTTGCAAACATCAGTTTTACTTCAGTTTTGGGCTTTTAGCTGATCTTTTTCCATAAAACAAAAAAGAAAAAAAACTTTATTGAGTTTTAAAAGAAGAGTTAGATGCACAAGTTTCAGCTCTTTTTGTTTTTTGATTTGTTTTTTTTTTACATACAAATAAAGTGTTTGGTCCCAAAAGACTTTATTGTGATTTGAATGCAGCACCTGTCCGCTTTAAAATCATCAGTGTCGAGAGCAGCTCATTCAATGCAGGTTTTAAGATGTTTTATTTCCGCTGTCAAAACAGTGTCAGCCGGAGGAAACCCGCAGCAAGCTGACAGTACTGTTGCTAAGCAACAGACAGTATGATTTCAGTACTACATTCCCTGCTAGCAAAGTCTGAAAGAATCGCAAAATCCCCTCAAATATTGGGTCTCGGTCTGGTTGTTTGGTCTGGACCTGGGTAGGCCTAATAGTTTTCACTCCAGCATATAAGGTCTGGAACAGGGCTCTGCAACCTTTAAAACCCAAACACCCATTTTGCCCGAGTACAGCTAGAAAAGTAATTTAAAACCGCAAATTTTGATAAAACACAACTTATAATTTTGGTTTTGATAAATACCTATGATAGGAAATTGGTTGCCATTTGATTTGAATTTTTAGGTTTTGAAATAATAGAAAAACATTAAATGCTTCATAAAGAAAAATCATGAATTTCTTTTTGTAGGTTTTTATACCTCATTTCTTGTATACACAACAAGAAAAATGGATCTAGAAACATATCACTGGTTCTTTTAAATAATATTGTCATAAAAAATGTAAGTCAGAAATCTTTTGAATCGTCAGCTGAAGCGCCCAAGACTTTAATTTGTTATACTGGTTTAAACACCATTAGTTGTTTCATTATAATTTTGGCCTCTATTGAAAGTCATTACAGAGGCTCCAAAGACCCACTTGTGGCTACAAAGCTGCAGGTTGCAGACTCCTGCTATAAACTTACTCTGCATCGCCTTAGAGCATAAGTAATTCCGTCTTCCCAGTTTCACAGTAAATTCAACACTTTATTAACCTCAAAGGACATGGCTATGATGTAGGCATATACTAAGCAGTGTCATTTTAACCACAGTAACAGTTTAGCTGCAGTAGTTACATTTTTTTTGTCCATAAAGGACAAAATGCTTTTAAGCCACATGATGCAGAAACACAAACGCAATTACAACAAAACTGGAAGAACCACTTTGACATAATTTATAGTTTATCTGCAAAAAAGAGTACATTTTTTAGCTGCTCTCAAAATATATACTCAAGCCTTGAATAATGTTTGGTTAAATGGTTAAAGCAGTGCCATGTTCATGATCAAAACCTGAAACATTGTTTATTGATTAATCAATGTATGAAACACCAGCTTTCCTAGCAGCAAAACAATCCCACACCATGATATCCCCACCACCATGCTTTACAGTTGGTGTTCATATGTAGGAAAGCTTTGGCTTAACTCACCAAAACACTTTTCTCCGTCTTTCTCTTGCTGACCATGCTTGTCCATGAGGAAGGCTTAACATTTCAGATGTTTTTTGACCAGCATTTCTTTTTGGTCTCCACTCCATCTGTAACACTCATTCATTTTGGACAGTGATGCTGGTGGATTTACCGGAGCCTTGGTGGTTCCAGTTTTACTTTTATCTCAGAATGACACTGTTTAAAAACAACATTAGGAAAGTCAACATTTTCCACTTAGAACTTCAGTATCTTAACTTTCCTATTACAGCTGCTTCAGTCTATTTCCCCCTTATCGTTTGCTAGAAGGTGTGTCTGCATGCTGCTGGCTGTCATTGGTTTATTTTAAGTCTGACACTTTAGTCATCCAAACAATGTTCTCTGGTCTGGAGCGTGTTGAAAGCTTCAACAGACTTTAGATCTCTTCTTTTGTTCCAAGTTAGCAGAGTGCTAAAGTTTTCTTTTGCAAAACAACTGTATGTTTACACCGTAAGCCTTTAAACCTGTTACTCTCATTCACAAACTGTAAGAGAGCCATATGAGTTCATGAGTTTTTGGATATTTACACTGTAGTGTTTGTTTAATAGGCTGAGACATGTTTGCGCTCAGGCTGCTCTGATAGCAGGACCAAAAAGAGCTGTGCTTTCAAATCTGCTAAGTCAGAGCTTATTTCAGGCAGCGTGCCCTGACTCTGTGATGCACAAACACACAACAGGGTTGGTCAGGTAAGGATTTAAAATAGAAGTCAAAGACACTCCTATCACTGGGCATGACCTATGGACGGGTAGAAGGTCCAATAAACTATAAACATTACTGGAGATAAACAACTCCTGTAAAATTAGAGATAGTCCATTGACACATAGAACTACACATATGTTCATGTATGATTCAGCTTGTTTTGGGAAAAAAACATGTAAGAAACATGAAAATAGTTAGATATCTACTTTTTTATAACCTAATTGAATACAACTGATCATTTAACAGGATGAAACGAGTTTGAACCAGAGTACCCCTCCCTCTCTGCTCTGCTTCTTCAGAGCATGTTAGAACAAACCGTTACTAAATCTGTAAAGGTAATATCTGCAATTATTTTTTTCTAGGTCAATATAAGCTAAACGTATGTGAGAAGTGGGGGAAAAAACAACTTGTTTACATTAACTATGCTGTATGATGTAGGAACTCAGTCCTATCCTGGTTACTTGCCTTGTTATAAAGTGAGGAAAATTAATATTTGAACACCCTGTTATTTTACAACTTCTCCCCTTTAGAAATCATGGAGGGGCCTGACATTGTCATCATAGGTGTATATCCACTGTGAGAGACATAATCTAAAAAAAAAAATCAAGAAATATTAATATATATGATTTTTTTTCTATTTATTTGTATGATACAGCTGCAAATAAGTATTTGAACACCTGCCTATCAGCTAGAATTCTGACCCTCAAAGACCTGTTAGTCTGTCTTCAAAATGCCCACCTCCACTCCATTTATTAAACCTAAATTAGAGGCACCTGTTTGAGGTCGTTAGCTGCAAAAAGACACCTGGCCACCCCATACAATCAGTAAGAATCCAGCTACTAACATGGCCAAGACCAAAGAGCTGTCAAAAGACACTAGAGACAAAATTGTACACCTCCACAAGGCTGGATAGGGCTACGGGAAAATTGCCGAGCAGCTTGGTGAAAAAAGGTCCACTTTTAGAGTAATCATTAGAAAATGGAAGAAGCTGAACATGTCTGTCAATCTCTCTTGAACTGGGGCTCCATGCAAGATCTCACCTCGTGGTGAGATCCTTTGAAAGGTGAGAAATCAGCCCAGAACTATACGAGAGGAGCTGGTCAATGAACAAAAAAAATATGGAGCCACTTTTTCCAAGGTTACTGCTCGTAATACACTAAGAAGGAATGGTTTGAAGTTATGAGTGGCCTGGTAGGTTCCCCTGCATAAACCAGCACATGTCAAGGCTCGTCTTACTTTTGGATGATTCAGAGGAGTCCTGGGAGAAAATCATGTGGTCAGATGAGACCAAAATATAACGTTTTGGTCATAATTCCATCCCAAGAACACTATCCCTACTGTGAAGCATGGGGGTGGTAGCATCATGCTTTGGGGGTGTTTTTCTGCACATGGCACAGGGCGACTGCACCGTATTAAGGAGAGGATGACTGGGACCTTGTATGCAAGATTTTGGGGAACAACCTCCTTCCCTCAGTTAGAGCATTGAAGATGCGTGGAGGCTGGGTCTTCCAACAATAGAGAATCTTTGGAGGGAGCTAAAACTCTGTGTTTCTTAGTGACAGCCAAGAAGCAGGACTGATCAGAAGATCAGTGTGGAGGAGTGGGCCAAAATCCATCCTGCAGTGTGTGCAAACCTGGTGAAAAAATACAGGAAATATTTTATCTTTGTAATTGCAAGCAAAGGCTACTGAACCAAATATTAACATTGATTTTCTCAGGTGTTCAAATACTTATTTGCAGCTTTATCATACAAATAAATAGATGGATGGATATTGTAATTCCTGGATTTTTCTTTTTAGATTATGTCTCTCACAGTGGACATGCAGCTACGATGACAATTTTAGATGACTCCATGTGTTGAAATACATATTTTGTACTTATACTGTACATATACTGAGTTTGACTTTCATACAAGCCTTATTGTCTTTAGATAATTGGGTATCCTGTGACGTAAAATTGGTTTCATGAGATTTTATTGAGAGGTATATTGGGGGAAGGCTATATATACATATGCCACAAGCCATCCAACATATCTGATTGTTCCAAAAACTTACAATAACAATGAGTTGTTGTTGGGTTTTTTTTTTACTGGGAGGATTATTGCCCCTTTTTTCTTTTATCTGAGCCACAACAAGATTTATTTTATAACCTGTTCCAAGCTGATGTCAAAGACTTTGTTCCTGTTTTTTTGGACAAGATGTGTCAGTTAAGGAGATTATTTAACCCAACACAGTCAAAGTTGACTAAAAAATTCTAGGAGGTGATTATACAGTGCCAGGTTAATTTGCCAAGGTTGTTGTATTTGTTCTTTAGTCTTTGTCTTGTCTTTGTCTGATATTTCAATAAGCTTAAACTGAAACTAAAAGTTCTGTTTCAAGCATGTCTTTCATTGTGAGTTTTAACTGATTACCTTTAGTTGTGAGGGAGCTCTAGAAGTCATGCTTGGGAACATGAACACATGTTATTGAAAGGCAAAAAAAAAAAAAAAGCACTTATTGTGAAGTGATCGGTCGTGAGTGCTGTGAGCCAAAATAGGAATATCATGAGTCTGAGAGTGAGCATTGAGGTAGGCTGGTTGCTAGGTAGCTCTGCATCTTCTTCAGCATGCTCCACCACTTATAGCCTGAACTTTCCTTTGGTCAAGAACACAGTAAAATAACCAAAAGACAATACAGAAAAGGCTAGAACAGGGTTGATGTTAAAAAGGTCTCTCCGTCAGTACAGTATCCCCTCAGGGTCTAATAATAAATATTTTTTCATAGCCGAAGGTAGGGGCAGTTGATCAACTCCTCTTTGACAAAACCCTTGCAGACTGGCTCTGATGGCACATCTGGTGAGGTGGAGCAGGCGGCGTGGCGTGTTGGCACAAACCGCAAACAGGGAGTCATAGAAGTGTTTATGTCGCTGCAAAAACAAAGAAACCGCAAATGATTTGGGGAGGAAAAAAAAGAAGGCGTTTATTTCCTAGGGGTGCAAGGGTTTAACTTCAGTATCTAATAGGCTTTCAGTGCAAAGCAGAATAGGAACCAAACAGGGGAACTTTGCAGATATTACCTCATAGCAGTCGTCAGGAATGGCTGCTCTCCATTTTTTTGTAGGCTTTAAATGTTCATAGGAGTTCACCAGAATTTCTACAACTCCTGGGTAGTCATGACAGACTTGCAACACCTGCCAAAAACATTACACATCATCTAATGCACTGAAAGCTTCCCTACACCTTTTCACTTTGTGGCGTAATACAACTGAGCATTTCAACGTGTTTTATTTGTGAAAAGTTTAAGAAACCATGCATTCCTCCCCCTTTCACTTCAGTGCTTTGGGTTGATACAAAATCCCAATGAAAAAACTAAAGGAGTATAAATATTGTTCTAAGGACGTGTGGATTTTACACGTGGCCCTTCAGATGCCCATTCCGGTACCTTATGGAACTGTGGAGGGTAGATCCGAGCTGTGTTATAGTTCAGCAGCAGCTGATAGCAGACCTCAGGAATGGCCATGGGCCGGACTCCTGTTACTTTCAGGACGTACTGTATGGCAGCGCAGCCGTTGATATCCATGGCTCGCGCGTCCGCTCCGGCCTCCAGCAGCATCCGCATCAGGATGTGATCACAGTTCCAGGCGGCCTTGTGAAGAGCTGTTTTCTTGTCGTCTTCCCTCAGGTTGGGATCTGCAACATCCGAATTATTTTTTTTCTATGTATAAAGCAACAATTCTAACACATTAAATCCTCTGAAGTGGATCCAGAAGGCCTCACCTGCTTGGTGGTCCAGCAGAAGGCGACAGACAAGGTGGTGATCTTGGCTGTAGGCTTGCTCCTTGGAGTCAAAAGCCCAAAAGACTGTAGTCATTAAAGGGGTCTCTTTGAGAGCGTTGAGGGCGTTTACAGATGCCCCATGGGTCAAAAACAACGCCACCAGTTCTGGAACCCCAAATCTGGCAGCTGTATGCAAAGGTGTTTCTTCCTCATTGCTGTGGCTGGCTGCGTTGACCTTTGCACCTTAGTAACCATTAATTATCATGAATTAACATTTATATTTACTTCCATACAGGTTTATAATCATGCATCCCCGTTCTACCTTTGAGAATGAGCTGCTTGGCGCACTCCACAGACTCCTTGGCAGTGCAGTAGTGCAGAGGCGTATGTCCACTCAGTGACCTGCTGTTGACCTTTGCTCCATTGGCCAGGAGCAGGGCTACAAAATCACTGTTGGAGACCTCGCAGGCCACATGCAGGGGCGTCTTCCCGTTAGGCATCCGGTTAATGGCTGCGCCCTTCTGGAGGAGCACCAGTGCTGTTTCCAGAGCGTTGTACATAACACAAATATGAACACCCATGGCCCAGGATTTCTCCAGCTTGTATTCTGGCAGCCAATATCCTGGAAGAATCAGACATGTTTGGAGATAATAGTATAGCTTCCATTTTAGCTCATGGTTTCTTTCAGTTTTGAGATAGAAGAAAACACATTTTTAGTGGCTTGTTGTTGTTTACAACAAACAAACCAAAAGTTTATGGGAGTTTAGCACCACCTAGTGGTTCTACACCTGTCTTATGTAGGGAAATAAAAAAGGTTTTGTTTTACCTACCCTGTTTATATGAAGCTAAGACCATATTGGGATCATCCACCTCGAACACGGTGTCAATATCAAGTTTGCTAGTGTGCAGAATGTGTATGACCTCCTCAGCATTGTTTTCCTGCAGGGCCTTCAGGAACTTCTCCTTTAGATGTTTGACTTCCAGTTGCCTGGGGCTCAGCTCCTCCATGAAATCCTCTAGAAGGGTGCCTTGTGTTCCCAAATCAGTAGGATCAGGGTCTACTATTGCCCACAAAGCACGTACAAGGTTGCAGATGATCACACAAATAGCAGCAATGAAGGAATCAAGTATTTCCACCATTAGAACCTGACCATGGGAGCTGTTTAGGGAAGGAGGACGGAAATGAAGTCGAAGAAGACGGGAAGCAGACGTCAGAGGGAAAAAATAATCATGGATTCCTGAGGCAAGTATAAATAGAAAGGTAAGAGGTGGGTGCTGGCTCACTGTAGAACAGCTGTTCAGCTGTCTGTCATTCAGAGGAAAGTCACATAACCATCTGTCTGAGGATGACAGGAACACTGGGACTTTGTGTCCAAGAAACCAACATTTCTTGATTGGAGGTTCTCAACACTGATTTGACCAGACAACTTTCAGGGGAATTCTTAATTGTTAAAATACTGAACAGATAGACAATCAATAAAAAAAAAAACAGCTCAGAACTTAAGGGATTTAATAATATTGTTTCTGCACACTGTCATTTGACAAGGGAGGAGCAGGGTGTTATCATTAGCCAAAAGTTGCAACCCACCTAGGTAAAGATTTTAGTATTCTTTTATTCTTTTTAAACAATCAAACTTTTTTAAGAGCATTCATTATTTAAAAAATAACCTAGTGACCTAGAATGAAGGATAAATAAAAGTCACATGTACCTAAACATTTAATGTAAAACAAAAGTAGCCAATTAGTTTTAAAAAAAAACTGATAAACTGAACCATCAGATTCCAACAGTTTTTAATTGGTTACCAAAAAAGAAACTGATTTCACATAGTCAGTCTTTACAATTGAAAAGACAGAATAACATATATTTTTCTTATCCACCAGAGGGGGCTAGTGCATATCTCCAGCAATCAATGAGCAAAACTTCCCTTAGCAAAAAGTAGTATACTTGAAGTATACTAAATTGTGACATTTTTAAGTTTACTAAAGTATATTTAAAGTATACTTTTATAATTGTCAGTGTAAGTCAAGTACACTTGACTATACTATTGTTAAGTATATGAAATATAGTTTAGAATAAGTAAACTCTTAAGAGCACAGCCTGATTTTAAGTATGAAATTAGTGCACTTTTAGTATACTTGAATAAACTATTTTTTGCTAAGGGTTGGGCAAAGGCAGAGAATTGAAAAGTAAATAATTGAAAAGTAATCATTTGAAAAGTAATAAATGAAGTGGAAAATCCCATCAAGACTACGTAGAGGAGTTGTAATGTTGTGGGCCTTTTTATTCTGCAATGTTTTCAAATAAGAATGCCATCTCAGCCCCAAATCCTGAAGAAGTTATGAGGTGGGTTTGGAACAAAAGAACCAAGAAATCTCATCCCATTGTGTGCGCTTATCTTACAAAAAGTATGCTACTAAGACTTTTAACAAATCCTTTTTGTTATGATTATGCAGGAGTGCAAACAGCTGCGGAGAGCCCTGCTGTTTTTCTAAACATTTATTTTCTTAAGGTGAAGGTGGCAACAATACCAGTTTGGTACGCATTTTAAGAAATGTAACAGAGGCGTGTCACACCAAGGTGTGTGGTATATGGTTAAAAACTGAGAAAAGGTGGAAGAAAAAAAAAGAGAATTTGAACCAACAAGGAATTCTGAATTAGATAAAAAAAACTCCAGTAAGTTTTAAAGCACTTAATTGACTCAACTTGTTGATGCTAAAATACAATTTTATGTCTATTAAATGTGTGTTTGGTATTTTTATGAACAAAATGTATTTTAAACTATCTAACATTTCTATGACATAAAAAAACTCAGAAAATAAATCAACAGGAGGGCATGTTACTGTAAAATAGAATAGGAACGATGAAATAACTGAGGCAAAGCATGGACAATGACAGCACATTTTATTTAGCGTGACAGATCGCTGCCCTTTCAAACTGCAGAATGCAAAAAAGAAAAAGAAAAAAAAAAAAGCAAGGCAAAGAGGGAGGGGGGCAGCTTTATAAGGGTAAAAGCATGACTTACTTTTTATGGCAAACGTCTTTCACTCTTTAATGCACATAAAAGACAAACATCCCCAAGTTTGACTCAAACCTTTGTTATATCTTCACCTGCCAGAAGCACCAGTTTCTCATCCTTACATGGGATAAGTCAGCCCAGGCAAGCTCGGACAAAACAAAAACACATAGAAAAGATTCACAGCGGAGTCACATTGGTAGCTCGGGTCTTCTAAAGCCTCAGGCAAGTTGCGCAAACACACTGACACAATATAAAACAAGGCTTCTGCAGGGTTCTGACACCATATTGCTTTTAGTGTTTAACTGTACATACAAAAAAAGGAGTCAAAAGAGTCCAGCTTGCTGGATATTCACAGAGGGTTAGAAAATATTTCATAAGAATAAACCTTTTGCAGTAGCACTGAAGTACTGTGGTTGCAAGAGAGGAAAACCACAAGCACAACAGGAAATTACTGCTTTTTCCTTCTCTCTTTGGATCAACTTTTACATTTTTCCTTCTGACTCAGTTTGAATGGGAGGGTTCAATCATGGTTAGGAAAAAGGGTTTAATCCTAAAATTCTTGATTAATCAATGTTTACTATTTATAAAACTCTTTTCATAAGTTAAAAAAAGAACATATAGATACTTAGTAAAATATATTAGATAAATAATAGTGATTGGTGATGCCTGTTCCTAATTTGTAAGCAGCAAGTTAACAAGTCTCCTTGGACAAAATGGTAATTGTGGTGCACATCGCATCAAATGTTATCCTGGTGATGGGGAGCAGACTTTCAGAGTCTTGAATAACATTAGTACAAATAACTTCAAAATGCATAAGGTTATAACAGTAGCAATTACTGTGTTGGATAAGAAATTGATGGTGGAGATGCACCAAGCGAATGGATAGTGAACAGAATCAAACGTTTTTCAGTTTAACCGATGTTGGAAATAGAACTAAAAATAGAAATAAAAAAAATAATCATGAGAATCTGAGAATGCACCAGTGTAAGACCTATCAGGATCGTCTAACAGCAACACTCTTCAGTGTGGATGCAAAGTGAAGATCACTTTTAGGAAATGGCAAGAATGTAAATTTATAATTTAGGGGATTGTTTAAAGGCCAATTTTAGAGCTGTATAAATGACAAAAAGAATACTTCATGAAGGTTTGTGTAAATTATACCCCCCCCAAAAAATTGGGTAATTTAAACAAAACTTTAACTACAAGTTTTTGTATTTAGTTCAGGCACAACACTACAGAATTTTAACACCTGAATAACTAGTTTCAAAAACAGTATGTAGTATGTTTCATAACATATATTATTGATGGATTTTAGCCAACCACTGAATTTTGTGGATATATAATGTCATGCTCACACTGAACACGGCGCAGCTGCTGAGCTGTGCTGCAGAGAGTCACTGCAACCAGGTCCTCCTGCATCTCCAGCTGCAGCAACAGCGCTAGAGAGAAAAAGAGTTCACATGGGTTCAAGTTCTATCCTGGAGTCGGTCAAAACTTTTCGGTGCATGTAAATGGACTGTTTTCCCTGCTGCTCTCTGGGAAGAGTTTTCACAGCATTCCCTACAGGCCCAGCTGATTCTGCAACAGCTTTTCCCCCCGCTGCCATCAGACTCTTGAACCTCTAATCAAGACTCTGTATCAAACATATTTGCACTATGAATGTGGCGGACTTTTTCATAATCTCTTTAAATAAAACACAGCTTAATGTTCTACTGCATTTTGCAGCATAATCATTTATTTTGCGCTGCACTGAACCTTTCCATATTAATGCCTTTTGCACTATGACTTTAAATTGGTTTCCTTTTCTCCTACACGGTCTACTTTCTGCTCACTGCTGTGCTTTATCATTGGTAAAGCTCATATCATGTTGTTAGCGGTTCATTCACTGTTCAAAAGCTGTATGCATCAAAAATTTCGTTTTGAATGAACTCTGTGATACAAAATGACAAAGTTTGTCTAAGTGTAATTATCCCTCTCATCGTCCAATATCCACTCTCTCTATTTTGCCTATTTGTTTTTCGCCAGTCAGATTATTGTAGGTCGGTGGTGCTATTCCTGTTTGGCAAAAACCTCCTTCTTGCGAAAAGACTTTGTTGATCAACATCACCTCGGTTACAGCACCCGCACTTCACCATGGCTGAGTGTACGTATTGCTTGTAATGATTTAGGTTCCATTTTGGTTGATTTGGTTCCTTGCTGCACCGCGTTCAGTGTGAGCCCCGCGTAAAGCTTCACCTTTTTTTCATTTTTTTCTTATAATTTTGAGCCATCGATCTATATATTTCATGGAATACTCTGGTTTTGGAAAAGCATTTGTGTTTTTTTTGTAGATCATAAAAATAAAACACCAAAAGAAGATTGTGATTTTGGTAAAGCTGCTCTTTCTTTGCCATTTTGTCCCTGTTTTTTTAAATATTAATATAACCTTGTGTAATGCTCCCAGCAGCTAAGCTTTAAAAATAAAAAAAAAGTGCTATGTTGTATGTGTGGTATGCTCATGGTTTAAAAAAAAAATATCAGCATCATTCGATCAGAAATCCAAAATAAAAGTTAGATTGGTACATCTCTCCATGATGTGGACTTCCAGTGCAACATTACTGTGTCAGGCATGGTTTTTACACATAAGTCATTAAAAATAACAACAATAAAGAATTTAAGAGAATTAGCTTAGCAGTTGTTTCAACACGCACACAGAAGCAAGTAGAGCTCAGGAAGTTTTCAACTACTCTAGCATGACCAAAGGCAGCAGCAGGATTGAACTCTTTTACAGACTTACAAAAGAGGTCAGAAGCAGGCTATTGGAGGAGTCGGAGGACCGTTATGCATATGAGCAGGAAGTTTCAATAAATGAGCTTCTTGAGGATTTGATTAGGTTACAAATTCACTGCTTACACAGTACCTGAAGATCAATTACAAACCCAGTCCAGTCAATATAGTACGGCTTTTTTCAGTCGTACGCTGATAGCTGCTTTTTCAACATATAATGTTAACATTTACAGTGTTTGTAATTCCAGTGTTCTCCAACAGAGCATCTCCCTCCCATGTTCTGCTTCCTTGGATGGAGAACATAAGCAGCATGGAGACACCTTGTGGTGAGAGATGGCAGACCTGATCTGCTTCACAAAAGCAGTATATACTGCTCATTTAGATTTACATAAGTCTATTAAAATGGCACATTAGACATATTATTATCTGTATCTATCGCTGTACATGGACATGGGTTTTATCTGTGACAGTATGGGAGGAGGGCGTGATTAAAATGTCACAAACGTTACTCTGGATATGAATAAATAAACCCAATTTACAGCTATAAACAGCAAAATAAATAAAACTCAGTAACTTCTGGAAAAGTGTAAAATCACAGGATGGGAAAAAAAGGGAGAAAACAAAGGGCAGGATCCCAAAAACCAACCAAAATCTTGTTCTGGTTTTGGTTTACAGGGTGAATAGGGTCCCTTCCATCAGCTGTGGAGCTCCAATGTTGAGAACTACAGAGCAGGCGTCCCTCTGGGTTTCGGGAACCTGCTGACTTTCTGTGCCACGAGATGCTACTCTATGTGGCGCTAGAGTACAACAACAGGAGATAAGGTCTTTTTGTTTTTCACTCAATGTTGCTTTCTTTGCATGCACCCTTCTGCTGCTGCTCCAGTTCTCGCTTCCGTATTTTCTGCCGTTGTTTCTCAACTTTCTCCTGGTTGCGCCTGGCCTTCTCCATTAGAACTTTAAGGTCTTTGATCTTTTTCTTGATTAGGGTACGGTCCTGGGAAGAAGTGACACCCAGGGTCTGAAAAACAATACAGAAAATAGAAATCTTTGATTTTTCTTTTAATCTTAGATTATAAGTCCTTTAAGCACAGCTTGATTTAGGAGGGACGAACTGCTACTATTAAGATTTGTGTTTGTGACAAAAAGACATCCTTTTTATATGTATTTGGAGGTTTCCATACTCTCAACATGAGCATTAATATATCAGCTGCTAGTAATTATTTTTTAGAGCACAGAGGTTGCCAGGATTTGTTCGTCAACAAAAGCGTAGGCATAATTCCGTCTGGACATTGGATTTACAGATTCCATAGAGCTCATTTAAACTTGTAGGCGCAGGAGAAAATGGAGGATGCAGGAGCACCAGCGTCACTACCTGCAGAAAAAACTGTTACTAAAACTGTGCCAAAGAAGAAAGAAGCATAAATAGATTGTCAGCAACTCTTTTAAACAACCAAAATGGCCAAATAAAAGAAATAAATAAGTCCAGTGAGGCCTTTCATCATGGAGCACAGTAATATTTGTCAAGCATGGTAGTGGCAGTATCATGCTGTAAGGCTATTTTCCTGTCAGTGATACTGGTGTATTGTATTCAATTTGAGCTCAAATTACCACTAAACAAGTTACAGGAGACGACTGCTCCAGCAGGGTAAGGACTTCAAAAAACATTAAAAAAAAAATTTTTTGGTGTGACTGTGTGTTCCTCCAAAATGTGTGGTCAAATATCTATGAAGAATTATGCCAGAAGTTTGTGGATCGCTATAAATGTCTTTGGTCAATGTGCTCCTTTGCTAAAGGACATGCTTTTTCCATTTATTTCTGACTGTAGATGACATGTTGACATTGTGTGGAGGAGATATTTGTAATAAATGCAACAAACCCCATTTTTCCAGCTCAAAGAGCAAAACTGAAATAAACAATCCTACCAATAGTGAGTATTGAAACTTACCAGACCTAGTAGACCCTTTCTATCTCAATTTTCCTTTAAATAATAAACACAAAGTCACCTTCAGTTCAGCACTCTCCAACTGCAGCAGCTGCTCCCCGTCTATGTTTTTGGCAGTGAATTCTGGGATGTGGTGTTCTAAATTGAGGCCTGTGAGCCAGCTGGCCACCTGCTGTGAGGTCCACTCTGTGATGCTGCGGTTCTGCCACTGATGCTGCTTGAAGGACTGCGCTTCTTCTAGGATCTGGTAGAAGGATATAAGTACATTCAATGCAAAACTGAGCAGAAAGGAACAATGTTAAACATCAAACAAACAAAAGTGAATCAGCTGAGGAATTGGAGCCCTGTTGGATATTTATAGTCCTACATTACAAAATCATGCAATTCAGAAATGCTTCTAATGCTTTACAGTTTATGAAAATATGTCAGGCATAAGTGCACAAATGAACAGTTCAAGCACAGCAGGGACACAAAAACACAAGAGATGGAGAAACACATTTGCTCTGGAGGCTGGCAGCCTCAGTCTCACCTCATCATCTATCATATCCAGACTCTGAACATTGCAGCATGAAAAAAAAGAGAAGGACTTGGTTTGTTAACAGAGCAGAAATAAAGTGACTTCGGCTACAAAAGCCAAGAAAATGTTAAGATATTTAATCCAATTTCAGGTAACGACTATTATATGAAAAATAATTTTCTTATATCAACAATAAATAATTATCAACATGAAATAATTTACTCTGATTATCTCGAGCTTAATGATTCAAATAAATCACATTACCAATCTAATAATCATGCTCATGGCTGTGCCTCCTCCAAAGAGGAAAGGAATATTTCATAAGTGTATTTTGTACCTCGTCTGAGGACAGCACCGGGGTGTGTGAGCGCCCCGACATCTTGGCCGCGCCGAGCAGACCACTGATCTCCACTGAGCTGCTGCTGCTGCTGGCGCTCACGTCGTCGCGCAGAGCTGGAGCCTGAAGAGTCAGAATTGCATTTAGTGAGGCTTGCAACAGGAGCCAGCTGGCGTTGAGACCGAATGTAGCCGCTTAGCTGGAGTGCTTTAGCCTTACTGACGTTTCTGTGCAGCACTATTGATTTAAAGATGTAGAATTAGTGAGTGGATAGCTGGATCAAGGGTGACTCACTGGGTATGCTTCTTGAGCAAAGAGAAGAGTGAATAAATCAGAACAAGGGAGGCATATGTTTGATTGTCTGTCAGAATGATTAATGCGTTTTCTAATAATTTAAAGCAGCTACATGGAGCGAACTTAGAAAAAGCCATAGACATAAAATCCTCAGATGCTGGATTTAAACACAAATTATAGATGTGATTAGACTAGATAAAACTAGATGCTTTCCAGCTCCTCAGGCCTCACTACTGAATTCAAACCTTTTGAACTTTTACACACTTTGTCGCATCACAAATTCTGTCTATTATTTTTTAGATCAACACAAGGTAATGCAAGATTAGAAAGTGGGAGATAAATTACTTTATGATTTAATTATGTTTATTTTTTATAGTTTATTCATATACAGGCCTCAACACTTATATATTAGAAATATAAGTGAATGATGGCTCTTCACCTTCCAACACGCCAATGAAAATATATCCATGTGATAGATGGCCTAGTCAAGTCCAAGGCAGAATGCAATTAAAAATGCATTTAAAATGTTTTTCCATCCCATCTGACTCAGCTTGAGCTATTTGTGACAGATGTGCAAAGCTGAGAAAGTTGTATCCTAAAAGTTGATTTAGACTCAGGATACGTGAATCCACAAAATCATTCAAGGCCTGAAATTGTTGTTTTTTTTTGTGTTATGGAAAAAAAAAGGAAATATGAAAACTATTAATTAATTAGGGTTGTTCTGTCGCATAAAATTTAAGTCCTATACACTGAGTTTGTGGTTACATTACAAAGTGAGGAAAAGTTCAAGAAGTATTAATAAATTTGCAAATTCCAATAAATGAACATCGATCAAATTATACCTTAGATTCCAAGATCTCTTCTTTATTTTTTTGAGAGAAGAGCTGCTTTAAAAAAAAAAAAAAAAAAAAAAAACAACTACTAAAAATAAAGAAGTGTAGACAACATAATGGATCATCAGATGAAGCCTGAGTAACTGTTTAAAATTTTCATTCAGATTTTTTCATGGTAGAATTGATATTACTCCTAAATGCAGAGCAGATATCAAAGTCTGTCAAGACCAAAAGCAATAAAAGATTTTGTCTTTAGCAGCTTAGAGGGATTATTTGAGCCTTGGCAGAGTTTGAGCTAAAAGTCAGACTAATCTCCCAGGCTCAGACTCTCAGGCTCAGTAAGTCAAATCTTCACCTAAAAGCTTCTAATATGCACATCAGTTCCTCTGTGATTTATGTACATTCATCTTTAGATAAGCTTGTTCTCAGAGAGAAAGGAGATTGCTCACAATCAAAAGGTAATCTCATTTCTAATAGTACGTTAATCACATTGGATAGAAGTAGTTTAGCTGCAAGACCTATTCTGCAAGAAATGCATTAGATGGATAATAAGTAACAGTGTTTGCAGCTACTGATGTATTTATGGTTTAAGGCAAGGTTCATTTCAAATTTACCCCACAGAGAGTTATTATTATCATTCATGTTTAAGGGAAAAATACAGTACCACATAATATGAATAGGAGAAGAACTGGGGCCAAGAAAGGGAGCTCTGTTTAACAGAAATAAAACACGGTGTCAAAGCACAAAAAAATAAAATACCAATAGTACAATAAGCTGTTTGGAATTTAGCTTTTAAACAAACAAAATCTGTTTTTTTAAGTCACTAAAGCAGTATCTTCTTCCTAAATGTATATTTCCAAAATGAAAAATATTTCTGTAATGTGTTTTTGTGCAGAAGCCACAAAGAGATTTGTCTTTTCCGGAGCAAGGAGGACGTCAAGTTTACCTTAGCCTTTGGATCATGCTTTGCACTGCTCTCTGCTGGCAGCTCAGTAGAACTGAGAGAGACAGGAAAATGGAAAATGACAGAAATAATCGGAAACACATTCATATATTCATCATAGATCAATAATAATTTTGGTAAGTATGACTAAAAGACTTGCTAAACATCAGACCAAACTAAAATTTGATATACAGGAAGCAGAACATATGGAGAAATAATGATGCTATTTTGGGTTTTATTTCCAGCTATGTTTTTCTTTCTTTATTTAGTGTTTTGCAGCCAAATTATGCAATGAAATGTAAAAAATATTAGTATGTTAGGGCTTTTTGCAAATTCTAGAAAGCTTTTAATTTGTAGGAATTGTGTTATAATTAGAATTAAGCTGAGATGAAACTAGCAGAATTTGAATATGTCTGTATTTGGACTGACCTGTTATCAAATATTTTATACATTTTTAAATGGAATTGGATTTTTTCTCTCATAATAAATAACCAAAACAAAAAAACTAAATCATTTAATGGTGATTTATTAATTTATTCATATATAAATATAATACAGCTGTTCCCTAACCTAAGAACATGGGATGTGAAGAAATAAACAAAACCAAATTCTATATGCCAACAAGTATTTTCACATTTTGATGTTTAGATTTAAAATATTAAAGTTATATTAATAAAGCAAAGGTATAGACTGATTTATGCATGTCAGGCAGCAGTGAGCTTTATGCAAACCAGCTGATAAGAAGAGGGCGCCAGGATTTTCCTTTAGTGTAATTATTCAATCATGTCAGCAAGATTTTGGTAGTATTACCGCCCTTAGGGTTGCATTGGCCGATTTTTTTAATTTTGAAAAATGCCCACGCTCTCCTGTTGCCTTTTGTTTAAGTTCCTGTTGCCTTTTATCTGCTAATGATTCAGTTCCTGTTCTTCATTAGTTCTTCTATCTGTACCCTTTGATTTCTGTGAGACTTCATGATAATAAGCATATAAAGAAGCTGCCTTATTGTTTGTGTTTTTTACCCAAGTTCCTCCAGTTTTTGCGTTGAGCTTGACATTAAAACAGATTGAGCTCCTGCAAAAAAAAAAATAAAAAATCATTAACAACGACAATATTAATCCAACAGGGTGGAGTGTATCAGCAGATCTGCTGCAGTTTGATGGCTTTTAACTTTAAATTGTAGGTGTACCAACCAAGTGGTGTTTTTCTGGGGGACCCCTCTGCACTGGCCCAATCTGATCCAGAGGTTTGGGCGGGGCTTGCATGTGCCTCAGAGATCTAAGGACCCACCGATAAAGACAGAAGAGGGTCATTTAAAAAAAAAGGCAAAGACTAGAGAGAAGCACCGTCTGATGTGAACAACTAGAGCTCCACACTGATATGACAGAAATCCCCTGACATACTTTCATCTCCGATTCCTTGTCCTCTTTTTGTTTTTTCTCCACTAAGGCGCCTTTGCTACTGTTTTCTTGCCAGTTCTCATCTCGATTTGTTCCTCTAATCCGGTGATTTTCTTGCTCTAGCCGAGCTAAGTGACAGCTTCAGCCACATGAGAGCTGAGCATCCAGAAAACTCCCCTAGTGCTGATGTTTTTATCACGCTGGGCAGGACACGACGCCATGACAGCATCACATATTTTATTAGAGCGACACATTTACTCACAGCAATTATTCTGTTAAAAGGATAAAGCAGTACGGACAGAGGGAAAAGAGCAGCAAAATGGAAACAGTCGCACTGATTTGACACTTTTGAGTGGATCGTCCACTAGATGTCATCGGGATTAAACTCCTGCTGGTTAAAATGACAAAGATAAAGATGAAGATCAGTGTGTTTATTTATACAAACCTGTCCTTCTGGAAAGCCGACACCATCTCCTGAGCAGTCTGTCTTTATACTGGATGAGTGCTTTACTTCTGCAGAAGAAACTGAAATAAAAAAAAGGGATTTTCTAATAAAAGTTTTTTATCAGTTTGAGGGATTGTTGACACTGCAGTTGCGGAAAACTTGACTTTACCTGTATTATTTATTCATCAAATAATACATCGGCCACCTTAAACTAAAAATTCCCCTTGGTTTTTTTTTTGGGATTTCAATTCTTTATTAAGGTGCTAACAGACATTAGCGCTTATTTTACTCTCTATCATATCCTAGCGGTATCCATCAACTCTCTGCAGAATAAACTGTACGTTTGAAATCGGCTCTGATCCGATCACCCTAACCCCATTGGACGCGCCGCCTCTTCGAGCCGGCTCTGTTCCGATGGATGAAGCGAAGCTGAAAACAAAGCCGAACGGATGGATGTGCTTGAACATGGATTACATGTTTGTTTTGGTTTGCAGAAGTTTTAAGGGGAGATTTAGGTCAGGGGTGCAAGTGTGTGTATGGTTTATTTAAAACTGAAGCCAAATGTGTGTGAGTGTGTGTGTTTGTGTGAATAGTCCGACCACTCAAGATGGAGATTTGTGATTTAAAATCTGCTAAATCAAGCAAGAGAAGTCGCTACACTAGCAATATAGTGAGTCAGTTACAGTTTAACTAAAAAAAAATAAAATCCCACTTTCTCCACATTTGATTCGACATTATATAATCTAGGCATAATCTGGCTGGTACACAAATTAAAAGGTGGATAAAAATAAGAAATTAAGCAGTTGGAAAACTCTGATAGAGCTACTATTCATATTCTTAAACTATGACTTTAAGTACCTCTAGCAGTCCATCTTGCTAAAAGTCTATTAAGGCAGCACATCCAGACTTGACCTTTGACCCAAAGATCTTCTAGCTTTTCCTTTCCAAATGTATCTTTAGAAAACATGGCTGGAAGTTTGTAATAGGGTCACAATATAAATTCCCTGACAATGCTTTTAAAGATTACATCCAACACTGCAAAAACGATCTAGAAATAAGTAAAAATGTCTTAAATTAAGTGTATTTCCCCTTAATTATAGCAGGTGATTAAGATGATTTGCCAATAGAATTAGTAGTTTTGCTCTTAAAATATGATAATTAGATAATATGCACTTGAAATAAGACAATGCAAATGTTTTTTTCTTATTTTAAATGTAAATTGTCTTGTTCCATTGGCAAAGTGTCTCACCTACCACCCAAATTCAAATAAAAATGCACTTATTATAGAAAAAATTACTTATTTAGATTTACATTTTTTTGCAGTGAAGCCTGAAGCATTTCTTTTGAGACCACTTTTTATTCACACCTATGTAAACTGAACCAGATTCATTCTGAATGCTCTTTAGGGCACAGCAAAGAGGAGGAGAGGAAAGTACACTAAAGAAAGTATTTCCTGTAAAGGTTTTGCTCATATATGCAAAACCTTTTTAGCAGCTACCTGTTTTTTTTTTTTTCAGCTGAACTGCTCATGAACTTTAAAGCCCAAATTATTCATAAACAAGGCAGATTCAAATAGTAAAATAATAATTAATCATTTAATTTGACCCAAATGTTTCCTCTGACTGGAAGTGGTATTAAGATTTTTAAGCAGCTCAGCCAAAGTCCTGACTTTATTCTGATAGAGAATCAGTATAGAAAGCAAAACAGTAGGGGTTTTGAGCTTTTCACCAAAAATAAATACCAGCAGAAACACACTAAAAGCTGCTCAGCTGATATAGGGAACATCCGATTGTTTTAAGTGTTAATTGGTAAAGGTATAAAACATTTTTGATGCAATATTTTTAACTAAGATTTGAACAAATGCTTTTTTCTTGCATTAAATTCATTTTTATTGAAGAGATACATGTCTCATTCCCTGTTAGAAAGAAACTTATTGGTAAATCTAATCAACTTTGAGTCAGTTTTGGTCAGAAGTAGGAATCAGTTAGGTTTGAAAATAATTAATCAGAATTGATATATATTTCAATGTTTTGCTTTTTGTTTTTTCTTTGTTTTGGCATTAGTAGAGGTATCCTGCTAGGATAAACTTTCAGCAAACTATGTCCAAACTAATTCACATTTGAGCTGCATTTTATAGATGTGATGCAGAAATGTAAGCTTTGTGTTAAAAAGCTGTCAATCGTTGGAAGGGTGAACTAATCAAAAATCTCAATCAATGTTCTAAAATCCTTGAGAAGTGCCGCTCCTTTGCAGCAAAGCACTGTTTATTTCACGCTCTCACACAAACAGGAGGTAAAAATGTGATCGCTGGGACAGAAATCCCATTAAACTGAGGCAGAAACCAACCTGTAGGTAGAGCTGCCGCTCCGCTGCGGATATGCTGCTGAGCGCTGAGCCTCTCAGAGCCGTTGCTGTTGTTGTTGTTGACCTGGATGCCATTCTGCTTCATCAGCTGCATTAACTCGGACTCCAACGCTGCAATCTGTCGGAGGGAAGCACCGATCGATGTTAATGATATGCGGGGCATCTGCCTTTCAAAACGCCGTCCTTAAAGCTCCGAAACGAAAAACGTAAAGGGAGGATTGTTACACAGTTTTTTTTAGCTGCAAAGGGTCGATCTTTTTATTCTAGTTGAAAGGATTGAAAGTATGTAGTTTTTCAAAACAATTCTGCATTTGCACTTATCACCTGCAGTTTTAGCCAGTATTTAAAGTATAGATATAAAGTATATGTATGTATTTATAAAGAGTTTAGCCTCTAATTATGTAGGCTGAAAAAAGAAAAAGAAATTGTGGAAAATGTACGGATGGATAGAGAGACTAATGGCAGAAAACAAAAGACGGTTAGATATTGATAGTTTACAATGCTCTACAGTAGGACAATAGGGACCTGTATTCAGTGCTCAGACTAATGACAGGGGGGCATTCAGGGTGACTGTCCATTCAGCTGTGAAGAGAACAAAAGAGACAAAAAAAGGAGGGGAGGGGCCCCTACACACTATTGTAGCAGGAATATTTATTTTAACGTGATGATGTTACATGGTTTGCAACTGATTCGGCTGCAGTGACATAACTAGACTACAGAGCCTTCCATTAACTGTATGCCATCTTTTCAACGCCCTCACAGTGGTGATGAAAATCTGCTGTGACTCATCACTTTTCAATTATTCATGCACACAAACGGCCAGGCTGCGCGGTTTGTTGTATTAAAATTCAGAAGGAGCGTTTGTCTCTGAGCTAAACCAAGCCGAGCCGACTGAGAGACGGACAGACGAAGATAGTCGTGTTACCCTAACTTGTAGTCCCTGGATCTCAGCCAGGTGAGCTTTCTCAGCCTCCTCCAGCCGCCTCCTCTCTGCATCCTCCTTCTGGATGAACTCCACCTCTCTGGAAGAACAACAAGTAGCTCAGATAGCAAGGTGTCCAGTTGCTGTGAAAAATGAAAACCTTTTAAAGAGTTTATGCTCTCTGCAGCAGTGATGCTGTTGTTTACAGCAGTGCACAACAAATAAAATGATTTAATTGCCCTTTTTCTCCTATTAAATTTGCCTTTTGGTCTAAGAACTCTGCCCTGCAGCTTTCTCTTCTGGAATGGTACGGGGGTTTTGTTTCATCAATTTGCTTCCATTTCGCCTGCAGGGGCCCGGGCCAATTAGAGTCTATCAGGGTGGCTCTGAGCAGTAGAGGTTCTGATGGGACTGACTGAAGGAATTACAGAACAGAAGCACAGAGAGGCTGAGTGCATTAGACGCAAAACCTGGTTCTCACTGCACAAGTGGAACTAAAAGGACTTTGTGCAGCTTTTAGGTCTGGAGTTGTTCATTTTGACACAAAAGAAATCTAATATTCTTAAAACAAGCATTTTGTTTAGACTATTTCAGGTAGTTGAGTTAAAAAATAACCAGCTTAAAATGCTTTAACAGGAGTCAGGATCTAAATGAGTTTCTCTGCAAAACATAAAACAACTTTGGCATTTAAGGTTACCAAATCCAACCTGTGTTTTAAATAGTTTTGATAGCAGATAAAGATGGATAAATTAAGACTAAGTTGGAGTTCTGTGATGCTTTTATACTTTTTGAAAGGATTAAAACATTAGCAGATGCAATGCTTTGTTTGGGGATTTGAACAATCTCAGATAATGCTGTGTTTAGCAGCTGCAGGTTAAGTTTAAAACCTAGAAAAGGCCATAAAAACACAGCAGCTCATCCTGATTATTTATTTAATTCTGTTTAAGATAAAAAGCATCAACATCTGGCTTCGCCACATCCAACAACTGGATACCGAAGGCTAGAATTTCAAAATGAACTTGTTCAAAGATAACTGATGCATGTAAATAACAATCAATGTCATGAAGAAATCTTTTATAAAATTGAGTAACCAATTTGTATACTTTATTAGCTTTTAATTTGGAACTTTATTTTTTTTTATATCTCCAATTACCTTATTTTTATCCTTGTTTTTGAAGCTCTATGAAAACCTAGAATTTTCCATTAAAAAGCTTTTTAGTTATTTAGTGCTAAATAAAGTAAATTTCTGTTTAATAAAGCACTGACTTATAGTATGTCATTTCAAGGCACTTTACAAAGACAATTTAATCAAATCATACAGAAAGTTTGTTTAAAGTTTTCCATCTAACAAGAAACCAGCTGCCTGCTTCAAGTCACTGACTGTGCAGGATTTACTCCTCCAGGATGAGCATGTGGTGACAGTAGTCATTAGCTTGCATTGGGTCATTAACTCTGCAGCAATCCCTCACATGTAGACTATGCCTGCAGCGACAGTGGAGAGGAAAAACTCCCTTTTAACAGGATGAACCAGGCTCAATGTGAGCATCCTTCTGCTGAAGCCGAATAGGTTCAAGCTGACAGAAGCAGAGATACAAAAGGACCATAGACTGATCCATAAATACCTCTAATATAAATAAATCACTCTAATTTAAGCTTCATTCTACTCGATTCTATGCAAAAGTTTAGTTAAGGAGCATGATAAACAGTTTCCACCATGCTGACTCACTTCTGCTGGAAGTCCTTAATGAGTTTCTTGGCCTTGCTGTATTTCTTCTCCAGAGTCTGGTACTGGGCCTGGGCCTCCTTCAGATGCTCGTTGACGGTGTGGCAGAGAGTCTGGGCCTCGATCCAGTAGCTTTCCAGCTTCAACATCCTCTCCTTGTTCTCCTCAATGCTCGCCTTCAGCTGGCTCTTCTCCTTATCCCAGCGCTGCTTCTCCTTCTCAACGGAGGCCAACTATTAGGAGGCAAAAATGACATCATTCAGTGCAATATGAACCATGTGTTTAAACAGGCATTTATAAGGTTGTTTTGTTTTTGTTTGCTTTTTCAAGGATGGGAGCTGTGAAAACTGCAATGATGCTTTTCATATTTCATAGTGTTGCATAAGTGTCTCCCTATAAAAGAAAATAGTTCAATATTTCTGCAACGATGCAAAATCATTACATTTTAAAAGGGTAAATAAAATATAGAGGGATAAAGAGATCAAACAATTTGAAGTAGGTCAAAATCTGCCTTTTTTACTGTTTTTCTGTAGCAGTAATTCCAAACAGTCTTTTACTGTTATATGGATGAGAATCCTTTGTATGAAACCATTTGGTACAACTGACTGCTGGAACCAAAGAAACAGACTTTCTTCTTTGCATAAAACAGCATTCTAAAGGGAATACATCAAATGAAACTACTGAAAACTGATGGATGAGGAGATAAAGTTCCTGCTTTATTGATGACTAAGATCCCTAGTGGAGTCAAGTCAGGCTAAGAAATCAATCTTTTTGTTGTACATCTTCGGTATGTTAATAAATCTGTCTATTAAAATGAATCCAAAAACGCCTGTCCCTAAACGTTTTATCCACATGTCATTTGATAATTTGGTAAGACAAGAAACAATTAATGATTTGGATTGTTACCATCAAACTAAACCAACTGTAGATAGACTCATATAGTTTAATTGGGGCAACAATGTCTACAGCAGGGGTCTTCAACGTTTTCCAGGCCAAGGACCCCCAAACTGATGCCGAGATGAAGCGGGGACCCCCTAATTATATATTGTATGAAATTGTGTTATATCAAACTGGTCCTATAGTCACTCTATTACAGCTGGTTTCATGTAAGGAAAGTAATTTCGCCCTGGGATTATTGAAGTATTTGTAAATCTGATTCAAATTCCTGGTTGATGGGACAGGTGTTGTGAATGAAACAGTCCCCCGCTTGAAAGAACTCCAGTGTGTCACTGAATGTGTGCATTGATGACTGAAAGACATCTTCTGCCTCTATTTATCTGTTTACTTCAGTGTTTTGAATTCATGTTAATGTATTTTTAAAGTGATGTGAGTGATTATGACCAGACAGGGGAAACTATCAGCTTCATCTATTTACTGTTGCTATGCTATACTTAACCTCTGCATGGCTAATATTAAGTATTGTGGGATGCAGATCATCAGCCAACAGTCAGCAAATGAAGAATGAGCTGCAAAAACGTGTGTGATGCAAACTTCAAAACATTCAAACACAACATACAAATGCTAGAAAAAAGCTGCAAAAAAAAAGTGCTGCAATCGATTAAATAGAAGAAAAGACCTAAAATTGACAATGCAAACGAAAAATGTTGTAACGACAGGAAAAAAAAGGATGCGTAGAAAACAGCAGCAAATTTGATCCACAGACGGGAAATACTCCAGACCACTAGTAGGAACGAAACAAAGAACAAACATGTTACTATACTATGCTGTTTTTCTGTAATTCTAAGCTTGGCTTCCAGTTTGTACAGAATCTCTGGTCCGATACGGTTTTTTCTTTGTTCGACTCCCTCTAGTGGTCGAGTTTTCTGCTGTTTTTACAATTTAATTAATTTATTTCTGTGGTTGCAGCATTTTGTTCGTAGTTGGAGCATTTTGTGTTTGCAGCGTTTATTCCATAGCATCTGTTTTAAGTGTTTGCATGTTTTGAAGTTTGCATCATATGTGTTTTTGCAGCAGTTTTTGTAGATAGGTTCTATTTTGTTTGCAGCATTTTTCTGTTGCATTTGTTTTTTTATGTCTGTGTAAGTTTGTAACACACATGTTTTTGCAGCTTTTTCTTAGTTTGCTTGCACGTGTCGGCCACCGTAGGTTTCGGACTGCCGGAGAAATTGTAGAATCTACTTTAATGCTACGGGAATATTGGCGTATAAATGTACTATTCTGGCAACAAAGGCTTATTGTTGGGTGCTAGTTTGTCAGGTCTCCACAAAACTTCATTTCTTCACATTTCCGTCTCTTCCCTAAATATGTTGCTTCACAAATGTTTCTTTTTTTTTTTCTATATGACATCGCATTAAAACTGCAGACTGTTATCACTACTCTCTGGCTGGGTACTGCTCCTGTTCTGCACTGATGCCCAAATCCAATGTTCTGTAAGTAACATCACTGATCTTCGGGAATTTACGGCAGTCTTCTTCTGACTTTCTTCTGACCTATTATACGCCTTAAGACACGATAATTAACAAAACTTTTAGAACTGCAAGCCTAAACACAATTAAAAGGAAAAAAAAGTTTTGAATCTCTATAAAGTTTCTAGAGGTGACAAAAAGACAAATGTGGAACGACTTATATCTGGGAAAGAATCGGACCTGAAAGTTGAAATGGCACCATTTATTCTTAATGGTAAAATGGCGCCATCATTGAACTCTAATAGGCTTTTCAGGCACCACTTAATTCGATCATTTCAGCTTCCACCTCATTAATCCAGGAATTATTGAAATTAATTTGCATACATGCATAGGATGAAACCTTCAGATGGGTAGCAAAAAAATACATGCACACTAAAAGGGAGATGTGAATCCAGGATAAAAGTTGTGTAATCACTCTTTTGCAAAAGGGAGGTTTGAAAGCAACAAATACAAAGAGAGGATGGCTGAAAAATAGGGTAGTACAATCACATGAATAGGGGCTCATTTGGAGAGAAGGGGCCAATAGTAACCTGCAGTTTTCACTCATAAATCAAAAAAAAAAAAAAAAAAAAAAAACTGCAGAGGTTTCAGTCTCTTACCTTGTTCTTCAGCTTCTGGATCTCAGCTTCAGTCACTGTATGCTTGATCTGGAGCTGCAGAGAGTCCAAACAGAGCAACAGTGAGAACAACAGAGAGTAAGGATAGCGGTCAGAGGAGAATCAAACGCATGGCTGTGCAGGCTCTCTATTGTTGATTCGGTGTGAGTGGCAGAGGCGGCCGACCCTGTCCTGCCCTCTGCTGCCTCCCAACTTTGACTTTGACGTTTACTCCCAGAGGAAAGCAAAGGAAAAAAGACACACAAAAAAAGATAGGGATGCATTTAAAGTGGAGGGATCTTTAAAGTCCTTCAAAGTCATCAGCTATAAATGTTTAACACATTTGATGGGCACCGAGATTAAGACTGAGGAGGAAGCAAAGTTGACAGTTAAATAATGAGGGAGCTTGAATAAAATCAGGAATAAAGTATGAGGAGCACGCTCAAAATATTTAACAGGCTGAGATAAAAGCGCTGCAACTTAAGCTCAACAAAACCAATTATTACACTGCAGGAGTCGGTTAAAGATACTATAGAAAGAGGCAAAGAGACAGTATATAAATCCGGAAAGCTGTGCATTTAAAGCCATTTGTTAAATGTGTTAAAACAGCTACTGTGGAACGCTGCACAGGGGAAAATGTGCCACAGCATTGGAGTGATCAATCAATATTATCAGCCGCTCAGCTGTCTAAGAGTGCAAACCACCTGACCATGAATTAATGTTCCATTTTATCACTGTGGCTTTTGAGTCAGCTTATATTTTAGAAACAAGTGTAAGATTTGGTTGCTTAATCTTACACTAGTCATAGTCTTTTAGCCGATTGCATTCAGTATAACAAGAGCATGAGAGCAATAACAGAGAATAAAATGGAATGGGTTTAGTCATTTCTTTAGTCCTCCCTCAGAGATCTTTATTTAACAGCATATCTGTACGTAAAGAAAGAGAGTTCACCTCTCTGAACTTCTGGTAGAGTTTTGTGGCATCTAACTCTGAAGGAGACAAGATGTCTTCGGTCTCGGGCAGATCGAACACCTCTATGCTCTTCTCATCACCCGCCGTTGTTCCCGTCTCCTCGTCATCTGTGGCATACTCCCCTGTCTGCTTTAAGAAAAAGGAAAAATCACTTTTGTCGTCTACGCACAGCAAACTGCAGAAAATAATACGATTTAGACAAAGTAAGGTGAAGAGACCAGCATCCTGGTTTTTAACCATTTGAGGGAGCATTGTTTAATCTAAATCGGGGGAAGCAACCTTCACAAGTCAAAGTGTGGTTCTTGATCCCTATCCCACCGAATAAGCATATAACAGAATATAGTATATAACAGAGTATAACAGAGGATGCAAGTTTGACTTTTGGTAGGAAATCATGTTGGTTCTATAGGTTAACTAAAGAACTACTGCTGTTTTTTTTTCTCTTTTAGGCCTTCAGAAGAAAACATTAATACCCTCAGGAGTAGGCCTACTAATAATTAGTAACCCATTAGTATTAATGTATATAGATCATGCTGAACTGACATAAATCCAATTTCAGCTTTAAGTTTTTTTCTTTTTACACATGTACCAAAATTAGCTATGAAGGATGAAAGATTAACATGACCATAAATAGATAAAAAAACAAACAGATTTATAAATAAAAATGTGTTAATTTGATAATGGAGGAAATATATTTTCATACTGTAGAAAATAGATAAGTTTTGATTTCATGCAGTAAAAATGTGTTTAGTCTACTGTTTTTGACCTTTTTTGTTGTGATTTTCTCATATAAAAGTTCATATAAAAAGGAGTCAATATGCAACTGCCCACGGTCTACCTTAACATATGCATATAATCTACATGGAAATTCTTTATGTTTTTGAACATAAGGGAGTCATACAGGTAGTTATATTGATATTGACCTAAATCATGAATGCAATCCTCTTTACTGTTTAGCAAACTGCTGAAATAGTAACATATCTAAAGATAGACAGCTAGAAGGAATGACCCTTTTGTTACATCTCTCTTGTCTCTAATTAAGCAAAAAGTCAAGCTGAAGATCAAACCTGCCATGATAAATCTGTCCTGCTGTAGCCTCTTTTTACATCACATCACAGAGGCACATTTATTGTAAAAATCTTCCAAAGCCACACTCAGCTGGGTTTTATTTTCACATGAGCTGTGCCTGCCTGTTACATAAGAGTTTAGCAGCGTGCTTTGATGCAGAAAAGGTTTGTAAAATAGTGTAAAGGCCTCTGGGACTTTAGTTTACGATTCGTCCGCATCTATACTCTTATGTTTGTGAATGTTATGTAACTAATGTAATTGAGTTAAAAGGTAAAACTGATGAGTTCTGTGGTGGCAGCTTCTCTATTGGCTAAAATGCATCCCCTACGCCCCTCCCTAAATACCCTGAAGCCTAGGGAATGCTGGCATTGACTATCATGCATTAAATGTAAATAGAGGGATCGATTCAGTTCTTGGCTGAAGACCAACAGAGACTAATTTTTCTAATGATGTCACCCTGAATCTTAAAAAAAAGTTCTACTATAAGCCACTCGTATACAGAAGGCTACATGTTTCCCTCTGCCTTTCACTGTATCTGGTTTCATGATGTTAGCCTGCATTTCCTCCATCTATCCCTCCGTTCATATTAACAGAGGTCCGGCCTGCGCTGCCCAGCAATCAATGAACACGAAGGCTGCTACCTCTAATAGGGAAGAATGAACTGGAAAAGCAGAAGCATCTTCAGAGACGATACTGCTGTTTAAAGGGTGCTTGACATTAATCTTAATCATCATGAATGTTTGAGAGAGAATTTTCCTTTACATTTTTTTATTCATTTGTTTTCTCACCTCTAAGCTGACAGTGATTTTTTAGTTATTTGTGTTTTTTTACTTTTTATAACAATTTGTACCCTTTCAGATTTGATTACAAGTGATTAAACTAGGGCTTTCAACTAACGATTATTTTGCAAATCAATTAATCTGTTGATTCTTTTTTTGATTAATCAATTAATAATCGGATAGCAAAAGGTTCTTTAAAGAAGAGTTTTTGCTAAATTAAACCGGGTGAAACTAAAACTTTTCCACTTGAGGAGTTCTGGATAGAGCATATTGACATTTTATCTTAAATGCAAAATGTTTACATATGTCTTTTACAACTTTGGTATATTTGCTGCTCAAGTTGGGTTGTTCTGTCAGCTAAAGGCATGTTTTGCAGTCCCTATATTCCATTTAACGATCAATCAATTACTAAATTAGTTGATGATTATTTCATGAATTAATAGATCATTTTCATGAATTAAACAATCGATTAATCATGATTACTCCAAATAATGTTTCAGCCCTAGATTAAACACAAACAAATTCATCTCCATGTATTTTTTAAAGGTTTTCATGAATAAAACCTTTTGTCTCCAATTATGAGAAACTGTATGTTGGTTTTTCACATAAAATCCCAAAAAGATTAATCATAATTTGTTCTTGTTTTAAGTTAACATACAAAGTTTCCCACAAATGCTTTGGTAAGGTACTTTAAATTGTATATTATCTTTCTTGCATTGATATTTCAATGCTAAATCTTTAATAAAATCCTGGGCTTGGTCCTAATAACTGTTATTAAATGTTAAGCATGGCAACTACATATAAAGGAAGATATCCTGGGAGTAAACATCTGATTCTGAACAGCATGGTAAGCCTTCTGCTAAGAGCCTAATTCGACCTAGAAATTGCATCTTGCTATAATTAACAAAGTGTTAGAGTCAGTATTACCAGCCTAAACACAGCGTTCTTAAAACAAAACTATTTTATATGCAATATTCACCAGGAAATTTAAGATTTCACACTGCATGGGCAAAACACCACAAAAGGAACATGGCTGAGTGAGACTGACCTCATACAGTGTTGGAGCCCATCTCTGTCCCAATGAATCTATGTTTCATTCAGATGTAAGAGTATATAATTTAGAACCAAAGGTAACGGGAGTTGGACGGCCAGGAACTCAGTGTCTGTCGGATTAAAACGTGTTGTGACTAAGCATCCAAAGAGATGCAGCTCTCAGAGCATCTTCTTATTCTGCATGGCTGTTAGAGAGCGTGTTTTTCTATGTCGGCATCAAAAAGCTTACTGTCAGTCAGTTTTATTGAGCCAATAAGCGGATACTTCAAGTCAGCTGTCATGGGAATAAAGCTGATTAGCATAAAGCAACAGCTAGAAGCCTCGTTTTCCATTACACTGTCATTTACATGAATTGTGGGAGCATGTGAATTTAAAATAAACGGCCTTTCAGGGTCCAAAGGATGACTCACGTTCCTAAATACATGTGATGCTAACTTTATAGCATCCTGGGCAATATTTATGCAAATACCTCATCGTCATCAGCATCATAGTGGGCGTACTGCTGCTCCAGAAGCTCTCTCTGCCTCCTCTCCTGCTCCAGGGTCTGCTGGATGAGCGTGGCCACCTCACTCTGCTGACCTGGACGCTCTCGGCCAATCACAAAACTGCAGAGACAAGCGATGCTCATCTCAAAGAAACATCTGATAGCACATGTATAATGAAATAAAATATAACAACATTTTTTCTGGATGGAATGTTTGCTGTTTCCCTCAGAAATAGAAGAAATTTTCAAATAGAAATAAAAAAAACTGCAACAAAATATATTTTCTGCAGAGATTCTATTTCATCTTGATTATGTAAGAATTTAGAGGAGAAAAAAAAGAGGAAAATTTTCCAGTTAACAATGGAATTAAACTCTGGAGGATCTCTGATGCTGCATTGTTCATGAATATCTAAGGAGACGGGCATATTGAGCACCTGCGTATTGGGTCATATTGTGTTTTTTGCACAGGGAGACAACAGCAGTAGTCAATGAGAGCGAGGGGAACGGAAGCCTGCAGCCACAAAGCAAAGACAGCGATATTTGCTGACGTATCAGGGCAGGGCTGGGAGAGTGGATGTGCATAATAATGTGCAAAGCCAGCCAGCACAGCAGGGCAGCCAGCTATTAGCCTGGCAGGGAATGAAATAAAATAAAAAAAGAGCCTGTACTTCTGTAGGGAAGCAAAAAATATTATCAAATGTTAAGTGGAAATAAGGGCGACTGCCTAATCAGAGAAAAAGGGGACATTTTTCAAAACTTCTAGACTAATGTTCTTGAGCTTAAAGCTTGTGATTCTCCGCATGCATTCATTCTACAAATCAAAAGAAATCCAGTCCAACCTCCTTACAGCTAACATAATAGTCCAATAATTAAAGCAAATCTTTAATCCAGCAGGGTACAAGTATCAGTGTGCATGTGTGACTAAGATCCAATCTGTGATTATAAGAGTGGGAAAAATAAAAAAGTGCCTTAAAAAGGATTCAAGATAGGAGCCAATCAGGAGAATTCATTTCCTCTGAGCTTGTTCAGATATTTCTAGAGGCCAGTAAGAAAGGGCTTACCCTCCAGCAGAGAGGCATAATTGATCTACATGTAAAGGAACAACTGAAGGACAGGAGGGAAAAAAAAAATCGACTGAGGGATAGAAGGGCACTGGAATAGTGAGGTCTTATTCTGCACAAGGACTGTGCAGCGGGGGACATCGGAGGAGTAGATGACCTGGAAACAGTCAATCTCCACATGTAAGAGGAGTTTGTCTTGGTTTATGGCTGCCTCCTACTGCTCTCAGACAGCCACACAGGGTGCTGGATCAGCTGAACCACACAAACTGTCAGAAATGATTTATTTCTGCACTCTGGTTCATACAAGGGTGCCTCTTACAGAAAAAAAAAAAAAAATTAGCAGAATGGATTCTTTTGTCTGTAGACATGTTTATTACCCACTGGATGAAGTTTGCTTTGTTTTACATGTAACAGCAGTAGCTAGAAATCATGCTAAAGATCAGCTATCATATTCAGGCCCATACATGGATTACATCTTTTGTTTAAACTGCTGCTGTGCAGAATGTGTAGTGCCGTCAGCAGTGGTTCTTGACACATATTTTACTCTGGATACTTAAGACCAGATCTGGGTTTTGATCACAACTTTTTTTAACATTCATGACAGAGACCCACTCAACCAAACCTCCACTTCCTGCTGTTGGTTCAGTCTCTGACTTCATGCCTGATGTCCACTCGGGAATAAAACTATTCAAACGCACCATAGATATCAGCTTATAAAACTTCTAAAACTAGAGTTATATTTATTGATGTAGAATATTACAAAAGGTAACTCTGTTTTCAAGGCAAAAAGCTGGTATAAGTATATATACGCAGATGTTTTCAAGTTTTTATTATTACTATTATTCCTGTTATTCTATAAAACAATTAATTTAAAAAGTGTAAATAAATGAATGTGAAATAAATGGAAAGTATGTTTACAACCTGCTAAAAGATTCTTATTTGCAGCTTGCGATCCTCATTGAACCAGAACTAAACATGGAGAAGCAGCATTTAGTTCATATGCTCCACTTATCTGGAACAAACTTCCTGAAAACCAAGACTAAAAACACATTTGTTTAGGAATGCCTTCGACTGTTCTAGTTAAACAGTTCAACTGAAACATCATAAGTGCAATTTTTTGATTTCCTTTAGTCCAACTGTCTTTAATGTTCTTTTTTGTTTCTGCATTTTTTATTTAATTTTTTACCTACTTGCTTTGATTCTGTTTTATTTTTCTATATTTTAATCATGTGAAGCACTTTGCATTGTCTTTGTACTGAATTGTGCTATGCAAATACATTTGCCTTGCCTTGCCATTGAACACATATTCTAATTTATTAAATATGACTGTATACAAAAGGTCAGGTAATTTGATTTGGGTTTTTTTTTAACAAATAATCTGTGTTTTCCATAAAAATGTATGATGTTAACAGTGAAAAAGAGATTATGAGGGTGGCTAAAGTTGAGAGATACTCCTGTAGGTCTATTCCCAGACACCCAACATTAAATTGTAAAGCAGTGAAAGAGAAATCTTCATGTTTATGAAATTTATGAAGCAGGAAAACAGCAAAACATTTGTCTGCAGCTAAAACTGCACTAATTAATGTTACAACTTATTTATCAACAAGTGATATTAAAACATTGCAGGCATGAAACTTCTAGCCTTGCACAGTGGTCCTCAGTGGACTTCTCTTTGGTTTACTCAGATTACTCCATCTTTAATCACTGCTTACCACTAACCATCATTTTTCAACAGTTGCAAAAAAATATGTAAATGCACTGTTTATATTGTTAAAATCAAATAATTCAATCATGACGTCTGTTTACGTGCACTGGACTGTATTTATTCACAATAGAACTGCGCTAAATAAACTGCAGAAAAAGTGATGAACTTCTGCTTATACGCAAAAGAAAAAAAAAAATCAGATTAGAAAGAGTTTTAGTTCCGACTGAGTTAAGCTCCCAGAATGGACCACTACAGTTTACAGAATGAGAGAGCGGTTTGAAATAACCATCCCTTAAAGCTCAGTGCGTCCCAGCGCCGCTGCTCCTTTCTCTACATACATGGGCTGTCAGGTCAGTTTGCACCAACCCAAACAACCTGACTGGACATCAGTTAAGATGGATGCTGATCGGATTAAGCACCGACACAAACCACCTCTCTCTATCTGATCACAATGCTCTAATTGGCTTTTACATTAAACATTTTCATGCCAATCGTCCCCTTATTAACAATACTGATGTCTGCGTTAACATGCTTATGAAGATTTAATTAATATGTCATGTTCCTACTAAAGCCCATTCTCCAATTACATTTATATGAGGACATAACAATTCTAATCAGGAAATCACTTCTAACTATATTAAAGATTTGTTAGCATCTGATCCTTCAACAATGCTTATAATGAAACAAGTTTAACTTGCTTGAATAGAATAACTTAATCTCTAGAGAGAAAATGTGTGAGATCAGTGTTGAAAAAACATATTTTCTGTGTGCGTGGATGAGGTTTTGGTTACCCATTGTTTTATAATCCAGTGTTTTTCTTGGTATTTTTTCAACAAAGGAAATGCTCCCTAAAGCATATGGTAGCTTAGGTTTTTTGTAGTAATTACATTTATAATTGATTGCATAAAGTTAGCAAATAGTAGCAAAAATATAGAAAATTATACCTACTGCACGTTATAATGTAGAGCTTTTTAAGTCACTGCTTTCTAGAATAAACCTTTGGGCTGTTTGTGTTAAAAGTCAGACTGGATTAAGGGCATCTGGAACAGCAGCTTTCAAATTTTAACACAGATTTGAATTTGGACATTCATGGCTGTGATTTGATTGATTTCTTTTTAGCTTTCGTTTTATGTTTAATCTCACTGCACTGGAAGTCCAAACCATTTATAACTCAATTCTGACCAGCTTTTACAGAAAAACATTTCCCATATAAACCCTATTTCCTAACATTAATGTGCTTAAATCCAGGACAAAATAATTAATTTATGATTTACGCGTGTTTTATATATTGTCCAAAATGCGGTTAAAAGTGTCATTACATTTTCAGCATGTTTCTAACTTTGGAAAATGTTTGTTTTTTGAGCTCCTATTAATATTTGACTGAAACCAATTAGTTAATTTCTCCTGTGTGTGATGAAAAAATTACTTTAATCTGAAAATAAAATAATCAAATGTGTTTATGATTAATGGGATGCAAATGGTTAAAAAAAAAACCTCAAACCTTCCAAGACAATTTTCTTCCATGACATCATATAGCGGTACTTTCTCCTTCATTTTTTTCATCTAGTTTGTGTTAAACTACTTTTTATTCATGGTCAAAGAAGCAAAGAAGCCTCGGACTGAAACCTGGATGCTTCACTGCTGAAAGCTGAGGTTAAATTTAGCTAAAAAGGCAAATCTAGGACATTTGGCTATGAAACCTCTGGTGATCAGACAGAGTGAGGGAAGGATTTACTGAGTAGGAGGAGGAGGAGGAGTGAGTTAGATGTGATGGAGGAAGAATGAATATTGAGTGAGAGTGAAGAGGTGGCAGCAAGAGTGGAACCTGATCAGAAATAACAGAGGAGCTAGATAAATAAAAATAACTCTATAAAAGCTAGTGGGATCTTTATTTTTGGTATTAGATGTGAATATTTACTACATGATGGAATAAAACTCTGATTTGACTTCTTATCTTATTTATATATGCAGGAAGATTAATGGTCAGA
Organism: Cyprinodon tularosa; assembly: GCF_016077235.1. Classification (NCBI taxonomy): domain Eukaryota; kingdom Metazoa; phylum Chordata; class Actinopteri; order Cyprinodontiformes; family Cyprinodontidae; genus Cyprinodon; species Cyprinodon tularosa. The sequence continues at coordinate 437,720 of NW_024038961.1, forward strand.
TGATAGATGTCAACATTTTCAAGGTTTCCTCATCAACACAGACACATCCTGCTGTGTGGAAAACCTCCACTGTCAATATTAGTTCAGCAAACATCATCTGCTGGAAGAGCAGTCAGTGGTGACATCTCATCCCTGTTACAATGGATATAAGGGTGAAAACCTCACTGTTTGTTGGTTATTTAACAGCAACAACAGGTATCCACACAACACAGACATGTTTGAATTTTTCTTTAGACGTTTGAGTCAAAAAAAGGATAAATAGAAATGAGAGGGGAGGTTAGAAACTGCAGTGAATGTTAAAATAAACACTAACCAAAGCAAAGCAGAAGAAAAGACAAGAATCAGTTGGAGGCTGGTATGGCAGGCTGTTGCCAAGGACAGCTTGAGCCTTTCAAATCAAAGCCTCCCTGCCAGGCTTTGAGTGTTATTCTGTGTGTTGGTGTTTTTCACAATGAGTATGGCGACTTGAGGGGCGGCTTTGTGATTTCTGCACCATGGCAGCAGGACTAAAGGAATTCAGAGATGCGGCGTTCAGATGTATGCTAATCAGGGGGGATCGTTAAAACATTTAAACATAAAGGAGCCTTTGCTGGATGAAGATGAACCATTCTGTTAAATCCAGAGATTCTTTTTTCCAAGGTTCAGTTCAAAACTTAGGATTGATAGGAATAGATTTTGGCAATTTCTTTATGCTAATTAGATGCTGGTGATTTTAAAGGAGCAGCAGCCAATGCGATAAAGAATGAGGGTTTTAAGGCACATAAAACTAACACACATTTAGACCATTTAACTATGATGCTGCACAGTGAACTAACCAGGAAGGTAGGAAAAATTATGCATTGGTAATCCAGCAGGTTTTTATGCTGATAATGCACTGTTATATTATTTAAAGAAGTTCTGTTTACACAAAGCCTGTTGCAAAAGTAAAATTGGTCTGATCTACACATTAAACGTTTACATACCCTCCCAATAAAGAAAATAAAAAAATCATACCAATTATTCAAATAACACCAAACTGAAAAAGTAATAATACATAAAAAAAATTAATGATTATTTAATAAAAAAGTATCAAGTTTGAATTTTTGTTAAAAATAATGTTGTCAAAGTGCCTTGCTCATGAACAGTGAACCAACAAAGCTTTTGATGTGCAGAAGTCTGACTGGACTTTTCCTGATCATTTCAGAAAACACCTGATTTCAGGGATTGCCTGAAAATGTTGCTCAACAGCATTTAATGCAGGAGCTCCATTCGGCTTGTTTACTTATTTTTTTTTACTTTTTCAGTTTATTTCAATGGCAACGGATTTTTGGTACGGTACATAAACTTTCAATCTAAATCTATAAATGTAAATTTCTTAAGTTTGCCAGAGTGCCTATTCTAAACTCAGGGTTTTATGATATTTAAAATTAAAAATGCTACATGTACTTTGGAAGCTGAAGTCATGACAGAGATTTTTGCTTTTTCTGTCTGTTTTTTATTTTTATTTTTCAATAATAGGCGAATTATGAAGAGTTTTTTGTCACTTGAAGATCAAAAATGAATTTCATGAATCCACATATGATAAGGGTTGAATACAAACACTAATATAAAAATACTACAGTCTGTGTTTTTCTATAGCCATAGAAGCTTCTGGCAAAATCTGGGCAGGATTTATGACCACTATTTGCTGGATTTTCTATAGGTAAGATTTTAATCTGGTTTAGAGGTCTGATAAGGTTATCTGTTGTTTCAACCGTCTGAACCACTCTATGGCATTTAGATACCTAGGAAATACGTTAGGATGCAAAAGAACAATTTGACTGTATGATCTGGTTGATCTGTTAAGTGCCTTGAGATGACATGTGTTGTGAATTGGTGCTATATAAATAAACTTAATTGCATTTAATAAAGAGCAACCCAATATCAAATCAGCTGAATCAGACCAAACACCAAGCTCAGCTCTCAGCTAGCAGGGAAGCAAATTTAACATGACTGAGAGGAAAAGTGCCCCTGATCCATTTATACACTTTCAACTATGACTGAAACTTGCAGCTGGTCAAAATAAAAATGGCTTTTTTTAGAGAAGACTTTAATGCTGTATGCTTTGGAAAGTTACAGTAATTCTCCACACCTTAAAACACTGCAACAACAGTAGAGCACGGTGGTGGCAGCATCATGCTGGGGTATCAATGGTATGCACAAAGGGGATGGAAAATAAAGATTTAGGGCTAAAAGGCTTGCATTTATTACTTACACCTGAAATAGTTAAATGATGATTACTGCAAACCGTAACATTTTGGCAAAGCCCCAACCACAACCCATCTGAACATTTCTGGAATATACTTCAAATCTTAAATGGGGCAGTTGTTTCTCTTTAACTCACTACACAACATGTTTATGAGCCTGTTAGTTTAACTTGGACAATTTGGGTCTTAAGGGAATACTCTTGAGTTTATATGATTTGAAATGTTTGATGTTAAACGCAATGAAGCATGGCCATGAAATGTTATATGCCCTTTGAAGATCAGATGGAAAGCAAAAATATATTACAGCTTTTTATGTCGTCTTGGAAAAAAAATCTGCATTAGATCCAGTTTTCTGTAAACACCAATTTACAGCAATCTAGTTCTGCTGTTGGTATTTCTTACCGAACCACCCCTGATGTGTTCCTCAGGACTGAAGCAGCGAAGCTCTGCGTCACGCCCACCAGACTGGTCCCGTCCACTTCTACAATCTGGTCGTTCACCTTGATCCTAGTGCACACAGGCAGAGGCATCATTCAATAGACCAAAATGATGAAAAGAGGAGGAAAATAATTCAGCTAATTTCATTTTCTCTCATAATTTCCTGGATTATCAAATGATGCCATGCTGGTTTAGATTATAGTCTAAAGCACAACAGAGCTGTTCTTTATTGCTTTAACTAGACATTATGGAGGTGTTTAATTGTTTATGAGACAGAAGAGATAAGGGATGAAAAACAAAATATGAAGGTTAACAAGGAGGAAGAGGCCAGATAACATCCGGCCACGGTACATTGGAGATTCCTGCTCTGATCCGAAAACACCAAAAGACTGGAAAAAGTTCTTGACCTTAACCTGAACTAAAGCTTACAATATATTATAGTGCCAGAACAGCTGCAAAAAAAAGAACAAAAGAACAGAATATTTCAGATCCACACACTGCAAAAAATTTAATCTAAATAATTCGGTTTTTTTCTTAAAATAAGTGCATTTTTTCTTAAATTAGGGATGTAAGTGAGACACTTTGCCAATGGAACAAGGCAATTTACATTTAAAATAAGAAAAAAACAATTGCATTGTCTTATATCAAGTGGATAATAATTACCTTATTTTAAGAGTAAAAATACTCATTCTATTGACAAATCATCTTATTTACCTGCTCAAATTAAGGGTTAATACACTTAATTTAAGACATTTTTACTTATTTTTAGATAGTTTTTGCAGTTTAGTGCTTCAAAAGTGTACTGTACATATTTACTTGTGTGACAAACCTCTTTAAATTGTACAAAATTGTGACATATTCCCATATTTTAAATCTTTAAGAGTGTTTCATGAATATAAACATAATCACAAAATAATTAGTTTCATATTATATATTAACAAATGTTTTTATCCCAACTGTATTTTTGTGTAGGACCTTATTAAGAATAATTATTTTATTTAATTCTAATTTTATACGAATTATTATTTGATTTTTAAAATTTCCAAGCAATCAACAAAAATTCCTAAAATGTAAACAATTATAGCTCAATTTCCTACAGAAAATAAGGTGCACATAAAAAAAAACAAAATAATTATAGTGATCATAAAATCATAAAATATTTATTTTTTTGTATCAGAAGCGATGCAGACACCAAGATATTCTTTCAAATCGACATCTGAAATACACTATATTGCCAAAAGTATTTGCTCACCCATCCAAATTATTGGAATCAGGTGTTCCAATCACTTCCATGGCCACAGGTGTATAAATTCAAGCACCTAGGCATGCAGACTGTTTTTACAAACATTTGTGAAAGAATGGGTCGCTCTCAGGAGCTCAGTGAATTCCAGCGTGGAACTGTGATAGGATGCCACCTGTGCAACAAATCCAGTCGTGAAATTTCCTCGCTCCTAAATATTCCACAGTCAACTGTCAGCTGTATTATAAGAAAATGGAAGTGTTTGGGAACGACAGCAACTCAGCCACGAAGAGGTAGGCCACGTAAACTGACGGAGCGGGGTCAGCGGATGCTGACGCGCATAGTGCGAAGAGGTCGCCAACTTTCTGCAGAGTCAATCACTACAGACCTCCAAACTTCATGTGGCCTTCAGATTAGCTCAAGAACAGTGCGCAGAGAGCTTCATGGAATGGGTTTCCATGGTCGAGCAGCTGCATCCAAGCCATACATCACCAAGTGCAATGCAAAGCGTCGGATGCGGTGGTGTAAAGCACGCCGCCACTGGACTCTAGAGCAGTGGAGACGCGTTCTCTGGAGTGACGAATCGCGCTTCTCCATCTGGCAATCTGATGGACGGGTCTGGGTTTGGCGGTTGCCAGGAGAACGGTACTTGTCTGACTGCATTGTGCCAAGTGTAAAGTTTGGTGGAGGGGGGATTATGGTGTGAGGTTGTTTTTCAGGAGCTGGGCTTGGCCCCTTAGTTCCAGTGAAAGGAACTCTGAATGCTTCAGCATACCAAGACATTTTGGACAATTCCATGCTCCCAACTTTGTGGGAACAGTTTGGAGCTGGCCCCTTCCTCTTCCAACATGACTGTGCACCAGTGCACAAAGCAAGGTCCATAAAGACATGGATGACAGAGTCTGGTGTGGATGAACTTGACTGGCCTGCACAGAGTCCTGACCTCAACCCGATAGAACACCTTTGGGATGAATTAGAGCGGAGACTGAGAGCCAGGCCTTCTCGTCCAACATCAGTGTGCGACCTCACAAATGCGCTTCTGGAAGAATGGTCAAAAATTCCCATAAACACACTCCTAAACCTTGTGGACAGCCTTCCCAGAAGAGTTGAAGCTGTTCTAGCTGCAAAGGGTGGACCGACGTCATATTGAACCCTATGGATTAGGAACGGGATGTCACTTAAGCTCATATGTGAGTCAAGGCAGGTGAGCAAATACTTTTGGCAATATAGTGTACTTCCATCTCAGCAGCCAGTGGGAGACCAAAAAATCTGTTCAAATTTGTACGGTAAGTTCCTCAAATAAAAGGCTTATAGAAATATTTACTTTAACATGTGTCGACAGCTGATTTAGTCCAACACAGCTAGGTCATCTGGAGGTTCAGAGGAGGTTTTACAGGCCGACTCCTTTGTGAGAAGCTCGGATGCTTGTGACTCTTCACATCCCTTGTTCACTGTATCTTAGGCTGTTTGTGAAACCAATAAAAGTGACGATAAAGGTCAAGGTAATTCTGATAAAAGCAGGAAACATTCAGGGTTTGAGAAACTCATTTACCCCAAACACAGATGATGCATGACCTAGCTTGCTTGGATGTGAGCCCGCTAGTGCATTAAACCATTAGGCTCATATCAGCAAACAAGGAAGAGATAACAGATATGTCAGGATACAAGCCCTCCAGTATGTGTAGAGGCAGTGATGACATACATAGATGATAACCATACTGTCTAATATTTGACAAAATGGTCAAAATTGCTAATCCAAAGAGGCATAATAGGCAGACTATTCTCCTTCAAAATTAACTTGAAAAAGGCAACTTTTCCAGTAAATATAAAAAATACGTTATTTAAACTGCATCTTAGATGCACATAGTTGTGCTTCCACAGATCCTTCCTTCCCAACAGGCCTTAAAGAGACATTTTGTATGTTTTTACTGAAAGATGGTAGCCAAACAATTACATTTTGTGGTCCTTTTCACTATGTGGCTTAGTGCAATGACAATAAAGGAATTCCCTTTATGACTAAAACATTTTATGATGACCAAACTGACACCTCAGTAGTTAACACTGATGCATCTATAAGCCTGTAGCCTATTTTCCTGAATTTACTTCAGGTTTAAAGTTCCCGCGCTCTTCTGCAGATGTACTATCAAGCCTGTCCATGTTAAATGGGTCCAACTTAGCAAACAATGGAAGTAAATCTGAGTATCCATAAAATCAAGATGGATTTTGTAGATACTAAGAAGCGGTAGGCATCCACCTCAACTCATACACCAAAGGCAACTCAAGGTAAGGTGGAAAAACGAGAAGTAGGTGTCAAGTAGGTGCAGAACAGTGATGCATTTCTGCGTTTTGGCCACAGGAGGCATTATCATTAAAAAACTCTATAATTCCTCTAATAAGTGCTTACAAACATGGTTCTTGTTTACTTGAAATTCAAACCCCCTTAGCTGTGTATTACAGATGTTATGAAATGCCTTGCTAATGACTTTTTGTGTAGTTTTTACCTCCTCTGGAAGTGTTTGATCGTTACAGTCATGTTTATTGCACAGTTCTTCGCATTTTTCTGTTACCTTAAGATGCTTATTTTAGTGGTAACTGTACAGTACTTTTTCTCATCTTTTAGATAAGAAAAAGATAAGATTATCTTCTTTAGAGGTGGGTTTTTTTTCTTTCGTCTACCTTACAATTTAACTTTTTTTTGTCCCTTTTTATATTAATTAGTCATATCTTAACTGTCTACTTGGTTTTGTCACCATCACATCTGAATGTCCCTTCTCTGGGAAGATAAAGGCATTTCTTATTTCCTTATCTTATACCAAACAGTGGAGCTGCCAAGTGAGAATTATTGAGTTTATAGTTAACAAGTTAAACAGGGCTCAAATGTACAGAACACAGAAACCCACTCATGCATGAATGCAGCTTTCCTTTTGTCTTTTCCACTTATTCTCTATTAGTTGGAGATGGCTGTACTGTGAGTTTGAATTGTCCTCCCTAAGAAAAGCAGCTTCTTTTCTGCTTCTCCGCTCAGCTTCTCTCTCTCCTTTGTTGCAATAGAACAAATCTCAATGTCATGTTCTGGAGAACTGCAACTCTGGCTTTTGCTTAAAGGCATAAATTAATCAGGGAAGAAAACACACCTACTGCTAACACCTTTAAAGCACCAGAATCATACTTCAGACTGCTCCCGGCTCTAATGCAGCACTGAAAGATGAGGAATATGAAAGTTTTAATCAGTTTAGAAGGAACGGGAACCACATTAACGCTCTGGTGGTTTGAAGCTTGTGGTTTAGAGCTAGAAATCACAGCCTCCGCACTAAAAAGCTGTCATATCCTATCCTGGGCCTGCTGCTTATTCTGCACTGTTCACGCTCAGATACACCATTCAGAGATAGAAGCAGAAACACACTATGAAGAAGGGAAAATGGGAATTTTGTTTCATATACAGAGCAACATTGAAATGATGGAGCTAAAGCAGAAATGCACAGGCATGCCTGCGTAAGACCCAGGTCCCAGCAGATCTAATCCAAACCCCTGCTGTTAATCTGACAAGGACAGAGCGTGACCGAAAGTGCAGGAGAGACTGGAACAAACTGTGGAGGTCGGCTTTATTTTAATGTAACAATTGCACCGTTAGAACGCTGATATGCCTTCTAAACTTATAAAAATAAGATTGATGTTTTATTTCTTGTTGAAAGAGCCTCTTACTTTTTGCTAATTAGAAATTTTCATAACAATTTCTAAAGTGAGGATTATATCTGGATTTATTTGATGGAACAAACCACATGACCGAAGTGACTGGTTTCCCCCCTTTACTTAGAAGGTCACCAATTTGTAAATACAGTGAGCACTTGATTTAAGCTCAATATGCTGTAGCTATAAGTTTTTTGTGAAAGGCTGTAGAGGTTTGAATATAGTCTTTATGGAAAAATCAAAAAAGAAGGCCATAGTCTTACAAAAGTCCAGCTTTATGTTCCCAATAAGCTACATGGAGCAAGAGCGAAGAAAGGAAGGTGTGTTGTTCAGATGAAACCACACACTTGGAATATTTTTTTTCTTACTAAGATAAAAAGTAAAAAAAAACTTTGAAGTGACAAAACAAATTCAGGATTTAGAATTTTGTGTTGTTACTTTAGGAGGTTATTTCCCAAAATCTTGTAAAGGGTAAAATGCCGCACGGACAGATACTTTCACATCATATGATTACATGTTCTCTCATATTAAATGTTTTTATTTTGTCTTTAGATGCCTTTTATTTTGCAATAACATTTATATTTACAGTACAACACATATAATCTGAAAATAACTAAAACAACTCTCTCTGCTTGGCACATCTGCATATCCGACATGCAGAAAACATGATGGTGGCAGCATCATGTTGGATATCTTGATTTAATGGAGAGGGATGTTGGACAGGAGCTGAATAAAGAGGAATTATGGACGAAGATCTGTTAAGAGGTTGTAGGATACTTAAACGGGGGTGGAGTGGATTAAAGCATATATTTTATTTAGACTTGCTCAGTCAAAGTAAAGCCTTTAATATAATTGATAGTTGGCTAACATTTAATTGGTTATCAATGTAGTTTAATTTAATATTTATGTACCTCTTTCCACCTTTCTTATATAAGACCAGATAAATTTAAATGTGTTCATAATACAAAAAAACCCAAAGGATAGCAGCTCTTACCTTCCGTCTCTCTCAGCAGCTCCGCCCTCTATGACGGTCTTTACAAAGATGCCCAGTTTCTCCAAGCCAGCATCAGCACCAACACCCATCCCGATGATACTGATCCCAAGACCGTCTTCATCTGGAACCATAAAGAAAAAACATTGAATTTTTTTCTCCTTCCATTCAGCTTCAAATAAAACCCAACAACTAACTGTAAAGCAGGATGTGTGAAAATATTTTAAGATGGACCGAAATAAATAATTTATCGAATAGGAGGAGAAAAAGACATCTACATTTATTTCTTTAAACTGAAAATAAGGAATGGGCTAGATAAGAACTTTCCTTCATCCTTCCCTCTGCTTTAGTCAATTATTTACAAGCTGTTCAAGTTGCATAATAGTAAGCTAATGAAGGAATCCAACAGTATTCTGAGCTGTTAGCATTTATTATATGCATCTTGGTAAATAATCACAACAGAACAAAACGAGAAGAAAAGAAGGCGGTGAACAAATTCTTCATAAATGCATGAATTCTGGGAAATTTCTGTGCATTTTCTTGTACGGTAGTAAATCACTTTGGAAAGAAATAACTGGAAAAAAGGCAACGTGAATACAAGGCAGACAGCAGGGACATGTTTAATAATAGACGACATCCCGATGACAACCCGTGTGTGGGTGACTCTGTCTCTCGGGTGTAATGAGGAACCGACAGAACGCTTTCCTCATTAAGACGTTCTTTCCCACCTTTCTCCAGTTCCACAGGGAAGAGTTCCAGTTTCTCCACCCTCTTCTCCAGCTCATACTCTGCCGAGGAGGCCACAGGATCCACTTCCTCATTACGGCGATCGTAGTCCTCGTTGGAGTAGGTGTTGAACACCTAAAAAAAGGAGGTCTTGGAGTTAATATATGTGGTCATATCACAGGAGACGGCCTACATATTTTTATGAATTAATATAACTTTTGTAAGGGAGGCATAAAATATTCTGAATGATCATTCAAAACATTTTTTTTTTGATAATAATATTTAGAAACTGGCATCAGTTAGGGGTCATGCAAACATGGTCATAGTTAACCATGTGTAGAACTTTAGTGAAAAAATTTGGGTGCCAACAAGAGCATTGGTTTCTGTACATGTCCAGAGATACCAAAACAACTCTTTTCAGCTTTAACAAAAAAAATGCAATAAAAGATTTCATATTTTTCATCTCAGAATGTCAGATTTTATTGAACTCAAAGCATCATTTCTTTTACTGTAGTTTTAAGCTTTAAAAAAGGTGATGGACAGAGGGACGGATGTTTCACCATCGATGAAGCAGATTTAAAGCTGGTCACCCTTTGATATAAACTGCAACAAGCTGTGGGGTAGAGAAACATCACAAGGCGATGGAGGATCGCTGCCTCTCCTTTTCCCCGAGTCAGCTGTCACTTCCCATCTGATCCCAACCACGCGCTCTGCAACAAGCAGGAATAAGTGCAGAGGGGGCAAAGCTGTGCAAAACTGACTCAAATGTGTCATGGTTCTTTGCAAAAAGCTGGCTAATATTTCTGAAGATCAGAGAAAATGGCTGTGCAAATTATTTGAGCAGACAGATAAACATGCACGCAAGTCCCTGCCGATGTTTTGTATGTCATTGTCGCTGTCATTGATTCACATCATCACGCGAATCCAAGAACTCTGGCACTGACTGCTGCCACTTTTATTTATTATGGATTTTAAAAAGAGCTAACCAACCATCCAGAGATCTATGACGTCAGTTATTAAGGGTTATTTAGAACGCTGCTTAGGGGATCAATAAGGCATCATGTTGCAGCACGTGCATTGATTAAACCCGAAGGCCATATTTGAGTTAGCTACTTGGGATGTGTGTGTAAAAATTGGAGTGCAGACATTGCAGAACAAGCAAAGCAAGAGCCTTTTTTCTGTATTAGATATCTTAATTTTAGCAGATGCTTGACTATATCTTACTACAAAACAAACAAACTGCTGCATCTATAAATGGGTCCCTGTTTATGGGACAGAGTGCCAGTTGTTCATCCAGCCAGTGGGCAGAGTGGCTTTGCGTGACGCTGCCAGGGTCGGTTTCCATCCTCTGTGTGATCCTGAGCGAGAGATATCCTTGACCTCCATGCCATCAATAATTCAATGGGATCAACAGCCCTGCATCTATAACACTTCCATGCACACAAGATGCACGCACGTAAATAAAGTCCCACACAGAGACACGATCACACATAACATTAATAAAAGAGTAAATATTCCATACACCTAAAAGTTGATGTCACAAAAAACATCCCCCATCTTATCCAGTTAACCCAAAATAAGTTGCAGCTTACTGATACTTTGCTCTTCAACTGTTATGACATGTACATTTGGTCCAGAAAAGGTATTTTCTATAATAACTGCAACGCATGGTGTCTGAGGCATTATGGTATTTTTTTCACTACCTTCGGTACTGATGTACACCAAAACCACAAACTTTTAAACAGTGAATGAAAAATTGTCCCAAAATATTTCAACCTTAAAACAAAAACAAAATTTTTTTTTAACACCTGCACAAAAATTTGTCAGATTTTGATTATCTAAAATGGATCAGAATTGATTAGATCAAGTTAACATCCAGGTTCTGCAAAAAGATGAACTCTTTTCAATATATAAAAAATGTAATTAGCGTACTTAGAATTGCCTGCAGGGAAATCAACCAGTTCAAAAGAACAATTCTGCTAAAACATTTCAAATATTTATCCAGAATGATTCAGGAAGCCTCTGGGATACAATTTGATCAAGACCATTTAAGGAAATTTCAGTGGGGATTCCTTGATCATTTAAGCCTGCGTGTATAATTTGGAATGTATTTGGATTACTGTATTTGTTTAAATGCAAAGTTTCATTCCCAATTCTTATTTACACAATAACAATTGGTGTTTCATATCATTGAATCAATTCAGCCCTCGAAAAACAAATATTAAACGTGTTTTAAACCTCAAATTCAACATGACATCTATGCTAATGATGGCTATAAGACTCACCCCATGTCTGTACATTTGTTCATCAATTTGTAAAAAATTGCTTCCATCAGAGAGAAGTCTCCATTATTGGTGTAAATCAGTTCTCATTCTTCATCATAACCTTCAAACCTACACAAACACACACCCACACAGACACAAAAATGCTGCTGACAAATGCTAACACCAGCACTTGTACAGTCATGGACATCCAACGCTGCTATTTTGCAGTCAGGGCATTCCCTAATGGCCTCCCTAAGTCACCGTGTGCTGTCTGCAAACACATTACCTTGTAGATAACCCACCTGAGAAAGAACAGGAGGTCATGTGGGAAGATGGGGACAGACATGGATGGATCAGAGAGTTTTGGGATCAGTGATGAAGAAAAAAGGAGGAAAAGGGCAGGAAAAAGCTTTAAATTAATTGTAGATAGACATGAAAAAAATGCAAAGGATATAAAAGGAGGAACTCAGTGATATAGAGGAAGTGACAAGATAAATGAAACAGCATGCGCAAGAGAAATAACAAATGGAAAAGTGGAAAGGGACTAAGACTGCACCACCAAACAGGAAGTATCTACCCATGAGACCTTATAGCTGATAGAGTGAGTATAGGAGGACACATTTATCCTTCCAAACACAATCCAGCTATGCAGAAAGAGATAACAGCCTGATCAGGGTAGTAAATGTATTCATTTCTGAAGTGAAAACACCTCCAAAATTCAGATATGAAAGCATGGCTTAAAAAAAATGCCCCCTGGTTCATTACTGCAACCTGACCAGCAAGAGGGCTGGGGTTTAGGTCCAAGGATAGTGGGTAGTTAGGTTCAGTTAAATTGCTCACACCCAAATGATCATGAACAGTTTCAGGAAACTGGTAAGAGCTCCTTCCTTAAGGACAAACCTCATCTGTCAGATCAATCAGCATAGAGGACTAAAAGAACAATTAATAAGCCATGTTGCATTGCAAAACCTGGTACAGCTACATCAGGATTTTCTTTGTGTTGGTTTACAGTTATGAATTCAACTAAGTCATCCTAAGAAAACTGGTTAAAAAACAATAAACCAAGGAGCCCTTTCCTTTGATCAGATCAAGGATTTTCTAATGGCATCCCCCAAGGCTGTGTCCGCGGTCCAGCTCTCTATGTTCTCCTAACCCCGCGGTTCTCAAAGTGTGTGGCGCGACCCACTGGTGGGGAATTGAGACGTGACAGGTGGGGCGCGCCAAGTTCCGGTGTGTGTGTGTGTGTGTGTGACTATAACGTGTGAGAGAAAACTGTCCTTATAGCTGTATGTTGCCGCTTTTTAGACTAATCAAACCCACAAAGTAATCATTACTAGCCTACATGCAGTCTAATTAAAAGAACATTAGATATGAGAAAAATTTCCCCTGGAACTGAAGTACCAAAATGATGATTGACGTGACGTCGGCATATTATTTGTAACGGAATAAACTTTCGCGCCCCAGTGTTGCCAACTCAGCGACTTTGACGCCATATTTCAGACCCCTCCAGCGACTCTTTTTCAAAAAAGCGACTAGCGACAAATCTAGCGACTTTTGGAGAACATACTCCGTCAGCGCTCCGCCCCGCTGCGCTCCAGACCGCCTACACAAAGCAAAGCCTACAGCCGCCGCTGTCCCCTCCGCTCCGCTCTGAGTTCCTTGGAGATCGTAGAGGGCATGCGCCAGATGAACCAGGGTTTCCGCGGATCATTAAAAATAATTACAATTCATAATTCTTTTTTTAATCAAGCCCTTAATTGGCACTAAAATTAATTAAATATGTTTATCGTTGCATTTATGATTCTTTAATAAAAATGCTTCTAAAAACAATTTTGTCAGATATATTATATCGCTATTAATTTGCGTGGAACTGTTTATAAAGCCGTATGTTCGGAAAGGAAGCTCGAGGCGGAGAAAAAGCTAGAGAATATATATACGTATATATATATGTGTGTGTGTGTGTTTTTACATACATACAGGAGTCATGGAACTGTGCTTACAGCTCCATATTTCATGTACACTAATAACTTGTGTACATGGTTCTTGTTGATGGCATTAAAATCATTTCAAATAGCATTAAAATAGCATTAAATTAGAGTCACTCATTCCTGTATGAACCCTGTGAGCGCTTAATTTAGTATGACATATTAAAAAAATCCCACCATCATCCAGCATATGTTCAGTTTCTGCCCAAATATATATATATATATATTTTTTTTTTTGTAGATTTTTGTAACAGAGATAAGGATAATTCAAAACTGCTTTTTTTTTATGAACTTGTTCTCTACAACTCAGCATCTCTTTTCATTCATGTAATAAGAAGTTTCTTTTGAATGGATTTGATTAAACTTTAAGTCCCTCGGTATAAAATAAATATTTTAATGGAGATGAGAAATCTGCTTCCTGGTTGGTGAATAACCAATAGTTTGGATCCAATCATTTAAATAAACGGTGTTATTTTTTTTATTTTTTAGATATTTATAAGAATTGTGCTATAATTTCTAGTCACCAATCTGTTGCTACTATATTTTAATTTGACGAACCGGAATTTGTCGAGGTTCTTTTTCCTGTTTGGTGCGATTGCAATTGCGGATCTTGACCTGGCCGGACCGGAGCGGAGCAAAAAATAGTTCGGCTCCGTAATTTGTCGGTGACGGACGGAGAAGACGTACGTGGACGGAGACGTGCGGAGGAGTAGCGGTGGATGTGGAACAGCTCTCATTGATTTCCATGAAAGACAAGCGCTCCGCACGACGTACGTCAGCGGGGCAGAGCGGAGCGGAGCGCTGACGGAGTATGTGGAATCTGGGGTTTACGGGAAAGCACGTATCGTTCCTTTTCTTGTCCTGCTGCCGTGGGGCGCCTCCTCCCTCCCAACCCCGTTCTCCCCCACTATGTGTGCTGTGTGCATTCTTCTTCCCTTTGCCACATCATATCTCTGTGAGATGGGCTTTTCAGCTGCTGCTTCACTGAAAACAAAGCATGACTTGAGAGTGGCAGTATCAAGCCTGCAACCCCGTTTTGAGAAACTGTGCAATGCAAAACAGGCTCATTGAAGCCACTAATGCAGGGATAAATAGACCTGTATTGCCAGATGGATTTCACTTATTTTCTTTTATTAACAGATTGCAGAGTGGCACTTTAATTTTTTCTATCTTTGAGCTTGATACAAATTTTGACACAGCTGCATTTTTATTTTCTTTATTTTTGAGCTTGCTGTTATTTGATGTAGATAGTTTGTATTTAGATACTACTTGTTACTTCAATAAAATTGGAACATTTTAAGATTGTTTCATATTTCATTAGCATTGTGTTGGGGCGATGGGGACAGGCGGGGCTTGAAAATTCCCCCTTGTCCAAAGTGGGGAATGACAGAAAAAGTTTGAGAACCACTGTCCTAACCTATGACCATGTGGGCATAGCTACGAGAGTCTGCCCTATTGGACAACACAATAAACAATGAGAAAACTGCCAACAGAGATGAGGTCCCGAGACGACAGTACCTGAATCTAAAACTGACCTCTAGACCTCCAGGAAAAACAAACGAAGTAAGTTGATATAAGTGCACATCATCAGGGACCTAACCTGGAACCCTAAACACTTCCAGCATCAATAAAAAAGCCCAGCAGAGATGTTTTTTCTTAAGAGCCCTAAAGCAGAATAGGCAAGCTCGAAAGCTGCTGATCAGCTCCTACTGCTGCACAACTAAAGGCATGTTAACCTACTTCTGTGCTTTGTTGTGCTCTGGACGGAAACAGGTTGCTAGGAATGCTGGGAGGATCCTTATCTAAGCTCTTCAAGGGCTGGGCAACATGCGGTAGAGTGAAACAAGAATCCTGCAGGAACCCTCACATCCTGGGAACCGCTTATTCACTTCTCACCCTCAGGTAGAGTAATAACCATCAACACATGCACATGCATAAGGCAGAAAAGCTTTATCCCTAAAGCTGTTGACATGCTGCAGTCACTCAGACATCTTTAAGCCGCAGCTGGACTTCTCAAAATAGAATTTTGCTGCATGTGATACAACTTTCAAGAGGCACAAATTTTATAGGAGGTCATATGTAAAATGTAATTTGTAATGCCGAATGACAGTAAATTATTTTGCAAAAGAGTGCCTTCTGCTCCGAAATAATTGAGAAAGAGACAGCGAAAGCCATCAAAGGAAGTAATACTTTGAGTCAGGAGATGCTTCAGTGAGACGGTACTTAACCTTGGCGGTGTGAAGGGATGCTGCGGCCTGCTGCTTTTATTACCACTGGGAGGTGAGAAATTAGAGCCAGTCCAGACACAGAGCTGGCAACTTTTAGTCCGACAGCTGTGAGGCAGAGTGTTAAATCCTATGGCTGGCAACTAATGGCTGTACTTAAAAGCTGAAGCATTTTAAGTGTCAATATATTACTTGCATATATTAGGTGCATCAATGCACAACACTGCGTGGCCACTCCACAGCATAAAACGTTTTTTTTTTTCACATCATCCACGTCTTAAGAAGAGAATATATGGTAAAACATAGCCTGATAATTCACGTATGTTATTGGACAAAAATTAAACAAATTGCTCCACTGAACACAGTTTAAAATGTAGACTAGTATCGAGATTTTCATAGACATAATGAGAGTAAAATTACATTTTATTGAGACGTATTTACATCAAACACGCTTTTAACTTTGGCAGGGCTTAAAACACAAACCTGGAGTGTGTCATGATGTGTTTCTGTTAATTACCGAGTGAAAGATGACCCCAAACAACACGAGTTCAAAATAAGTTACAATTGCTCTTCGCAGGAAATACGGTAATGTTATCTCTGCTGAACAGGCTTTAGACGAACAAAGGTAACGCTCCGTCACTGAATTAAATAAGAAGGTTTACCACAAGCAATCATTTATACCTTTATGTTTTTCTAATCTTGCTAAAAGCTGCTTTAAATCCAATGAACAGTATTTTAAGAAGTTAATTCTACCTACCTAGAGATTGATTTACAATCCTAATGCATAAGTTAAAGGTATAGTGGAGGATTTTTTGCAAATTTTTGAAAAGACCCACCCTATCTACTTTAAAAAACAACAACATGCACAACCCTATACCCTCTCCCAAGAGGGGACGCCTAATAAATGCGTGCGAGAGCATGCATGAGCCCATTTCTCCTCGTGCACACTCTGTTTAAAAGTAACTCTTTGCATCACTCATACAAGATTACTTTCCAAAAGAAGATTTGCAATTTTTCCACTATGTCAGACTCACCAAGTGAAAATGGGGACGAGCACATAGGATGGCCTTATGTAACCATACCAGCCAGAAATATTGATAATTAGGAGGACCACTGATTTTGAAGATCCATTCGGCAAAAGAACATCCTCCACTATACCTTTAAGGTATATTCTTAGGATTTTTATGTGATTAGCCCAAAATTGGATAATTACAAACCGCAGAAGGCAGAGTTAATAAAATAAAAAAATGTTTCATACGTAGATCCTGAAAAGTCACAACTCTTAAATGTAATGTCAAAAATAACTGAAACTTTGCCCGTTCTTCTTTGCACTTAAATTCATTCAAATTGCTAGAAGAGGATTAATTAACGTCAATATTAAAGTCTTAACTCAGATCCTCAATTGAATGTATATCTATACTTTAATTGGTCTATAATCAGTCTTGCACTGATTAAAAGTTCCACATTAAATCTGGATTTTAAAGTCTATTAAAAAGATTTCTTCAAGTTCACGTTTAACTCTTTTAACTATAGCTTCCCCATATTTGATGAAATCATGCTGCCATCATGTTTAAAAACACATATAACTTTCATTCTCCTCTGCAAATATTAAGCTTGTGGTTCCATCAAAAAATTCAAGTGTATTTTTGAAGGAAACTGTTCAGCCGCACTACTTTTTCACAGACCTGACTTCTACATCAGCAGCAGGGATCCTGGGTAAACCTCATGAAAGAGTCCAAAACAAAGACACCTGAGGCAGACAACCATGTAGAACACAATCCCACCTCAGGGTGGTATATATTCACCAGTTAACACAACAAACCTGCTTTTCTGGAGAGAAAACCTGGAAATCATTAAATAAAACAATGCTCCATCTAAGATTAGTCCTGCAAACATTCTCCTGTGAAGCAATGGTTCATCACTGTGCAAGGACAGATTTTTGCTCTTTATATTTCATTTCTGGAATACAATCACATGGATATATGCAGAGCTCCTGTGTTGTTTTGCATTGCATGATCTTGTTCTTCACATTTCAATGCCATGAATCAAACAGTGAAAAGTTCATTTCAGGCTATGCTTGAATGATTGGATGTTTTGCTGCCACATCCACTATCTTTTTGACAGGGTTTTCATTGTTTTCATATACAAACCATGGATCAGTGCTGCTAAGTCCACAACCTCCAGAATCCATGTGGTATTTATAGTTTTGAAAAGCTTCAACTGCAAAAATGACAGCTGGGTTTGGCCGTTCCGCATCAACAATCCAGCTTGTTACAGAAATTGTTGTGACACAACAAATGTCTAGAAAGCTCCGGTTTTAGTTGCGAGGGTATCCTCTGTTCTGAAGTTTATTTACACGTGCACAGTGTCTTTGCAAAGTGATTCATTATGTTTTTCTAATTGTGCCACATCTCACCAAAAATCTAGAATGTAATTTACTCAAGTTTTTTTTTTGGTGATAGAGCTAAACAATGGATGGCATGGATGAACGACTAGTAAGACAGACTAGTCAGCATCCTTCCTCTCTTGTTTAACAAGATCTGGAGTTATTACCCACTTACTACATACATAATCTAAGTTCATTAATCTATTGTTACTTTTATATCCTCACTGCATTATAGTAATACTTTCACTAAAACAGCTGTGTGCAAAGAAATTTCTTTCTGGCATAGGTTTCCTGCTGCAAAGATATTAATTTCTGATATATTATAGATAATGAATAGTGATAGTGAGTGGCTTATATTTGCTGACCCTAGTGGTTAGGGCATAGATCTTGTAATTCTGAGGTTCTGAGTTCGAGCCCCACTCCCGCAGTCTGCCACTTTGGCTCCCTGAGAAAAGACCCTTAACCCCACACTGCTTCCCGGGAGCCGCCCAATGGCAGCCCACTGCTCCCCAAGGGGATGGGTTAAATGTAGAGAGTGAATTTCGTTGCTCTGTACTTGTGAAAGTGTAATGACAATAAAAAGCTGGGGGGAAAAAAAAGGGTTTTCATCTATTGTGTTTGTTCTGTATCTATCTGTGAATTTACTGAAAGTTAAGAGTGTGTATCTCAGTGTATTCAACAATGTATCTGTGTAATGTGCATAAAATTGTACAACTGGTGAAGTGATTGATTTAAATTTAGTGTTTTATTTAACATTGTGTCTTAAGGGCAATCATGGTGTTTTCTTTGTAAAGATCGTTGAAGAGTGATGTAAATGTAATGCTTGTGAGCGTAGTCCATACTTATGTGGAGAATAATGTGGATCTTTACACAACCAAACAAATAAACTGTGTGATGCTCTAATTGCATAAAATTCAAATAAAAATGCTATAAAGCAATGTTTTCAAACTCAAATCCTCAAGGACTGTTGCTGCAATATTTAAATTGACCTTCCAGCCCTACACACCTGAATCAACTGACTAAACTGCAACACAAATGCAGTCAACCTCGAGAGCTTAGATGATAAGCTCAAACTGTTGCATGACACAGGCCCTCAAGAGCTGAAATTTAGCATTTTAAAGTGACAAAATGAGTGAAGAATCAGATATAAATAAACTGATGCAAAAACAACAGGCTTGTGAGGGTTTTCAAATCCAAGAACTCAACAATGCACAATATTCAGTCAGCAAAGCTTCAACAGCAGAAATCGTGGCTGCTTTCTGTGCCACCACTAAACAGACCAGCTTTTTGTTTTATCTCAAGGTTTTAACAATCTTGAAGAGACTGATTTTAGTAATGGAGGCACAGGCACGATCAAAATACCAGACAGCTCAGGTTTAAAGCAAAGCATCTCTTTATATCTGTACAGAAAACTCATTGATTGCAGGAAAGTTTTTTACATTGTGTAAATGAAGTTAATAAAAGGTGAGAACAGCTTGATTCAGCTTTAAAATATTGACTTGATAGTTCAAAGAATAAACCATTAAGGTAAAAATACTAAATATTTCAAGCTATTTATTATTTAAACATGCTGAATCATGGCTGGAGTTGAAGCTTTGCTGACGGACGACATGAAGTGATGTAGCTGTTAGGTCCCCTTAATGGACACGATAAGGTAAAGGATGAAGGAAGGAGAGAAAAGGTAAAGAAAATGTATATATATTTATAAATAATCCAAAGAGATGAGAAAATCAGAAGAAAGATAAGAAGGAGAGATGGTGGACTATAAAGGAAACAAGAGAGCAGCAGTAAATAAGGAGAAGGCAATATCCAGAGGGACAGGCCAAGATACGAAATGACTCATTCGACTCATGAACTGGAGGAGCAGGAGACAGAGAGGCTATTGAAGAGTGAAACAAGTAATATGAAAAGAAACAAAGAAAATGAAAGAAATAACAGAGAGAGAAGCTCAGGACTGGATGAGGCCAGGAGTAATTTGCTCCAGGGTTGTCTGAGTCCCTGCCTAAGACGACACGGCATGGTGCCCATTCCCCACCAATAGCCTCTGATGGTATTAAACTGGGTCTTTGCTGTATTGGTGCCAGTGCTGTCGCCTACCAGACAGTGGATGCTGCCCGGGGCAAAAGGAGGCAGGAAAACCCAGGGGAAATGCTCCAAATGCTGCTGCAGGATGAGCCCCACACAGCTCACATTGGATTAACTACTTTTCCAAACACGCACACACACTTTCCGTTCTGCTGCAACAGCTCAGCACATTTACATTTCATTACCTCTACCTATGACCACCCACAGAAACACACACACAGGAGCTGACAGGTGCTGAAGAAAGCATCTAAATTCTGAGAGGCATTCGCTTTTGACGTCAATAACATACAGAGATTGACAGCTATGAAGATGGTCAGATGGGAAGAAAGAGAGAAAGTGAGAAAAAAAGAGAAACCAAGCGAAACGTCCACTCTACATGGCAATAAATGTGAGAAGAGAGGAATTTAAAGCCTCGTCAAGGTCAGCTCGTCTGTCATCTTCAGACGTATCATCTCTCCATCCTCACCTGAGGGGGAGGTGATGTTTTTTTTTGTGTCAAATTCATTTTCTAAAACAGACATTTATGTAAGTCAATGTTTCAAAGCTGGAAAAAATCCAACAAAGCGCACATGGAAATGTCATTAAAGACGAACGTCTCTAATGTGTTTTATTTAAGAATGACAAATGGCTGCTTTTAATATCTTTTAACATGCTTGGTTCTTTTGTTTTGTTTTTTAACATAACCGTCCATTCTACAATACATGTGGGGAGGGAGAGATGCACAGTGACATAGATTAACATTTATCACATGGATGAAATGATGTATCATATACTGTAGATTATATGTTGGGATTAACAGAAAAATTTGCATTTAGATTATTGCACCACAGAGCCAGTTGTTATTGTACCGTCCAAAATGATTCATATCCATGACCCTTTACACATTTTGTCTGGTTCAGTCTTTTGCACGTAATATATCAAAACAAAAAAGGCAAGTACATGGTTTTTCAAAACTAGGGTTCTAAAAGGTAGAGTCATGGTCCAAAAGACTTACAGCTGTCAACATAGGTGGTTAAACAGGGTAAAATCAGATCCTTCATTCAATCTAACAACCGGTTGTAGGAAAATTAGAAATTCATCCATCTGTCCGTCCATCCATCCATCCATCCATCCATCCATCCATCCATCCATCCATCCAGCTTATGGGTAAGTGAGGGGCAGGACAACCAAACATTCACGAACACACTGACATCTAGGGAATTAACCTAACAGTCATGTTTTTAGACTGTGTGAGGAAGCCGGAGTACCCGGAGAGAACCCACGCATGCACAGGGAGAACATGCAAACTCCATGCTGAAAAACCCTGGGCCGGGAACATTCTTGCAGAAGCACTACCCACTGTGCCACTTTGCATCCCTTAGAAATGCATAATGCAGTTAGTTTTTTTTTTTTGCTGGTATTCACAATAGTATTAATGACACAGGGAATAAATATCATTGCATAGTCGATTGGATAGGAGGGCAGAGGAAGATTTATCACGACAGAGGCTTCTATGCTGCACCTGAGCAGCTTCAAAAAGAACAGGGTGCATCTCATCTTTCCTAGATTATTAAAAATGCATGCCCAAGGGAGGATCGGGTGGCACCGAAACAAGAAAACAAAAACACAACCGCATCAATATTAGAGTGAGAAGAATACACACACACATACACTATTCTCTGGGTTTAAAGTTGTTTCTGTCAGGAAAAAAAAACTTAGAGATATAATTGTTGTTAATGCACACCACACGTCTGACAACATAAGTGTTGGAGGAAAGAGTTGAAAACCATTTGGATAGCTGGATGATGAAATACTTTTAAACTAATTTTAATAGTTTTATTCATAGGCAACCAAATGGAAAATCTACTTGTTTATCTGATGAAAAAAGATGATTGTGTGGGATATATGATGTGGAGATAAGACAATTAAAACATCATTTCTGCAAGTATGCAGATTTTGCAAATGGTTGCTAATGATCAAACAGGGAGATAAACAACTTCTGCATAAAGCAAGAGGGTCTTTGGTTTGAATCTGGAATCCTCATGCTGTCAGAAATGATATAATTTAACTGGGTCCTCTAGATTGCTGTTAAGTTAACTGGTTTCTCTAAATTGCCATGAGGTCTGAGTTTTTCTGTGAATTGTTGTTTGTCTATTTGGGAATTGTCCAAATTGAACATTGCATCTCACCTGATCCCCCCTACAGCAATAAGCGGGTATAGAGGATATAAGGATATTTGGAGGATAAGAGAAAATCACAAAAGACATATAAACCCTGATAGGCACTGGGAAAATGTGCAGACTAATGACAGAAAGGACAGAGCTGACTGGGACTGGATAACAGGTTGCAAGCTCAATAAGCACACTGACCAGCTAAGAGTCTGCAGCGCGTCTTCTTTATCCTAAAAAAGGCAAACCATATTTAGAAATGTGAATTCAGTTGTCATATTTTTCTATCCCCATATGGTTGCCATGCAGCATCATCCAGATCTGCAGACTGATCTAAAGTGGATTAATCTTGTCGGCAGGAAGAAATCCTGGCTACAAACCATTTAATCTGAGTCGGTCTTTACATTACTGTATTAGTTTACACACTAGGAAAGGATGCTATGGAATCCCACATATGTGCTGATGATCAACGTGTACGATAAAACTTTAGGATAGATTCTCACACACTTGGAGAAGAGCAAGCGCAGAGGCTGCTTCCTCTGCCATGTCCTGAACCGAAGGCAGATAAAGGAGCTTCCAAATGCTCAAGGGAAATAACAGCCACTTAATGCCTAACAAGTCTGAGGAGAGGAATTGAGTGAATGAGGGATTGAGCCTCTTTTTTTAAACATGGTAAATTTGTTTTAATTCTGTTTTATCCTCAACCGAATGCAGTAATTTGAGCTGCTGTACTCCAACCTGGGAGACAAACATGAATAATCCAAGAAGCCTTGAGAAATAATAAATGTGTTTTTTTTTTCAATACGGTTGTTGACGAAGTCATGGATCTCATCAGTCTTTGCACAGGTTATGCCAAACAGGTCCAGATGTCAATTCCCACCAGCTTCTCTAAGACTCTGGATTGTAGTGATGATGCAGCAGCAGAATATAAAAGGGTGCAGCCTCAGTGGGTATGATCAATGTGATCAGAGTGGAGAGAGTGATTACATAGCAACTTCAACGCCCATTTAACCTGTCCTCCACTAGAATCTGTTTAATTCTATTAAGAGAGAGCAGCATCAAAACTTCCCTAAACATAGAGTGTCTACAGGCACAGAAAACAATAATGAAAAGGGCAATAAAGCAAGAGTTGATTGCCATTGCAGAAAGTAACAAGATGACTGACCGATATAAAAACACAAGAAGCAGACAGCAAGAAGTGAAGGTTACAATTTCAAAGGTTGGAAGCACAATCAAGCAGGGAGAAGCGTGCTCAATACATCCGGATCCTACATTGGATTCTCTGCATCGGATAAGAGGAAAAGAACAGGCTCCGACAACGGCACATCAAATGTGTGATAGAGGAGCAAATCGGCATTAATGCCTCTGCTTTAATCTGTTGGCCACACTCGGCACAACTAAACGGATGTTAGAGATAAAGTCCACACTTTCAATTAGAAGCCCTGACTCTCCTCTGTTGGTCGGTGGCCCCTGGTAGGCAGACAACCACAGCGGCCGCTAGCTCAGAGGGGGCACTTCTTAGTGGGTCAGTGAGGATGTTGTGATTTACAGCCAACGAAGCAGTTCACGAACATGTATTTACAGAGAACGAGGTCAACTATGACCCAAATACACTCCAGTGTCCAGAGGATATAGCATTTGTTGTGTTCCAAGAGACGTGTAAACATTGGTTCCTGTCAAAAGTTCAGAAAATCCAATGTTTTAGCAGCTGGGCAGAGTTTGACATGATGGGGAGTTAAATCAAATATCTGAACAACTGAAACTTATTTTACTCCACAAAATCCAATAGGTGTAAGAATTTTCTTTCGGCTCAGCTTCTACTGGCCAAGTGAGATTTTCTTAAACGTGGTTATTTTCATCCATTCGACTCAATAGCAAAAAGTAAATCCATCATTTTACAAAGGGCTGAAAAGAAAACATTACACAAGGAGTAAGAACTATTATATAACAGTCTCTGCCTACGGGGTCAAGCTGTATTCTGCTGGGGGCTGAGAAAATAGCTTTGTTTCTTTCACCATAAAGACGAACAAAAGACAGAACCCTGTTTGTTCCTCATGTGCTGAAAGAAGGGGAGGGGGGTTATGAAGAGGTGGGAGGGTTGCATCTCTAATTGGTTGTGAGCTTGTGTGTAGGGTGGGGGCAGTAGTACTATTGAATATTCAATATGATGAATGAGCGTCAGGGCTTTTCATAGAAAACAGAAGTCTTGAAACAAGAGACAATAACAGTAGACCATCATCTACAGGCTTAACCTAAATGGAGAAAATCACTGTGTGATTACAGTAAACATTGCAAGACTGTATAAAAAGACACAGCCTTAGTTTTATTGACATATTTGAATGGATAGATATATCATATCTTACAATACTAAGAAATTTAAGTTAGTACACTTCAGAATGCATAAATATTTCGTTTAAAAAGTGTATTTACTTTTAATTTGAGTTCGTTATTAAGATGATCTGCCAAAAAAAAACAGTATTTTTACCCTTAAAATAAGATAATTAGATATTATGCACTTGAAATAAGAAACTGCAGTTGTCTTATTCCATTGGTTAAATGTCTCACCTGCAAAATTCAAGAAAATGCACTTATATTAATAAAATGTAATTACTCAGATGTTAATTTAAGAGGAACTTATGTTGCAGGAAATTACTACTCCACTTTGTGAAGGAGGCTTTCTGCTCTTATGAGGTCCTGTCCACACAGACACAAACTTTATCCCCAAAGTTGTTTCGTCATTAAGGTTTTATCTTCGGGAAAATAAGTGTAAAAATCCTAACGCCAACAACTATTTGGCTTCTTTCCTGTAGGACCTCATTTCAAAATCCACAATGTATGAGTCGGTGTTTGACCAATCTATAACCAAAAAAACAAAAACAAAACAAAAGCACAGCTAGAACTGGACTTTGCAACGTGATCTTAAACATACCTGTAAATTCATTAGGGACTGGATAAGAATTAAAAATCAAATAATAATAAAAAATAATAAAATCTAAAATTCCCGAAGTAACTAAAACCCCAAATATTGATCTTATAAGAACACTGTAAGTCGTTTATCATATCATGTTTATGCAATAAAACCACTTCATTTAAAACAAAAAATGAAGATTTGTGGCACAGACTTAAAAAAGTAAAACAAAAGGTAGATAGTTATAAGGAGCATCTCCCCATTTAGCCAAAGGGGGTTACACTAGCTATAAGGGGTAGGGTGTTTTGTTGCCTTTTATGAGTAATTTTTTAAAAGCGTCAAAAGGGTTGTTTTTTTTTACATGTCGATCAATAAAAAAATGCACTTTATTTGTCTTAATAAAAAATGTATATACAAGTCCATGTGTCGTTATTTATATGACAATAATGGATAAGTATCAGGAAGTAGAGTGATTCTTTACCTGTGTATGCTGGGTCCTAATCACAAGAAGAAGATAAAAGGGTAAAATTATACACTTTGTTGTGATAGCTTAGGGAAATTAGTTAGCCAACATGAAGGTTTTTGCCTCAGAATAACTAGGCTAATTGTTCTGCTTCAATGACATGTGTTAAAAGGATTTGGTCACAACCATGCTGGTCGTTTGTTACAGTTCCAATTAGAGCGCTTTCACAGTAACCTAAATTTCTCATAACTTGATTTTCAACATAAGCAGTATCTCCCCCCAAACACAAGCACAGGTGGAGAGTGTCGTGCAGAAAAAATAGATTTAACAGACGAAGCACATAACCTAATATAGAGAAGAAAAAGGCATGTTGTTTGCTCCTACAAATGTTAAGCTGAGTAGGACTACTTGAGGACAAATGCCGCCAAATATGTTTCATAATCTTCCAAATCCATTTCTTCAAATAACAGTGACTGCATTGTGTGCAGCTCAGCATTAAATACAGGATTCAAACAAAGTAAGAGACACATACAACAAATACCACTGCGTTGTAATTACCACCTTTCCCACACTTGTGAAAAGCTAAGAGTCTAATAAACCCTTGCAATACCGGGCTCCTATATTATAAAAAAGGAAAGGACTGCATGGAGTTTACTTGTCTGGATGTGTACAATGTCATGATGAATTTGCCATCGGAATTAATGGAAGAAAACACTGCAGGACAAAACACAAACACAATGTCTTGTGTTATATCTGCGTAGGCGTTGAACCAGCATGACTAACACATGCACAGATGTGCTCACCAACACGTCAAACTCTACGAGAGCAATGTTTTATCTGGTAATGCATTAGCAAATAGGATATTGAAGAATAAATATTTTAAAAAGACCACAATACAGAGCTTACAATAACAGTTTGTGGTGCAGTTTGTACCTAAAAATAACAGTTAAAATAAAATAAACTTAATACATTATTAGTTTATAGTTTTTTTAGTCTGGTTTGTTCAAGGCTGTTGGATTGCACTAATGTTATATTTTTGTACTTCATCCAGCTCTTTTTTGTGTCTATGTCCTGTTTTGCCAGTGTAGCTCAGGGAATAGATTTCCCTGAGCTAGATAATAGCCAAACAGATTTGCTTTCACAAGAAGACCATTTTGACTGTTGCCCTAAGGTTTCATTTGGTACTTAGATATGAAACATTATTGAAAATGATTTATGGAGTAAAATCGTACACAATGGACACAGAGACGAAAAAAAAAGGTGAGAAATGAAGGGGTAAGAACTAAGGGGAGAGAGAAAGAGATAGAGATAGGAAATCATGCATAAAAACAGAGAAAAGAAAATAAAACAGCAAAAAAAGACAAAACATAAAGTATACTGTAACTCCTAGTCTGCTTCCACACCTGTATGAGACGAGAGGAACAGAAAAAAGAGAACATAGCAACAGCAAAAAGACGACAAAAGACAAGTAAACATAAAAAAAAAAACTTCAAGAGCAATAGTCATGCCTTAGATATCCGTGTGTGGAAGACAAAACCTACAGTATGCTGATTACACAATGTTATTCAGGCAGGTATATATCTGCAGCTGCAGCTTGGTAATTGATATTACTGTGTATCCGTGAACACCTGGAATCAAACTCTGTGGTATGTACGCATAGACATATTGATGTATAAAGGATTTACAAAGCTTCTTCAGAAGGAAAATATGCTTAATAGCAGGTTTGGGCGGCCCCAGACTCGCACTACAAGGCCGTGGAAGGATAAAGAGGAGACGCCAGCCCCAGATATCTGAGGCGCCCAAGATCACTGAGACACAAGGAGGGCAGACATAGGGATGGTCGCACCCACCAGAGAAGGGTAGGGAGAGCACACGGAGCCTGACTCTCAAACAAACACTCTGACAAGTAGACTAGAAAAATTCACATTCATCAAGTCACATTCACACAATCCCACCCTTACATCCATACAGACATATACAAGGACTCAACGGAGATGTAGACACGGGCAGACACGGAACATATTCTTACGCTCCTCATACATACACTATCCTCCTGGATCCAGGGCCAAAATTAAAGGGTAGGTCCCACAGAAGCCAGAGCAGGTAGCCAATACACCAAAGAGCCCACTTCACCCCAGCCAGTCACAGCCGTTCCAGGGCCCAACATCAGTATGGGTTTCTCATACCCATGGTTGCGAGGCAATCCCAACAAGTCCACCCCCCAGGCCAAGTACGTCATGTCAGCCATCCATACCCAGGCACCAGACACCCCCCCAGCGTCCCCTCACCCAACTGCAGGCACAGGCTTACGTCCAGCTTACTGTAATGGGAGAAGTGCTGAAGCGAATCTTCCTCTTATGTGGGATGTCCTCCTTGTTCTCTTCCGGCAGACCAGGGATCTCTGTCACATCAGAGCCGGGGTCATATACAATATCCTCATCATCGCCGTACAAGTCATCATCGGGATCAGTACAGCTTTCCCCCCAACTCTGGTAGCAGGCGTCGCCATCTGCATTAAAAATCACCCGCTCATTTCCTGTATATTCATCCTCAGGTTCTTCTGTTTGATCCTTTAGTGTCTCAGGAAAGGTTCCCTGCTTTAAAGCAAATGCATCATCTTTGCTTTCACCAGTTTGTAGGGTTGTGGTGGGCAGTGGGTGTTGCGTAGCATCTTCATAAGCTTTTTTGGTAATCACAGCACCATCAGTAGAGTTTGAGGGTTTAGTGACTTTGTGATCCTCAATGGCAGTTATTGAGTCTGAGGGATTTTCCTCTTCTTCGCAAGAACCATTAACTTGGCTTCCATTGGTGGTGGCACTATACAAATATTGTCTGTCTCTTCTAGAAGTTTCACTAATTTTTTCTTGGATTTCTTCCTCTTGTGAAGACTCTTTTTTGGCTTCAAATGTATCGGCTCCAGGACTGGGGTTTAGGAGGTCCTCAGCAGATGAAGAGACAGGAAGCTTACCCCCTATCTTGTTCCGGTAGTTTCCACGTATCGGAGATTGTCGGGAATCATCTTCGCTGAGATCACCTCCTTGGCGGTAGGATCCATCAGGTGAGTAGAGGGCTCTCCTACTGACTCCTCTATAGGATCCCCCCTGATTGTTTTGGTCTGCATTTTCAAAAACAGCGCTGAGCTGACTGACGGTTGGTGATGACGCCTCGGTTCTAGAGCACAAAGAGTCCAGGGAGTCTGTGCTTCCTCTGTTGGACCTGGCTCCTCTCCAGTCGTCAAGATGTTCATGAGAGCCCCTCTTATCCCGTCCGTAGGAAAAGACTGGTGATTGGGATTGGTCACGTGACTGCTGCTCAAATAGTTTCCTTGTCTCTGAAAACTTTGCCCCTGCACCCCCAATCCTTTCAGCAGATGAAGAATGTTGAAGTTTGATGACTGATCCATCAGTTTTGTTTATGAAGTTGGTGGGCTTCACTAGCTTTTGCGGTGAGGATTCATCCCTACTCCTGGCTCTATTTGATGTATTTTCTGAACCCATCTGCATAAACATGTCCTTAATGCGACTAACATGAGCTCCATACTGGCGACCCCTAGGTTGTTTAAGCCGCTCAAGATCTTTGGGCTTCGAGTCTCCATCAATCCGAGGCTGGTCAAAGGCCCTCTTTAGAGCCTGAAACTCAGCCCGGTAGGCATTACGGTGGGGGGAGTTACTGCGGAGGCTGGTTCTCTCCCCCGAAACCTCCGTCTTCAGCATGATGATGTCTTTGGATTTAGAGGCAATGTCAGCATTGCGGTGACCTCATCATAGTCCAGAGTCTATTTTGGCCTATTCCAGTGCTTCAAAGTTAGTCACACCTGCAGAGATGAAAAGAGATATAAGTAGAATGTTTTTATACTGCCCCATTCTGAGCTCAAAGGACACATCAGTAAAAGCATCAGAGAATCCTGATGAATCCTGTCTAAGGAACCTGAATAGTAAAGCAAGCACTGGTCCTTTCTGTTCACAGGCCAACTCATTCCTACTAATGACACTTTTCAAGCCAAATAAGTACTGATAAATTGACATAACAATGTATCATAAATAAAATTCTGATCACATTTGGTAAAAGTATATTAAATAGCAAACTGGATGGTTACAAAAATATAATTTATGTTATCATTTGCTGAAAAATTTTATTTTTATTTTGACCAGAAAGACTGCCAGACAAACAAGTGTGAAAAAGCACAGTACCAGTAGCCAGATGAATGACAAGGCCAGCAATATGTGGGGGAGAGTATATCCCGATACTCTTTGCCAAAAACAGTCATATAAACTCTAAACCCTACACTGCAAAAAATTGAAATCTAAATAAGTCATTATTTCTTAAAATAAGTGCATTTTTTCTTGAATTTAGGTGGTAATGAGACACTTTGCCAGTGGAACAAGACAATTTACATTTAAAGTAAGAAAAAACATTGTCTTATTTCAAGTGCATATTGTCGAATTATCGTATTTTAAGAGCAAAACTACTCATTCTATTGGCAAATCATCTTATTTGTATGTTCAAATTAAGAGGAAACACTTAATTTAGAAATGTTTTACTTATTTTTAGATAATTTTTTGCAGTGTAGTATGAGATAAAGGGGGACATTAAATAAAATGGACAATTTTGTGCAGTCTTACTTGGATTTGACCTGTAAGTGGCCCCTTGCCTTGGGGCTCTCCCTGTGATGCTTTTTAACATTCAAAAACAGAAATAGAATAAACCTCCTATATTTCCAATCTAAAAAAGTAAAAAACTATGCATGTTTTAGTTTTTCTTCACTTTGATAGCACTCCTCCCTACTGGTTGGTTTCAGAAACTGAAACGTTTCATCTCTCCAAACCATCACATGCATTAGGCTGTTTTTTGCTTTATGTTTTCATAAAACGCGATGCATCACTTATTGAATATACAACCTCCACTAAAGAATAAAACACTTTTAATAACAGTCCTTTGCTTACATAAACCGCAATACTAAGGCAGCTAAATATTCCATATCTACAGCTATTAATATTTAATCTGGTTTGGAAATGCATACCACACACTAAGAGGTGAAACATCAGGAAATACTAAAACAAAAAAGAGCACAGGGACATGAAAAATCCATTAGTTGTTCTGTAACCCACAGCCTGAATGGTATAGGTGTAGAAGCAGAAATCTAAATGTCCTATTTATTAATAACCACACTGCACTCTCATGGGTCACCTATGTATAACCCTTATTCAATAACTTTATTGCCTTGATTTTAAATGACAGAGTGAGTGTAAAAGCAGATTATAACACAACTGAGGAGAAATGTTCAGACAAACAAGCGCACCTCAGCAACACCGCGCAGAACATGACAGCTCAGCCCCCCTCCTCCCTTTAACCTGCATTTATTTACATCAATCTCCTTTGCAATCTCTCTTGAAAACATCCGGAACACATGCCATCGACTGTTCTCTGTGTTTTCATGCACACGAAGTTAAATGTTAACCACAAAAAAAACCCACTGCTACTGCAAAGAAAAACAAAAGACTTACATCCAGTGCGCCCTGAGCTCCGAAAAACGCCTTACAGATAAGAAATGTAATCCAGAGATTAAATGTGAGGGAAATTATAGATTCTCTTCCTGGGAAATGTTCCCAAAATACAATTTCTGTCCCTCTCATGCAAGTAGTCCAGGACGGAACCGCCGCTATAGACACTGAAGCCGCTCCAACGCCATTGCAGGCAGTGGGTGATGCTGCCAGTTGCACAATAGGGGTGTCGATGCAATTTGGCAACCTCTCTCACCCAGAGCTGCACTCTGACAGCTATCGCCGGAGGGTATTACCCATGCACATCCACGGAGAGTCCAAGTGCGCTGACTCAATCCGATGATAATCAGCGGCGTGGAAATATTAAGCTTCATGTGACAGGTGCTCAAACCCAAACTGCTGCATTGGTTTGGTCCGATAATCTGCGCCGCGGAGGGGGTTTCAGTGACCATGCAGTCTGGCATAAATACCAACACGCATCCACTGCAACTTCGCTGGAGGATGAGATCTTAGCAGAGGGCTGTAGGTGGTGTGGGGGTCAAGGACCACACTGATACTGGGTGATATGGGTTCATATTAGGGCTTCCAAGGCTCAGCAAGTGGAGCTAAGAAGTTTACAGTGAGCTTCAATTCAGTTTATTTCTATAGCGCCAATTCACAACACATGTCATCTCAAGGCACTTTACAGTTCATCAGATCAAACTGATTCAAAGTTTTCCATCTAAGGAAAACCAGTTGATCCCTCACAATAAGCATGCTTGTAGCGACAGTGGAGAGGAACAACTCCCTTTTAACAGGAAGAAACCTCCAGCAAATAAACTGGTGTAGATTTCAAGGAAATAAATATTTACAGGGTAACTGGATAATCTTTTAAAAAGAAGGGTTCTGTGGGGTTGTTATGAGTAGTCAGGATCTTATCTCCAGTAAATGGTAGTTCTCAGTTTGAAGAAACAGGGAAGTTCTGAGCATTACTTGTTTAGTAGATTGGATCAGTTTTATGCAACTACAATCTAAATGCTTAAAGGGGAACACTGATTTTTTTTTTTACATTGGGCCCTTGATTTTACATTATTACATCATGTTCTACTCACCCATATGAGTTTTGTGTCATTTGAGGCTGTTCTGAAGATATTCAGTTTTGTAATATCCAAGTAACGTCTTCATATGGGCAACGAGTTGAAGGCACAAACTGAATTGTTCATAATTTATTCTTTACAGTACGCCAGCATTCATAACATGTAGGTGAATCACTGTCCCATTCTTCCTGTCAGCCGAACTGCTGCTAGTTTTACTCATATGCCTGGAAGATGTCTAGTGCTACTATCACAGATGATCTCGCTCTCGAAATGGAATTGAACAATTCAGATTAGCCAGATGAATTAATAGAAATGGTAGAGCGTAGCCGCCTGTGGTCTGGGCTGCCTGTCACAACTCCAGTCCGGCGCGCGGATGACGTCATACACAAAATGTATAAATATAAAAAATATAATCACGGATGTCTGAGGGACAGTGATTCCCCTAAATGTTATGACTGTTAGCGTACCATAAATGATAAATTATGAACAGTTTAGTTTGTGCCTTCAACTCGTTGCCCACAGGTAGACGTTACGAGGATATAACGGAATATCTTCAGAACAGCTCCAAATGACACAAAACTAATATGGGTGAGTAGAACATGATGTAATAACATACAATCAAGGGACCAATGTAAAAAAACTGTTTTTTTACATATATGCCTTTTATTTTATACTTGATCATTTTTATCTTAATTTAAGTTTGTTTGTCCTTTTTGAATGACCATTATTCATATGACAACATGTCATATAAATGACCAGTATGTTGAATCTCTCTGAAGAAAAGGCTGGAGGCCCATTAAAAGACTCAAATAAACTAAAGCTGTTTTTCTTTTTGGTCACATTTTCTTCAAAGGTATCATATTCATCTATTTTTGAAAATACAAAAATATCAACATTGAGGCCCCCACAGTGTGTTTTTTTCATTCACTCAGTAAAATTCCTCACAGGTTAGGCAGATGGCCTTTACCAAAAACCCCTCATTCATTCAGCCCTGTTCAAAACAAGCTGTTTTGACTTTCCACACCCGCCCCCTACAACCTTCGTTTATAAAGATACCCTAGGAGCACGGAGTTATAACGACGATGAAGGATGTAGCTTGGTCGATGGGCTGCTAAAAACCGCTCTGCACAGCTTTCCCCTTATGACATCATAAGGGGAAAGCTTTTCAAACATAGCATTCTGAGCACACATTAGCTAAGAGTTGGAGAAAGGCAATGATAGAGGTGAAAAGGTTTTGTTTATTTTGTCAATCCCCAAAAACAGGCTTCATGACACATATCTCTGTTACAAAATGTTTATGATGTGAATTTAGCATAATATTCGACCTTTCATGGAAAAGTATGGGGGCCTTTTTCTGCCACTATTATAATTATCACGTAACTATCTCATAACTCATTATTTTGAAACACTATCTCATTATTAGGAAATAGCTAAGTCCTGACTCAGCTATCTCATGAGATAGTATCTCATCATTATGAGATGTTGTTGACTTGTTTCTTTCATGATATGATTTTTTGCATTCACTGCTTGGTCAAAAGCAGCTTCCTCTTCCTACCACTAGCACAAAACCTGGTCCATATTTGCATCATACTGCTGTCTTCCGGCTCCTCCTCCTCTTCAATTGAGATGTAATGTATCTAGTTTTAAGATTACAGCTGTAGACACTTTATCCCTTTTAAGGTATTTTCCACATTAAATATACAACATCTTATGTTTTTTATATAGTCTTTTATTGAACCATTTATTTAAGATCTTGTTGTTTTAAATCAGTTTAACGAGTCAACTAGCTCAGACACACAGCAAGCTAAAACTGTGAAAAGTACAACTCAAAAATAGGTAGGAAAAAAAATATATATATATATATATATATATAAATATATATACTTGTGCTGATATGGAACACCTATAGAAAGTAAACTCATCATACATGCAATATACCAGTGGTTTAATGGATAGAATAAAGCAGTCCCATCAAACATTATGAGATCTATCAAAATAGATTATATCAGCCCTCAGCTTATATTACATGTTTTTGGACTTAGATACACACTTAATTAGTACAAAGATTTTAAATTAAATGATTTATTGTATACTGTACAGAGTCACCTTTTGGGGATTTAAAATCATGACAGAATAAAAAACAACATCCAGTATTTCAAACATTGATAATTTTCCTAGTTTTCCTATCATTTCTAAATTAAAATGATAGAATGACATATGCTTTTCAATCGGTTACTGGATTTCAGCCCCAAAGGAAAAATTTAACATCAACCTATATGCTGATACCAGTTTGTCTTAACATATTTAATTTCGCATAACTACACACATGCAGTTTGCATGTTTTTGTAATGGCCTAGCAGGTGAATTTTAAATGAACATGAACCTACCAAATCTCATTATTTAATCAAAAAACTAAATGGCTAAATCATTTTATAATAAAAGCTTATTTTCAATTAATCAAGGGATATTTTCTTCCCCATTTAAGCTGAGCAGGATCAGAGTAAGACATTCTAACTGTTTAGGCCACACAACAGTTCACAGACACACCACCTAAAGCACAAAATCATGTGATAAATCACGAGGAAACAAGGAAGCTTTGTCAACACTAAAATGTATGATTATTTTTACATACACCACTGGGGTATTTCAGTGAGTCATTTAAGTTCAAATAAAATATTTTCACATGCACAGAAATCCTAACACTGTACAAATGAAATAACATAGATAACTTTTACTATTAAGGGGATATAAAAGGTACTTTTAAATGAGACTAAAAAAAGTTAGGCACAATAAACAGGACACCAAATTAAATGTTTCCTTATTGATATGAGCAAATTCGTACATCTTAAATCTAACCATTATGTTTCCTTGGAAGAAAATGAATATTTGGTTTAGGTTACAAACATTACCCCAAATTTTAAACATATCAGAGCTCTGCCCTTTTTATTATCTGACAATACAAAGTACAAAGATTCAGCTATTAGCTCCAACAGCTTTTTAGTCAATGAGAAAAAGAGTGTTATGCAGGGAAAAGCAAAGTGTAAGTGTGTCTTAGAAACTTGAAATTATTGACAGCAATAGCTTAGCTGATGAAGCTCTCCAAGATGGTGTCACAGCTGAACAGCTACCTAGGCCATATGTAGCCTCAATAAATATAAAAAATAAACATAACACATAGTAGCAGAAGCAACAATACATAATGTAAATTGGATAGAAGTAGAATAATGTATCTGATTGCAGAGATGGGGGATCTGGAGTCAACAAGTCATGTCTATGTCATGTCTTCTTGCCAAGCCAGTGAACCAAGTGAGTCCAATCTGCACAGGTTAAACCAGATTGGACCCACCTGCTTCAGTGGCTAGACAGAACAAATACATGACATAAAGATTGTTGACTCCAGATCCCCCATGTCTGTCTGAGTGAGAAAAAGCAGTCAGTATGTCCTCCAGCAGACTAAGGCTACAGCAGCATAAGCCACTCTAACTGTAAGCTCTAAACTTGGATGAAGACTAGGAGCTGGTTCAATATGAGAGGCATCTGCCCTCTGTTCTACTTTTATAAACTGTGAGAACCATCATTAAAACCTCTGAAATGAAGCTAAAGGTCCAAAAGTTCAAAGGGACCAAATATTTTCGCAAGGCACCGTATATGAATGAATACAGCTTCTTTTCAAAGATTCATTTCCAAACAAGACAACTTTTGTCTACATTTAAAAGCACAAAAGTAAAGTTTATCCAAGTTTTTTATGCCTTAAAGACTTGCATGTACTACTTAACTGATTCATTTAATCAGGATGAATTATAAATACAACTGAGTATGATCAACATAGTAGTGACAATATATTCCAGACTGTCTGGTCATTGTATTATGTGTGTAAGAATGTGGCTTGGATAGCAGAAGTACCACAGGAGATTCTTTTTTTTTTTTTTTTTTTTCCTTCTTTCTTTTGAATAAGGTGGATCTACATTGGAGTTACTTTGCCACCTCAGGAAGTCCGGATGCAAATTTGCAGAAGTTTTTTTCATTGCACGTTTTAGACAACTACTCCAGTTAAAGATTCTTTGATTACTAATTTGGTAAATTATTATTTCAATAACGGAAACGATGCAGGGTTTCAGACCAAAGGCTTACCTTATTAAAACATGCATATAGTAATAAAAGTTCAATAAAATGCATGCAGAAATGCATTTTCTCAGACGATGCAACTTACTTTTCCTAAAACAGATCTTTCAAAACAGGGATTACTTTCCTAAAAAAAAAAAAAAGATAATTAAAATAAAGAAGGAAAGTTACATCAAAGTAACAGTTTAACAGAAAAATGACAAATCAGACTTGACTATTTCAGCAATATACCGAATAATACAAACATGCACTGCAAAAAATAGAAATCCAAATAAGTAATTTTTTCTTAAAATAAGTGCATTTTTTTCTTGAATTTAGGTGGTGAGACACTTTGCCAATGGAGCAAGACAATTTACATTTAAAATAAGAAAAAACAATTACATTGTCTTATTTCAAGTGCATATTATCTAATTATTAAGAGCAAAACTACTCATTCTATTGGCAAATCATCTTATTTACCTGCTCAATTAAGGGGAAATACACTTAATTTAAGAAATGTTTACTTATTTCTAGATTGCTTTTGCCGTGTGCAGTTTTCCCCCTTAAAGGCTGTGTCACACTGCCTTGACAGATACGATTCTTGTGATGCATTCATACTTGTCCAAACACAGGCCATGGAAGTTGTTGCTAAGCAACCTAAAAATAATCTTCCAGGGATAGATGGGAGGAAAACAGCTAAGCACTGCAGAGTACAGGGCATCTATGGCATGGTGTTTATCGCTGCAGTGAAAGCAAGAGGTTTTTGATCTAATAAGACATTATCAAATAGAAAATTTTACACTGATCACTGCGGCTGACAACAGGGGAGCATTTGGGGTAAATTAAGGGTCCCAAAGCACTTTAGCAAACCATGACTGGGAGCCAGCAGGGCCCAAACACGACCATCTGTCTGCTAACACGACCACTGCAGGAGGTTTGGAAAGACTGGAGCAGACTTTCAAAATAAGCCTCTGCCCCCACAGCTGTGCATGGGGGGTCAAGCTGTGATGGAGGTGGTAGGCTTTCCTTTTAGATGACCTTTTGTGACTTTGGAGGTAATTTCAGGGTGTCCACCCCCCCAGACAAATGTGCAATAGAGGGATAGGTCATTAAACACCAGCTAGAAAAAAATTAAACTCTCCCTAAGGGTGTTCAAGCAATTTTCATCGAATAATATGTTGTTACTCCGCGTCTAAAACACGGCAACCATCTTTTTTTCCCAACCAGATGTTCAGCCAATCAGAAGCAACGCTGATTCCAGCGGAGAAAGGAGGCGGAGGGAAGAATGCTGCGGGATGCTCATTGTTATGGCTGTCAAACCCCCACTGAAGACGGGATAAAGAACCAGCTGGTTTCATGCGAGGTTGAAGCGGAGGATTAACGCCATGTCCGCCGCAGCTGTCGCGGTGTTGCTCGGAGCGGGTACGTATCGATTTAACCCTGACATTAGGCGCTTTGGCGGCGGCGAGGCTAGTTAGCATGCTAGTTAGCCTGCTGCTGTTTTAGCTGCTTCGCTCATTTCTTCCAGAAGGCTGAGGAGGAGACGTGGAAAAAATGGCTACCAGCTGACAGAGAGACCGTTAAACCAGGACTTAATGTGTCACAGCACTGCTAAAAACTAATTTAAAATGTTATAAATGTTATTTGATGAACAACATGTAGATACTTTTATAAAGCTAATAATAACGGTTCTACTTTGTTTTCCCAGCCATCATTTTTAAATGGAAATCAGGTGTTTACGTTTCTTTTCTGCATGGGCAGTTATGAGTTACGCTGTCTAGAGTTTTCTTTTTAGTTAATTAGGATATTACCAGAAATAACATTTATTTCCTATTTCCTTTAAAATCTAAAACTTATTAATCTACTTATAGACTATCTAATATTGTTGATTAAGGCTTGGACATTTAAAGTTTCTTACAAAATAAGAATATTCCTTAAAACCATTAGAAATTATTTAAATACATAATCGTTCACTGAAAAAAATAATGCTACTGCACAACACAATTGTTTTATGTCCTATCCTGCTAACATGAAACAATTGTGTTAAATTAACTAAATATGATTAAGTAAATGCCAAAAATGGTTGCATTGTTTTTTTTTTCAGTGTACTCTATAGTCGTAAAAGGTAACTACTACTACTAAAGATTTGGGCGGTGCAGAGAGTGCTCTTTTCAAGCGTTTCAATAGAAAGTTAAGTGGAGGGAAAACTTATGTCAAAAAATGCTTTTAAATACGATAAATTGCCAAGGTATTAAGGGAATTGCAAACTTCAGCTGGAGTCTGTTTCTAGGCAGTCACATCACCCGAACAAGATAAAATGTTAGAAGATTTTCACCTCAGCTACAAAGATTAATGCCTAAACTGCACCAGTCTGGTGCTGCTGTTTTTGTCAAAACTAAAGAGCTGAGCTGTTGTTATTTAGGACTATTATGTAACTGTCAAAGTTTGGTTGTGGTTTTTAGACCCAAATGCAGAGGCAGGGAGGCAGAGGTGAGTTTCTTGTTCACAAACAACTGAGGAAGGAATCCAAAAATTCAACATGAAAAATGTAAAACAAACCAGAACCGTGGAGACATCAGGGGAAAACGATAATGAGGAGCCAGGGTAAGACAGGAACCAGCACTAAGGAACTGCACGAGGAGAGTATTAATGGTAGACTGAACAAATAGAGGACTAACGAGCTGATTGGGAGCAGGTGTGAAGAGAGCAGCCTAGGAAGCAGCTGGGGAAAAAAGACCAACACAAGAGGGTAACAGTGGGCAACGAATAAAAACCTAAGAACTCAAATATATCCAGAAAATACAACAAAGTAGGAATTAAACCAATAAAACTAGAAAACATGGAGCAAAGTAAAACATAACAGAACCAAGACCGTGACAGTAACCTGGTATCTGGGTGAAGAAGAGATTGATGAAACAGCTCCCTCATGCATCTGGTTCTCCACAACCTCCCTCTAAAACAACTATCCACAACAGATACAGAGAAGAGTTTCAGTGTAGTTAAAAATGCTTTATAAATCTTGAAGGATATAAAATCAACCATCCTTCTCCCTCGTACCACCTCCACAGTATATAGGAGAAACCCTACGATAGAGCTGGCCTTAAAGTCCGGTGTATTCAGTCTGTTCCTGTCATCTGCAGAGCGGCATTTATCTCAGCAGGTCACTCTATGATATGTAGCTAATGCAACCACAGTACTCTAGACAGTATCAGAAAGTTTTAGAGCATTTTATATTTTTCTCTATGAGCAGAGAGAGGCTGATCTTATACTGTAGCTGAACTTTAGACCTCTACGTGATGTCAAGAGTACCAATACCTTCTGTAATGATTTTTTTACTGCGGGTAATTGGCAATCAAACTCACCTGACTTAAATAGCTTAAAGGATCTCTGGGTTGCTGCCAAGGGATAGATTATAAACAAAAGACAGGAGCAAGTTGATATTCTATAAAATATTAATGTGTGTGTGTGTTAAAAGCTCCTAGTTTATCATACAGGTGCTGAAAGCTAAAAACTTTTGAGTGGAAAAGTTATCAGTTCCCACTAGGGGTGTAAATAATAATCGTTTTGTATCGATGCATCGATCCAAAAGCCGACGATCCGATACATCGACACGTCCGCAAGATAATCGATTCATGTTTTTTTTTCCTCCGGTCTATTTTTATCCATTTGCTCCTGGGCGTAATTCTCCCTCCCGTGCTGCGGTGCCGCTAAACCTATTTTGCCCTCCTACCGCGCTTCCTGGTTATACTCTTACAGCAGTTTGTTGCAGCAAGCTTCACACAGACATTTTTAAATTATGCTCAGTATTGAAGCGTGGTCTGAGCTACACACTGTGGGTCTAGATATGGCCGAGGCGGTGAGGAAGTGGGGGCGAGTTTAGTCCGACGACGAAGGGACATGAGGGCAAAAAGAGCGGAGATTCAGCTGGAAAAAGGGTCCCAGCGTTCTCGCGCACCTCGCTCTTCTAGCGGGTCAAACTTCATGAGTTGTTTTCTGCAATTTCGGTCATAAAAACAAAACAAGCCGGCCTCCTGTCTGGTGCACTGTTTGCGGTCAGCTACTATCTGGGAGAGGAGCAGCGGAGCGTCTCTCAAGGGGGCGGTGACGTCAACACTCTGAAGCCTTCTTCTTCTTCTTTTTTTTAATGGCGGTTGGCAAACAACTTATAGGTGCATTACCGCCACCTTCCAGAATGGAGTATGGACCAGAAAAACTATTATATTCTCCCTAAAATACCCGTTCTTCTTAGAAAATTAAAAATACTACCAAAAACTACATCCCCAGATGACCTTTGAAACAATTCCCTTATATGTAGTTTATTTTTATTCCTGTCTAACTCTCTAAGCAACATCTCTCTTTCCTGAGTATATTTATTACATTCTAAAAAAATATGTTGGACAGTTTCTCTGGAGCCGAGGTATTGCATTGAACTCATTACACTGATATTGTGCAGTATTTTTGCAGTATTTTTTTATGCAACTTTTCTACTTCTGTTATTTGCTGTTGTTTCTAAAGAAAATGCATAATGATATTACAGCTTTCTTTGATTTATTTCAAACTTGAAACTTTGTTTAGCCTGTAAGGTGTAAAAAAAAAAATTATAATTAAAAAAAATATAACCGATTAATCGAATCGAATCGAATCGTGGTGTATTCTTGAGTATCGAAAATAATCGAATCGTTGGGTCAGGAAATCGATACTGAATCGAATCGCCATGATGGATGTGATTTACACCCCTAGTTCCCACCAACCTCAAAACCAGTTAACTTGCTTTACCTGTAATACTTAGTGAAACAGTTAGTAATAACTGCATAAAAATATTTATCTCTTGGAAGATTTGTGTCTCATTAAGTCTTCCACATAAATATTTTGTTCGTCTTTTATTACGGTGGTTAGCAGATAAAGAACAAACCAGATCCTCCATACCAACAGGAAGTCTAGCTTTAATGCATGGTATTTAAAATGGTTGGAGGAAGAAAGGAGAATTTTAATATCATTCATTTCATTTTAAAACACATAGTCTTAGAGTATAACAGAATAATGTCAAAGTTTTATATATATATATATATATATATATATATATATATATATATATATATAAATAACACTGGTAATCTGAGGAACTTCTGTTTAGTGGAAAAAATTTGCTGCTGTTTTTACTGTTTGTATAATTTTTTTCCTGTGATTGCAGCATTTTTTGTTCGGTTTTCAGTGTTTTCCTGTTGCGTTTTTTTTGTGTGTTTGCGCATTACACAAGTTTTTGCACCTCATTTTGTTGTTTCCTGCCCATTTGCACCTGTTAGCCACAGTATGTCATTTTTAAAGGCAAAGTACATGTGAATACGTTAGCGGCTTGTATTGGTAATAGAAGTTAGCCTGGTTAGTGAGCTTATATATTAAACCATAAGGGTGTAGGATCTCAGAAATGAAACACAGTCAGGTTGTGTTTCATGCTCTTACCGGATTTTAGTGACATCTTTCTGGTTAACTACAGTCCAGTTAAAGGTCCAGTACGGACTCAAAAACTCACTGTTTCTAGCACAAAACAAGACCTCTGGCTGCACCCAGAATAGCCTAAAACTGAAAGTAAAAAAAAAGATGATTTACATTTTGTAAGAGACTAAGCCCCTAACTGTAAACACTGGCTCTGTCCATGCTCAAACCCATGGAATATATTACAGAAAAAAAAAAAAACAGAAACATGGATGTTCTGTTTAAAAAACATTTTTAGATGTAAACTGCTGTGATTTAGTTGCATTTTTGCTGCTATCATTTTGTCCATTTAAATGTACCTGAGTATCAAGAAATTTAACCATAACAACAGAAAATCACTATTACTTATGCTGGGAAATCTTAGACTTGGACAACTTTTATTGCTTTTTTTTGTATACACAGAGCTGTACTGAAAGCTGTATAAAACGAAATTTCGTTTTGTGCAGCTTTCAGAACATTTCCATTCCATAAAGTGTAGCAGTGATCAAACATAAACAGTGTGGGAGAAAAACGTTTAGAGTAAGCACAATTCATGGTTTGTTGTGTGAAACTGCTTTTTTTCTTCATTTTGCCAGCTATTATGTGTAGGTGGGAAAGGGGATTGTTCCAGAAATCTACTGAAAAGCCCCCTTGTTTTATGCATGCTTCTTATTTATTGATCCAGTTGTTCACGTTGTGCATGCCCATGATGAAACACTCAGTGATTTTCATGAGAGAAAAGTCGTTTCGGAGCAGGCCATGGCTTTGCTGCAAAGAAGAACCTTAAACAAAGACGGTGAGTGGGTTTGTGCGGTGGTGCGCTTAAGACGCTGACCCGCTGTCTCCTCCCTCCCCATCATAACACAGTGACAAGATCAACCGGCTCCGCTTTTGCCAGCAGCATTATTATTTGTACCTGCTTTCTTTCCCTTTTGCTCTTTTGCCCTAACAGCAGCTGACTACATTTAGATCTTGTTCCTGAGAGATTTTATCCTAATTCTGCCTGACAGAAAAATATAAGATATTTTCTACAACAGTTATACCTCCAGCTTTTACTCCTCCCCCCAAAGGATACAGAATATTTTATTGTTTTAGAAAATAGGTTTTACCTTTTTAGAGTTCTTGGTGATGAGTCTTGTTGCTTTGTGTCCACTGTTGTCCTTAGTCCTCTAGTTCATGTTGCGACAGTAGCTACTTTCACTTCCATGTGTGACTTCAGAATAACAAGTTTAGACTCATCAGAGGCAGAATGGCCGGACACAAAGAGTCACAATCCTAGCTGTTTCTGCTTTCTTGCCAACCACCAAGAAAGCACATGAATTCCTCCTGACCTGGAAGAAATGTGCATATGAGGCTCAGAGGGACACGCACTGCCTTGGCTCTACCTCTGCTGGATAAAACCGTTATGGTAGCTCAGAGTTTCTGAGAGGCCTCCCGTGATCTGTTCCAAGGTCAGCAAAGAAATGCATAAAATCTGGTTAGCCATTTCCACCGCTCTCCAGCTCTGTTACCAAGTTATATCACTGCCACATGCAACGTTTTCTAAACCTCTGAGCTGATTTATTAAAAGATTTTTCATAATTATTTAGGGAACAGATTTATTTATTTTTTATGTTTTCTGGGAGGATTTGTGGCATATTTAAAGTATCATCCAGTTTGTCCTGTCTGTCATTTTTCCCAGAGGAAAGTCAGCAGATGCAGGAGTGTGCAGTTTAGCATTAACCTTTAATCGGTGATGTATTATACACCTGGATGGAGAACCGAGATTCATCATCTGGAGAAAGCCTGGCAGAGTCGCCCAGGCACAAATAAGCAGATTGAGGGCTATAAGCAGCTCTCCTGTCACACTAAGTGACTGATCTTTATTTACGCTGGCTTACAAGGGTGGAGGTGAAACGCGGCCTAAAGGAGACTCAACTCTGGAGTGTGTTTCTGCTAAGTTACTGCTGTATAATGATAGATTGATGTTTGATGGGATCATTGGTTATTTTTTTATCCTATTCTGGGCCTTTATTTCCATGTGGGCCCCATTTCTTTACCTATAACAAATGTTCACACCATATCAACCTGGCTTTAAGGGCGGAGCCAGTATTTGACCTGTCTGAAAATGGTCCTTTGCTTTCCTGGAAAGCTGCTGAGGCTCATAGGCTCAGATCATAGAACTGGAGTGAAAAAAAAATCAGCCTTTATAGGGTGAAATAAAAAGAGGTTTTATTTTTGGTCTTAAACTAACCCAGAGATTGACGTTTTGTTCGCAGTAGCTGCAGCCAGATGAGCTATTGTGTGGATTATTCGTGCTCAGCTGATGCCTTCAAAAAAGAGACATGGTGGACTCAGGTTGTTCCAGCGTCACCAGATTTAGTGGCTGTTAAATGCTATTATTGATTGTATCAAGCTGGGACCGGGCCCTCTGGGACCCCGGACATATGGCCAGGTC
Organism: Cyprinodon tularosa; assembly: GCF_016077235.1. Classification (NCBI taxonomy): domain Eukaryota; kingdom Metazoa; phylum Chordata; class Actinopteri; order Cyprinodontiformes; family Cyprinodontidae; genus Cyprinodon; species Cyprinodon tularosa. The sequence goes on from NW_024038961.1 coordinate 482,077, forward strand.
AGCGTCTGTGTTTCTGGCAGCAACAAGGCTCTTTAGAATTGTAAATGTTGATTATAATCTGCATTTTCTGAACCTTTTTCAAGGGGGGTTGAGAGTATTTTTCATTCTGACTTTTTTAAGCATCAAAATGATACATAAATAATAGGTTATTTTTATCCTTTCAAATATAAGAAAATCAATACAAAAATTTAAATAAATATGTCATTTGATGGCAAAATGCTGTGCCATGAATATTTTTCTTTAACAAATTAGTGCCAAGCAACGGAGGTAGATGACATATTTTTTTTTCGTGTTACCATGGATGGATAGAGTGATGGTAAGGAAGTTAAAATATCCCAAAAGCTACAGCAAGGAGTTGCCTCTTGGATTCCCTAAACATCCATTACATATAGTACATTCTAGGCCAGCTGGTATTCCAAGAAAAAAGCAACCAATAAAAAAACTCTGGAAAACTCTCCAGGGACGTAAACTTGTACCATTTACTTTTAATATGTAACTTTTGAGTAATGATTCAGGGTGGTTTAATATAAAACAGAAAAAAATAAAAATAAGATGTGTAAAAAGCACCACATGGCAATTGTTAGGTATGTTGGAGAATCTGTGATGCTGTGGGTCTGTTTCTCCTCCTTAGTCCCCAGGAATGAATGCATGGGGTTATGAATTCTTTGAAAAAAATGGATGTTTCAGCAGGATAATGAGCCAAAGATGTTGAAAAAGGAACAGGGAAATGATTCACCAGCTGCAGAATCAACCCTCTTTAAAGATTTACAAATGTTATGGTCTGAGCTGATAAAAAGAAATAGGAGAAGACCAGGGACTCAAATTCTTTTTAGGAGATAATGTTGGTGCGATAAAGGATTCATTTCTGCAAAGACTTTTAACATATTTTACCAAGGGTGCCAAAACTTGTCAAGGTTTACATTAATCTTACTCCAGTCTCTTGGTTCTCTGTGGATATAAACTCTTATTATGCAAGAAGATGCATCAGAGGCATCTGAAACAGAAAAGTGATTTTGCATTATGTATATCAGGGGTTGGCAACCCAACTGCTCCAAGAGCCACATTGGACCAAAAAACAAATCTGTCTGGAGCCACAAAAATGTAAAAGTCTTATATAAGCCTTGTATGGCAACATGGGCTCTAAGTGTATTAGCCCACTATAAAAAAGGAGTATGTGGGCTTAAATATATAATAAGCATTCATGATTTAATGTTTATCCTGGAGCAAATGTCACATAGTAGCATGAGGTGAGGAGAAGTGAACGATGAAATTATAGAAACACGATAAAATAATCTTTCTATGGTGGACGTGTTTCTGTTAGGAGTTGATTAAGTCATGAGGAACCAAGCAGGAACTGACATCCATCATTATTACACAAATGTTTACAGCATTGGAAAACATCCTTCAGCACACCGCATTAAAATAAACAAATAAATGTTCATACATTTTTGAAAAAGCTCCACGGGTTGACATTTGTAGTTTTAATCTACAGAGGACTTTTTATTACGGCATAGAAACCTGAAATACCCAGCAGCTCACCAGTAAGGATCCAAATACATTTTTTTTTAGCTTTATTCCAGCTGTTTAATGCATCCTGTATTGATCTTTCAACCGGCCAGAGCAGCTAAAACCTGCCTTCTCCCTTTCCCTTCATGGTGCATATCTCCTACCCATAGCTCCTTCCTCCTCCTCCTCTTTCTTACCTTCACATTCAGACTCCCATGGTGATGAAAAATTGATTTCCCTCTTACTGTGGTACAGAGCAGCAAAACAAGTAAGATTATATAAAAAAGTGCCAAAAAAAAACTCAAAACACACAAGTTTAAAAGTTGAACCGAAGAAGAGAAAAACAAACATTTGGATGATCAAAATTCTTCTAATATAATCCTTTCTTTAAGCTGTTTACTAATATAGAATACGTGTTGCTTTAAGTGGAAATTGAAGCATAAAAGAACCACCCAGCACACTCCGGATGACTTTTTACTCCTGCTTTTTAACAGTTGTCTTCGCTTAGTTCCCCTTTCTATTTATAATTATGCATTTATATAGAGAAGTATAAGTGCTTCCCTTTTTAATGTAGTGCTGGATGTTAAATGACAGTAAACTCCAGATGTTCAGCAGCTTTGAGGAACCAAACTCCATGTTCTTTTAAATGTGTGTTTCAGTCATCACCATCCTGTCAAGATGCCACGCAGAACGTAACGTCTACCCATCTGCTGGAGTTCTGTTTGTCCATGTTCTGGAGAGAGAGCACTTCAAAGGAGAGTTTCCTCCTTACCCCAAATCAGGTACAACCAAGCACTTTCATAGTTGGTCTGATCTAGAGATGCCTCAAAATACCAACTAGGGACCAGAATCAGAGAGCTAAATCAGTTACACGCCTTCTATTCAGCTAATGGGTCTAAATTCTGATTTTGAAACTGGCAAATTGTTAAGCAGGCGTCTCCCCAGGTGATGCCAGCAATGATCCAATCACCTTTAACACCAACCTGAAAGGCTACCCCGACAGACCAGGCTGGCTGCGCTACATCCAGAGGACTCCTCTCGGCGACGGCGTCCTCTATGGTTCTCCTACCGCAGAGCATGTTGGAAAGCCCACTGTGATAGAGGTGAGTGATTGGACCCCACTCACTTATGTTTACAGTTAGAAACCGACAACAAAAACAACTATTTTAATCTCCATAAACATTCATGTGATGGACCAACACAAAGTTGTTTGTAATTAAAGGGGAATTATACAAACCCTTCCTTTTTTTTTAGGAAACTTAAAAAATTAACATAATTTAAAACTTAGAAGTGTGGCTTATATATATTTATTATATTAATTTGGTAATTTTGCCACCACAAAATTAAAGTACATAATTACTGGTCAGTTGTTCATGAATTCGGGCAAATTCTGTTATTAGAGCTTCAAATACAACTGGGATTCAATTAACAAAAATATAAGATATTTAATATTAATAAATGAATCAAATAATGGACTACATATTTGTGAAAAATGTACAGTGATTTACATTATTTTGGTGTGTCTGGTGTGAACTATCAATGCATGCTTGACATTTGCCCAAAAGAACATTAAACAAACATCATTGTGATGAAGGAAGTACACAGCAGAAAGGAAAAGTTTAAAGCAGAGATAGATTATGAAACCTGACTGACTGGAGCAAAGGGGAGTCTAAAGGCCCCAGGTATCTCTGGAGGAGCTGCAGAGATTGACAGCTCTGGTAGGAGGATCTGTAAGGACCACAACTATTATTTAATCACTCTGCTAATCTGGTCTTTATGGTAGAGTGGTAAGGCGAATTGTTAGAAAGCAACATGAAATCCTGTGGAGCTAGCCACAATCAGTGCAGGCGAGGAAACACAGCAACCTATAGAAAGGCTTGAACACTGCATGACCATGGCTAGGGTAAAATACGGTGGTGGCAGCATCATGCTGTGACAGAGTTTTCTTTTTTGATTTTAAGCAGTAGAGACAGAAAATCTCCTGACAATTGAAAGCAAAATTAATTGAACTAATTATTTGGAAATTTTGGAGGAAAACCTGTCACAGCCTGATAAGGTCTGAATAAATGCACAAAATTCTATGTTTTAAAATATTTTGTATCCCGATAAAGTACAATCTGAAATAATATCATAGCTTACCTTTTTTCCAACTTTAATTTGAAGTGATATTTAGCCTGTCACATATAAGAAATGCACATTTTAGTGCTAAAAAATTTATCAAATGACAACAAGATATAGAGCTACAGTAGTTTTCATGTTTTTTCCTAGCAATATGGAGCGAGTAGAATTTAATTATCAGAATTAATTAAGTTTTTAACATTTTTTAAAGTTTACAACTGTTTCAATTTTGAGTTTCTGAGCAGTAACTTACACTTATGGTAACTAAATCAATCTTATATCAAACTAAACAAAAACTGTTTCAAGTTTCTGAAATCTATAACTTTTTAGTGGAAAGTTCGCAGATGATACTATAAAATAAATGCCAGTAATTAACATAGTTTAAAGGGATGAACTTTCAACAAAAGTGCAAAAATCCAAGACTGGCAGCAAAACATGGATGTGCAGTCTTTGACCCAGGGGGCTGCATTTAAAGGAATGGTACACCCAAAACATGATTAGCCTTCATTTTCTACTCACCCCCATGCTGAACAACACTCTGGAGTACTTTTTTGATATCTCAAATGCATCTGGAGATCTGGGAGGCTTCTTGCTGTCTGCTGACATTCAAATAATTGAGGTCTATGGCGCCCGAGGCAGAAAGGTCCATAAAAGTCCACAAAAAACGTTTCAATATTCCTCCATACTGCTCGTCCAATGTATTCCAAGTGTCCTGAGTGGGTAGCATCCAGAATTTACTCGAAACGAAGTCATTTAGAATGTTTTTAGAGCATAAACAGTAGTGTATAGGATTTCCTGAAAGCGCGCACCTGCGCGTTCATGACGCTACGGAAGCCGGCAGACCAAACCAGATGAAAGTGCGCATTCAGCGTCTGCTCTGCCAATAATGCAAGCGTAGAAGAAGAAATGTGCTGTTTACCTGTGCAAAGAAAGAAACAACGAAAGAAAAATGTCTGAGGACTTCAGTGTTGAGGAAGAGCATGAGTTCTTTGCCGAGCTGAATGCTTTCGTATGGGTTGGTCTGCCGCGGTTTCCGTAGCGCCGTGAACGCGCTTTCAGGAAATCCTATACACTACTGTTTATGCTCTAAAAACATTCTAAATGACTTCGTTTCGAGTAAATTCTGGATGCTACCCACTCAGGACACTTGAAATACATTGGACGAGCAGTATGGAGGAATATTGACACGTTTTTTGTGGACTTTTATGGACCTTTCTGTCTCGGACACCATAGACCTCCATTATTTGAATGTCAGCAGACAGCAAGAAGCCTCCCAGATCTCTAGATGCATTTGAGATATCAAAAAAGTACTCCAGAGTGTTGTTCAGCATGGGGGTGAGTAGAAAATGAAGGCTAATCATGTTTTGGGTGGACTATTCCTTTAAATGCAAAATGGCCTAATTGTCAGATTCTACTTTTTGAAAACCAATAAATAATCTTTCTCCCTTCTTATGATTATTAACTACTTTGCATAATTTAAAATAGCAAATATTTGGTGGCAACCTGACAAAATACAACATAGAAAAATAGACAATAGAGAATAATTAACTTTGCTTAACATTGTAAATGGAATATGTTCCTCTAAACCCTGTCAGGTGTATGATCATAATTGTATGTGGTTTTTAGACCTGAATTCTTCTCTGTATTTTCTCATGTCTTTGTGGAACCGTAAGCTAGAGTTAACATTCCTTTCTCAGTAGGCTTAGCATGTTGACGACGCTCATGTGCCTTTTTACGGTGCCTCAGCTGAGTACAGATTATTATATTTTGCATCGAGCTGCAGCCATATAAGTTATACTGATCGCAGCTTAAACTTTGACCACTCTTTGTTGCAGATTACTGCCTATAACAGACGCACGTTTGAGACGGCACGGCACAACCTGGTCATTAACATCATGGCAACAGAAGGTAGGAGGTGCCGGAATGAATGAATAGAGTCAACAGAGAGCTGACTGAGAAGCTTTAGGTTTGGTTCTTTTAAACGGAAAGAAAAAAGAGGCCATCGGTTACTCTCACCACCTGCAGATAATCAGATGGGCGGGTGTGTTATAGTGGAAAGAGAGAGTCGGTCTGAATCATTCTTACTGGAATGAACAAAAACCTTATAAGCATAGCAGAAAAATCTACATTTCCACTACATCTGCTGCCTTTCATTAGATGACATATTCAGCTCAGAAACACAGGATGTGAGGAGCGATTGGTACCAAGCTAAATCAAGTCCCTATATCTGCTAAAGCTGCAACTAACCAATATTTTGCAAATGAATTAATCTGTCGATTAGTTTTTCAATTAATCCATTAATAATCTGATAGCCAGGTAAAACTAAAACTTTTCCACTTAAGGAATCCTGGATAGAACATACAACATTATTTTTTATCTTAAAAGCGAAATATTTACATATTGTTTTACAATTATTATATAATTACACCTCTAAGTGGGTTGCTCGGTCAGCTAAAGGCATGTTTTACAGTCTCTATACTCCAGTTAAGGATTAATCGATTACTAAATGAGTTGACGTTTATTTCATTAATCGATTAATTACAAATAATCCGATTAATTGTTTCAGCCCTAATCTCTGCACTCTGTCGCTAATACATACATGCACTGAAAACAGTAACAGTGAGTAACATGGAGACACTCAGTTATATTTTCCTTTATTACATTTTACCTTAAAAATGTTTAAATTGTGAAACAACAAAGAGTCCAAAGGAAATATTTACTAATTCTGTCCTCTCTCTGATCTGAAGGTTCACCTGCTGTATCCGGCTCATCTTTTATTGCTCTTATTGTCCAGATATTTGTTGGTTTATGAAAATAACATTTTAATTGCTTTACTGGATTTCTTGTAAAATGACCTTATGATGATTTTTTATTAGTTAAATTACTTAGCTGTACTTTGATATTATTCTTATTTGTTGTGTTTAGTATTAAAAGGGATATAAATTACTTTTCAAATTTTTAATCGCAGTAGCTCTGAAAGATTGCCACAACCTGCTGTCGTATTCATCTTTTTTTTTTTTTTTGCAAAACAAAGCCTTTCTCTGTATATTAACAAACACAAAAGCAGAGCTAACATATTACACATGATGTGCAGTAGGTAAATAAATAAGTAATGAGACTAATCAAGGCAGCCACTTGCAGAGGAGGTGTTAAAAGAAAGAAGAAATGTCAAAAGTAGTGTGTGGAAAAGTGCAAAATAAAAATTGATATCAAGAATCATAGGACTGGGGAAGCTCTTGAAATACAGTATGAACGTTAGTGTTTACTGGAACGGGAGCTAATGCCATTCTTAGCCTCTGCTGTCTAAGCAGCATTATACATGCATTGATTGAAATAAACGGAGCAGGGGAGGGGGATAGTTTTCTGTCAAAGCTCCTAGAATCAGATTCAATTCAGGTCTCATCAAAGAGCCTGCAAAGAAGTAACATTTTTCTCTTTAAAGTGTTTTTTTTCTATTTCTTCATATTGAAATATTTCATACCTTCAGGATTATTTCCTGTATGTTTGGTTGTTTTTTTTTTGTTGATGTTTTACAGCAAGGCTCTGGGAAGGATTCACTAGAACTTGGAGTTGCTGTAGTTGGTGTTCACCACTGCGAGCGATCTCTACCCCAGAGCTTTGCAGGACATGCAGCTTCTATTTAGCTGCATTAGTCGTTAGTTGTCTATTATGGTCCAATGGTTTTGGTCTTTTTTTGTATATGCATAAAATGTGACCCACCATCTTTAAACTTTAAAGTGAACCTCTTGACATGGTGGAAACTTTTTTTAAATTATGTTGATTTTAGTGAATTTTAGTAAAATAATGATTTTTACTTTTACTCTGCAAGTGATGGCAGAAAAGAACTGATCGATGTTGGTGTGTCTGTGTGTCCGTCCCAGTTTGCTGACCAGCAACAGGGAACAGACCACTTCTGATTCCCCGCTCTCTGTGGTTTTTATTAGAGTTCCCGCTGCCTTACCAGGCTGAATTTTACATCAAAAACATGAACGTGGAGGAGATGCTGGCCAGTGAGGTGCTGGGAGACTTTCTGGGTGCAGTGAAGAATGTGTGGCAGCCTGAGCGACTCAATGCTATCAACATTACCTCTGCGTTGGACCGCGGCGGCCGCGTGCCTCTGCCTATCAACAACCTAAAGGAAGGGTGAGGATCTGGACTCACATTATTAATCTTGAAGTTAAAGTCTTCTGAAGGGGCTTCCTGAGGTTCTGTCCAAACAACAAATTATCATTAGCCTTAGCTCACTTACTCCTCTGATATTTTCTGTAATTGGGGCTTTGAGGATCCTCCGTTCCCTGTAAATCAGATAAAAACACCCCAACATCTGCACCGACAAGACCCTGAGCTTGTTAAGCTTAAACGGAAGCCCCACATGACCCGCTTTGAGCTGTGCTTCAAAGATTGACGCTAATGCTACAGAAGATAAAAGCATATAGGAGAAACCCCAGAGGAGCAGAAATACTCTCTTATAAGCCCGTGTATAAATATATAACACAAGTCTTCTCTTCAGTGTATATGTGATGGTTGGTGCGGACGTTCCCTTCTCATCGTGCCTGCGGGAGGTGGAGAACCCACATAACCAGCTGCGCTGCAGTCAGGAGATGGAGCCTGTCATCAGCTGTGACAAGAAATTCAGAGCTCAGTTTCACATCGACTGGTGTAAGATCTCCCTGGTGAGGACGGTCCTGCATTAATCTGCCTCGCTTCAGAAATCCAACCCAGTAGAGAATGAAAAAATGATAGTTTTCTTTATCTCAAATGAAACTTAAATTAGTTTTCTGTCCCAGGTTGATATCAACAAAGTGGTCCCTGTGTATATCACCCGCCCCGATCCGGGCACAGGAATACTCCCCGAGTTCGGGGAGTACAACCCTCCGTCAGAGTCTCTGAAGAGCCGCGACTATTTCTCCGACTTCCTGGTAACGCTGGCTGTTCCTGCCGCTGTGGCAGTCGTCCTCTTCTTCATCCTCGGCTACACCATGTGCTGCAGACGGGAAGGGGTGTAAGTGTACATGGTCTTTGCATGACCTTCTTCACCGGTGTTATTGCCAAGTAGCGACCGGGTTAGTGATAAATCTTAAGATGAAAGGAGAATAAGGAAATGGCAGCGAAGGGTTTAATTAGCAGCAGGTTAACGATCCTGACTGAAAAAGCAGCTTGTCATCTCCATCTGGTGTCGTTACCCATTTATATTAAGTTCTTCATCAATTTACATTCATGTTTTGTTTCCTGTCAAACCATTGAAGGTCATTTATCCACATTGATTGATCGTTTACAGGCTGGACGAGAAACACCCCCTCTCCTCCATTTCCACGTCCACTCCCACTTAATGCAGCATTTCATTCATGTGTGTTTAGATGTTGCTTCAACTATTAATATTAGTATTTAATTCATCCATTTTGTTTTGTTTCTAGGGAAAAAAGAAACATGCAAACACCAGCGTAAGTGTTTTACCTCTCCTGTGTTTTTTTTTTTTTTGTCTTTTTTCCGGCCTGTTTTTCTGTTCCTTTTTCTTTAAATCACTGTTTTTGCCATTTTTTGTTGCCATTCACGGCTGCTCATTTTCATTCATCTGCTCATCTGTGCGTTGCCATCCATTCATTTAATGGGCTGCTGAAATTCAGTGACCAGCTGCAGGGGGTTAGGGGTGAACAAAAATGTTACACATAAGTAATGTAGCGAGAGAAAACTACTCCTCTGCATCCTCAACATTAGGATTCTTTTTATTTTGTGCATGAACAAACTCCTGAACGATCTCCTCGCAGGTTTATATACAGGTGCTGGTCATAAAATTAGAATATCATGAAAAAGTAGATTGATTTCAGTAATTCCATTTAAAAAGTGAAACTTGTATATTATATTCATACATTACATACAAACTCATATATTTCAGATGTTTATTTTGTTTAATTTTGATGATTACAAATGACAACAAATGAAAATCTCAAATTCATCATATCAGAAAATTAGAATATTACTGAAGACCAATAAAAACAAAGGATTTATAGAAATGTTGGCCAACTGAAAAGTATGAACATGAAAAGTATGAGCATGTACAGCACTCAATATTTAGTTGGGCCTCCTTTGGCCTGTATTACTGCAGCAATGCGGCGTGGCATGGAGTCGATCAGTCTGTGGCACTGCTCAGGTGTTATGATAGCCCAGGTTGCTCTAATAGTGGCTTTTAGCTCTTCTGAATTGTTGGGTCTGGTGTATTGCATCTTCTTCTTCACAATACCCCATAGATTTTCTATGGGGTTAAGGTCAGGAGAGTTTGCTGGCCAATTAAGAACAGGGATACCATGGTCCTTCAACCAGGTACTGGTAGCTTTGGCACTGTGTGCAGGTGCCAAGTCCTGTTGGAAAATGAAATCTGCATCTCCAAAAAGTTGGTCAGCTGCAGGAAGCATGAAGTGCTCTAAAACTTCCTGGTATGTGGCTGCGTTGACCCTGGACCTCAGAAAACACAATGGACCAACACCAGCAGATGACATGGTACCCCAAACCATCACTGACTGTGGAAACTTTACACTGGACTTCAAGCAACGTGGATGAAGTGCCTCTCTTCTTTTCCTCCAGACTCTGGGACCTTGATTTCCAAAGGAAATGCAAAATTTACTTTCATCAGAGAACATGACTTTGGACCACTCACCAGCAGTCCAGTCCTGTTTCTCTTTAGACGCTTCTGACGCTGTCTGTGGTTCAAGAGTGGCTTGACACAAGGAATGCGACAGCAGAAACCCATGTCTTTCATACGTCTGTGTGTGGTGGTTCTTGAAGCACTCACTCCAGCTGCAGTCCACTCTTTGTGAATCTCCCCCACATTTTTGAATGGGTTTTGTTTCACAATCCTCTCCAGGGTGTGGTTATCTCTCTTGCTTGTACACTTTTTTCGACCACATCTTTTCCTTCCCTTCGCCTCTCTATTAATGTGCTTGGACACTGAGCTCTGTGAACAGCCAGCCTCTTTAGCGATGACCTTTTGTGTCTTGCCCTCCTTGTGCAAGGTGTCGATGGTCGTCTTTTGGACAACTGTCAAGTCAGCAGTCTTCCCCATGATTGTGTAGCCTATAGAACTAGACTGAAAGACCATTTAAAGGCTTTTGCAGGTGGTTTGAGTTAATTAGCTGATTAGAGTGTGGCACCAGGGGCCATCAATTTTGAACCTTTTCACAATATTCTAATTTTCTGATATGATGAATTTGAGATTTTCATTTGTTGTCATTTGTAATCATCAAAATTAAACAAAATAAACATCTGAAATATATGAGTTTGTATGTAATGTATGAATATAATATACAAGTTTCACTTTTTAAATGGAATTACTGAAATCAATCTACTTTTTCATGATATTCTAATTTTATGACCAGCACCTGTAAAACCACAAATGTTCACCGCTTCTCTGTTTCTCTAGCATCCAGCTGGTTCATCACAGCGCCATTCAGAAGTCCACCAAGGAGCTACGGAGCATGTCAAAGAACCGCGAGATCTCCTGGCCTCTCTCCACCCTGCCTGTCTTCAACCCAGTCAGCGGAGAGGTGGTGCCGCCCATACACCCTGACAGCTACGAGACCACCAGCATGCCACTCATGCAGACACAGACGTGAGTAAATTTCTACGAATGGGTTCATAAATGTATTTTAAACAAAAGTTTTATCAGGATGTATTGTTTAAAATGTATCTTTTTTGTGTTGATTTCAGGAATTTGCAGAATCAGATCACGATACCACAGCAAAGGCCGTCAGGTTAGTCCTTTCATGAGATTCATAACACAACGTGTGAAGAATAGCAGCAATGCATGCTCAGCGATTTGCTTATACAGGTGCTGGTCATAAAATTAGAATATCATGAAAAAGTAGATTGATTTCAGTAATTCCATTTAAAAAGTGAAACTTGTATATTATATTCAATTCAATTCAGTTTATTTATATAGCGCCAAATTCACAACACATGTCATCTCAAGGCACTTTACAGTTCAACCAGATCATACAGTCAAATTGATACAAAGTTTTCTATCTAAGGAAAACCAGTTGATTGCATTGACTCATTGACTCAAATACAATCCCCCACACTAAGCATATTCATACATTACATACAAACTCATATATTTCAGATGTTTATTTTGTTTAATTTTGATGATTACAAATGACAACAAATGAAAATCTCAAATTCATCATATCAGAAAATTAGAATATTACTGAAGACCAATAAAAACAAAGGATTTATAGAAATGTTGGCCAACTGAAAAGTATGAACATGAAAAGTATGAGCATGTACAGCACTCAGTATTTAGTTGGGCCTCCTTTGGCCTGTATTACTGCAGCAATGCGGCGTGGCATGGAGTCGATCAGTCTGTGGCACTGCTCAGGTGTTATGATAGCCCAGGTTGCTCTAATAGTGGCTTTTAGCTCTTCTGAATTGTTGGGTCTGGTGTATTGCATCTTCTTCTTCACAATACCCCATAGATTTTCTATGGGGTTAAGGTCAGGAGAGTTTGCTGGCCAATTAAGAACAGGGATACCATGGTCCTTCAACCAGGTACTGGTAGCTTTGGCACTGTGTGCAGGTGCCAAGTCCTGTTGGAAAATGAAATCTGCATCTCCAAAAAGTTGGTCAGCTGCAGGAAGCATGAAGTGCTCTAAAACTTCCTGGTATGTGGCTGCGTTGACCCTGGACCTCAGAAAACACAATGGACCAACACCAGCAGATGACATGGCACCCCAAACCATCACTGACTGGGGAAACTTTACACTGGACTTCAAGCAACGTGGATGAAGTGCCTCTCTTCTTTTCCTCCAGACTCTGGGACCTTGATTTCCAAAGGAAATGCAAAATTTACTTTCATCAGAGAACATGACTTTGGACCACTCACCAGCAGTCCAGTCCTGTTTCTCTTTAGCCCAGGCAAGACGCTTCTGACGCTGTCTGTTGTTCAAGAGTGGCTTGACACAAGGAATGCGACAGCAGAAACCCATGTCTTTCATACGTCTGTGTGTGGTGGTTCTTGAAGCACTCACTCCAGCTGCAGTCCACTCTTTGTGAATCTCCCCCACATTTTTGAATGGGTTTTGTTTCACAATCCTCTCCAGGGTGCGGTTATCTCTCTTGCTTGTACACTTTTTTCGACCACATCTTTTCCTTCCCTTCGCCTCTCTATTAATGTGCTTGGACACTGAGCTCTGTGAACAGCCAGCCTCTTTAGCGATGACCTTTTGTGTCTTGCCCTCCTTGTGCAAGGTGTCGATGGTCGTCTTTTGGACAACTGTCAAGTCAGCAGTCTTCCCCATGATTGTGTAGCCTATAGAACTAGACTGAAAGACCATTTAAAGGCTTTTGCAGGTGGTTTGAGTTAATTAGCTGATTAGAGTGTGGCACCAGGGGCCATCAATTTTGAACCTTTTCACAATATTCTAATTTTCTGATATGATGAATTTGAGATTTTCATTTGTTGTCATTTGTAATCATCAAAATTAAACAAAATAAACATCTGAAATATATGAGTTTGTATGTAATGTATGAATATAATATACAAGTTTCACTTTTTAAATGGAATTACTGAAATCAATCTACTTTTTCATGATATTCTAATTTTATGACCAGCACCTGTATTCCGTACTTGCTAGTGGTGTCCCGAAACAAATTTTGATTTCCGATATGATACCAATACTTCAGTTTTGAGAATTAACTGATATGGATATTGACCGGATAAGATATTAGTATGAATCATACCAGATTTTATTTTTTTATTTTATACTGTAGAATGTTAGAGACAGTCAAGTAATATTAATAAAACAGAAGATCAGAAGTCAACAACAAAAGCTATGCTATTGAAGATTCTCAGTCATCCAGGTCAAGGTCATTCGAAGGCTAACGAAGAACCCAAACGACCCTCATTCCTAAGGGACGGACCTGTTCGTCCTGTTCAATTTGCATGTTTTCTAAGCCAAAACAAGGCTTTGCTTTTGGTCCACTCTATAAAGCCTCGAACTCGAAGCTATTTCTAACATTTTGAATCAAAAAAGCCTCCTGGAAGGGAAGCAAAATGTCTTCAAACTTTGAAACAAAGTCCAGTGGATTGTTTTCTAACTTTTTTGGAACAAAAGCTATGAAAACAACTGAAAATATCAGAGATTTTAGATGCTGTCCAATTAAAATCTGACAGTAGTTTTTTGGCTAATATCGAATCTATTTTATTATTAGATTGGGACACCCCTAGTAGCTGCATGTTCATCATTCTGCTTTCGCTTCCATGGTGAAGTTTCATCCCTAACCAACATAGGTCTGAACTCTTAAATTTGCTTAAAAATATAACATCTAACATCAAGGATCTATCCAACAGCAATCTTTGTCTTTTGGGTATTTAATACAAATATATTAATACAGTAAGATGTAAAAATTTAATAGTTTAAAAGAATAAACGGTGGCAAATATATACTTATAAGGTGCCTGAAATTTAAATCCTTAATTGTATTTATTTTAACTTCTGAAAACTCTTCCACAAAACAAAAATCCTCTTCATTTCATTGGCTTTGCTATAGAGGATTTAAATAATGAAATCTCATCTGCTTCCTAGATATATCTGGGTCATTGGATGTACTTTGAAAATTCCCTTAACAAAGAAGCAAATTACATGTGGAGAAGAAATCCCAGTTTGTCTCCATTATGATGCTGGTGTGTGAGCGCCCTCTTGTGAGCATGACAGTCAACTGCATGGAGCACTAACCAACTGCTCTCTCTGTTCACTGCTAACAAAAGGAGATAATTATGTCATGTCGACGTTTCGAAGACTGGAGGTAGGTGCATCTGATGTAAGTTTATGTTGATGTGATTAATGTCTTATTTTACTATTTCCTCTGGTAAGATTTTGAACTTTTTCACTTTAGGAGATCCGCAGGGTTTCTACTTATATTACTGTGAACGTGGCTGTTTCATTGCCATTTGCTCTAGTTAAAATTGATCTTAATGATTTTTTTTGTGATGAGATCTTCAAACAGCTGCATTTCAGAGGCCTTTTAGCCATTTGGGGCCCATTTCACAAAGCAGGGTTAGTGGGAATCCAGAGTAAGTTCTGGTTTGAATCCCTGCATTCCCGCCATTGCCTGCTTCTGAAAGCGAGGTAGACGTTACTCTTAGTACAATTATGTCAACAGATTACTGTGAAACAACCGTGATTGGTTGTTTGGAGAAACGCCAAGTTTTTGTACTTCTGATCTGCACAAAAAAGTAGCATCCTTTTCTAGAACAACCTGTTGAGGTCAAGAGTGTAAATACTCAAAAGATTTTTATCCGGAGAGGGTGATCAGACCGTGTGATATGTTTAATCATTTCCAGAGGAATATCTCTTCTTAAAATGTGCTTTAATAAGGGCATCGGATTATAATAATTCTAAAAAGATACTTATAGTACTTTCATGTTAAAAAGGGCTGCAACTAACAATCATTTTACCAATCTAGTTGATTTTTTTATTTTTTTTATTTGGATATATCAAGTGATAACAGGATAGCAAAAAGTTACTTAAAGAATTTTTTTTACACTATGTAAACCAGATGAAACTCTAGATAGAGCGTAGTTCGATTGAAGAATTTCTTTCAACTAATAGGAAAAATGTTAATATATATACACTCACCGACCACTTTATTAGGTACCCCATGCTAGTAACGGGTTGGACCCCCTTTTGCCTTCAGAACTGCCTCAATTCTTCGTGGCATAGATTCAACAAGGTGCTGGAAGCATTCCTCAGGGAGTTTGGTCCATATTGACATGATGGCATCACACAGTTGCCGCAGATTTGTCGGCTGCACATCCATGATGCGAATCTCCCGTTCCACCACATCCCAAAGATGCTCTATTGGATTGAGATCTGGTGACTGTGGAGGCCATTTGAGTCCAGTGAACTCATTGTCATGTTCAAGAAACCAGTCTGAGATGATTCCAGCTTTATGACATGGCGCATTATCCTGCTGAAAGTAGCCATCAGAAGTTGGGTACATTGTGGTCATAAAGGGATGGACATGGTCAGCAACAATACTCAGGTAGGCTGTGGCGTTGCAACGATGCTCAATTGGTACCAAGGGGCCCAAAGAGTGCCAAGAAAATATTCCCCACACCATGACACCACCACCACCAGCCTGAACCGTTGATACAAGGCAGGATGGATCCATGCTTTCATGTTGTAGACGCCAAATTCTGACCCTACCATCCGAATGTCGCAGCAGAAATCGAGACTCATCAGACCAGGCAACGTTTTTCCAATCTTCTATTGTCCAATTTCGATGAGCTTGTGCAAATTGTAGCCTCAGTTTCCTGTTCCTAGCTGAAAGGAGTGGCACCCGGTGTGGTCTTCTGCTGCTGTAGCCCATCTGCCTCAAAGTTCGACGTACTGTGCGTTCAGAGATGCTCTTCTGCCCACCTTGGTTGTAACGGGTGGTTATTTGAGTCACTGTTGCCCTTCTATCAGCTCGAACCAGTCTTGCCATTCTCCTCTGACCTCTGGCATCAACAAGGCATTTCGGCCCACAGAACTGCCGCTCACTGGATGTTTTTTTCTTTTTCGGACCATTCTCTGTAAACCCTAGAGATGGTTGTGCGTGAAAATCCCAGTAGATCAGCAGTTTCTGAAATACTCAGATCAACCCTTCTGGCACCAACAATCATGCCACGTTCAAAGTCACTCAAATCACCTTTCTTCCCCATACTGATGCTCGGTTTGAACTGCAGGAGATTGTCTTGAACATGTCTACATGCCTAAATGCACTGAGTTGCCGCCATGTGATTGGCTGCTTAGAAATTAAGTGTTAACGAGCAGTTGGACAGGTGTACCTAATAAAGTGGCCGGTGAGTGTATATATATATATATATATATATATATATATATATATATATATATATATATATATATGTATGTATTTTTTTTCCTATAATCTAGCTCATTTGATACTTTTAATATTAAAATGATTTGCATGGATTGTGTTTACCATCCACCAAAATCATTTGTCTTCTTCAGCGTCTTAATTTGATGCTGTAAAATGTGCTCTTAGTGACTCCCGTCCTGTTGCCGTGGTGAATCAGTATGCTTCCTCGCACCAATGTAGTTAGCATAAGGACCGCCAACATTTCTAGACACCTCTTCGAAAGGAACAGCTGCCCACAATCCTTTGTGTGACGAGACACATAAGCACAGACATTGAGTTTTTACAAAAATAAATTATTTCTCCTACTCTTTACGCATTGGAGAAATAATGTAGCACATGCTAATGTACACATCTTCATGATTTGGGTTTCATAACAGAGAGCTTCAGCTGTGCACTACATTTAACTTTTTATCGTAGTTCTCTATTGCTAGGACTGTAGTCCCTATTTGAACAGAATAATTAATGTTTCTGTCCGCTGTGTAATGACATCTGTACGGCTAAAAGGCTGTCTGGAGCTCCTTTCCTACCCTGAATAATATACATACTGTTGAGCCTGTGAAAGATATGAGCTAGGAACAGGAAATACAGTTTGACATAGTTAGATCGAGCCTCAGAGTTGACTAGATGCAGAGTTTAGTTACCGACTGATATCACCTGTTTTAAATCCGTACACTGAGTAGCAAATTGATTTATCTGTCAACAATTTTTTCACCAATGGATTAACAATCGGATAGCCCAAAGTTCCTTAAAGAAGATTTTTTTTTTTTTTAGTGAAATTAAAGCAGGTGAAACTCAAACCTTTCCATCTGTGGAGTTGTGGTTAGAGTATATTGACAGATAAAAACACTCTTTTTTTATCTTAAACGCAAAATTTTTATAGATATTTTTACAATTTTGATATAATTACTGCTCTAAGTGGGTCGCTCTGCCAACTAAAGGCACATTTTACAGTCTGTATTATCCAGTAAATGGTTAATCAATTACTAAAATAGCAGATTATTTCACTAATCGATTAATCAGGATTAATCCGATTGTTTCTGCCCTAGAAGAGACTATCTGCTTACTACTCAGTAAGTCAGGGGCCCTGAATGATTAAAAAAAAGAAACAAAAGCACCTTTAGAACTTTATTTTAATTTTGTATACCATGATATTGTAATCCCTATCCATGCCTTATTTCTAGTATGTAACCATTTGTTTTAAATTGTTCTCCTAGGTAAATGGTATCCCTGAAGAAAGGAAGGTGGCTGAAGCACTTAACCTATGACCAGAAGCAGCAGCGTAGGAACCGCCTTCCTCCTCTCTGTCATGTTTTCTAATATTTGTGCCAAAAATTAGGTAGCATATGAACAAAGGATGCGACTGCCATATAATGTATGAATCCTCCAACGATGTCAGTTATGGTAATCCCACGTTGTTTCCCAGACACTTTTCAATGCTTTCTAGTAACATTCAGTGTTTTTCTGGCATGTAAACATGGGATCGATTCAAGTTGCAATATTCTAGATATATATTTGCATTCCTGGTGCCAATCTGCATGTCATATGAAAGATTTTAATAATATATGACCTTTAAACTTACCTTTGTAAGAATATGGTCCATGATTAAAAGAGTTGGGTTTATGTTAAACATGTCGCCATCTTTGTTTGCACAATGTAACTCAAGAGTAAAAACCTGTAATGTTCCAATTTGATGTAATATATGTTGGTAATAAAATCTTTACCAATTGTCAAGAGGTTTTCACTTATTAAAAGCACACCCATCAAAACAAAACAAATCCAAAACATGTCTTTTTATTAAGGTATTTTTTTAAATGATGTACAGCAGAATAAAGTCATTTATAAATATGAAGACATTTTCCACATTTTGACAGACACCATAACACAAAAACATTTGAGGCCCTTTAAAAAGGTTGTATTATTTGTTGCTTTTACACGATCAAACAGATCAATTAAGGCGTGAAACAACTGGCAAATCTACCACTTTGCTGCAGATGAATAAAAGAACAGAGGTTTGTAAACCTTTCTATGAATCAAAGGGAGATGGTAGCATGTGAATACCGCTCTTAATTGCACAATTAGGTTCTGACTGCAAGTAAAGATTGCTGCGTTACCTCTGGAGCTGCAGATTCTGTTTAAACTAAAAAAAAAAACATATAGAATGATCGAAAACCAAAGTTTTACTACTCAAAGGTAGGCGAGGTGTGCAGCTCAAAAATTCATAGCCAACAGATTTTATATATTTTCTATAAGCAAAAAATGCACATTAAAAAAATGTGCCAAACTCTGAATTTTATCTCTAAGATAAAAAACAACTTATCTCTGCAGCTTTAAAATGAAAGTGCTCCCTCTCTCTTAAATGAGTACCAAAAGAGAAAAAAAACAAGCCCACCTGCTAACAGGTGTGTTAATATTTTCATGTATAAGTAGAGTCCTCAGCGTCATCAGTGCATTACAGAGTGGTTTTCTAATGCTGAATGGCTCTGAATTCAACATTCGAACATGTACTGAATGCAGAACTCTAAGAAATATCCAAAGGCCTTCACCTAGACATAAAAAAAAAAAAATAAATAAAACAGACTGCCTCCTCCACAGCTATTTTAGTTCACAGGCTGAAAGCTGTTATTTCTACGGTAGAACAATATGTGCAACGTGGTGTGTTTTCCACCACCGCTATTATGAGGCATCTAAATGTAGGAACAGCTGTACAAAATAAATCTGTCCTATCAAACAAATATACATATATTTACACCACGTGTGCTGCTTACAGGACACACGACTTGGACTAAAAGGCTCAACCTTGTCTATGGGATAGCAGGATGGGTACAAAAATCTCTATGCGATACGTCACAAACAGCAGTTATGGACATATAGTACAAAACGAAGCCAGAATGGTATAAAATAGGTGCTTAATTTAAGTCATTAAATACTGTACATGTCATTTCTGAACTACAGCAGCGCCTTTCCGAAAATGCAATAATCTCAAACACTGCTTAAAAAAAAAACATGTAGGAGTATATTCTTAAAAATTTAGCGATTGCACTGCAGATTTTTACATTAGCCTCGATAGCTTTTGGATCCGTCAAGTGACTCTAGTAATACAGAGGATCAATGAGAAGATGTTACACAGTTCAGCATGTTTGTAATATCCAACTATTCTGGTCATGCTGCATCCATGTGGACGGAGAGATCCTCTCTCTCAGGAACCAGAACCAAAGACTTCATGTTAAAATGTGTTCAGGGCAGCAGAGGAAGAGGGTTTTGGAGCTGTAAACATTTCAGTGTTTTTGTCTCCTGCTGAGATGACGTATTTTACAGCAGTACCACAATTGAAGTGCTCTGACTTGTCTCCTGGGAAACAAAATCCATAGTTTGACCTGTTTTTAAACACCTCGGACCATAACCTGGCCCCTCCCATCTTAAAGTATCCTTCAGGTCCCAGGCGTGAGCTGGTCCCCTCTGCTCAGCAGCAGTAAAATCAGACTGACGACCCCTGCTGCTCCCAGCTTCCTCAGCAGGGCCATGCTGTCTTTGGGGATGACCACCTGAGCCAGGTCGTTGGTGAT
The DNA here is from genome assembly GCF_016077235.1 of Cyprinodon tularosa. NCBI lineage: Eukaryota > Metazoa > Chordata > Actinopteri > Cyprinodontiformes > Cyprinodontidae > Cyprinodon > Cyprinodon tularosa. Next base: position 502,175 of record NW_024038961.1, read on the forward strand.
GAGAGAAACCTCGTGAGCAACGCAAACAAAGATGAAGGTGCTGACCAAGATGTTGAGTGTTGGGTTCCCCGGGATCAGGACAAGGATTCCTTTGGTGTCTGCCGCCAGCCAAATGTGGTACTGACATATGAACAGCTGGGGGCGACAGTGTCAGAGAATATCAATCAAAAACTCATTAGACACAAATATTTCTGTTCATTTTAATAATTTTGGCATACAGCAGAAGAAAAGCCATAAAATCAGACTTCTTTTTATTTTACTGGCTCTGGTGGTGGAAATAGGGTTGATATGTGGCAAAGTTCAATGGGCCAGAAGTGAGGCCGCCTGAACAACAGTCACTGCTCTACTGCCACACCAGCAGATAATTATATTAACTTAAGATAATAAAATGCCATGTTATGATGCACACTCCCATCTCATCCTTGTGTATAAAAAAATATTAACAAGCTGACTCTTATAAAGCAGTCCAGCATACAGTCATCTGTCACATGGAGGGGGAGCCCCGAATGAGGATCACTGGAGGTTTAACTGCAGGGATGCTCTTGGAGGATTGAGTAGGCAGAAAAAGTGTGATATAGACAGGCGGGCGGGGGAGGACATTCAGAAAGTCCACTTTTCTGATTAAAATGTGTGAGAATTTCATATTTTACTCTGCTCACAACTTTACGAAGAAGCAGCTTTAATTTCCAGGCAGGACTCTGCATCTGTACTGGCTATGGTGTTACTGTGTTTGGTCAGCCAGGAAACTTTCCTGACCTTTAGAGCATCTGACTCCTGAAAAAATAATCCAGAAGAGCTGATGGTTGCTATTTAAGCATCCTGGACTTCCTTAACGTCTCTGCAGGACATCAGGATCCTCCCCTCCATGTAACTGATGTAGTATATCATGCAAATGGACACCCTGAATATTCATATATATATATATATATTATATACAGAGGTAATACCATTTAATATGCTGACATATCTGCATGTCAAATATTTTCCTTTTCCTATAATATATTCTGAGAACCAATCTGGGGTTTTACTAGCTGCAACGCAAAATCAAAATAAACAGAAAAATGCTTGAAATATTAATCTATACAAAGTGTTATTTCATTCCAGGCCTCTGCAGACAGAAGCATCCTACCTCCAGAGAGATCTTTCCAAACCAGGAGAAAAACGAGCTGTACACGGAGCGCGCATAGCCAGGAATGTTCCTGATAAGAATGAAGGCCAAAATCTGTCAACACACCAGGACAGAAAAAACAGAAAGCGATGAGCTATAGGATCTACCATGTGGTGCTCCGAGTTTAGGACGTTCAATCAGGTAGATAAATTCCCAACAGACATGATCATTTAGTTTGTCCTTGTTTTCTAGAGATGCATTTTGGAGCAGTTTGACATAAATGCTACAATTTGGAATTTAATCTTGAAATGTAAAATTTGGAATGCCATTATGTATTTGGTAAGAAAAATACAGTTCCTTCTGAAAAAAAAAACAACAAAAAAAGTCTTTTTATGACCTTTCACACGCAAATGCCCAACTTATGTACATAAAGTAAAAAAATATGCCCAGGCACATCTAAATAACCGTTTGTCCAATAAGGGAGCACCATAGCTCTGTGATAAAGCTTGCTTTCTACAGAATCCAATGATATGAACCAATTTGAGATGATGCATATCATTATAATCTCACAAGCGAGAGTAGCAGAGGCCTTTGTGATTTATGCAGGGTAACAGATTCCAAGTATATAACAAGATATTTTTGAGTGATCAGCTGCTAATGATCACCGTTTTGCTAATGAGTTTGGCTTTGGCCAATTCAGTGTTTTGTTGGCTTCCATACGAAATGCATTATTCAGTGCAGCTATGCATGTAGTTGAAAACAGGTCCACCAAAACAGAAACAGGGTTATAAATTGCATTTTGGGTATGTGAGTGCTTTTTGACACATAATAATCATGCCTGCTGGAAATGTATAGAGGACTTAAATTATATATATATATAGAAAGAAATGAGAAGAAAATGGAAATTGTACCTGGACCACAGAGATGAAAGGGTGCATCTCATTGCACTCGGTTTTGGTTTTACAGCTGCTTGCCCATATTGAGTAAGTCTAGAAAACCAGAAGGACAGGTTAGGTGTATGTCTGTAAAGCAGAAGGTTGACTCAAACCTTTATGAAGTTCTTCAGCTGTAAAGTGTAGCTGCTTACAATAAAAGAAACGACAGAGAGGAAAAGGAGCAGGTTGGAAATTTTTCCAGGGAAGAGAGCCTCTCCTTTACCCTCTGACAGCACCTGACGCTTCTGCAGCACCAGGTAGAGGAAGGCAAACACCATACCGTGAATCACAGCCTGGAAAACAACAACAGTTTACTTCACCTTCAGCAAAGAAAAAGGGTGTGCCAACCACATTTGACTTACAAATCGGTCCAGCTTCCATCTGAACCACCACTCATGGATGCTTCCATTCAGCTCGAAGAGCTTGGAGATGGGCCACACTGACAAGACGCTCTCAAAGAAACTCTGGAGTCATAAAACGGAACAAAAGTCAGACTGATGCCGGGCAGGATTTCAGAAGACCGCACATTAAAAAATGCTTTAAAATCACAATTACACTTCATCCTGCAGGGCATCAAACACTACAGCAGACATGCACCATTTATGACTCTAAAATGTAGTAAATAAACCCACCTGTGAGAAGGCTAAAAAGCAGATAAACAGCAAAAGGCCCAGTAACTTCACCAGAACTCCCAGATGCCAGATACCACTACCTGTTCAAACATAAACCAACATGGTTTACTTCAAAGCACTCCTGTCTCTACAGCATCAGACATGAAATCATTTTCACTGTGGTTATACAAAGTTTCAATAAAAATGTTTTCCATACACTAATCATTAGCAAGAACTGCATTTATTTTAAGCCATTATCGATCCGTCTGAGCCATACTTGAGCACACAGAAAGAAAAAAGGGCTTTTTAACTTTAAGTTATAATAACAGTGCTGGGGGAATGAATGAATGAGGTGTAATAATGAAGTAGGGCTGGGCGATATGAAGAAAATATAATATCACGATATATTTGGGTTATATCGCATTACACAATATATATCAAAATATGTTTAAATTACCTTCAAAAAAAATAAAGTGCATAAAATATCACTGATACACTCATTCAAACTTTCAGTTTCAAATGTAAATCATTTTATTTTAACCACCTGAAATCTCATTACTAATAATACAGCAACATTATGTCTTTTGGTGCAAGTATTAAACCTTTATTATGACCCCAGCAACCAAACAGGAAACAAAGCAAAAACACGCAATACTAAATAAAATGTAAAATAAAAAAGGGCTCTTTTGTGTATATTAAAAAAAATACAGAATAAGAAAGAAATTACAAAAAAATGGAAATATTGTCCAAACATTCGAGCATTATCAGAGCATCTCAAAACTATTTACATTCATCTTTATGTGCTGGGAATTTTAAAGAAGCACAAAAAGTTGTAAAATTGAGAACATTGTCAAGTTTAGAGAACGTCTGCAAAACATCTGAATAAGATCACCAAAGATCTTCGGTATTAGAGCATCTAAAAAACATTTAAATAATGTAATAAATAGCATCTATGATTTCCCTCTATCTCTTCCTTTTTCTCTCATATGGGATCACGTTTTCAAACGACAAGGCCAAGGTCTTCTGCTTCACAGCTGATTTATTTAATGTTTTAATTGGTGTGGAGGGAGACGCTGACATGCGGAGTTTACAACATTCTTCCTTTTGCAGTGGATGACTTTTTAGGTGGTGGAATAAATTTGTACTCTAACCCTCTGCAGCAACTGTTTTTGCTAGACATCTTACAAATTATGCCTTTTGTTTGACGTCCTCGGCGTGAAATCCAAACCACTAACATATATTGCAGAAACACCCGCTGTCGCCATATTTGCCGGTTGCTGTAGTGTGCGTGCTGCCCAGAAAATAATCCTGTTTCGAGGAAGGGTTTATGATGCATTTAAAGTGTGTGGGGAAAAATTAAACTCTCATTGACATAGATGCAGACGGCTTAATGTCGTCATGCGGATTTGCACTTTATGGTTACGCGTGGTAAAACTCAAGATACATTGAGTATATTGGATACATCGCCTACCCCTACGATGAAGGTGGTGCTGCTCTAACAACACAGTCATCTCAAATTCACATCGGATTCGTAGGATGATAAAGCATTCTAGCATTAAGCTTCTAGTGCCGCCCTGATGGGAGACCGTCTGATTGTAAAGAGCCGCAAATCTTTTTCTGATACTTGAAAGCCCAACATTTATGCTCTAACAAGCCGACAATACCTTGTTAAAGTCGGATAGTGTGGGTTGAATCCTCAAGGGTAGCCCTTTTAGTGTTTTAAAGTCAAATAACATACACAGATGAAATAAGCTATTTGAAAGGAAAGCGTTTTTGCAGAGAGAGCAGATAACAGGAAGGCTGAGCTGATTACAGTACCCATGTCCTCTAGAGCAACAGATAGAGCAATTTAACATTCAGATTTAGACATTAAAGGTGGTCATATCCCCGGGGACGAACACTGTGGAAGCTTGATGGCTTGAAGGATCAACACTGACTCCCAATTCTTGTTTACTTTTTACAAAGTCATCATTTTTAAAAAGATAGACTATCTAAAGCTGGTGAAAATAATTTTATATTTGACACCTACTGTTAGTTCTCTTCTGAAGGACCTGAGGCCACATGGCCATCGTGGCGTAGATGATGACAAACCAGAATGTGACCAAAGGGACAAAGTAATAGAACTGGTATGGTCTGTCCATCACAATGCAAAGAACCATCACAAGGAAGTTTAGCCGGAACAACACCTGTAAATGCACATATAAGAAACAAACAAGCATCCACACATCACTGGGGTTCATTTGCTGTGAAGTGTAACAGAACAGTTTGGGAGGGATTCCTAAAGAAAAGGTTAAAGTATAACTGATGGAAGCTTACCTGACACACTCTGTAAAGTCCAAAGTCTCCTTTCAGCCAGAAAAAGGAAAAGTGTCCATAACCAGTCTGGAACAGGTATGCTGCCACCAATACTCGCACATGCATGTAAACGGGAACAAACTACAAAACAAGACAAAAAGTTTTGGGTTTTAACTACCGCCGCCTGCATAGCCTGGGCAGAACACCTGTATGTAAAGAGAGCGTGTTTGCGACTCACGGCACTGGCTCCAGAGATGTGATAGATAAGGATGACAAGCTGCATCCAGCCTTTCCATTCATCTGTTTGCTCTCGGTTGAGCAACTTCGCCTGGAATCCAAAGAAGAAAAGGATGATTATGTAAGACGATCAGTGACAAAAACAAAGTGCAAAGTGCAGGACCATCACAAACCCTCAATCTAGATTAGATTTATTTTAGGTTAGAACCACCGAAAGCAATGTGTGACGGTGGGGGGGATCAGCAATCAATACCAAGTTATTGAACAGCACAAGTAGAACTATGTTCTAAATTTGGACCCATTTACTGTTTCGTCTGTTAGCTTTATGATTCTACAAACCCCTCCAACATGGGACCAGTGGGCCTTTTAGGTGCATCTCTGTCCTGTATGCTTTTCTGTATCCCATTAGCGACAAAAAGTCCTAATGGCTAAATGGAAGAAATGCAGAAAATAAACTCAGGGACAGGAATCAAACATTTAGAACTTCAGGGTCCGTCACATAAGACGCCCCTTCCCTTCCAATGAACCAAATGGCAGCCCTTACCTAATGCGTTGGAACATGCAGCTCAGGTTAAAGCTCTGCTGATCCAGTTTTAATGTAAGCAGACCCAAAATATCTGGTTTATTTCAAGGAAATTCTCAATACTCTGATTTACCACTAAGCCTCCCGTCGAGTAGATCATGTAAATTACATAAGGGTGACAGCAACAGCTTAAAATAAGGAAACTGATCAAATTATCAGCCCATGAACACAATCTGATAACACTCTCCTAATCCGGACTGATCTTTGACCAGCTGAATGTAAAGTGAAATATTCCCCATATTTTTTAATAATCTATGTTAAGAAAACATGTCAATTCACTGCTGCAGGAAGAATACTCAGATATTTTCAGAGCGAGGTGGGTACAAATGAGGACAGAGGAAGCTTTGGAAAGTAAGAAACAATCGAGTTTCAAGGTCATTTTGAAACACGGTGGATCAGTCAGGCTGAGAACGAGTGCAGGCCTACTGTGCAGAAAAAAACTTTAAACTAATGAGTTTTAACTTCTGTCATGGTTATGCAGCGTTCAGTATAGATAGAAGGGAGCAGCTTTCTCTTGCTGGGATATATAAAAAACAATTGCAGAGCAGGAATTAACAGTAGACCAACTTTGCTAAACGCTAAGACACTAAAATCATTTTGTTTTTGCTTTAAAAAAACGTAAAACTCTGTTTTACAGCAACTATATATTTATGTTGATAAGTAGCCATTAAAGTTTTTTCAGACAGGAACTGTTTAGATGTTTGAAAATAAGACCAAAATCTCCACAGTGATGCATCCCCTCACCTCCTTGCTGCTCTCGCTGTAAAACACACCCAGCACCAGTATGTACACCAGAGGGATGAAGAACTTTGAGTGGGTGTAGAACTTCTGCTCCTTCATGAACACGTCTGCCCGGTCGCACAGGTAGAAGTACAACATGATGATGCCCATCCTGCACAGAGCCTGGAAAGGAGCCTTTGGCCCAAGGGGTGCAGACGCAGCGGTGGGCTTCTTCTCCTCCAGGCTCTCGGCGTCGGAGTGGACAGGTCGGCGATGGCGGTTGTAGCCGAGGACGTGGAGAACAACAAAAACGACGGCTGCGCCCAGGAAAAGGCAGGCTGACAGCTTCTGGAAGAGGTTCGGTGGGGAAATCGTTTGGCAGCAGGAGCCATCGATGGGTCTTACTAGCTTGTTGCAGAGGGAGTTCATGAGAAGCAAAGCGCCCTGAAACACAGATTTTACGGAAAATATGGCAAATGGTGAAAAAATGATGTAAAGATCATGGTAAAACAAAAAAAGGAGAATCCTCCTTACCACATTCCTTGTGCCCTCTGGCAGATGTAAACCGTCGTCTGAATTTATGATGGTTTCCAGAGCGGCCTGACGGGCCGCTGCCAGCAGCTTGACCCGAGACCTCCCGCCATATTTACTGCTGTTCAGCACCTCCCTCGCTGCGTCGTTGTACAGGTCCAGCTGTTCATTGGTGATCATCTTCCTGCTTTCACTCAATATGCCCTCATTTACCGGGTCTGAAAACAGAGGCACAGGAGGTACAGAGTTGCACAATTTCAATCATACCAATATTCTCTGCAAATTTTGCAGCTCTAGCTCTATGTTATAAAAACAGCGACAGGAAGGAGGGAGGTGGAGTAAACACAAGCACTAAAAGCTTTTTTTAGAAAGGCATGATATTTCCAAACACCTTGCAGGACCCACCTTGCAGCACCCAGTAGACCTCTGCCTGCTCAGCCAGTCTAACCAGATGTGAAGCAATGGCTGTCAGGTTGGATTTGTACTGTTGTAGGGTTTCGCTGCTGCCGCTGTGCAGCTTGATGGACCACTGCAGTAAGTGAAGAAACAGATGAGATTAAAACTGACACAATTCAGACAACACTCTGTTGTTTCACGCAACACGAGAGGTGCAAACATTGACGAATAGGCTTTCAGATGGCTTACTGTGGCAGCTCCAAGGATGAGCACATCAGGCCTCGCTGACGCTTCCTGCAACGTAAAGGGAGAGATTTTTAACAGTTTGAATTTTTTTTTCCCACAGAGATAAACTAATACAGTTTGTTAGCCGTTTGATATTGGTTCCTCTGAATCCAATTGGCACACAGAGGCTTCAGCAATGTTTTAGTTGGGAAATGGCCCAAACCCTGACTTTGATGGCATTTGCTTAGGGGCCCACAACCTTTTAAGGGCCCCATCACGGACACCTGGTGGGTCCCCTATGCAATAGGGGGTTTTCAGTGACGTCACTGGCCAGCTTCCGGTCCGCCATCTTGGGTGGCATATTATCGTATATCATATATATCATGTCGCGAATGGATAAGTACGCCAGCACGCTAGAGCCACCAGATCATGGAACATATCTGAGGAAATGTTCCGTGATCGACCATATGGACCCCTATGCCCTCCACGGTGCCTTGTTTAGCACTAATCCAGATGATTGGCCAAATGTAGAGCATGGTGACATAGTTCATTACCCGGTGTTCAGGGAAAACCCTCTGCACACTCTTGAGGAAATGAGAGCGTACAAGGGTCTAGACGCCCACAACCAGTTCACATCTGGTTGGGTACGAGATGTCGAAGTGATGTACATGAAGGAAATCGCCATCATACGTGGACGGGTGAGTTTTAATAAGATGGTAAAAATGTAAACAATCCGACGCAGGGCTCGCTATGCTAGGTGGCTAACGGCCGGCGGTGCGCGAACAGTTCCAAAGCTACAAGTCCTTGGAGTCTCATATGCAGTTTACGAATGGATGGGTTCAGGAGCTGCAGCTCATAAAGCCAGCAAACAGTGCTAACCGTTAGTGCTAACAACCACTTAGGCATGTAATGTACTTTTAACTAGCTGCTATGTGTTTCAAAGGTTTGGTTAGTAACGTTAACTGCCAAACCTCCCTAAACCCTCCGGGTTTCTCACATATTTGAGCCTTTTCCCGCTGGTTGAAATCAAGTTAAGGTGAAATTAATCAAATTAAAACACGGCTGAGAGAGGGAGTCCAGTACGCGGTAGTCATAGGCAGTAGTCTGAGTAGCAGCGGCGGAGACGGTCAACATTGCGGCCACGGAAAGTAATACGTCATTACGCCCAAGCCCTATTATTAACCTCTTACACCCTAAGGGGGTATAAATAAATTTCTGCCTGACAAAAACACACAAAAGTAAATAACTTATAGCCTCAAAGCTATTAGATTTAAGAAGAAACTTTTGGTACGTCTGTAAAGGTAAGATGTCATAGAATGGTTTTCTGGTGTCAGCACCATTGTAGCTTTGACCCTGCCTGAAATATTAGGGACAAAATACAAAATATTTTGCATTTTTTGAACCTCGCCAAAATTTTCTTTTAAATAAACATTGCAAAACACTACCAAAATATTATTTATAGCACAAAAAAGTAGTACAGACTTTCAAATCTAAATGTTGTGTAAAAATATACCAAATTTGGACTCAATCAGATGAATCATATTTATTTTAGAGTGGTATTAGTGAGAAATTTCTTAGGCGGAGAGGCCATTTTGGCACATTTATCCATAAATGTCACCAAACTGTGCCAAATATGTTTTTTACATCAATACTGGGGGTTTGGTAAAACTACGAGGTCATGTAGCAGCTGGACCAGCCGGTGGGTCCGTAGGGTTCAAGGGGTTAATATATTCTTACATGTTTTAAATGCTTGACAGTTAATTACCTGTGACAAAGTGAGCACTGCAGACTCTGGCGTATTCCAGCTTAACACCGTCCAAATCGGACCTGGATATCTGTGTCAGCCATAGGTGACGGCGTTGTTCAGATAGCTGTTTTGTTTTTTCACATTGATTCACGATTACGGCTGGTATGCGATAGAAAGAGCGTTGATCTCCACCTCCACGGGCCGTGCAACCAACAATTACACACGATTTCACCATTTTTCACTGTCAATACTGCCTAAGGCTGCCACCGAATATGGCGGACGCGCTGGGTAGTCACGTGAGCGTGACGTCACCTGAAAACCCCCTATTGTAGACTACGTCGTCTCTATGCAGATGTAACGGTGTGAAAAATTCCTCCTTAACCCACCCGATACTGAAGTGACTGACTGCACCTAACCGTAGTTATACTGCAACACATGGCAGATTTCAACATGATGGTGAGCCGTTTAAACACGACACCAATAGCAAAGCAGACAGTGGTACTTCTAATGAGCGGATGTGTTTCACTTTGTAACCTTGCCTCTTTTCCCATCAGACTCATGAAATTGCCGCTGACTTGCTGCTTAGTCTGACCAAAATGGACCTGAGGTCCATCTGAGTCAGAACTACACCAGCCCCCTTGCAGGAATCATGTCAGGTTTGTTCATCCCAATTCACTCTCACTGAGATCCAAGCACCACGACCTCAAAACCACAACCATGTGTGGCAACTTCTATAACATGACACAGCATGGTGCAGCATGACATGAGAGGCATACAGAGCAAAAGCTGCAGAGTAATCAAACCAAGCAGACAAAAAGATCTTCTTTGATGATAAGAAAGGATGATATAAGAAGAAAAAAAACTTCAATTGGTGCAAAAAAAAAAACAAAAAAAACAAAAAACAAAACAGAAATTTGCATGGCTGCAATACTTACATGTGTCCAAGAAATCAAGCGCTCCTTCATCGAGTTATTTGCCTCTGGATACCAAAGAAAGTCCTGGAAATAAAAACAAGAAGTACCAGTCTTTACTTTTATCTGTGGTTCTTGCTTACGGAGAAAAGATTAGGTTTATATTTAGAAAGCTCACCACATTGACAGAGGACTGATCATCTTGAAAGAAGATGTCCTCATGCTGCAGACATCACATGCGAGCAAACAGAGAGAAGATCTGTTAGAAATCAACTTCTCCTTTACTCTCCAACAAAAGGTGGTTGGTTTTAAATTGCAGTTGCAATGTCTTGACTTTGAAAGGTGGGGAATTAGAGTCAGGAAGCAGAGGGAGGAAACTCCTTTTACATTTCAGGAAGAGTTTGATTTTAATTATAGGTCTATAGATCTAAGCAACCCAGATATGGTACTCAAGCGAAACATATTCTCCCTGAAACTGAAACATGCAGCTTCTCGTGATCATACCTTGTTTCCTTCTTCTGCTCGCTCAGGCTCGATAATTTTCACAAAGGAATAAAAGAGCTGCCTGATTCGTGAGTCACCGGCAAAGACCACCCGTTTCTTGGAAAGGCATGTTTTAGCTTCACTGCAAGAAAAACAAAAGGAAAAAAAAAAAAACACAGGTGAGGAATGCAAAAAAAAAGAAACAGAAAAAAACAACGCATGGAAAATATCAATACTATGTTATTACTGGATTTCACTAATTGCCTACAATCCCCAAAACTTTCAATATTTTAAGAACAGCGATTAAATTTAACAGCTCACATCAGAGCTTATCCTTGTTTTTACAACCAGGAGTGGCTTAGCATCAAGGCTTATGTAAAAAAAACAACAAAAAACCTACATTTAAGTCTGATTTATACGCAACACGCTTAAAGCAGCTTACTGTTGCACATGCAATAAAAACTTTGGAGCCTTGAACAGCTTTCAATGACCGACAAGATTTAAATTATGGAAAAAACATGATCATCATAGTCTAAATTCCACTCTAATGTGACATTCTTTGGATTTGCAGCATTTAGACAAGAACATCTTGTGTCAAAACTGAAACAAGATGTTCTAGTTGATTTTAATTAGCAAAGAGCAAAGATGAAGAACAGAACAAGAACATTTTCTTTATTAGGGCTTTTTCTTTATTTTACTTGGGTATAAAATGCTGGATTTATTTTTTAGGGGAGTGTAGTAGTGAGTAGTTAGAGCAGTGTGCTTGTGCTCTGATCCCTACACTGCTCCCCTGGCACCGCACAATGGCAGCCCACTGCTGCCAGGAAGGGGATAAGGTAAATGCAGAGATAACTTCTCCAGTGTGAGATCAATAAAGTTCAATTATTGTTATTGTGTTTTTGCTTTGCTCCTGCTAACGTGAACTACACCATTTATTTCACTGAATGTAAAGCTCTATCACTCCTTTAAACTGTCTTTGGATCCAGTCACCAACCCACCCGTGCAGACGGACAAACCCATGCCCACAGCTTTTCATGTGACTCACTTGCTTTTGTATTTGTGCATCATACAGCCGTAAGGCTGCCATACATTCTCCCCCAAGAAGCGTCCTCTGGACAGCAGCCATTCACATGAGTCTTCGCCTAGAGACACACAGAGAAACTACCAGTCAATTCATTTCTCTCCAACTTGAATAAAAATCTCTTGTGCAGACAGTGCTCTGTGCTGCCACAAAACAGATCACAGCTGTAGTTTTGGGGTCGCAGGACAAAAAGAAGTCATGGACAATTTAGCTCCAGGCCAATTCTCTTCTGTCATTCATTTGAGTAAAAAAAAAAAAAAGAAAAGAAAAAGGAAATGACATGAATGCAGCTGAACCGGTCTGCAGAAGCCTAATAAAAAGAGGCAGCACAGCAATATAAGCTTTTACAGGTTTTTATTACCTGTCCCTGAATTTACAAACCTTTAATAGGGGGTTTGGGGGCCTAGGGTTAGTGCATAGAGCTTAATATCCCGAGGTTGTGAGTTCGAAACCCACAGACTGCCACTCTGGCTGTCTAAGCAAGACCCTTAACGATTGCTCCCTGGGGGGCCCACAGTGGCAGCCCACTGCTCCCCAAGGGGATGGTTAAATGGGTTATTATCATTTAAAATGCTACAATTATCTACTTGGGAAATAATTTCCCCGAAAATTCTATTTTGCATGTTATTTGCCTTTAATGACAACGTTAATTACAACATTGTTATAAAATCAATTAGTGTATTTTCAGCAGTTTACAGTATTGCTAGGACATGTTTTAGTTTTCAATGTTTTACCAGCTAGAAAACTCTCTGCCCAGCAACAACACATCCAAGAAAGGAAACAGACAAGATAAACTACGCGGAAGAAGAATAACCGGGTAGATTTACCCGTCTGAGATTTGCTTCATTAACATTTCGATTTTGCAACCATTGAAGCGTTTTTTAAACAGCAGCTCCAGTGTGTTAGCTGCATATTTAGCTAGCCGTTAAAAAAGAACAACAAAAACAAATAGGCTTCTGCTTCAAGCCTTTCAGGGTTTGGTCTAAAAACATAAGATTTTAATGCAGTTTTCAGTCTGTCTTAAATCGCCAAAATGGAGCAAAACAACGCAGTGGACCCAAAAAATTTAATAAAAATTTAAAAAAAGCCGGGGTGCTCCTAGAAAGAAGCAGCGAGCTAGCTGCTGTTAGCATGTCTGGAAGCGTCCGTCAGTTAAAGGCTCCACTTACCTCCATAATACCGCAAAGCCGTGTGGAAAAAGAGCAGCAAAACAACCGCCGCCAGCGATATCAGTTTGGCATTTTTTATCGTAAAATGTTGATTTATTTCGCGTTTGCCCAGGCTATAGGCCAGGACCGCCATCTTTGCTCCTCCATGACAACAGGCAGCTGTGTAGTCCAGCAGCGCAGCACCACCTGTCCTCCTCGGTTCCTGCGGCGCTGCCTCCTCCTCGGTCTCCATCACCGCAGCTATGTTTGTTCAGGAAACACTTTAAAAGACTTTTTACTGCAAACCTGTGCGCCTTTTCTGTCATGAAAAAAAAAGTTTTAAAAAGCGTTTAGTTCACTATAAAAACTCCGATGTCTCCTGAGTTATTGAATGCGCAAGGTGTTCGTCTGGTCTTTTCTGTTTCCAGTGGCATTTAAAATACTGCCAGCGTAATTTAAAAGCCCTAACTTGATAAACCGGATTTTCCTGAAATTGGGAATCCGGTCTATCCTATATTGGGTGGAGCATACCTTTTTTTTCTCCTGTTGGTGATTATGAAGAAACTATGAAGCAAAGTCCAATTCAGCAGAGGCGTAGCCAGAAAATTTTTATAAGGGTGCACAGGCACCAATAGGCACCAAAACCACAGGGTTAATCTACACTGTTCCAACAGGAAAATTAGCAAGACCACATTTTCTAAATAAAGACAAACTATACTTTTCCTCAGCCTTTTCTTATAAATAAACATTTGTGTTTTCTAGATACCAGGTATAGTGGATAAAATTCTTTCAGGTTTGGGTGATCATCTTTTCCATTGTCATTGCTTACCCAATTCTATCACTAATCATTCTAGATAACATATTTGCAAGTACTAATATCTACATAGATTGATTATTTAATACGTTTTTATTAAAACTGATATTTATCTATGATTTCACTGAAAACTCCTAAGTTACTTGCAGAGACAATTTCTCTTTACCCCATAAAACAAAATCTATTTCTGAAGAGCATGCATTCTCTACTTATCATCTTTAATGTTAGTATATTGATGTGCATAATTAACCAGTGTTTTTGTTGTAAAGTAATTGTTAATATATGAAAAATGTTTTGAATATTCCACTTGGAAGGGCCCTTTCCCCCCCTGCCCCCCATCTAGCTCCGCCCCTGCAATTTAGACACAGGAGAGGTGGAGTCTGACTGAGAAAAACTCTGATCATTTTATTAGATAATATCCTGTTATAAAATTTATCAGTGAAGTGATCACTGGCACGTTATAAGCACAGCATTGACTGGATCTCAGTTTCAACCCTCTGAATTTCTATAACATTCATGCATTAGAGCCAGAGTTGAGCCAGAACATTTTTATAAGGGTGGCCAGGCAATAACTAATATACACTGAGGGGTGGCTGAAAGTGGATAGGCACCAGAACCTCAGGGTCAAGCCAAAGACTAACTATACTTTCCTAAAGACTTTTCTACAGAAGAGGGTTAGGGCCACTGAAAAAAAAAAAAAAGTTGACTGATTTTTAAATATTTCAGTTTTTTGTGGGAATTCTGAATTTTTTCTCGAAATTCTGACTTCTGAAAAAAGCATGAATTCTGTACTTATCATCTTTAATGTTATTAAATTGAGGTGCATAATTAACCACAGTGTTTTTGTTGTCAAGAAATTATGAATACATGAAAAAATTGTAAGTAATACATGAAAAATGTAAATTAATATCCTACTTTAGAGTAGTACTGCTGCCACCATCTGTATTAGAGGGGAAAAAAATAGTAGGGGTGGCCCCCCATCTATCTCCGCCCGTAATTAGAGCCACAAACTTTAAAGTAGGCTATTGTACTCAGGTTATATGCAATGTGCAATGGGGCATTTGATTGTCAAATGGAAGGAAAATGATATATAATGTTCTTCTTCATAGACATAATCTGAGAAACTCCTGAACAGTGAATCGTTACATATATATATAGACATAGGCAGTTGTATATGTGACACATAAACCATTTTATTTATTTAGTTTGTATTTGAAATGTTCATAAAGCTCCATGTATTCTATTAAAACAAAGGCTTTGGAATGAGCATGTTGTGACAGCAGTTTGCCACAAGAGGGCGTTTTCTTAAACCAGCAGCTGTAGTGCAGTAAGGTCCAGGACTACTTTGTCTACAGAGGTGGATAGAGTACTGTAGATTACTCAGAAATTATAGGGTATTCAATTAAAAGTAGCACTGGTTAAACCTTTTTTTTTTCTTGAGTAAAATAAGAAGTAGTCATCCAAGAAATTACTGAAGCAAAAGTAAAAAAGTATTTGTTGCAGAGTTCTTGTGGACCAACGCCTCTTTTTAATCCTTTGAAATTATGCAGTCAAAGAATGCAAATAAATCACATCATTACAAAATAATTTAAATAATCCCACTAAAGAAAAGCTTTTCCAAATTTATATTTTTTTCAAGATAAAACTTACAAAATCAGTTCTTACTTAGATTAATATAAAGAAGGGTAAATAACTTGCACTGACAATATTGGCAGTTAATTAACTGTACATTCATCTGATCTCTTAATAGCTCAAGTAATTCACTGTGTAGCCAGACATTTTACTTAAGTTGCAATAGTGAAACTTCACATACATAAGTAAGAAGTATGGCCCAATAAAACTACTAAAAGTAAATTTTTTTAAGGTATTCCCATTTACTTGGATATTACTTACACTCAGGAAATACTGTATTTCCTGAGTAACTACTTACAGGAGCATTATAAAGTAAAACAAACCACATTATAAAAAATACATTTTGAAATAAATAATCTTGATGTAAACTAATAACTTATAAGTATCTTATTTAAAGGGTTAAATAATGCCTGAAATGTTTTTAAGTTTCCGTGTGCTTATAAGCAGGGATGGTTGTGTAAATTCTTTCAGCAAACACAGTTCACATTGATTACACACTTTTTCTTTACTTTGCCAGCGGATATCCTCCCCACACCTTCACTGCTAGAGGTAGAGCCAAAAAGAAATGTAATAAGATGATTGTCAGCCATCCACCCAAACACTGGTCTGATTGGCTTCTTATCAGTTTGTCTGGTCCTGAGAAAGTTTCACACAGGGCAATGTTTTATCAGCTGCAAACACTGACTGACAAGAGAACAACATGCTTTCACAAAGGTCATGTCTCACGGATAGAGAGTTGTGTCCATATGCTTAAACCTGCATGTGGTGTCATATTTGCATTATAAAAACTATGGATCTTTTTAACTTTAACCCTTTTTTCGTCCTTGGACTGCCTCATATTTAACTTAATTGATTGATTGATTGATTGACTTTATTGATTGCACAGTGGAGAAATTCCGCTCAAATAGTCAGAAAGAGAAATAGAAGGTGCCAAAGGAAGAAAGGGTGCATGGGATATATACAGTATATACAGTGCATCCACATATGACAGCTTTTTTGTTTTTAGTTGGATTATACAGGGTTATTGCACAGGGCGTTTAAATGAGTATTTATATTGATGGATATCTATATTTATATATATAGTTATTGCACTGGCAGTCAAATGTATAGAAGCAGGTTATTGCAAAGGGTATCAAATAGTAATTGCACGTTATACATTTCACAAGTTCTTGCCGTTCTGTCGCATTATAGATTCTGGTTGCAGCAGCGCTCCTTTTTGCAGACAGGGTGTAAAAGTCTTTCACTATAGGAGCTGCTTAGCTCCTCTATAGTCTGGTGCAGAGGGTGGAAGGTGTTTTCCATGATGGATGTAAGCTTGGACAGCACCCTCCTGTCAGCCACTTCCTCCATTGGGTCCAGAGTGCAGCCTAGGACAGAAGCGGCCGCTTTCTGTCCACTCTGCGCTGCCAGGAGCTGAGCAGACAACAGCGTATAGGAAGGCTTATGGCACCACAGACTCATAGAAGGTTTTTAGCAGGGGCCTGCTCACTCCAAAGGTCATCAGCCTCCTCAGGAGGTGGAGGAGGCTCTGACCCTTCTTATACAGGGCCTCAGTGTTATGAGTTCAGTCCAGTTTATTATTGATGTGAACACAAAGCTATTAGAAACTCTATGTCCTGTCCCTGGGTGTTCATGTGGGAATTAGGTGGTCTTCTCCTGAAGTCGATCACCATCTCCTTGGTCTTACTGGTGTTAAGACGCATGTGGTTCTTCATGTTCATGATGACCAATCAAGACTCCAGCTCGATCCCCTCAGAAACGCAGCCTACAATGGCTGAGTCATTGGAGAACTCTATCTATCTTTACCTTAAACTCTGACAGCTGCCCCTTTTTGATTTTGAAGAGCATTCCTACAGCATGATGCCTCCTCCACCATGTTTCACCCTGAAGACAAAACTTTCAGGGTGACATAGGAGTTTTCCACCACACAAAATGTTTTTCAAAATGAACATTGAGAAACAATGTTTCAATTATTGAAATAAAATTCCCTCTGCAGCTGGTGTCTCACGTATGTCCCCTAAATGGCTCTTTGCTGGCAGGTTCCTTCTTGAAAGAAATGTTTGCTGAGTACACAATAAATAGCCCAGTGAATAGTCAAGAGAATTTTTCCACCTGAGCTCAACTCTCTGCAGCTCCTCTAAAGTTATAGGTCTTCTTAAATGCTTTTCTGATCAGTGCTTTCTTTGCCCAGTTTATAACTGTAGGTGAGTATCTGGGTGACATTATTTCAACTAAACTCCTCTCTCAGCATGTGGTAAATGGTGGACTTTTGCATAATTTACAGTTATTTCTTAAGTCTACTCATCTTCTTAAGGAATTATAGACGTTAGTAAAGGAAGTCAGATATTTTATCATTAACAGATACTCCTGACTAAAAAGGGTTCAATAAGAACTGAAGGTTATATCTGAGTGTTTTATAAGTTTCCGTGTGCTTATAAAATGGGATGTGGTTACGTGAATCCCTTCATCAAACCGAGGTCATGTTGATTAGATTAGTTTTATACTTTGCCAGTTGGTGTACGCACCACACCCTCACTGCTACAGGTAGAGCCAAAAAGCAATAAAGAAAGATGGATGTCAGCTATCTGCCCAAACATTGGTCTGATTGGCTTCTTATCAGTTTATCCGGCCATGAGAGAAAGTTTCACACAGAGCAATGTTTTACCAGCTGCAAACGCCGACTGACAAGAGAACAACAGAAGCCAGTAGAACGTTAATAACCAATCACCAAGGTCATGTCTCATATACATCTATTTTTGTTTTGGCCTATTACCATATTCTTTGATCTAAACCCCTCTTTTATCGATCTGGATTAAAGTTCCAATGAAATAACCTGCTCCCCTCATATCCTGAGACTCAAGGGTGCGCCAGTCCTGCATTCCTTATCTCTAGGTAGCTCTGTCAGGTTAGGGTTTGTGGATGGAAGCTGCTGTCCCAAACATGGGAATTGTTTTTAGGAAATCTGAATTATGCAAAACAGAATTTTAAGTTTAACTAAATTAGACTAAGTTTGTCACACTACTGGCTTCTATATAAAATGGGTCGTGCTATGAACTGTTATCTTTGTTTGGGGCACCTAGATGTCACATTGGGTCTGTAACGGGATATTGGTATATAAGTGTCATTAACGTTCCATCCTATTCTTTCTTATATTAAAAGAACGCCATAGTACTGACCACCAAGCTCACAATGTTAACATCCGCACTTGACCCTCTACAAGCTGATCATGCCAAGCTGTGTTTCAATGACTGATATTAACTAGAGTTTGGGTTACACCCTGGCTAAAGCCAGAGATGTCATCATAATTAAAAAATGTTTCTGTATTGCAACAGGTATTTACCACAACCCCCCCCCCCACTGTGGGACAATAAAGGGCTTTCCTATTCTATTCTATTCTATTCTATTCTATTCTATTCTATTCTATTCTATTCTATTCTATTCTTTGACTAATAATTATGGACGAGGTTTACTCCTGGCAACATGTTAAGGGGAGTCAGAGGGTGTTTGCATGTCCCCTCCTGTCTTAATTTCTTTGATCTTGATGGCAAAGCCCTTCTACACTAACATCCTGCTGTCATGGTAACCGTGCACCAGGAAAATGCCCATCATACAGCACATGCCAATAGAGTCCCCCTTACATGTTGAGGTCTTTGGTATAACAAGCTGTAGGTCAACTTGGATGTTATAGACCATCCATTACTGATCAAACTGACCTTAAAGCCTTTGAACAAGTTTTATATAGGTAGTTGTACAACCAGGGAAATGTCTGTTAGCATTGAATTAAGCATGACATATTGATTAGTAAATAAAAAACAATGTTAAATTCAAATTTCCACACCTAAATCATATTAAGGTATAATTTAGAATCTATTATACCCATGATCAAGGTATTTAAACTCCTGACTACAACTTTCTAGATGCAGTCTAACCATTCACCATCAGTGAAAATGACGAAGACCATGCAAAAAGTATCATCTCGCAAACTAAGATAGAATATGCTATATTTAGCTTAAAACTATTAAGGAAAAACAGTAGTTTTTCTTCTTGCTTCCTTTTTTAGGCAGTTGAAATGAACCACTGAGAAAAAAATCACACCCTGTTCCCTTATTTTTAACAAAGCAGAAAATACTGGTTTGAGCACATACGTATTTAAACTCTAAAGATAGAATCTAAAGTCAAAGTCTGTGCAAATACATCTCCTTATTGTCATCACCTATTTACACCGAGAGAGCACAATACCCACAGTTGACTGCACAAATATAAATAAATGTCACGTCATCTGATCTGCAAAGCCATGGTATCAGATGTCACTTGCAAAGGCGTGGCTTTCTGCTTTTTTTAGACAAAAGGTGGACAAAGAGACTTTCATATACTAATTTAGTCAGGTAGGATATCCCTCTGCATCAGGGTACAAGGGTTAAAAAACAAACAGCTTAAGAACAGTGATGTGCAGATGGACACATTTATACTTCACTGCCCCCATGTGCTTATAATCAGTCTTGCAGAGGTTTTTATTTTTTTATTTTCTTTCTTGACACACTGGTTGTAATTGGTATGGCAGCTGACTTTAAGTTGTAAACCTATAAGACGTCTATATTTAAAAGTGATAGCAGCTCCCTACCTTTTATCCTTCTTTTTCTACCACCATACTGTTTATGGTGCCGAGGCCTATCTAAGCCTATAAGGAAAGATGTGAGATGAACTAATGATAAATGTCTTGTCTTCTAAAGGGTCCACAAATAACTCCTTTCAGTCAATCAAACACTGAAGCTAATGACTACATTCATGCATCAATGCAGTTTAAGCCTTGATCCAAACTCAGAAATTTATTTGGATGCAAAAGCTGTTTTATGCAAGAAAAAAAAGCAACATTAAAGGATGCATATTTACAAGAGACAATGCACATTAGAAATCACACAATGACATGGAGAGTGTAAACAGAAGTTTACTATACATTAAAGTTGGATGTTCAGATGATAGGCAACATTGAGTTGGGAGGTGACTCTTGATAACATTTTGCTTCCACAATAGGAAGATGTTTAAGTCAGTGCTGATACATAAATTATCAGCAAAACTAAGACCAGATGAAAAAGAAAAAAAAAATACAGTGACATACCTTCAATGATGTCATTAAAACATAAAAGTCACTGCATGGTTTGTGGGTTTTGGAACATTGGACATGCTTTATTTCAGAACTTTTCACAATTTATTTAAACATCTCACATATACAAAATAGGTACAATAGACTTTGTAGTGTCATTGTTGGAGAGAGAGAGAGAGAGAAAGGGCGCTGGAAACCATTTGGGACTGGACGAAAAATGTGCTGTCAATGTGAACACTGAGAATAGAGCTGGGAGAGTTAAAAAAAAAATAAAATAAAAGCCTGAAAAAAATTTGGACCAAAAAAAAAAAAGTCAGAAACTGGACAAAATAAAAAAAGAAAACAAACAAAACAGAGAACAGACATTAGACATTAGGGGTTTTGAAACATTCCACCTGCTTAAAGTGGGGGGTATCGGTGGGATTAATGTAAGACTCCTCACAGGTCAATACAAAGTAATACAGTAAAAAAGTGGTTTTATTCCACAGCTGCATTTTAGCACCATAGGTCTCTGCTTCAAGTAACTGAGCACTTTCCAAGCAGGACAAAGCATGAAGCACTGGAAGTCTTAACATCTCGGTTGTGGACTCAGGTTTTTGTCAATACTATTTTCTTTGAGTACAGGCATGAGGTAGTTCAAACCTTTTTTGTTCTTGGAAATTGTGGTTTTAAACCTCCTCTTTGGAAGATATACAAAGACCACAAAAATGATGCATACTTTCAGCATTTTTATTACACTTCTTTTATTTTTTACAAAAAACGATGCCATGATGTCCCACAACAAGGTGTTTTCCCGCGTCCCTTTGGGTTTGGCTGTATTAATTTGCATTGCACAAAATCTCTGTTCAGTCCATTTAGTCCTTTCCGATAGTTGCCCATCTTAAGCAAGTGGATGTGCAGAGGGAAGTCAGCATTCAGTACAAAAAACACAAGGGAAGGGCAGAGATTTCTTTTTTTTCGTTCTTTCTCTCTTTTTGGATGTTAATTTATCATAAGTCTATTTATTTGAAACAGACTGGGCCAATGTCCAAACCAAACTCCTGATCAGCTCCACCAATGTCCAAAGGTGCAATGTCGAGGATAGGGAGGCGAGTTGGTTTATTTGTTCTGTACTCAATCACTGTCTTGCTCCACTCACCAGTGTGTCTCTGCAAAAAGTGAAGGGAGAAAAAAAAAATGGAGATTAGACATTGGAAACTTTTTGGATTTTTTGATTCAATGTGCACACCCCAGCACCCAAAAAAAAAAAAAAAAAAAACACTTACAGTGCAGCCGTCCTCCAGCACAGAGAAGGTAAAGCGGCTGTTGCCCTCGGCCCTGAGCTCAACATCGTTGGAGCCTTGAAGCACCACGGCCTTCTTCAGGTTGCCGCTCTGACCATCCATGTAGGCGATGCTGTTCTTGCAGTGGTAGGTGATGTTCTGGCTAGCCTGATTGGAAAGCAGGCGCATGAAAGCCAGCTGGGTGGCCATGCTCTGTGTGCTGATGGTCTCATCGTTGTAGGTAAACTGCAGGATAGAACCAATCAGAAAAGTCAGGATTTTGAAGAGCGATTATATCAAGGTAGGGATTTTTCCTCTTATTTAACTGCATCTGCACCCGTACCTCGGTACCACCATTGATGGTCTCTCCGAACCAGACATGCTTCCTCTTCTCTGTTCCTCTGTACCAGTTCTTGCGTGCAATTCTCTCAGGATGGGCATAGATGCAGGTCTCACGGGTGGTGAAGTCACAGAAGACCTTGATGGCATCGTTGGTGCAGCCCTGGTTGGGGTCAATCCAGTAGAATCCTGAGGGGAAGGTGGTAAAGGGAATTGCTCAAATGCTTTCGGTTCAGAGAGGGGTGGCAAACGCACATATCTTCTCACAACTAGGCTGCTTACCGCTGCTCCAGTCTGGGTGGCTGAGCTTGATGTCACGGCAGGTGCGTGCAGGGTTCTTTCTGGATCCCTCAGGGGTAAGAAGGTTCTCAATCTGAGTGTTAAGAGACTTGATGGTGGCATCCACTTCATAGTCCTTGGCTCTGAGAGCTGGCTGATCAGCTCTGTACTCATCGTATCCGGAGACGTCGTATCCGCCACCAGCAGGGCCAGGAGGTCCAGGCAGACCAGGAGATCCAGGAGGACCCTACAATAGAAAATGGAAGACATAACGCCATGGATTAACATGATTAAAAACAGGGGAACACAGCTATGAGAAGTGAAACTTACAGATGGTCCAACATATCCAGGAGGTCCACGGGAACCAGGAGAGCCCATGGGACCATGTGTGCCAGATCTACCATCTTTACCAGGGGGTCCATTGGGTCCAGAAGGTCCCTAAACAAAAGATGATTGCCTGTTTAGAGTATTTAAAAATATTTAACACCAAACAATTAAAGAGTGCTTTGAATTTGAAGCCACAAAGAGTCCTTAAGCATGTTAACTGCTCATTTTTCTGTAATGTATGTAAAAAGAAGTCTGCTAGTGTAAAATAATGCTTAATTTGATTCATCTATAGAGTAAGAGTTTGGTTCTGGGAATAAAGTCAATCGCCCAAATAAACTCATTCAAGTTGCAGGCAAACAGATTAATAGGATTTGTTGATTGTTGTGATGCTAACTTCCAGGAGCAATACACACTGATAACAACGTATTTATTTAATGTGCCTTGAGGTTATATCACAATTTTTACCACTTGTTAGATAACCACACTGTCAGAAGTGCTAAGGAATAGCTTATTTTCATAATTAATTAGACAATTTGTCTGTATTGGATACTGGGGGTGATCTGAGACATTTCCTGTGAGAATTACGAATCCGGGCACATTGAAATATGACTGGGCTTCAAAAGCTTGTTTATTGGAAGGCAGTAGCTTAATTCCAACTTGCATAATCAATTTAAAAAAGAACAAGGTCTCAGTATAAAACTCACTCTAGGTCCAGCAGCTCCAAGGGCTCCAGCAGGTCCGGGCTCTCCAGGAGGTCCCTGGTGAACAAGCAGGATCACAGATCAGAGAGTTTTCTGTAGGAGTCTGGGTATTTATGGTGTGGCTGTGCTTATTTTCAGCTTAAATGCTGATCTCAGGTACTCACAGAGGGTCCAGGCATTCCCTGGAGACCAGGGTGTCCACGCAGACCCTTCATGCCTCTGTCTCCCTTGTCTCCAGCAACACCCTTCTCACCACGAGGTCCAGAGGGTCCCTACAACACCCAGGTATCAACCATTATTTCAGTAGTTCCAAATTGTCATGCTCATGTACTGTTACTTTTCTTGATAGAACCAAATTATGCAGTAGTTGTTGTACTTACAGGGGCTCCTCTGGCTCCAGCCGGGCCAACAGCTCCAGAAGGACCTTGTGAGCCCTAGGGACACATTAATTCAACCACAGATATTAATGGAACAAGCATATAGGTGTGAATGTTAACCATATTATTAGACAAAGAAGAATGATAACTACAGGCTCTCCACGGTTTCCAGGTCTGCCGGCAGCTCCACTTGGTCCAGCAGGTCCTGGAGGACCAGCGAGTCCCAAGGAACCAGGAGATCCAGGCTCACCACGATCTCCCTATGCATAATAGACAAGGGAACATGAAGCTCAGAAGAGACTGCTTTCCTTCTCTAAACCAACATATTTAAGGGTATCTTCAGGTCATTACCTTGAATCCAGGGGCACCAGGACGACCAGGGGGTCCATCGTTTCCAGGGCTACCCTGTTATGGACAACGAGAGGATATATAGGCAAGTTGCACAAATTTTCATAAACAAGCTTTGTGATAAACATATAAAATTCTCCATTGCATCTATTTATATTCTAATAATTGGTCAACGCAATAATATTATTTTTTTTCTCATTATAGACAGAAAATGAATTTAACCCTGGGTACATGCAAAAAAACTGAATCAATGTAGAAAGAGAAAAATAAACAATTCATATTGTTGGTTTGCATCTTTTAACCTTGAGGGTAAATATTGTGCAAAAGAATCTGGGTTTGCAAAGTAACATGGCTGAATCTAAAAGGACTGGTTGCATGGATGGATTGCAGTCAAGCCTTATCAAAGTGTTTCAAAAGCAACTGTTTCCTGTATTAGAGCCAGAAGGTGCCAAAAGTGTTTCTCCATAAGTGTAAGAGAGTAGTAGTTTCTGCTAATAATTGGCTCTCATCCCTACATTCCATTCCTGGAGGCAGCATTGAGCATCAATTATTCAGTGATGTTCTACATCAGTATCTTAATTAAATGAGGATTTGTATTTCATCTATGTCAAAACATGTATGTAAGGAAAACAAAGTCTTGTTTTAGCCAATTTTATGTTTTCGGTAAATTAAATCTATGCTGTACAAAGTAGCATTAAAAAAATATATCCAAAGAATTTGTTAACTTTGGATTCTGTGCTTCGGGACATTATCAGAGCTTTTAAGTTCACAGTTACAGGAGGTGGTAATACAACTGTAACTGTATTATTGTATCTGTAATTAAGAATATCCCAACTGAAAAGATTGCTAAGATTGGGAAGAGATTACACCACAGTCATAGATTTAATTGCAAATGAATTAGCAAATTAATAAATAGAATGCCTGTAAATGGCAGGTATGGTTAGAGATGTTGATCTAAAATCTTTAAAAACATTGTTGCTGACTTTCTGGTGTGCAGCATTCCAGTTCCACAAAGGCTGTTACATGTAAAAAATGCTTCATAGTGTTTGGCTTAAATGTGCCAATGATATGGTTTATATAGTAAAAACAAAACCAGGTTTTATCTGCGCGCATAGTTAAAACTGTTATAAAGGAAAAACAAGCAAACAAAAAATTTAACTACCCTTAAGGAGGTGGAGTTATCACTCTATTGCTCTCCAGAGAGAATTTTCTGGTAATCAATATGGTAGCTGTTATTTCTACTGAAACTAAGGGCTTGAACTGCTTTTATATAAAAACATGTCTTTTGGGAAAAGAAATGTTGTTTGGAAGCTGGAGTTTATATAATGCTCCACCTAACAAATTGACTGGAATTGTTTTCAGGTTTCTCTCCAACAACTTTCTCCTAACATTTTTGGGTTATAACCACTCAATTGAATGAAGTGTCCATCTTTTACATTGATAATGACATGATCAGAAGTGGTGCTTTGCTCCTGTTTAAACAATAAATAAAAAGCTCTATAGTAGATAGAGCTCTTGTGTTCATCAGCTCTACTAATGAACCAGATTTGACCTTAGACTATTTACAGTCTTGAAGAGAAACCGACTTTTAGGCCTTCTTCATGTTTGACTTCCACTAGTTCCTGTTCAATTCACCGTTGTTCCTAATTGATTGGCTCAAGTTTTGCTGATCTTTTTACATGATTCTACATCAACTGAGAAAAATATATGTTTTGTATTTTATTATTAGCCAACTAACTAGCTAACTGGACAACAGTCTGAGTAGGTGTTACCTCGCGTCCAGCCTCTCCCTGAGGTCCGTTCATACCAGGCATGCCCATGTTACCAGGGGCACCACGAGCTCCAGTTACACCAGGGGGTCCGCTACTACCAGGGGGTCCCTGTAAAATTAACAGAAAATATGTTGACACATTGACGATGAAGAAGCAAATTAGACAGTAATTAGTTACTTGGTTCTTGCATTTGAAGCTCACTTTTCGGTTTATAGAGTTAAAATGTAACAGGTGAGCGATTGCATGATATTATAACATGTCTAAAGGGAATCTCTGGGGTATTAATTTGCACTTACAGCAGGGCCGGGACCACCAGGAAGACCAACTTGTCCTCTACTACCTGGGAGACCCACAAATCCTGGAGGTCCAAGAAGTCCAGAGGGTCCAGGAGCACCAGTAGATCCCTAAAGAAAAGCATAGGCACTCATGATTAACTACTCTAATAATTTGTTGATGTGCAGGAACATTATGTGAAATCCCACAAAAAAATCTATTTTCTAAATTTCTCCAAAGTGATTTCTTTACAGAGACTTACAGCAGGGCCAGACTCTCCAGATGGTCCCTTCTCTCCAGGAGGACCAGGTGGTCCAACCATCCCCTGCTCACCAGAGGGACCAGCAGGGCCAGGGTCACCACGGAGACCACGAGGTCCATCTTTGCCAGCAGAACCACTGGGGCCAGGAGGTCCAACAATACCCTGTGAAGGAGCAAGATGATGATGTTGGGTCTGCGTTTGTGTGAGTTTATGAAGTATTGCACACTGTAAAAGAAAGTACTCACAGCAGGACCAGGAGCACCAACTCTACCAGCAGCACCAGGTAAACCAGTCAAACCCTGAGCAAAAATACACAGAAGTTAGACAGAAACAAAATATGTGGGCATGTGTTTATATTTTTTACCCAGGAACCTGAACAAAACTAGCATTAGAGAATGAGAAATATGGAGGAGGCTAAAAGGATGCTATTACCCTGAATCTAGTAAATCATACTGCTGTTCAAACATCTAACATAAGACAATAAATGTTTTGGTATTCAACCAAACAGACTATAAATGCGATGAAGAAACAAAATGCTTTGTTTAGATACTCACTGGAGGGCCATTCTCTCCACGAGCACCAGGAGGTCCAGCAGGGCCGGCAGGGCCCTAGACACAGAATAAAAAGGACAATTTCCTTTATTTATATCATATGATACTATTTAACCTGCAATTGTTAGATACAACCAAACACAGAAAGCAAGAGTTTGTGTCTGCTTACAGCAGGTCCAGACTGTCCAGAAGGTCCAGCAGGGCCAGCGGCTCCAGCTTCTCCCTTAGCTCCAGAAGGTCCACGCTCTCCTCTGGCTCCGGGCTGACCATCGGCACCCTGTGGGACAATCAAGGAAAGATACATTAACGTCCGCACAATCTTGTGAGTATTTGGAACAAATCTGCAGATATTTAATCTCAATCTCTTTCTGATACAATTCTATTATAGCATCAGGCTTACAGGGGGGCCACTAAATCCAGGGGGTCCAGGAGGGCCAACCTCTCCACGCTCTCCCTGTAGATAACAAGCACATTGTTAAAAAAAGGCTTCCAAAGACCATGCTTTTTGATGACAAAAGAGGTTATGTGTATCATCAAAAAATTCAATCAGCAAGCACTCACAGATTGTCCACGAGGTCCAGGAGGGCCAGCGGGTCCAAAGGAACCCATCTCACCCTAAAAGAGAGAAAAGACAGGCTAAGAAATCTGCCATAAATAAATAATCCACTGCACTTTTTAAATACACTAATACCAATCAAAAATATTTCCTATTCCATTTAGTTAAAATTTTACAAAAAGCAGATATTACAACTGCATGTTTTTTCTATTTTCAGGAGCATACCAACTGCTATCTTTTATTCAATTGGAGCTGGATTATTGTCTCAGTTCATAAACTAGCCACTAGATGGCAGGGGCGTGACTACTGTTACGCCCCTGCCAATTACGTTATGCTGCGGTTTAATTTCGATTTTGCACCAGAGTGGAGACATTAGTTGAAAATGAGCTGTGAGTTTATTCACATATATTTCTGAATTGGTTTAATCCCAACTGCTTCTCTTGATAGCTTAATGTTGTAGCTAGCTCTGGTTTAAGGAGTCTATGCTGTGAAGCATTGGCAGAAGTCATTTCTAGGAGAGTTTTCTTCATACAGTGTTTTTTTTATGTAAAATCGTGAACTAATGTAAATGTGCAAAGTAAGTTAGTTATATTTACATATTTGTTTGCAACTAATTGACTGACTGACCTTATCACCATTGGCTCCAGTGGGTCCAGGAGGACCGGGAGGTCCTTGAAGGCCCTAGTAGGAGATACGATGAAATAGTAGGTATGAGGCACAGGCAAGAAGCATTGTTTATTAAGTCTTCATTGTCCAAAGAACAATAAGTTTAACCTACACGGGCTCCATCTCTGCCAGGATTTCCATCAGGGCCTCTGTTTCCAGCCTCTCCCTGAAAAACAAAAGCAGTGGTTTAAGCAGGTGAGCATATAATATGATAGAAAATGAATGGAGGGTAGATTTCTTCCCCCTCTTAAATTTACCTTCTCTCCCTTGCCACCTGGAGCACCAGCTATACCACGCTCACCAGGTGAACCACTAGCTCCTTGATGTCCAGGGGCACCAGCATTCCCAGCAGCTCCAGGCTCTCCCTGGCAGTGGAAAAAAATTCATATCCTTTTATCTATCTCTTTTGTTTCTTGACTTTATATCGATTTATATCATAAGAGTTACTAAAAATCGTGTTTTCTTTGCGTTACCTTTCCACCATCAGACCCAGGGGGTCCAGCTGGTCCACGGGGTCCAGCTTGTCCTTGAGGCCCAGTTGCTCCAGCAGAACCTGGGTTACCGCGCTCTCCCTGCAGCATTTAAATGCATAAGGTCTTATTCCTATTCACTTGATAAGAGAGCTGCTGGTTCTAGAATATTCACGTAAAAGCAAAGTGATCACACCTTGGCACCAGCTGGCCCAGCTGTTCCCTGTTCTCCTGGGATACCCTGCAAAAACACATCAATTTAGTTCGATCTGGTTAGTCTACACTGAAACTGGTACCGCAACTGATGTAAAACTTGCTTTATGTTCATTTGCTTACTCTTTCTCCGGGCCTGCCAGCCTCACCAGCAGGTCCAGCAGGTCCAGGCAGACCCTAAATAGAGGAAGTAGCACTATAAGATCCAAAATTGCTAACCAAAAACCAAGAGGAAGCCAGTGAACAAATTTTTTGGTTTGAAGAACCAATACATAAACTGGTACTAACACATATGGCTTTATTACGCAGATCATTCCCTTAGATGTAAGAAACTATGGCTATGACATAGACCGTGGCTCTATACTCAATGAATTGTGGCTAAAAAGTGAAAGATTAAAAGAGGTCCATAGAAAACATTTTTATAATTTCTAAATGGTGCTATGACAATAAGTGTAACAAGTCAAACTTTCAACATCTTAAATTAGGATAAATTTCAACAGCCCCTATGGAGTCATTAACACAAATTTTACTTAGCTAAATTAAGTTAAAGGATTGGAGGTTATTTACAGTAATCAAAAAGAGAAACAGTTCAAACCTGGAAGCCAGGAGCTCCGGCTGGTCCCTGCTCTCCCTTCTCACCAGGACCGCCCTACACCAAGGAGAAAAAAAACAGTTGACTGTTTTTAAATTGGTGCTAATATCATATAATGCATGGTCCATTTGATAGGCCATATAATGGAGTAACTTATGTATGTAAAGACACTTACAGCTAATCCCATAGGGCCAGTGGCTCCGTTGTTCCCATCAGGTCCAGGGGGTCCCTAATTTAAGAGATAACAACTTAATACAATTCAGAAACAAGCAAGTAAAAAAAGAAAATAAGCAAACATCTTTGTTTTCATGGCATTAGATCTGCTGGCATACCCTCAGTCCAGTGGGGCCACTGGGTCCCTTCTCACCAGGCTTGCCAGATTCTCCCTGAGAAAAAATAGGATTTAAATTTATGGCATAGTTCAAATAAATGCATACAACTCAAAATGCTTTTCTATTTTCTCAGGTCCTGCCTAATGTCCACATACAGATGCTCCTTTGGGTCCAGGGAAACCAATGTTTCCGGGCTGGCCTCTAGGTCCAGCGGGGCCAGGAGGTCCAGCACGGCCATCTTGTCCGGCAGGACCCTGAAAGAAGAAAATGAGATGATGATCTATCAATATGAGGAGAAATGTGTCTTTAGGTCACAAGATCAACAGTTAAACTCTAAAGATGGTAAAAATCAGGTTTACTCACAGAAGGTCCCTCCTTTCCTGGGGGTCCAGAGCTTCCAGGGCTTCCTGGGAGACCCTTTAGCAAACAAATATGGACGTTATTAGGATATACCACTATAGCGGTCTACCATTTCTACTTTGCCACTTGAATGTGGCCCATTTTCCATCTATAAGCAGAAACTAGTAAAAAGACTCACTCTTAGACCAGCAGGGCCAGGTTCACCAGCACGACCAGCATCTCCAGGGGGTCCACGCGATCCAGCGGGACCAGTGGCACCACGGGCACCAGGCATACCCTGTCATGGTCAAAGAACAGGAGAAATTAGGCTCAGAACCTTACATAGACAAACAAGGGAATCTTGGACATAATGCTTACAACTGGGCCAGCTCTTCCATCAGAACCTGGAATGCCACGGGTTCCGGGAGCACCCTGAATGTGACACACAGGTGTTAGAAGCTGAAGCTATCTAAAAGGTAAGACATAACCATTACAGATGATGGTAGAACACTTACCCTAGCACCACGGTTGCCAGGAGGCCCATTGGCACCGATCTCACCAGTGGGTCCTCTCTTGCCTTCCTCCCCTTGAGTTCCAGGAGGTCCCTGGGGACCAGCGTTGCCCTGAAGAAGACAGTAAAGAACTTTATCATCAAGGATGGATTTAGACTCAGAGTTTTTTCATTTTGAATTAGTTATCATATGAACTTACAGGCTCTCCTTTGGAACCAGTGTCTCCCTTGACACCCTGAAGACCAGGATCACCCTAAAAACATACAGAGAAATAGATGCAATTCAACCAACGAACCATCATATATCTAATGCTCTGAATATCATTGTGTCATTTACCAGTAATGGCTCAGACTAGTTTAGTGTGCATTACTAAACAGCAGGATCATGTCTGCATTTGGGCCTGCAAAGCAATAGGCTATCTCTCTTAAAGCTTCTGCAGTACATGCGTAACTTAAGGTCACAGATTGTATAGAAAATACAAATGTTTGTGCATCCGTCACTTTAAAAACTTGAATATCATTGATACCATGAGATAAAGAAACTCCTAATTGAAGGCTGGATAGTGCAAAGCTGGATATGGATAACATTTAGCAATATCTAAAACAAATAACCAAATGGATGAATCTCTGCAAGACCCCTTATACATCATCACTACCACTTACAGAAGGTCCTCTTGGTCCAGCAGCACCCTGAGGTCCCTGAGGTCCAGGGCCTCCTCTTGGTCCAGGGAAACCGGGAGCTCCAGCAATACCAGGGGTGCCCTTTTCATGAAAGGAATGGTGAAAGGTTAGCACTACACCTTTTGGAGTCTTTAATAACAACAAAGTGTTTAAAATAAAAGCTTTTTGTTGTGTTTAAATTAAACAGATCATAAGCCAAAACAAGTTTAGTGCCAAAACCAAAACTTATTAAAGATTAATCAAACAGAAGTTGACAGAAAAAATAAATTTAACTGAAGCTAAAATGCAGCTCCATACCTGAAGGTGGCTATAATGCCTCATCTAGCAGTTCTGAACATTCACAATTTATATATACTGCCTGTATCTGTGTACAAGCCTTCCTGCTGTATCTCAATGTATATGGTATGTCATCACATAATATGCAAACAATGACTGCTGTACCAGAGTGGATACTTACAGCAGCTCCCTTGGCTCCATTCAGGCCATTATTACCAGGGTTACCCTGTGGACAGAGTGTACAAAAAATCATTCATTTTCATTATGCATCTTTAAATAGCTCAAAATGATAACAAATGTAATCTCAAGACAATTTACAAACAGGTTGAATTCAATTACACTTATATAAAAAGCCAATGAGGCCCAGATGTAATTCTAATCATTCCATCCCAAGACAGTACATTGTAGTTGTGCTTTCCCATTCAATACACTTTGTGTTCACATTATAATAATCTATATATAATTATAATTATAATAATCTTTATATAATATAATTATGATACTTTCTATTCACATTATAATAATCTAAAATTGTGGTTCCATCTTAGTATTTTCACTAAGTGTTTCATTCCTCAAAAAGTTTAATGTGTTTAACATAATTTTGAAACATAATTCTCTTTTTTTTTAATATGCAGTTATATTTAAACCTATTAAGGTCATTATAGAGAATGGGAAGAAAAAAAATGGACGTAGTATAAGTAGTCAACTATTTTAAGGTAGAATTCTACATTTATTCTCTTCAAAACAAACATCCTTTTTATATTCAAGTCTATATCAATGACTTATAGTCATCTTCCGGACTAACACAGTTTCTTTTTTTTTTTTTTTTATATGCGAGTTGACCGTCCCTTTATCTACTTACAGGAGGACCAACTGGTCCAACAGCACCATTAGGTCCGGGCTCTCCTCTAGACCCCTGAGGTCCAGATGGGCCAGTGCTTCCAGCGGCTCCAATCTCTCCCTGTAAATGACAATGTTTAAATTATTTTTGCTTTTTCTGGTGATAAAGAGAAAACATTTAAACTTATTTAAAGATATGACCTTAAAAAAAACACAAAAACAAAAAATAAATATTTATAGTTGGGAAATACAACATTGGTGTCTTTTATTTGGAGCTATATTGTAAAGAAGAATCACCAATGTGTTTAAGGATTTGACTATACTGGCCTCTTTTTTTAATAACAAGTTATATATGCAATAGGAAGTGATGAAAGCACGTACCTTGGGGCCGGGACCACCGGGGAAGCCTGGGGGACCGGCAGCACCGAGAGGACCCTGGATAAAAGAGCAGAAACAACCATGGTGTAAGGAAAACTCTCACATCAGCAATATCTCCTTTTTGGACCTGCTAGAAATGAAGAGTTTACTCACAGCTGGACCAGCAGGTCCGACATTGCCATCAGAACCACGAGCACCAGCGGGACCAGCAGGGCCGGGGCGACCCCTCTCACCAGGCTGACCGCGTTGTCCCTGAAAACCAAACACATCCAATGGCGTCACTGGAGCTGCTTTCTTTATACGCCCTGCTGTCTTTTCATCACTAGTCAATTTGAACAAACAGATAGCTGATAAAAACACATCTAAGATAATGAAAATTATAGTAGTATCAGAAACTTACAGCAAGTCCAGGACTTCCAGAAGATCCAGGGGAACCAGACTCACCCTAAAGGAGAGGTAGAAAAAAAACAGGTCATCTATATTAACATTTACCTGCTGAAGTAGATCAACGAGGCAGGCTTATAAAAAGAAAAAAAAAGAAAGGTGAAGAGGTTATCTGAACATTTTATGGTGGCTTACCTTGGGGCCAGCAGTGCCAGGTTCTCCTTTGCGTCCATCAATACCATTGTAACCCTATAATGCAGAAGAGCAGAAATGATAAGAGTCGTATACAAATAAAATTTAGATTAAAACATAACTAAAACCCTAATTCACCAGCTAGGATATTAAAATGATCAACATCACCGAGGAGCTCTTGAAAAGAGATTAAATGAGAATTAATTTACTTTCCTCTTTGCTAATGGACTAAGTACAAGAAAAGACTCTATCAAATTCAGTTTATTAGGAAGTCTTTATTTCTGAATGCAGTCAGTATGAAAGGCACCAGCACTAAAATGTGTGGTTCTAGTTCCAGTTCCTGCAGAGAGGCCTAGACTAAGAAGGTCAACTGAGGGTAAAATGCTCACTCTGTGTCCCTTCATTCCTGGAAGTCCTGGGGTTCCTGGGAATCCACGAGCGCCCTGCAATTCAGAAGCAAAGAAGAGTTATGAAGCTGTCAAAAGCAAAGAATCTTCATTCAGAAGATTACATTACATCTCCATGTCTGGGTAAAGACCTCTTACCTGAGGGCCAGGGGTACCTCTGTCTCCGGGTTTGCCAGGCCTGCCGTTGTTTCCCTAGAAATCATCAGGAAATGCACCATTTGATGTTTAAAGATGTAAAAAAACTACAGAGGCAACCTTAATAGATTAAGAAATAGTAAAGACAATGAGGACACAAACTCACATCTTCTCCAGATTTGCCAGGTGGTCCAGGGGGTCCACGGGGACCAACAGGGCCCTGGAAAATGGAAGCCAAGTATTTCAATTTTAAATATCATAACAGCAACTAAAACAAATGGTAGGATTTCAGGGAAATCGCCTTACGTCGTTTCCAGGCTGGCCAGGCTCACCAGGGTGTCCTGTCTGTCCTTGGGGTCCCTATTGAACAACAGATGCAGTATTAAGAAAAGGTCTAAACACGTTTTTCCCCATCGCTGTGCCTCAGTGGGCATCTCAACTTAATCTAACTTCATCATATGGGATTGATAAAAAGTTTTTGAATAGAAATTTTATTTCAAGGCAGATTTTGGACCTACCTGGGGTCCGGGCATTCCAGGGGAGCCTCTGGGTCCTGGTGGTCCCTGATAAAGAGAAATTAGTTGTATATTAATTCCAAATCAACCTATATAAGGGATTCAGACAGACTTTTTGTTCATATATATTATGTTGAGAGAAAATAGGAGATAGGGGGATAGAGTGGGAAACTTACTGGGGGTCCAGGGCCAGGATCAGGGGCCTTGGCACCATCATACTGAGCAGCAAAGTTCTGTCGAGCAGTTGAAATAAAACAACAATTAACTCATTGTAATACATCTATAAACCAGTCAATACCACATAAAGGTTACTCTCATCCCTGTTATAGTAATTCAAACCTATATTAAAAATTTTACAAATGTACTAATTACAACAGTTTTTAGCTTTTGTAAACCTGATTTACATGCCATATGCCAACCAGTGCCCTAATTGCACATATGTTGTCATTAGAGTAAAGGGGCAAAAGGTAAGACGTCAAAGACCAGGCATTTGTTTGCCATGCAGCTGAGATAAACCCACTTTTCCATGTTATAATAGTCATTACTTTCTTTAATTTTAAAGAAAAAGTTTCTGGTATGATCTGCATAATCCTTGAGCGTAAAAGATAGACTTACTCCTCCAAGTCCAGGGGGGCCTGGGGGGCCAGGAGGGCCAGGGAGTCCGGGTTTGCCATCTCTTCCATTTGGGCCCTGAGGACCCTGGGAAAATGAAGACAACCCAAGTGATGACGTGTTACCTCAGACCTATCACTGTAATTAGATGGGACTATTACAAGTTTTAAAATGCTGTAGTAAAATAGTTTGAAGTAAAGTCTGTTTAATAAAGTGGAGAAAATAAATGTGTCTGATGAGAATTTACATTAAGAATTTAATTAAGGCCTACAATTATAATGTGCCTTGTAAACAAAGGAGAGTGGCAAACTGAGGTTAACGGGTCAGACGGCACCAAGAAAACTCTTCACCAATGACACGTCATGAAGAAACTGTCTCATTGGATGCTGTATTTATGAATTCGCTTGACAGATCGAAGGGAACAGAATTTGAGTTCAGCTTACCCTGTCACCTCGAGGTCCTTTGGGACCCTGCAGCACAGAAATCACTTGATCAGACCACAACACAGATAAGATGGCTCAGTTTACAGCTTTAGCATGCAAGTATTCCTCTCACAATGCAAACCAAAGCATTTGACATCAACGACTGATAGCAAAACCTTAAAACACTGAACATAAAATTGTGTCTGCAGGTTTGATCAATTGGTAGGGATGGACACATTCTAAAGAATATTGTAAATGATCTGATAAGAAAACTTGAAACTGCACATATCTTTTCCAATCCAGTGTTTTATGGATCTGAAATCACACATTTAGACTCATTGATTCATATTATACTATTCTATTACATTAACTACCATGTAATAAAGAAAGACAAACACATTTATGCATATTTTAGCAGGCTTTTGTCTTACTTTGTGAGAACCAGGGTGTCATAAACCCATGATACATACAAACTAGAGAATAATAACACAATAAGGGTTGAATCACATAAAGCCTATATAGTATAGTAAGTTGGCAATTATGAGAATAGTATCTCATGCTAGGTTTGTTCACCATAGTGCAAAGCCATAATGAGCAGCACGACAACTTATTTGCACCACAAAGATGCCCATTAAACAAAGTGCAAGGTGCACCTTGAAATGCTGTGGTAATGCCAAACAAGAGTCCAGGCAATCTCAATCAAAATAGATTTAAGGAGAGAATCACTTTTCTTTCTTTTCTCCCACTTGCAGGTGTGGGTTTTTTGCATCTATCTCAAATGAGAAGCAGAGCTAGACCCCAAACTGACCCAAAATCAGCAGGTTGTGACAAACCTCCCTTTGGCCCCCTCTCTGCCGCCCTCAGAAAGGATCCTTTGTGCCAGGCTCTCACGGGTGCCTCAGCACCATGGTTTTAACTTTCACTGACACAGTCTAGAGCCAATGGGACCCTCATCCTACCATGGACAGGAAGAAGGGGAACAAGCTGAGAGAAATAGCTCAGTTAAGCCTAAATGAAATGCGCTGCCGTGATTGAGATTGCTTAGACTGGTCAACACTGGCTAACAGTAGCCTTCAACTGATACGTCTAAAAGGACATGGAGGATGTGAGAGGAAGGAGTTGACAAGGTAAAGCTGTCTTTAAGATACAGTATATTGTTTTGGTTCTAGCATGCATGCATACTAACCGACACTGTGGCATTGTAGAGACGATGATGTGGGCGAGGAGGAAGGGAAAGACGAGGGCAGGGGGAGAAAAGGGAATACTCTTGTTAGAACATTTCAAAACTTACACAGCAAGCAAGAAATCCTTATTTTAGCCTAATTTTAATTCTGTGCTGTATTATCTGTTCAACAGAAAGCAGAAACATGATTTTCTAGGTGGAGATACTTAATTCTAGACATACTGACGATATATTAGACATAAAATGTAGCTTTCTTTGTTGCCTTCGGGATTGTTTTCTTTTCACTCATACCGTCTTCAAAAGATAAAACATATAAAGTAAATAATAAAACAATATTTGCTTCCTCATAACCTACAAGCGGTCTAAAATGTCTCAGCCCAGTCTAAATTAGGAGCTGGAGGCCATGTGTGCTTTAACAAACTCAGTGAATCACTGTAACCACCGAGGTGCTCTAACTATGTAATGTATGTCTATGCTTGGGAAACTGCAGCATTCCAGATATGAAAGCTGCAGCTTAATAACAGGCCTGAACTGGCTGCCATATGCCCTCTGGACTGGAATATTTTGTCTGCCAGTAAAAACAAAGCAAGATGTAGGTAATTTCCTTTGACATTTGCAACTGTTCTTTGTAGCTCAGCTCTTTGAAGAAAAAAAAAGAAGTATTATTTAGTTTGGCATATTAATAGTTTTCTTCTCTGGTTTATTCACTTTGCAGGTGAGCATCAGCTCCTCCCTGGGTGGTTTGGAGATAATGTCTGAGACTGGAACAGCTGGGACCTCCCTATGAACTCAGACATGTCATGTCAAATTTAATCCAGCAGGTGGCATACTAGAGCGCAATGTGAGACAGCCTTCTTCCTTTCCATTTTCATCATATAATGTAAAAGATGCACCACATCTTAAAGTTAAGGGAATCGTTTTTGGTCTTTTAAATGTTTTTGTTTGTTTTGTTTTTGTGGATAATTTTCAGTTATTCAAATAGTGAATTATAAATAAATATAAGATATATTAACTAAAAATATAGATATATATTTTATATTCTGGTAACTCGATGCTTTATCTGCATTTCTCTTTCCTAAAATGTAGATTTTGGCTTAGTGGGGGGAAAAAAAGTCAAATTCGTGCCAAATTGGAGTTTGGCCCTATGACCACAAGGTGGCGACATTGCAACGTGAAAAACGCAAAAGTGGCCTTTCTTGGCCGGGTGAGTGGAACAATGTGTCCAACGCCCCACAAAAGCTTTTCATCCTGCCTCTCTAAAAAAAGACAGTGGAAAATACCGCATCTTTAGTTCAGCATGCAATATAACAGGGAAGGGGCGTTATTAGGAAGATCTCACCCATTTGAAATACTTTTTTTTTAACTTATCCATTAAAGAAAAACAACTAATCATGTCCTATTGTATCCTTTGATAAAGTGAAGAATCCTCTGTCCGTTGAGTTAAGGTTGACCATCATCATGGAAGTCCCAAACAAAAACCAGTCGAAAACATCCTCAAGCAGCTGGGACCCAGGGAGGGGAAAAAAGCTTAGATCCATCACAGAGAAAGAGTAGACAATCAAAACTTACATTGGCATGTCGTTAGGTATAAAGTTACTGCAAGCAGCAACAGAATCCGAGTATCCACAAAGCTGAGCATGTCTAAGCAGACATGCAGACTCCTTGTGCCGCAGAGCCCCTGACTTTAAACCACCTTTAAGCAGGCATACAGTTGTGGTGACAAGAGTTACTCCAAACTTTGCAGATGCCTGCTGCCGTGATGCTAGAATAATAAAGATCTATCAGGCCTATTTATATGGCAGGAGGGTCCCTGGTCTGCGTGTCAAAAGTCGGCCCGTCAACCAATGAGAGAGGAGAAACCCAATCTGACTCCCATCCCTCTGCAGTTTGGAGGCAGTCATGTAGTCCTGCATCTCCCTGCCTTTTCCCCTCTCCAACAGAAAAGAGTTTGGCACAAGCTTTGGCGATGATGACGAGTGCAACGTTTTAATTAGATCCATTCTTTTTGAGGACGTGGACAGCGTCGAGGTTTATAAGGCAGAGGAAGGCCTAACTTTACTCTTTTCTTACAGAGCGTCGGTGCGGCGACCAGGCCAGTGCGTAAAAGGGCAATGCGCGCTGATTTGTGCGTAAAATGCGCCAAAAACACGACGAGGGTTGGTGGGGATGTTTTACCACCAGGAAAAACTTAGTCAACCTCTTCTCGGATTCTGGTTATGCTTTATGTTGTTTTATTTTTTGGCGTTATCTGTTTAATTCTAGACCGGACGTTTGCGTCGTTACGCACGGAGCTGGAGTCTTATTTTGTAGTTGATTTAATTGACCTGAGATGTAAAGTGTTTTGCAACATTTAACCATTTATCTCAGGAATATTTAACCTTCAACTACTGAGCATTTTATATCAAGTCCACTTAGACAAACTTGAGTTTTTCATGTTTGGAAGTTTAAATAATAATACCTTTTGAGAATCAATGCAGCTTTCTCTCTGTTATAACTCTGTCGGAGGATGCAGTGTCTCATGCACAATGCTGGGAGAAACTTCAGAGTAAATGCAGATGTGAAGAAGAACTACTTTCCCTCCTTCTTTTGCTCTCTCTTTGTGCAGCTCTTTCCTACCCACATGACCAGACATGTTATAGGCTTCACTACCACTCCAACAATATCCAGGGCCCCATCAAGCACTTTACAGCTCATTCCAAGTCATAGACTGCTGAACAAGAATAATTATGTATATTTTGCAATTATGGCCCCTTTAAATAAAAAAAAAAGCTCAGATGCTGTGATTTGGTCACACCTTTTTGCCTAGACACAGTTTTTGTAATTGAAAAGATGAGGTAGTCTCTTGATTATTGTCGGTATTATCATCCCCTCCTACACCTAATGGAGAAGATTTTTCTGCCTGAAACCTTCTTACTCAACCTAACATCAATTCAGCTCCAGAATGCTTTTCAAATTATACCATTGACTTCAAAGACGGCTTCTGTGCATCAATGTCTCCCAAACGAACGTCTCAGATTTACTTGTGAAAATTATGGGAAGGTTTCAGACTTTGTCATACCGGTCACATTCCTCTAATAAAAACCTATATTTCTGTTATTGTATTGTTTTCTGCCCCCAACCTTTGTACTCTAAACAAGGCAATTGAGGGAAAACCCTTTTGCAAGATTTTCGTTTGAAGTTTTTGCTTGAGTTAAACCTGAGAATTACAATAAAAAAAGAAGGAGAAGAAGAGGTGGAGCAAATGAGATGAAATGTGTTTTGAAGATGGCAAGGCTCTCAGTCGCTGCAGAGCTTTACTGAAGCCCTGAAGTGGGTGGAAGAGACCAGACAGACAGCCCAAGGAAATAAAGATGGCTGAAAAGTTCCACATCATCAGACTTCAGAGCTCTTTGCAGAATGAATACTGTACTACTTCACTCTTTTAGAGTGTTTGAGATTTAAAACAAAAAAATATAAACAGATTTGAGTGGCTGTGGGGAAAAAAAAATCTCCAATAAATTAATGTAATGCTTTTGTTTTAGACCACAACAGGTTCTATCATCTAACTTTTCACAATAAATAAACAATCCGACTTTTCCACTTTTATCTTTTACAGTCCTGCAAACTGAGCCTGCGTACAGATCCTTTAATATTCACACTTTAAGCTTCATCCTCACTCACCTCTGTCTCGCTGTATATCTCATAATTACGCTGTGAGATAGAGATGATGCAGCACACTTATTACATATCATGACTCTGATAAGGAACAGCAAACTTAAATCAGCAGGATTAGTCATCAGATCAAATTGAGTGATAATATCAAAGAGGTAAAAAAAGAAATGTTTGATGTTATCTTGTCTGCCTGTGGCTTTGGAAAGATGCAGTGTTATGTACGGTAGTCACACTTGAAACAAACTACTGTGTGGATAGAAAAGTGATGGAGGAAGTAGAAGGAATATTTCCATCTGTACCTAAAAAAACACATTCCTATTTGCTGAAGAGGGAAGACTTCCTAAATCCCTATCACAGCTACAAAAAGTGTTTTATTAGTGTGCTAGGTCAAAGACCACTCAAAATTAATTAAGTTTAGTTTTTAAAATATATAACAACAGAAAATCTCAAACTAATATGCATTTTATTCACCTCCATCATCAATAGACCACCTGAAAGACAAACTCTAACATTTCTTTGCAAACTGCTACAGACCAGTAGGGCTAAACTGATAGCAAGAACGTTAGATTTTGGTAAAAAAAAAGAAAAAAAAGGAAGAAGTCACTAATGGCTTTGGTTTAATCTAAATTACTAGATTGCAGCTTTTCAAGGTAGTTGCTCCAGCACAGAGGTTCTGAAAGTGGGCCCCCATAGAGGGGGGACTTAGAATTGGACAAAGTGATCCAGAATGTAAACTGTAGGAGAAAAGGAAACCAGTCATGGTGCGAAAGGCATTGATATTGAAAGGTTCATTGCAGTGCAAAATAAATAAAAATGTTGCAAAATGCCGTAGAGCATTAAAAGGGATTATATATATATATATATAAAAAAAAAAGAAATCAGCAATGTCGATAGTGCAGATATGATGTTCACAAATCTAATGCAGAGTCTAGGTTAGAGTTTTTCGACAGTGCAACATTTTGATCACAGTTGGGAAATGCTGTTGCAGAACCTGCTGGACCTGCATTAATTGCTGCGAAGCATCTGCCCAGAGGGCAGCAGGGAGAACAGTCCATGGTGGGGGTGTGAAGGGTTATTGATGATGTTACAGGCTCAGGACACACAGTGCTGGGATGAAATGTCTTTTATGGAAGGAAGAGGAGCCCTGATGATCTTCTCTGCTGTTCTCACTACTCTTCTCACTTTCTCCCAGTCTGAGGCGCTGCAGCCT
The DNA here is from genome assembly GCF_016077235.1 of Cyprinodon tularosa. NCBI lineage: Eukaryota > Metazoa > Chordata > Actinopteri > Cyprinodontiformes > Cyprinodontidae > Cyprinodon > Cyprinodon tularosa. Next base: position 543,789 of record NW_024038961.1, read on the forward strand.
ACACACCACACAGTGAGACAGCTGGTCAGAACGCTTTCTATGGTGCTTCTGTAGAAGGTGGTGAGGATGGGTGGGGGGGGGTGGGCTCTCTTTATCCTCCGCATGAAGTTCAAGTGCATCTGTGCCCTTTTGACCAGTGAGGTGGTGTTTAGAGCTAAGGTGAGGGTGTCTGTGATTTGCACCCCCAGGAATTTGGTGCTGCTCACCACCTCTACATCTGAGCTGTTGATGAGCAGTGGAACGTGGTTAGGCCAGTTTTTCCTGAAGTCAATAATGATCTCCTTCATCTTCTCCACATTCAGGATCAGGCTGTAATAAATGCCAAGGCAAATAACTTGGCAACCACCGCCTTAATGGAAGGTAAACCTCTTTAAGGTTTTTGTCAGGATTACCCTTCATTTAGCTCCATCCATCCTGTACTTGCAGAAGAAAGAAACACTTCCACAGCATGATTCTGGGGATGCATTATCAGTGCATTGTATAGCTTTTACTTTCTAAGGCGATCTTGTTTCTTTCCAGTTCATGATTATTCTTTCTGTTTACTAGTGTTTTCCAACAAACTACTGAAGTCTGTTGAATAACCACAAATATACCTTTCATTGTTTTATGTTCAAAGTGCACAGGTGGACTAGGGGTGGGTATTGGCAAAGAAGTCACGATTCGATTCGAATCACGATTCACATGCCACGATGCGATTCTATCACGATGCATCACGATACTTGAAATATTGCGATGCATTGCAATATTTTCACTGAACACTGTAGTAAAAGGATACAGCCCTTACCAGTGGCTGACTGGCTGGGTATGATCTGGATAGTGTCTTCAATTGATACATAACTGAAAGCAACCGAATTCATACATAGCTGTATTTATTGAAATGACTTTTGGAGGTGTTGCCATGAAAACAAATACTGGACAGAAATATTACTATTACCGGCGTGGACACACTGACAAAAAGATCTTAGGATTCATCAAACTTAAAATAACAAAATAAGGATAATCAGTGCCGTTTACATGGCCTCAGTGGTCCTTCAAACCAATGAAACGAAAACATTAAAATGTTTCAACTTGAAAACTGAAATGATAAAAAAAAAAAAAAAAAAAAAAAAAATTTTTTTTATTTTTTTTTTTTTTAATAATCGATTCTTGCCTTCAAGAATCGATGCAGTAGATCACAACAATTAGAATCGCGATGCATCGATATGACGATTATTTTGCACACCCCTAAGGTGGACTCTGTCTGCTCCACTCATAGGAATCTGAAAGAGCTTAAGCTGTTATCTGCCTTCTGTGAGGTTCTCAAACTCATGTGCTGTTTAGACATAGGAAGGAAATATGACACAAAGTAAAGAAAAACAATATGGAGAGGAGGAAAGATTATTTCAAAGAAAATGTAGAGTATTTATATTGTGAGATAAAAAGTAGCCTCTCTCCTAAAGGCACTAATTAAAAGGGGCACTGCATGTGCACACAGTGGCAGACATGCAGGGGCGGATGAGGTTTTTTAAATTACAGCCTATATTCCAGGCGCTTCTTTTAATTCAGTCTCCTTCATGAAAACTCTAAAGAAGCCTTCTTCACAGGAGAGAAAGTGTAACGCTCTTTCTGTTTTATCATATCTTTTGATCGTTCAACAGATCCTGGCTTTTGTTCTGATGTTTACTGTTAAAATGAGTTATTTTTCAAATTTTTCCATATCACTGATCATTTACCGGTTAGTATTTCGCCAAGGTGGCATTTAAAATAACGGCAAAAAAAACGCTGCTGTTTAGAAAGGAAAGAAAAAGTAACGCTTTGTTCAAATAAGATAATAATACATTGAGTTCCTGTTTTCAGTATCACACCAACTCACTGAAATGTTTGTCTTTTGTTAGTGTTTGTTGTTTGCACACTACTGCCTGAACAAATGCTGTAATTTAAATATCAGCTGGAGAGAAATGGATCTTTAAGATGTTTGCTGCACCGACTCAAAGGAGCTCACAGTTCTCTGATGACAGAAGAAAACTGGAGGGTCATTATTTAAAGCTGGAGGATCTGAGTCTGACTGTGAGTTTATGTCGGCGTGCAGATTTATTGTCAGTTATCTGTTTCTGTGTGGACTCAAGGTAATGGCCAGGATAAGCCCAGGACAGAGCGAGTGGCTGCAATAGGAGGAACAATTAATTTAGATTATATATGCTTTTTAAATTCAAACAGTTCACTCCAATTAATCCCAAGACCAGCTGCAACACAGATAAGTCGTCCTTTTGATTAGAGATCAAATTTGTTAAATTTTGCTTTAAATCTCTTACTTTATTTAAAATATTATACAGTGTAATAATATAACCATGTTCAGATTACATCCAGTCCAGCCTGATTCTAACAATCATAACTGCATAACCTTACTGTTTCTGTTAGATCCTTAACTCTTCCAGTGGAGTGGTGGCTCACTCCCTCAACATTTTACATGATAATCCCCAAATTATGAGCTTTGACCTTGCATAGAGCTAAAGAAAGTGGGTTCAGTTGATGGTCTTTCTTTATACACTGCAAAAACAATCTAGAAATAAGTAAAGATTTCTTAAATTAAGTGTATTTACCCTTAATTTGAGTAGGTAAGTAAGAGGAGCTGCCAATGTAATGAGTATTTTTACTCTTAAAATAAGATCATTAGATAAAATTCACTTAAAATAAGAAAATGCAATTGTTCTTTCTTATTTTAAATGTAAATTGTCTTGTTCCACTGGCAAAGTGTCTCACTTACCTCCTCAATTCAAGAGAAAATGCACTTATTTTAAGAGAAATTTACTTATTAGGATTGAAATTTTTTTGCAGTGTATATAAATCTATATATATATATATATATATATATATATATATATATATATATATATATATATATATATATATATATATATATATATATATATATATATATATATATATATATATATATATACACACACACACACGTATATATAAATATATATATATATTTTTTTACTTTGAGCTCATTCCAGCCTCTGGCAGATCTACAATCTGCAGCTTCTTGGTCTTTGCCATAAAGTTTTGAATATGAGCATAAAATAAATTGGGTTCAGTTGAGTTAACCGGAGAGAAGCAGATAAGAAAAAAAAGTTGAAGGTTCATTGATTATCTTAAGTTAATATGATTAACATTTCACTTACTTATTAAAATAGATTATATTGAATTAAGTTGGTAGAAACCAAAGTAATCCTAAGAGTAGTGGCTTGTTTTTCTAATGATATATCACCCTGTCATGGCCTGGTTAATCTCTTTCAAACCATTAAAGTGACATTGGTGAACATTCTCCTTTTATAATTTCATAGAATGCCCTTGTCCTATTAGTACCAGTTTGTGTAGTTTTATCCTGCAGAATACTATTTTTTTTTTCAATGCCTCTGGTTAGTTTTAAAACAAACACTGAAACACAACATCATATCATTTTTGACATTTTTGCACAAATGACTGTCAATTCAATTTAAATTAAAAAATATTTTATTAATGCCAAAAGCTAAATTCAGGTTCCAGAAAGAAAAAAGAGAAAAGACAGAACATTGAAATAATACATAGGGGGATTCAAATCTTTCTTCTCTTTTTGGCAGATTTAGATTGGACTGATGTATTATAGCGGTGCAAGTTGCAAAGTTCCTTTGGAGCAGGAAGGTCCTGGGTTCAAATCCTGCAGAAGTTCCTTCTTCATGGAATTTGCATCACTCTCCCTGTGCAGGGACTCTATCTTGGCTCACCTCTCAAAGTAATTTCTCTTGGCCAAAGACTAGTGGAGCTGGAGTTGTTCTACTTTTGAACCTAACAATTGCCCTTCATAAGAATATTGGGATTTGATATCAGCTAATGTAGCCTGTGCACTTTTGAGTTAGTTTGAGTGATTTTAAACAACTAAAATGAGCACAAACAGAAATGGACGACTTTATCTGACTGTAGAATAAAAAGGATCTCAGGAGGCAATGTGCAATTTTCTGCAAAAGTAAGAACAAAGAATCCGGACAATTTATTTAAGTGTGCTAAGATAAGCTTTTAGCCACGAGAAAATACCTGTATCCTAATTTAGCCATGATTTTTTAAAGAGATTTTAAAATGTCTAAATAAAAATGATGTGTATCAAGTAGATTTGTCTTCTCAAATAATCAAACAATGTATTGGATACAGATTCTTTTAGAAATATAGCCTTTTCCTTAGCTCTTAGTGATGTTTTGCAGTGGCTTCCCTCTTCTGCTCTATATGAGGCTCCAGGCACTGTTAATGTGTGGAAAATGCAGGCTGGGTTAAAGAATTTGGATTACTGGTTGGCTAGACAGGCCTGAGCGTATATGAGCATGCTGAGGCCTTTGGTGGAGTTCATCCTGCTGTCTGTCTGTGCAGCAGCCACAGTGGAAAGAAGAAAGTAGGGGGATCAGGGAAAAACAGACTTGGATTTTAAGGAGGAGCCACTCAGTCAAGTACCTAAAATTATACATGTCAAATTTGTGAATTGTTATTCTAAGTATGCTTCCTCTCCTTATAAGATTTTCATATACTGTAAAAGCAGGGAGTGTGAAGTGGGGCAGAAATATAAATATCTAACATAGAGCTCCAGTTGGAGTGTTGAAAATCCATGAATCTGACTGAATACATTACTAAATTTAACTCTAAGAGCACATTTTAAAGTCTGTTCAGACCTCCCAAATGTCTTCTTCTCTGTATGCAAACTAAAGAGATGGGAAATAAACAAAATCATCTCTCAAATAAAAAAAAAGGAAATGAAGAGAATAGAAGTGAGAGCAAGGCACCTCCCTTAGAGGGAAGCAGTGCCTGTGGTAGATTTGCTTCTATGTCTAAATGACTCACAGTCTGGTCAGCAAAGGCATAATAAACGTTACAGAAATATCCCCACACAATGTCACCAGAGTCCACGGCAGGCAGTTAATTGCTAGATAGAGCTGGGCCGTGGTTTGAGAGAGAGAAAAAAAAAGTCCTGCAAATCTAACTGGGAAACTATTGGACTGCTACAAACAATATGAACATGTAAAGAGGGAATGATTGGTCCTCTAAGCACTGAGTAACATCTGAACTAAAAAGCTGGGAAAATCTTTCCTAATAGTCCTGTTAGTTTTTCTGTGGTTGAATCTGTCTTAGCGTAAAGCAAAAATCAGAGATGCAGTAGGAGATCTTTTCTGATGCATTTTTTACCATGTGACTTAAAGATCTCACCACAGCCGCTTAGCAAGCGGTGAAATAGAAGGTCTGGAAATAAAACTACAATAAATGGTCACTGCTACAGAGAGAAATCAATGAATAACTCCAACCAATCACAAAAGATGGTCCCTTGTACACGATTGGTTCCTGAGGCGCCAATAATGGTCGTCTGCTTGTCCCTCCCTGTGTGCGTACCCTGACACATGAACGAATCAACCTCCCAATGCTCGTGCAGGACACCACTGTTATGCTACATTCGCACCTAAAGCAGCAAGAGCAGCAAAAATGTGCATAATACTTCATTTTTGATGCTTGTACAAGTGTAGTTCTGATGTGCGGCTGAAGCATCTTTGCTAGGGTGACCAGATTTTGAACAGGAGGACACTTTTTCTGGGGGGCCGCTAACTGGGCTGGGCCTCAGCAGAGAGCCATGAGCTGCCCTTCCTCAGCTGGAGGAGGGGGGCTGGGGACCGGTAAGGCAGGTGGGGGGAAGCACAGGTTCGCAGGTGTCCAGGCTACCATCACCGGGTCAGGTTCGGTCGCTTCAACCCCGACTGGCTCCCTTTTTCGACTATGTGCTGCACTGTAGTCGACCAAAATTGCTGCTCTGGTGGAAAAAGTGGGTCTGATGCGTGTTGGGCGGAGCTACCCTGTCCTTTTTTTTTGCCTGTAACAATGGCAGATATATTTGCTGTGATCAGTGGGTAAAAATGAGTTTGAATCTATTTTGAAGTGAGAAAATCCACCTGAAAACATCGTCGTTGCAGTCAGTTCATCCAGATTACCATCCTGCCTTCTAATATTATTTCTGTCGGAGCCGCTCAGACCCCCACATTAGAGTCCTGCACGGGTCGAGTTTTACCAACCCGCACCCGCCCGAAACTGTTAGGATGACTACCGAACCCGACCGTCACCTGCGGATATCTTCAATTCAAATCCGAACCCGACCCGACCCGTTGATATTTAACCCACAACCCGACCCGTTAACACATCAAGTAATAGGCTATAGTACGCTGCGCTGCAGAACAGCGTCATTAACACTGCAGCAGACGTGTATGCACTGACTGTGGCCTTTTTGGAGGGAAGCCCACACTACCGGCAGGGCTTTAAGCTACAACAAGGGTGACCCCAGTGCCTGATTAATATAACATTTCTGATGTCCATAACAACACACACGCATAAAAAAAAAATCACCAACTACCCGCCCGCACTAAAAAAATATCCACCCGACCCCCGACCCGTTTATTTTTATTTATGTATTTTTCACCCGCAAAAGAGCATTTTAGCGGGTGACCCGTCGGGGACCCGCGGGTACCCGACCCGTTGCAGGACTCTACCCCACATACCAGCGGTGAGCTGTCACTAGGAATCCCATTCAACCCATTCAGCCTCCGGTTTACCACAGCGGAGGCGACCAGCTGGAATGCGCTTTTCATGGACGTAATCCAAACTGCAGGCACCAGGATAATAAAAGCGAACATGTTTTGCTGGATTTCTGCATTTTAAGTTAATTAAGACATTAATAAACTGTTTCAGAGGAGTGATCATAGCGCTGCTCCTACTGATCTAGACGCGTCGCAGACAGCATGTGCGTTCATGTGTTTCGAAGGCAGGGTTTCACGGGTTGATCTGAAGGGAGAGGCATGGTGTGTATGTTCAAATATATAACTTGCTGGAACCTTTTTTCCAAGATCTCCTACAACACCTTTAATGGATAAATAACTGAGCAGAATCTAAATAAGAAAAACTGTTTGCTACCAGGGAGAGGGTTAAATTTTAGAGCCTGAAAGCTAAAAATTGCTACCTGAGAACTAATGCTGTTGTTAATCGTATTACGAGCAACAAATATTGTGTTCCCTTTAAGTGATTTAGAGGGAGGGTAATGATATCCAGCAAGAAAAATGTCGTAAGTGAAAACTACATGAAAAGAAACAATTGAAACTTATGTAAACCTCTCCATGGCATGATCCTGCTATTACTGTGTTTTGCAGTTTTCCAGGTGATGTGCAATGTTAGATTTCTACAACACTTAAGTCTTGGGGTCCGTTTTAAGAAACTGGTTTACTGAAAATTCTTACGTTTTCTAAACCTTAAAGTAAACTCTAAACTCTGTGTTTTCTGGTTCACAAAGAGAGTTTCCTCAACCTCTGTTTCAGTCACCATAGTAACATTCTCCCCTGAGCTAACCTGGTCAGTAGCAGGTTTTCTTCAGTAAACTCAGAGTGTCCTCTGTCCCTGCTCTCATTACAGCCAATCACGTTGTTTTATTTCTGACATTGTCAGATTTTTGTCATAGTTTTGTGTATTGAAATAATCATTGCATGTCTGTTTGATGAGGATCTTATTATAGAATGATGGGCACTTTTTTTCCATCATTCTTGTCCGTTTTGTTATGTATTAGTTTTACTGAACATGTATTCCTGATATCTGAAAAAAAAAACTGTTTTCCTTGTCAAAATTACCAATAAAAAAAAAATGAAATTCGTCACATCTAGAATAAAAATTCTGAATGTCTAGAAATTTATTCCAGATCTTCATGTTCCTATTGTTACTGGTCAGCATTTGTATTATTTTCGCTATGAAGAAATGCATTTCAGATATCATTCATACATACATATTGAGTGAAGTTGATAAATGTCAAAAGGGCCAATTAAAATGTGTAAACATTTCTAGGTATATAAAACTGAATTCTTACTAGTATAATTTAGCCTTTTTTATTTTCTGAAATTAAGTTTCTGCATTCAGAAAATATATTATATACTATAGGAGTGTGATTTTGATCAGAATGATTTTTATTTTAGTAAACTACAAATTGAAGGACAGAGCGGAGAGTTTTTTAATAAATTTAAAAACTGCCTGCTTCATATTAATCTGCACATTAACTTGAGCAATAATCTTCTCCTTTGCTATCTTCCTCTCCTGTGCAGATGTAGCTCTGTTTCTTTGTCTTTTAAACACATTCTCCATTTTTTTTAATGTCTCTAATTAAAACCTTGAGTTCCAGTGGGGTGAAATAGGCTCTTCCTGTTGTCATGGTGACTCGTCGACTCTACAATCCACTGATGATGGCTTTTTAAACTTGATATGCATGCGCTTAACTCTGAGTGGACGTCTTAAGAGTTGATTGAACTAATTCAAAACAGCCGTTGTGAAACGGAAAACTCTTAGTTCCCGAGCTTAGGCTAAAAAATCTGAGTTTTTTTTTAACCTGCTTCGTGAAATGGACCCCTGATCTTCAAAGAATCCAAATTAATTTTAATGAGTTCAATTGTGTTAACAGAAACAAATTGCATGTGCAACAAGTGCATGTGCTGAGGATAAACAATGTCCATTTGAGTAAGTAATATAGCAAACAAGTATGGGTTTGTTTACAAAACAGGCAATTTCTTCTTCCATTACTGAAATGTTTCCAGAAAGTTAGACAGTTCAGTGCAGGCTAAAATGATTTAACGACTCCCTTCTGCAGACGTATTTTTCCAGACTTTCTAACGTATTAAAATATAGACACAAAAAACTGCTTCCACAATCACTTTGAGAAATTACTTAGCAGGTGGTTGGTTTTTACATTTGTAGTCCTCCTCTCATAAATTTGTTTAATCTGGTCATTGGAATATGATCTGCATATTCATAAAGGCTATCAAGCAATTCAATTTGCACCTACTTTAAAGATAAGTATTGCAGGTGCTAACAAGTTTGCATGTTTTCACAAGGCAAGCAAAGTCTATAGCAAACATAAATAGATAGCAAAAGAGAGAAAAGTACACTGTAGTGGCATATAGATTATTAAATACATAATGAACATGAAATTAAAAAGAATGTGAAATAATAATTTAAAAGACAAGATGATAAAAAAAACTGATAATAAAATGATTGATAATAAAATGAAAGGAAGTAGGACTAAAAACTGAACTAACAATGTTTAGAAAGCAGAGTCAAAGGATACTAAGCAAGTACATTTTTAATCTGGATTTAAAGCAGCTTAAGATTTCAGCACTTTTATAGTAGTTTTCTGGGAGTTTGATCCAGATTAGTGGAGCATGAAAACTAAAAACAGTTTCTCCGTGTTTGGTTCTGGTTCTGGGTGTGCAGGGCAAGCCTGAACCAGAGGACCTCACATAAACTTTCTGGGGATCAGACCCTTAGTATTTTGTACCAAATAGGCCACAAATTTAACTGTGGTTCTATTTTACTAGAATGCCTTTTCATATATTTTTACCATGTTCTTTACAAGGTTTTTTTTTTTTTTTAAACTTTCTTCTAGCACTTGAGGTGTAGATCTCTGCAGCTCCCCCAGAGAACACATGGACCTCTTCATCTTCATCTGACCTGTCACTTTAGGTGGATCACCATGTCACTGTTGCTTTGCCCTTTTAACTTACAGATGAATGATTGAACAGTTCTCTAACCAAAGTTTAACTCTTTGCATAGTGTTATATAATCTTTTTCTTTATGGTGCTGTTCCTGAACAACAAAAGCATTCACGCAGCATGATACTGTCATCCTGTGAGGATGCTCATATCGGCGTGATTTCCAACAGGAAGTGTTTTATATTTATTAAAAAAACAATAATATAAAAGGGCAAGAATTCAGCTTGCTCTTTGGATCAGAGCTTTTCCGAACAAAACAGCTTTTGTTAAATACACAACTACACTGTAGTTAAAAAGTTGTTGACTTCTAAAGGAAACTGATCTGATTTTATTTTATTTAGGGCAATCAGAGTAAAGAGGACTGTTGACAAATGTTGGACAAACGCTTAAAAGCGATTATTTTTCTTTTGCTGTATAAGCAGGCTCTACTTTCTCTTTTTTTGTATCGTTTATGAGAAAGAAAATGAAATTCAAACTATACAGAATCTATTTTGTTTTATTTGACTTTTTAGGTAAAGCCATCTTCTTTTCTATAAATCTTTAAATATTCTGCATATCAAAATATCATTAAAAAAATTGTGGCTTTATTCCTTAAACTTTTAGGAAGAGAACTTATATGAGGTAATGATCCGTAGCCTACTAGTCCTAATGTTTTTTGAATATTTGAAAATAATTTCCATAAAAGGAAGAAAAAACGAGAATATATTTGTGTTACAGTATAAATAGGATCAGCTGTAGTGCTGCGATCGGAGAGAAGTAAGAAGCAGTCTGGAAGGTGTTCAGTGAGTCAGATCTTCTCTGGTGTTTCAGGGGTTAAAACTGAGCTGAGTTCTGGAGAGAGAGGAGAAGGCTGAAATCGTTTCCACATTACAGCACACATGAAATGAGTTCAGCTGTCTGAACAACCTCTCTCTCTCCCTCACTGGTTGGTTTGGGGTAACTTTAACACAGCTGTATATCATTACACGTCTGGGGGGGAGGGGGGCACAGGAGGATGACACACAAGGAGCAGTAGAGACGATAAACTTCATCCATAACCAAGATAAAACATACACACTTCTGATGGTTATCAAAGACATAGCCTAGAGCAAAGCAACCCGAGTTGTGGAAGTTGGTCCACTATAGAATAAATACCTTAATAAGCACAGCTGTGTGACTTTCATAGCTCCTCCCATCATTGTGTTACTTTAGCTCCACCTCCTCCAGATTACTCTGGTTCCTGGACTTTTGTGTAAGTTTTTAAGGAGGAGGAAAACCTGTTCTCTTCTGTAATTCGGTCTACATTAATACGGCAAGCTTTGATAGACACCATTTGGTAACAAGAAATAGAAGATACTGTTTCATATATATATTCCTTTTTATGTGATCTTCCTCTCAGATTATTTCCAAAAAAGCCAGCCAGATGTGTTCCTGCAGGAAGGGTGATTGATGACACCTAAGAGCTCCAGAATAGAGGTCAAAGTTAGAGAGGAAGGGGATAAAAACTTTCTGTGAGCGCTTGAGGATTAACATATGCCAGCCCCTTTATGTCTGGCTTCTCCCACCAAAGGAATGGGAGCTACTTAGAGAAATACTAACATGAAACCAGACATCTTTTTTTCTTTCACAGGTATTTTCTCTGTAACCAATATATTAATGATTATTATTCTTTCTATAATCCATGAGTGTCAACATTAAATGATGTGGAACATTTCAGCATTTAGTGCTTTTATAGCATATTCACAGTTGATGTTGTTGATCTGTTTGAAAGGCCAGTGAGTTTCTTTCTTTGTTTTTTAGGAGGATCTCAGCGCCTGGCTTCACTTTACACGGCTACAGTTGGTGTGACAACAAGGAAGTAAAACGAGTCCTCCAGACCTAAATGATCCACCAGATGTGGGAGAGGAATACAGCTGGATCCAGTATCTTCAGACAAATTTGTTGATCGGGGGTGGGGGGGTTCTATCTATTTCATGCTGCAGTAGGATTTTCTGATTAGATATGATTAGGTATATTTTCTGTATGGATTATTTTTTACTTCTTGTGAGGATGGGGTGGTTTGAACTAGAAGTAGACCGTCCTGCAAACACAGGAAATAAAGGCAGTTAAAAACTCTAGCTTTTAAGGCAACCATGAAACAAATCTGAAGCTTAAGCTTAAACCCAGCCTATGATTTGTAGCTGGACACTCAGGCCCAGGCTTTTCATTTAAATCCAGCTCCAAATAGGACGGAAGTAGAGTTATAGGATGAAACATGAGTGTTAGACTGATGGATGTTGCTGGTAGTGTCTGAAACTTCTTAAGCATCTAGTGATGCATTTACTGACTTTGGCTAAATTGCATTTGCTTTTAGTGAGGAAGACATTTTTTCAGTTTTCTATTGAAACTAAATTGACATTATTTTACCATATTTACAGTGGACAAATATAGCACAAATTTAAGAAAATGGAACAGTAAAAATTTTAAATTTTTAAATTAAAAATTACTGTTGTTTGGATGCATTGCTGCAGGTGGGACTAATTCACTTCATTCATGCCAACTTAAATAAACCACATTATCATTTTGCCAGATGGAATAGAACAGACCTTAGCCTTAAGTTGTGAACATAAAATATGTTACTATGAGTCACCAAATATGTCATGTTGCACAGTAGCGTAGTTTGTAGCACAGTTGCTTTGAAGCTAGAAGCAGAGGCGTAGGCAGAACATTTTTATAAGGGTGAACAGGCAATAACCAATGTACACTGAGGGGTGGCCGAAACTGGATAAACTCTGGGTCAATCTACACTGTTCCAACAGGAAAATTAACGAGCAAAACATCCATATTTTCTAAATAAAGACAAACTATACTTTCCTACAGCCTATGCTAACAAGTGGACATATATATATTTAAACAATAAAATTGTTATTTATCTATGATTTCATTGAAGACTCCCAGATTGACTTGCAAAGACACATTTTCTCTTTACCCCATAATACACAAAATGTCGTTTTGAAAAGAGCATGAATTCTGAATTCATCATATTTGATGTTAGTATACTGATGTGTATAATTAACCACAAAAAATCAAAACGTTTTGAATATTCCACTTGAGAGTATTACTGCTGCCCCCATCTGTATTAGAGGGAAAAAATGGTGGGAGCGGGCACCTGGCCCCCCATCTAGCTCTGCCCCTGGCTAGAAGGTCCTGGTTTCGATTCCTTACCCGGGGTCTTTCTGCATGGAGTTTGCATGTTCTCCCCGTGCATGCAGGGGTTCTCTCTGGGTACTCCGGCTTCTTCCCACAGTCAAAATAAGGACTGGTAGGTTATCTCTAAATTGTCCTTAGGTGTGAGTGTGTGTGTGTGTGTGCATGTCTCTGTATTGTCCTGTTGCCCATGGACTGCTGAAGATATGCACAGGCCCCAGACCCTGATGGAATAAGCAGGAGAATAATGGATAGATAGATGGGTGGAGTCAGTAAACTGATATACAAAATTCAGGTACTAAAAAAGGGTTTAAAAATAATTTATGAAAGACGATCTAGAATAAAAGACCTTTTGAAGGAGTTTGAAGCTTTGTGGCACTAATCTATTGCTTGTTTCACACATACCTTTCTGTCATGTAACTGTGCATAAAGCCTTTGTTTTTATCTACCCTACCACTGCCTACAAACTTAGAACTGGTTCATAAGCTTGGCTTATACCATGGAAATGGTAATAGTTGTGCGCTTGTTTTCCTCTGACATAAATTTCCACAATAATTGATAAAAAAGTACATAAAACATGGTAGAACCAGTGTGAGGTTGCAGTTAAAGTTTTGGAGCGGTGATGTCAAAGTTTAGACTTTAATTTCAGTAGAGCTGCTTTGTTGTGAGTGGAACTCATGCTTTGAAACTCTCTAATGTAGCTGAATTGAAAGAATTCTCCAAAGCAGTGTTGGTCATATGTTTTAGAGCATAAGATGAATTACTAGTTATTGCTTAAAAGCAGTTGTTGCATGAACTTTTCCTCCTTCACATAAGGACAGGGCGATTTGATTTGCCCTTTTGTCTAAATAAATAAAACTTTCTTTGAAAAGCATAATTTGAATTCTCTTGTGTCACATTTTTATAATATATAATGTGTTTTATAAAGGGAAAAAAAGCTTATTTAAAGCTTTAATGTGGCTCAGATTCTAAATATTATCTGTTCTTATTCTCAGTGGTGGATGATCCAGTTCCAGAAAGTAAAACTGTTCCCTTGTTTTCCATCATCCTGTTCACTTAACCAGGTGATTAGCCCCTCAGATGACTGGTCTGCATTGTGGAGCTGGAAATGGAAATGGTTGTAACTTACTCTGTACATTTCTGCCTATTTGATTGCACTGTCTGAGAGCGGTGTTATCTCTTTCATTTCACTCTCATTTTTTCCAGCCACAAATCTTGGGGGAGTGTCGACTGGCTACAATGGAAAGCCTCAGCGAAGAGGGAAAGACATGGCCACAGCAGAAGGAAGTCCTGCTTGAGATAAAACCATTTCTGGCACGCTTGAATATTAAGGGAGCAGAAATATTAGATGCAGTAATTGAATTTTTTTTTACATTTTTTTCCTTCCTGTAAGAAATCTTGTAAAAGTTATATCTAATTTTCTAAGGTTCTCTATGCATGTAAATCCACATCATCAAATGTCCGCCTCTTCCACCCGTTTTTGGCCTTTTGCTCTCTTCAAATTGTCTTTTTTCTCTCTGCTTATATTGCAGTTTGTCTGTATCCAAATGTTAGGGTTGCTGTCCAGAGAAAACACATGCAGAGCACCCAAAAAGGGAAAGGAGAGCTCAGTCAAGAAGCATTTAAGTCTTGTGACACTGCTCGAAAACTTAGGAATTGGAAAAAAAAATCAGTTTTATTCTGAGGTTGTCAAAAAGGTTACTGGTTGAAAGTCTCTGCTTTGTCTTTAACCAACATTTATCTGGTACAAACATTACCATCATCATTACAAGCACCTGACTGGTCTGTGTCTATAAGCAAGCTGCTTATAGACCTATACCATAAAACCTGGACCCAGTGTTTGCATACTATTCATAACACTGGGGATTTAGAAAACAAAAGAACGCAAAATAGGTAAATTTTCTTGAAATATTGCAGGCCAGCAAATAATCTGACTAAATAAAGAGTATAGTGGCCCCTAAAATAAGATAATTGTTTATTTACTGCACTTGAAATAAGATTATAGATATATATTCACATTTTAAGTGCGAAGCACTCATTCCATTCACAGATTATTTTATTAATTTACTCAATGAAAGTTCAAATTTAAAAAATCACATGCATGGGTAGCACTGCTGCTTTCTAGGAAGAAGGTTCAAGGTCCGATTCGGTCTTCTTGCATGGAGTTTGCATGTTCTCTCTGTGCATTTGTTGATCTCTCTCTGGGTACTCTGGCTTCCTCCCACAGTCCAAAAACATGACTATTAGTTTGGCTTCTCTAAATTCTCCTTAGACAAACGTCATTTTGTATGCACAGAGTGCATACAAACATGGCTTTTAGATGACTGAAAATGACTAGACGTGCATGAGTTTTGTTGTCGAGACAAAGACTACATGAAAATGTCGATGACACATTAAGATTCCACAAACAAAAGCAATGACATTTCTACTCATGTAAGTGTCATCTGTCAGTCGAAAGCTAAAGGATCAAAATGCTGGGCCCCATCCTGTGCTCATTTCGCACTGCCCTCCACTAGCACAGAAGCTCCTATAGATATACTTAAAATATGATTCTTTCAAAAGAAAATCAAATGTATTTTAGAGGGAAGTTAACAGGGAAATAAACAAGGAGGGAAAATAGCACAGCACCACCTTAAAGGTCTCAGAACTGATATTCCTGCAGAGGTAAGGTCTTTTAACTGCAGACTAAAAAGGATTTTGTTGCTCTGAGTTACATTTTCAATTGAGTTTATTTATATAGCGCCATTTCACAACATATGTAATCTCAAGACATTTTACAGAGACAATTCAACCAGATCATATAGTCAGATTGATTCAAAGTTTTTCTATCTAAGGAAAACCAGTTGATTGCATCGACTCATTGACTCGAAGGCAATCCCTCATACTAAGCATGCTTGTAGCGACAGTGGAGAGGAAAAGTCCCTTTTAACAGGAAGAAACCCCCAGCAGAACCAGGCTCAGTGTGAGCAGCCAGGTAGACTGGGGTTCAAGGAGACAGAAGCAGACATACTAAAAGAAGCAGAGATACAAAAGGCAACTGTCAACCAGCTCCACAGGAAAATACACAGCCAGGCAGACAAGCTCAGAGCCAGCTCCCATGTCAGAGGTTGAAGAAAGCACATCCATCCAGCAAGAGTCAGAGAAACAGTACAACACTAAAAAACAGGCCAAACATCTATGAACAAAGGTGTTGATGGCAGCAGCACAGCTGATATTTCTCTACAGGAAGGTGTCACAGCCAAACAGAAGCAGACCAGATGAAGCTACCATGAGAAAAGCAGAGAAAGCATAATGTTAGAGATTGAACTAACAAATTCTCCAGAGCGGGAGAATAGAGATAGAATGAAGTGGAATAATGAAAAAGGGGCCCCTAGGTCCTCCAGGAGTCTGAGCCGATAGCAGCATAACTACAGAGAAATCTCAAAATAACCTGAGCCACTCTAACTATAAGCGTAATCAAAAAAGAAAGTTTTAAGCCTACCTTTAAAGTTAGACATGGTGTCTGCCTCACGGACTAAAACTAGTAGTTGGTTTCACAGGAGAGGAGCCTTCTAACTATTATATAAAATTCAAGGACCCACTAGTAAAACTTAAGCTTGAGGAACAATCGTATCTCTGATATTAGATGGAGCTTGGCCATTTAAGGATTTATAGTACATTTGTTTTGTGTAATGTAGAAAATGCAGGCAAAGTTTCCCTCTATGTTTGGTCTGCACATTATACAATATGTGCACAAAACATGCCATATCAAATTCTAACAAATTTGAGCCAATTCAAATCAATTCAAAATCAATTTTAGTCTGCAATCTGATAGCTTAAAGGAATAGTACACCCAAAACATGATTACCCTTCATTTTCTACTCACCCCCATGCTGCACAACACCCTGGAGTACTTTTTTGATATCTCAAATGCATCTGGAGATCTGGGAGGCTTCTTGCTGTCTGCTGACATTCAAATAATTGAGGTCTATGGTGCCCGAGGCAGAAAGGTCCATAAAAGTCCACAAAAAACGTGTCAATATTCCTCCATACTGCTCGTCCAATGTATTCCAAGTGTCCTGAGTGGATAGCATCCATAATTTACTCGAAACGAAGTCATTTAGAATGTTTTTAGAGCATAAACAGTAGTGTATAGGATTTCCTGAAAGCGCGTTCACGACGCTACGGAAGGCGGCAGACCAAACCGGATGAAAGTGCGCATTCAGCTCGGCAAAGAACTCATGCTCTTCCTCAACACTGAAGTCCTCAGACATTTTTCTTTTGTTGTTTCTTTCTTTGCACAGGTAAACGGCACATTTCTTCTTCTACGCTTGCATTATCGACAGAGCAGACGCTGAATGCGCACTTTCATCTGGTTTGGTCTGCCGGCTTCCGTAGCGTTGTGAACGCGCATGTGCGCGCTTTCAGGAAATCCTATACACTACTGTTTATGCTCTAAAAACATTCTAAATGACTTTGTTTCGAGTAAATTCTGGATGCTACCCACTCAGGACACTTTGAATACATTGGACGAGCAGTATGGAGGAATATTGACACGTTTTTGTGGACTTTTATGGACCTTTCTGCCTCGGGCACCATAGACCTCCATTTTTTGAATGTCAGCAGACAGCAAGAAGCCTCCCAGATCTCCAGATGCATTTAAGATATCAAAAAAGTACTCCAGAGTGTTGTTCAGCATGGGGGTGAGTAGAAAATGAAGGCTAATCATGTTTTGGGTGCACTATTCCTTTAAACTAAAAGCTAAAGGAATATGGAGACCAGGTGTCTCGATTTCTGAGGACAGACAGTCCCCAGCTGAAACTATTTCCAATTTAAATGTTTCATGATTAAGAAAATAATGCTGTGTGTGGACTGTTAATATAAAAGTAAGGGAAAGGATGATGCACATCAGTAGCAGCGTCATGGTAACAGAAGCGGAAGAGCAGCACATTGTTCTCATGATTAGTTGTCCTGTAAGGTGTGTGTCGACCTATTCCTGTTTGTTGTACCAGGTTGATCCTTGCCATAATCAAGGCAGCTCTTTGATTTGTTCGGTAAGCTAAATGTTTATTTGCTAAATTTCTACTAAGCGTGGAAAAGCAAGTTCCTTAAAGAGTCAAGTTCCATAAAGGAGTCAATGTGAGGAAAAATGAATAAGCAGGACTGCAGACAGATAATGAAAAGGATAATAGTCCCCCGATTAAAAGAGCATTTCTTCTGCTGTATTAGCTTTTAGCTCCAAGATGTTTTTCATCTGTTGAGGACACAAGTCAAATAAAATAAAATAAAAGAATTTATTAAACAACTGAAGAGTATAAACAAATGATTTGGATAATAAATATATTCACATTTGTAATGTGTTTTTTAGATATGATGTTTGTTATTAATGGCTTTCTATTCACTTGTCAACATTTATAGAAAGTGTTTTTTATATAAAGATAGAAAATGCACAAAACCTGTTTGAGTTTTCTAAAACTAAAACTTGATTAAAACATTTGCATGTGCAATGACTTAATTGTGAAAAAAAAAATCAATAAGCAGTTTAATCTAAAAGAAAAGACTGAAACTTTAAAGGTGCCAACAATCAAACAAACAAAAACGTGAATTAACACAATAGATTGCAATCATAAGACTAATGTTTGTTCCACGCCTTCCCCTACAATTTATGAGGAAATAATCTGCAACAGATGTATGTTTCTGGGTAGCAATCCAATTAGGAACTTAATTAGAATGTCAAGTACACTAATAGGTAAATAGAGAGTTTACTGTAGTTTACTGTAGAAAAACCCCAGGTGAGTTCCTGTTCAACAACTTTAACCACATGCATGAAGTTTGTTTGGAGGTTAGTCTGTTATAACTCCTTAAAGACACCCAGACCTCAGAGTGGCATATAATCTGAACAGCTGAGAGCTACTGATGATCTATGTTGTGTTAAGATATCAGC
Source organism: Cyprinodon tularosa (assembly GCF_016077235.1). Lineage (NCBI taxonomy): Eukaryota > Metazoa > Chordata > Actinopteri > Cyprinodontiformes > Cyprinodontidae > Cyprinodon > Cyprinodon tularosa. Next base: position 562,440 of record NW_024038961.1, read on the forward strand.
CACTTGTAAGTAAAATAAGTCAAAGAGAGAGAATTTTTGTTATAATTGAAGGTTGTCTTTGAAAGTAATATTTTCCTTGTGTGACTGGAAAACCTGATTCCGGGCTTAGTTCATGTTATGTGAAAATTAATTTGCTAATCAGAAATTTTGATTTTGAGCACCAATTTTCTTGTAAATTTTCTTTATCTTACAAGTGAAAACCAGTGCTTTGCATACCAGTTTTAAAAAGGTTACTGATTTGCACAAATTCTTTATCAAACTTGATGATCACAGTTTTTGTGTGATATAATTACACTTGTGCAATTCTTGCTTCTGTGCACGTGAATGAGAATCGGCAAATTATTTGTATGTTTCCAAAATCACCCAAAACAGAAAAAAGGAAAAGCCTCAGCGAGCACCTGGAACACATTACATCCTGCTGGAGCCCTGAAGTGGGTACAGGAGTCTTAAAGTTGCAGGGGCTGTCGTTCCCACATTACACTCATTACTAAAGTCTGCACCCCCTGCTGTCTGGGCCATTTGCAGCGCGATGATAATATTATCCCACGCTGCTTGATGAGGTTTACCGTTATGCCTTCCTCTTTTTTACATTAAAACTTCTTAAACGCATCTGATACAACAAATCACAAATGATTTTAGCCTACACTGCCAAAAAGGAAACAAACATAATTATTTTTCTTGTTTATAGGTTGCATGAATCAAAACTCAGTTCCATGTTGTTCTAATGGCATTTTTGTCTTCATCTATGAGTGGTTCATCTTGTATTTTTAGAACAGTAAGTAGAAGTGTTTGTATGCATTAACCTCATCTGCTGCCTGCATTTAGAGGTCTGGATGACGATGGAAGAAATTCCTTCAGAGAATTACAGATGCTTTTATTATTTTTTCCAGCTTCTTTCGTCTGGCCCCTCCCACTCTCTCACTGGCTTCTCAGCGCTTTGACGGAAAATCACCATCATAGCTTTTTCTCGCTTGTTTTTTTGTTAAGACAGACAAACGTGGAAGCCTGTGCAGCGGCTGGATGAACTCAAAATAGTAATGTTATCTTAAAGCTTTTAAATTAAAAAATGTACATGTAACAAACTTTTGTTTATATTGACGTTGAACATACAGGTCTTGTACCAGACAACTGCTTAGATGGTGTGAGTCAGAAGCTGCTGGGATGACAGTGTAGGAAGAAAGTGATGGAAATCTGGATAAGAGTCAGCTCAGAGAGGGGGTGGGTAAGTCAGAGAGGAAGGTTCAAAAAAGGAAGGGGTAGTAGGAGAAGAAGGGAGGAGGTAGAGGAGGCAGCCCATGACATAGTTGAAGCATTAGTACATGCCTTTTGGCTGCTGTCCACTGTGAGATTTCTGCATCTGGTTACTGCCTCTGCTTTCCTTCACCTCACTTCTCTGATACTTTCTCTTTAGGTGCATTGATGTCCAAGCTTTTCTGCAACTTATTTACAAAGTTTTATTTTAACACTGATTATATCAGGCATCTGTCATGTTTTGCCACCTTAAGAATTTTTCTGTTTACAATGAAACGAAATAAAAAACTATAGAAGATTTTCTATCTGGGTTTTTATAAGAGAAGCCGACCTGTTTTGACTCCTTTAGTTCTCTTTGTACCACTTTCCTAAGTTGGCAGTAAACATAATAAAGGTGTCTCAAATAATTATTTGGCAGAACATTGTTAAGATCAAGTACGGTGGTACAAGAAACAGAGGTTTACACTTTAAAATTTTCACATTTCAGGTAGCATGTAACAAACCGATATCTCATTGTAAATACTCATCAATCTCAGGGTAAATAACTCTTAACTGAAAACAAAGTAGTTTAAACTTATTTTGAGCCTATAGAGCAGGGGTCAGGAACCTATGGCTCACAGGCCATGTGTGGCTCTTTTGATGATTGCATCTGGCTCGCAGATTTCGGCTTCTCAGATTAAACACAAAATATTATGACTTGTTTTAATCCAGCCATCGATTTTCCACTCCTCATGATGCATTTGTTACTTAAGTAGAAGTATAGATACTGCAGTTTAAAAACACTCTGGTAAAAGTTGAAGTATCAACTTGACCTCTTTACTCAAGTAAAAGCGAAAATATGCTCCAAAAACTACTTAAAGTATAAAAATATAAAATAACCTTTAAAAAACCAGCCATGAATTGAAAGTTAAATTACTGACTATTTTGAAAAATTCTTTGAGATAGGATCAAGGATGAGGGAGGTCTTGTTGGTCTCCTTCTCCAGCTCCTGATACTCTCTCGCCTGTGTCCGACCTTTCAGACATTTCAACATCTTTTTCTGAATCCGACATTGTAGCATGGCATAGACAATTCACGTTGGCAGTTTGAAGAACACCTGCTTGCTTCTGATGATTTCCTGGAGCTAACCAATGAGTGTTTGCGTTATATGACTCATCCAATTACACTAGTTTATGTAGTAGATGTGGATGGCGCACATGATGTGAAATAAATATTTATAAACATTAAAGCCAAGAGTAACGAGTAATGTTTGTTTTAAAAATGTAAGGAATAGAAAGTACAGGTACTTGTGTGAAAATGTAATGAGTAGAAGTCAGAAGTAGGAAGAAAAATAAGTAATGGAATAACGTATAGTTACCTGATAAGTGTACTTAAAGCTACAGTGTGTAATAATTACAGGGATATACAGTCAGAAATGTAATATATTATACATAACTATGTTATTTATCATCATCTACGAGCTCAGCCTCTTAACCTTAATATTTGCGTTGCCTTAGAATTCGTTATTTATAATTACATAGGAGCGGGTCTCGCAGCCATGGAGGCAGACATCTTTGCGCTACGGCAGCGCAGAGCCAACAAACTAGCGATTGCGAGATCGCCCATTACAATAACATGCTGCGTGATGATGCTGTTACTCTCCAGTATACTTATTCAGCAACGTCCCTGACGTTTCACAGGTAATGATTCAGTAATTTTCTGTAAAATAATTTTCTGGATATATACCTCGGTTACTTCTCTCCGGCTCCTTTGGAGATCTTCAAGCCTTTCCTCCTCTGCTCTAGTCACCCCGCTGGCACCTCTCCCTCGCCTGGCCCTGGCTGCACGCCCACCACGGCCTCTCTGCCCTCTTCCTCGCCCTCTTCCTCTCCCTCTTCCTCGCCTTGTAACCCCCGTGCCACAAACAGGACTTGGACTCTGTAAACGGGGAATATATATTCTTCCAGCGAACACAATCTCGCTGTTAAACTAATGACTACAATTACTTCGTCTGTTTATATCACCATGCAAAGCAGCTCACCAAAACGTCACAACGATGTAGAAAAAATAACGGGTATAATTATTATCTTAAGTCTACATGAAATCTATACCCTACACAGACTAATGAAATACTATCTGTAAATTATCTATGTAAACAAACCTCATCACTTGAGAAGGTAGGTGATGCGGACGTCGTGGAAGACATTTTGTCCCGTAACGCTCGCCGTACTGTTGGGGGGGAGAAGCGGTGGGGGGGAGATGTTCATGTTGCTGCAGTCTGCAGTCTGGACGTTAGATGTCGCTGAAAATTACACACTGTAGCTTTAAGTACAGTAATGAAGTATTGGTACTTCGTTACTTGATACCTCTGCTCATGATCTGTTCAGAGCTGCAATTGGCTGCAGGAGCAATTGTCCATTATTTTAATTGGATAATAATAGGCTATGTTGGCTGTTGCTGGGTAAACAGGTAAACGCCCCCTTTTGAATATGTCTGCACGGTCATTAGGTCAGAGCTAGTAATTTGTTTCAGTTCAGTTTAGGAACTTCATGCAGCTCCATACGTTGCATTAAAGGTGAGTTCTCGCACGTGTTTAATAGGCGTTCCCTCTCTCTCTGGAGGTTGTGCATTTGCTTTTTTTCTCAAGTGGAGAGGGCTGGTCTTTATGAAAAAAATTCCAAATATCCTCCACTTTACTTTTAAAGCAGTATAGCAAATCTTTACCTCACCTTTGTCTCATGGTGTTCTAACTCTTTTGAATGGTAATGAATAGAAACAGGTTTCTGACACATACTTAGACTTACTTAGACAGATTTGTTTGTCATTTTGTTTACACAAGTGTAAAACAAAAAGAAATTTCGTTTGGAACAGCTCTCTGGACAATTTCCTTCTTTTTTCTTTCTTTTTAAAGTGCAGCCTTAAAAATTGTAAAAAAATACATAAAACAGTCATATAAACATGACTGAATATTTATTTTATTATAATAATAAATATATATAATAATAAAATGTAATAAATCTAATAAAATACAATACAATAACCCATTTTACACAACATTCAGCAGTCTAATGGCAGTCTGGAAGAAACTGTTATGGAATCTGCTGCACCTGCATCCAATGCTTCGAAGTCTCTTCCCAGAGGGCAGCAGGGGGAACAGTCCATGGTGGGGGTGTGAGGGGTCATTTATGATGTTACGGGCTCAGGACAAGCAGCGCTGGGATGAAATGTCTTTAATGGAGGGAAGAGGAGCCCCGATGATCCTCTCTGCTGTTCTCACCACTCTCCTCAATTCCTTCCAGTCTGAGGCACTGCAGCCTCCCCACCACACAGTAAGACAGGTGGTCAGAACGCTCTCTATGGTGCTTCTGTAGAAGGTGGTGTTTAACCTACTAAATATTGTAGTGACAATAATGATGTGCATTTTCTGTTTGAGTAAATTGTATTAATGCATGGAGTTTTGTACATTTTTTTGTGACTTCATTGTACTGCAATAAAATCTTTATATAGTTAAACTGGTTGTCACACTTTTATTTTGGGTTCCAATAAGTTTTGCTATTACTTCATAATGGCTTTAAAAAAAAAAAAAAATAAAATAAATAAATAAATAAATAAATAAAAAAAAACTCCTGTTTGAATATGAAATAAGCCAATCATCGTGGAAACCACATGTCGTGGATTGGTTTCTGTTCTATATCTACAGTATTGGTAGTTCGGCTTCCTGACCACTGGGGGAGCTCTAGGAAACTAGAGTGACATAAGGAAAGATACGAGCGGTATATGGCTACTGGAATGTTCCTGAAAATAAATGGAGTATCGTTTTTCAACTGGAATAGCTTCTCCTGTCTTGCCTCACATCATGACACCACATCTCCTCGGAAGCCAACCATTTTTCAGGATCCCCTTCATCTAGCTCCTGGACTAGCCTACCTCTATCACACCAGTGAACTTTCCGTTTTCAAGTGCATCATTACGTCTTTCTCCTTCCTGATGTGCAATCTCAGTTCCTCGTTCATGAGCATCTAGCACCCATTGGTCACTCACGCTAATCTCCCAGCAGCTCGGACTCACCCCAGGAGGCCCAAACAGGCTTCTCTTAAGCTCACTTTCAGACCCTCCTTCACCTACTTCAGCTCAGATACCATCCTTTGCAACACCTGTTGCCATGCAATGCTGAGCAGTTGTCACCAGTTTTTCAAACTCAAATTTGGACTTCTTTTTAGTTAATTTTCGAAAATGAAGTCAGTGTAGATGTTTAAAAAGGAAAGTAAGTTGTTTTATCATTGTTTTTGCAGTCTGTGTCAGGCTTAGAACAAAAAGACCCAATTTGCGAGGCAAAGAGACAGTTAGGTTTCACAAAACCTTTATTAAAGATGCGACTGCATTGAACAGCGTTGGCATCTAAAGCAGGAACCTCTGCAAGCGAAGTAAACAGGTTAGTGACCACGTCTATCTGGCAGACGGTGATTATAAGCGTGTGAGTCACTAACCTGGTCTTAAAGTTCAGTCCCTGCCCAGAGGACTACTGTAATGTTGGGCCCAGGGGAGTAAAGGAGCGGACTGTCACCTGGTTTTCCAGAGGTGGACTTGAACGGATCATGTGGAGGTTTCCCCTTGCTCAGTGTGACTCAGATAATCCCTCCAGGGGGGTAGAAGTTCCAGGCTTATCCAGTGTTTCAGGAATGCTTCCTGCCGAAGAACAAGGACAAAAACAACCTTAGACTCAGAGAGACAAGACTAAGGTTAGACTACTGGCAAACACTCTGGCGTTTAGGGAGTTACAGCCCGCTGCTCAAATACTCCTCTGGTAATGACCCAACGAGCCACAGGTGTGCAAGGAGGCCCAATGAGGACAGGGCACCGGTGGTGTAGAGAAGAAAAGCACAAAAGCAACCCACACAAACTGGAATCCTAACACATTAGTGGTTTGAACTTAATTTAACAAGTTTAATTGAATAATCCTATAGTGTAAAACCATCCTTAACTAGTCAATCAAGCAAACATTTGCTGATTCCGCATTATCCACTAAAATAAATATTGTTGTATATGTTGATTCACAGCATTAATGTCTTCTGCCGGGGTCCGGGTGCCAAAGAACTTATGTCAATAAAACTTTTTTAATTGCAGCTTTTCTTTGTGTGAGTCTCTCCAGGTTAATAGGGATTAGATAGGGAGATCAAGATACTATGTTGAGTCATGTTTGATAAAAATTTTATACCAGGTAAGATCGAGAAAGGATTTGAAACATGTATAACTAGAGCAATAACTGCTATTATATATACTATAATTAAAGATGTCAAGATAAAGAGTTTTCAAGAAATAAGAGGACAATTTGAAGAGGAAAAGACAGTTTAGTTTCAGTATCTGCAGCTTAGATAATATTTTCTGATAGAGAATTAAAACCCTCAATTATACAATTTATTAATTGGGTAATTTCCATGAAGTTTAACTATCATTTACATGAATAAAGTTTTGCTGACACATTCTTTGAGTAAACTTAAACTTAAATTATTTCTCTTCACACACACTTTAGTCTCCTGTTAAATTCTTCTGTCTGGTCTTTTTCTGTGGTATAAATACACATTTTGTGGCTTTCTCGTTACTTCAGGGAGTGTCTCTTCTTGTTGCAGTTCACGTTCTTTGAGCAGACAGTCTCTCGCAGCCAGTCATAATGCTGAGGCGGAGTTTGATTTTTTCTTTTGCACTTCTGCTTTTTGTCTTTTTTTTCACCCTCCCTGCTGGATACCAAAACTTCATGACGATCCAAGAATTCTTCCACGTGTCCTCTGCAGTTACTGGATGATGGAGGAAGGGAAGACAGACTGTTTTAAAAAAAAAATACTTCTTAATGCTCCCTTCTCAGAAGGAAATACTACAAGATGCAGGAGAATAATTAGGGATTCAACTTTTTACTTCAACTAAGAACTTAAAAAGAGCAATAAAACCTAATAATTTTGTTTCCTGAGCATGAAAAAAGCCAAGGCAAGTTTATTTGTAGAGCAAAATTAAGTACAAGGATAATTCAAAGTGCTTTACATAAATATAAAAATATAAAAGCAGGTAGTAAAAAAATAAAATAAAACAGTTGGATCACAACCTTAAAATAATGGTACCTTAGTTACCAATTTAACTTCAACAGTCAAAGGCATCTCGAAACAAATTGTTTTTTAAATTTGAATTAAAAGAGGTTGTCAGCACTTTTACAGTAAGTAGATGGATATAAATAAATACATCATGAAATATATAGAAATTGCATTAAAATATTCAAAATTGCTTAGAAAATGTTTTAGTAATCGAAGTTTGGTCCTACATGTGTTTTTGTCTTTTTTATGTTTACTGTTGGTGAGTAAATCAAATAGTTTATCCAAAGTCAATAAATGGGTATAGGAATCCTAAGGCAAAGCAGAAGTGCATCAGCAGTCAGCATAATAATTGCTGCTAGAATAGAGCTGGCAGTTAGCAAGGAGGTTGGTAAAGGAAGCTGGAAGGTTCCTATCAAAAGTTCCTTTAGGGATTCCCATAATGCTTTGTGTGACAAGATCTGCAGGCAGAGCCCACCTCATGGTGTGTGATAAAAATACTATATTGCTTCACATGTTCTCCATATTACACATACAAATGTACACACGTTTTCACTTTTTTTGACATTTTCTCTGAATTCTGTAGCCCTAATTTCCCTAGCATTATGTATGTTTTCATTAAGTTATGAAGATTGTAAGGTTAAAGCCTGTTTGGGTTTGGCTTCTTTGTTCTTAGGAGCTTCTTTGTTTCCCAGGATAGTGTTCTAACTGTTATCCCCATTAACATTGAAAGACAGGAACTAAAAGCTACAATTTAATGTATTCAGATTGAGGGCAAGAGTGGCAGGCTGGTCCAGTGGTTTCCTTATCCCACGTATAGACAGGCTGCAGTGTATCATTCACTCTGCAAATAGAGTGATGGGCTTCAGTCTTCTTTCATATCAGGAAGTGTAGACTTGAAGGACACAGAGGTCAGCATTCAGCTGACCCCTCCCACCAAACACATACTTATTCAGACTCTCCCCGCTGGCATGAGATGAAAACCTCCCACCAGTTTCTTCCTGTCTGCAGGTGGGCTTGTTTGCATGGCCCGGGTCACCCACTGAAAACACCCTGCTTATAATTCAAAAAAGCAAACAATAAAACAACAACGAAAAAGGACAAAAAGGATGAACATCTTAGCACTAGTTTACAATATGTTACCTGAATTCATATTGTTATTGGTATATATAGTTTCTTCCTCTTCAAAATGTTGCCCTATTTTTCTCAGCTCTGATAACTTTTCCTTTCTACAACTTGCATTTGCTAATTCCACATGAAATACTCCCAGTTAATTATGTCATTTGTATATTTGCTAATCAGTATGCAACACTATGTCACCAAAAGAAATGACTCGTATGTATAAACACTGCTTGGCAATCAGGTTTTTCTGATTCTGATATCTTAGGTCTTTTTAGCCTTTTATTTATCCACCTCAGTTATCAAAATAGAAATCTTCAGGTTGATTCTCAGTACTATTCAAAGGTTCTTGTGCTCAAATCATAGCACTTTTATCTGGGAGGATAAAATCACTACCGACCTCCCTGCTTCAATGTTAATCTCTGGGACTTATCACATGAAAACTTCTTTGTGTTTTACTTTCCTTCAGTCTGGACTCTCAGATGGAAAGATGGGAACAACACAGGACTGTTTATCCAAAGAGGCATCCTTTTAAGCTTTTAAATGCCCCTCATTATTTAGTGATGATTTAACTTCTCTAAGAAGATTGTACATTTTATAATAAACATGTTAAACCTTTCTAAGGTTGGAGCTTCTAAATGACTGTTTACTTTGAAAGTTTCTCCTCAAGATCTAGAATACATACAGTATCATTTATGTACCACTTTATGTATTTCAAAATGCATTAAATAATAATCTATTTTAAGAAGCGTTATCAATAATGACAACATTTTTAAAGATACATAATTGAAAGGTGTGTTGTGCATTTGTGTTCAGTTCCCTTTACTCTGATTTAACTTTACTGTTTGTAACATCTGGCTTCAGATGTCACATCAGACAGGAACAATGTTATGAATATGTTGAAAGCAGAATTATAACATTTTTTATGAGCCCCTTCAAAAGAAGATTTTTATTTATACAAAGACTTATTTCTCTCAAAATACATTTCACAAAACTAAATCAAAAGCTGTGCTTGTGAGTATTTTTTATTTGCTGAAATAATTCATCCTCCTCACAGTTTCTTTATAACATGATGCAGGGCAGGTGGATTTTCTTAGGCTGGTAAAGCCTCTCTACAGTGGGATTTTATGTTATAGAGCAGTGGTCTCCAACCCTGGTCCTCAAGATCTACTGTCCTACAGATTTTAGATGCATCCCTGCTTCAACACAGCTGATTCAAATGATTGATTACCTTTTCAAGCCATTCATTTGATTCAGCTGTGTTGAAGCAGGGATGCATCTAAAATCTGTAGGACAGTAGATCTTGAGGACCAGGGTTGGAGACCACTGTTATAGAGCAATACCACAGATGTCACATTTTTAGGTATTTCAGCATGCTGGCTGCAGGGATGCTCACCAGATGTTGCAAAGGCATTTCCAAAAATGTTGCATTATATCCAACTGGCCTCACAACCACCGACCCTGTTTAAACCTGCTGCAGCCTAGGAGCTCCAGATTGATTTTACCTACAAGTTCTTCTGGGATCAAAACTTGGATGTTGTAGGGATCTCTATTCAATTCTTGAAAGCTGAAAAAAAACAAAAACAAACCCAGTTCTTGCATGTCCTCCATCCTCACCACATATGTCATTTTCTGAACAGCCATTGAGGAGGAGAGGACTAAACATTGTAGCCTACAGGCTGCAATCAACAACCTCATCAAGTCTACACAAAGGAGATGTTGCACTGCATTAGATGGTGGTCACCAGTGCTCGAGTTAAGGGGGGATAAGGGAGGATGGCATCCCCCTTCTTAAAAAAAATCATCCCCCTTCTTAACCTGACCATCCCCCTATATCATCCCCTGTGACATTTAGTACTGAATGTGTAAAATGTCTACTGTATCTTAACATTAATGGCAAAAATATTGCCCTTTCAACATTTGGCGTGGGGTTATGAGCAGCCTGAGAAAAATAAATAAACTCAAAGAAGTGGCCTACCATAACTATGAAACTGATCCCAGCAGGAAATTTGTCCTCTGCATTTGTCCCTAACTATGTAGGGGCAGTGATAGCCATGCCAGTCCAGGGACTGACTGCAGCTCTACTGTGATGTGCCTTGGTGAAGGTCAATGACCGGCCTACCTGACAGGGAACAACCATACCATGAATATTGCTTTAGGTTAATAGACTATATTAATTAGGCTATGTATGCTTCCAAAAAAAATAAAAATAAAAAATCCACCATCATCCTTTTTTTTTTTACAACTAGACTACTGATGGTCACACTACATACTGACTGCTTTTGAACCTTAAAATACTGTAAAGATGCACATTTTAGACTAGCTTTTTATTGTGACCAAGCTAAGGTACATCAATGTAATCCCCTCATCAGCTCCCTATAAGCATCAGGATATGTTCAAGTAGAGAGGTGGATAGATCACCTCAACAATGGAGAGGTGTTCATTAACATAGATTTAGACAGATTAAGGAACAAAATCCGTGAGAAATATCGATAAAAGAGTCTTAGATCTTTCTGTTCAGGTCATGAAATAATGGAAACAATAACAAATGTGTTGCATTTAAAAATTTTTAACATTACACTAAGTTGTTCTCAATTAACGATCCTGGAAAATTAAAGCAGAGAGTGAGCAAAACACAAAGCTGGTGTGAGAGAACCTAAAAAGCTCAAAAAACATCCATGCACTTCATAAATGATCTTATTGAATATAGCCACTGTAAAGCAATAGCCTTCAGAAGGTCTTTATGCCACATTTAAGCAACACAACAAACAGAATGATAAAGAAACTGTTTATTGACCCCCTGCTGAATAGCATTAATGCAGACCTATGTTCTGGATCTTTAATGTCTAAACATATTCTGTCTGACTAATTATTAATCTGTTCTCTCTAATCAAGCAGATGCTGCTTTCCAATTTTAAGAACTGCAAGTAAATGTTTTCAGCCCTCCCTCAAGAACATACACTACAAGAACTAGTAAAGAATAAGTAGATATTTCTTAAAAATATATTATCCCTCAATTTGAAAAGGTAAACAGGAAAAGATCTGCCAATGGAATTCATATTTTTACACTTAAAATAAGATAATTAGCTATTATGGACTTGAAATAAGACAACGCAGTTGTTTTTTTTCTTCATTCAAATGCAAATTGTCTTAATCCATAAGCAAAGAGTCTCACTTTATTCAAGAAAAAATGCAATTATTTTAAGAAAAATTGACTTACTTAGATTTACATTTTTTGCAGTGCAGTACTGTATGTAGGTCTGCACTTTTTTGATTTTACTAAGAAAAAAAGTAAGAATGAACGGGGGATTAAACCAGCCTCTGAGGAAATATCTCACTTAACTGATCAGAGCATTCATCACCTGTAATCACAAATGCCTCAAGGCTCTGTTCCAGTCTATTTCTGTATATAAAAGGGTACTGCTTTAAAACTGCTGTTTAAAAAAAAAATAATTATAAGAGAAAAGGATCTTAGCAAACATGACATGGCTCAATGTTAAAAAGGGGAATATTTACAGCCCTTGCATCAAAGGTTGAATGTGACTTTAATAGCTTTCTGCTTATTGTTTTAACCATTAATTTCAAATTATTCCTTTGTTAGTCCATTACTGTATAGCCATTTTACATCAATGCACAATATAAACATGGATTTATAGTGCCATAATGTAGCTATAAATTTACTTGATCTTGTTTTTCCTTGATATTAAATGAGGGGTTTAACTGAGCCAGCCGTTACTAGCAGTGGGACCAGTTATTATTTATTCATGCTTAATATATAAGCTTTTCACTAATTATCCAGAGTTTCAAACAAAACTAAGATCAGTTTTACCTCTTTAAACGCAAGAATAGAGCTGCACATACACACTATCACAGGAGGCATGTCTGCCACTCAGGCGGTCATGTTACTATGTTTTCTCAGTCTGTGTCAGACAGGGAGGCCACACAGAGCAAGACGCAGTGGTGTTTCCTCTTTCTCCTCCCAAGAGGCTTGTCCTGCTAACACACATGCTCTGCTTCAAGTGTACACACATTTCTGCTCTTTGGGAGAAGTTCACACCACTGAGACTGTTTTTGCAGTAGTAAGTGTAACAAAATGTAATGTCTTTGCAAGTATTTTTCAAACAAACATCCCCTCATTTAAATGCAGCAAACATTTTTGGTTTTCAGTCTTTTCTTTAAACAAATTTTAGGATATTTGTTTGCGTTGATATTTTATGTAGTATAGCTAATTCTGTACACATTGGATTATATTGTATCTCTTTTTTATTCTATTAAATCTTTGAGCTGTTTGGCATGCCAGATCATTTGCTTTTCGAACTCTTACAATGTTCTTCTCTCTACAATGTTTTTCTTTTGAAAAAGCTTATATATCTGCTAAAAATTATGTTTACCATATAGTATTATCAAAAAAAGGCTGGTAGCACTAAGTACATTTGGAGGATGTTTAACCAGACTTGAATATATATTTTATTCAAATTTAAGACCTTGTAAATTCTATGGAAGCTCAAGAAAGTAACGTCTGTCTTCTAGGATGAAAAGGGTAGTTAAAGAAAGCAGTGAAGACATTCCCGGAATTGCCAGGTAAATTCTGGGAAAGAAAGTAATAGAAAAGTGCATGATAAGTTCCAGATAATAGGTAATAGATTCTGTGAAAATCTACAGAATCGTTATGCAAGCTGATCAGTAACCTTCTTTGAAAGTCCCAGGAATGCTCCTGTTATATGCTAGAAGGTTCCTGCATAGAACCTGGAATATGATACTACACGATAGCACTTGCTAAGTTCTAAGCAGGTAACCAGTAATTTTCACAAAGGTTTAAGTGAAGATAACAAGGAAGCTCTCTGACATATCCTAGGAAAGTGATTCAATTTATTTTTAAGTTTGTCTCAGAAAGTTAAAAAAGAAGAGCCTAAGACATCCACCGAAAGCTCCTTGCAAGTTCCTGGAGAGTCCCTAGCAAATTTTGTGAAATTACCTTCTAGGTTCTGGCAAATGTGATGATTATTAGAATTTTTCTGAAGTTTTACTTTGGATCAATTAAAGTTCTGTAAAACTAACAATTTAGTTCAGATACAAAAGAGTTCAGTAGGTTGCAGGAAAGGATCCGGTGAATGAAGTTATTAGGAGCATTACTGAGATGTATTGAGGTGTTTTTTGTAAAAAAGTTTTGTTATTGCGCTTTAAAAAAAAATCAGCTTCAAGGTAGCAAATTTAAACCTCACATGAACTACTTCTGCGTTCGGCGTCTTCCCGGATGTTCCTATGATCTGAGTAAACATGGCTGGAAACAACACGGCCACTACTAGCTGACATTTTAACATAAAAACCAATTGCCCAAAATCAACACATTCATTAAAACTTTCCTCCATTACTGATTTGTAGTCCGTGCCAGATTGTAGCCTTTATTTCCTGCTTATCCCAGTCATGATGACTACATAACAACGACATATGAGATATTTCGTCTTTTGATGGATTTGCTTTTCTTTTTTTTTTTCTCGAAATTTGCTTTTCTGTTGAATGGAAACCCGGCAGCAGACAGGTTTGTGAAAGTAACCCTTGGGTTCCATGAAAGTTGGAGCTGTAATTATGTTGTGCTGCAGAAATTCCCACAGAGCATTGGTGGAGTATATGATCAGTCAATTAGCTTTTATTTTACCTTTAAAATGTTCATCATACAAACAGAAAGAATAAAAGGAAAGGGAAGGTAAAGCAGATATTCCCTATTCTTTAATAAAGGTCAGATTCTTTTTGTGTTTTAAGAGTTTGTCAGTGTTATTTATTTGTCTTTAGGTCCAGTTTGAAGCTAAAAGAAGAAGACTCAGACCGTTCCGTTACAGTCGGAACTCTTCAGCTTGCAGCCCAAGAGATTTGGTCTCTCTCCAACATGTCTGGAATCCAGCATGATCTTCTTTTCTCCTTTTCTCTTTGCTTTCCTCTTCCATGTCTTTTGATCACTCCCTATCTGGCATTTCCGATGACGGGCTAAATGCCTGCCTATGCATTAGAAATGTGTTTCAAGGACAAATTCAATATGGATGTATTTTTTTATTTTATTTTAGGGAAACCATGAATAGTTTTGATTGGTGGAAGTCTCCCAGAAATTTTCATATATCACAGTGGGAATGTAACAAGAATTTTACTAGAATAAACTTCAAATGTAGTTATTTTTAAAAATTATTTCCTACGCATAGATCATTTTTGCTAAGGTGACGTGGCTATCTCAGACTTTCTGTTACTTCTGGCTGTTTCCCTTGTCTAAACGAGATGGAAGAAAAAAAAACATAATGACAAGCCCTCATGGCCAGAGAGAGAGAGAGAGAGAGAGAGAGAGAGAGAGAGAGAGAGAGAGAGAGAGAGAGAGAGAGAGAGAGAGCTGGCAGCTCGACTCTCATTTGCCCGTCTATGATGGAGACCAGTCTATGTTTAAGGCGGGGCATCTCCCCTTTAAAATAACATGGAATTAACCTCAACGATGAGATCCAAAGTCTACATTTTGTGATCTTCAACCAGTCTTCCTTTGTAAACTGTCTGCTTCCTTTCTAATCTGCAAGCTTTGTATTTTCTCTTCTTTTCTTAACTCTAATAACTTTGATGTTTGGATATTTGTCACACAAAGTCTCAAATTTCTAATCTAACTCATAAAATTAAAGTATTAGCTGTTAAATTCTGAGACCTATTCTTGTTTTTCTTTTCTTCCTAACCAGATGTGTTTCTCCTCTGGATCTCCCCCTGCGCCGGCCCCCATGATTCATTTTCCACAGACACTTTAAAGGTCCAAACTTCTCCCTTCCCCCCCCTTTTCTCTTTTTCCCTTCTCTCTTTCAACCCTGTTTCTTGAGCTGAAGCTCCTACTGCTGGTTTGTCTCAGCCTTCTTCTTCTGACTAAGACTTGTTCTAAACACTTGGTTTGCAGAAAGAGCTGCGATGCGCAGAACGTTTCTCTGCTCATCTGGGGGTCAAAGGTTGGACCATCCTCCTCAGGTTGGTCTTTGGTAGACTGCTAGACGCAGAACGTTTAGAAAAGAAATCCCACCTCCAGGCAGAAGAGCAGACAGGTGGCTTCTCTTATGAGCTCCATTACTTTCACTGAAGGGAGGGAAAATAGGGAGGAGATAAAGAAACCTGCATTTACAGCCACTCCTCATCCTCCTCCCTGTTTGAACCCGTGCTTTGCTGCCGCCATGTTCTCACACATCCCCCATCACTAAAAGGAACATTTTAGAACATTTTAACTGATAGTTTACCAGTATTTTTTATATAAGAACTAGGATTTCCAAGATATTTGAATTATATAAAGAAAGGAAAGCTTTATAAATACACATTGTGTAAGCAGGCTTTTAATGTAATCTTTTTAGATACTTAATTTTTTATAGTACTTTTACAATTCTCATGCAAAAGCAAAAGCAGCTTTCATTTTTATTATTATTATGACAAATTTGTGAAGAATGTGGAGCTTGGATGGACCCATGTGCAGACAGGCAGGTGAGGAGCTGAGCAGTTAGTGGTGAGTAAAGTACAGTAAAAGAAAAATAGGATAAAACAAGAAAGCATAAAATTCACCAAACAATATGAACACAGAAAGATAAACTGAAAGGCTAAAACAAAAGCCAAACTACAAACAGGCTGAGGCAAAACATAAAACACAAAATTCCTTAAAGAAAACAGAAATGATTCATTTAAAAAGATACATTGAACTACAATATTTAAAGGTCACACTTAAATAACAGACTAAAAGAGAAAAGGACCCCCCCACCAAAAAAATGTAGAAAACTCCTAAAAGAACCTCAAGTCATAAAAAAATAAAAACTTTTATTAAACATTATGTGACTCAACCATGGTGGGTGATTAGCATCAACAGACATCAATTTCTATAAATGCTACAGTTTCTCTACAAAAGGCCAATGGTATGTGAACTTTATCTTTGTGCAAATTAAACAGCGAATCAAGAGTTTTCCCGGTCAACACATTTTTTCTCCTACATATGTCTTTAAATCAACTATAATCGCACGATAAAAATGTCAGTATTGTAATGTAATTAGCATAACAATGTAATCAATAGATGTATTTTACATGTACATCATCAATTTGCACTTTTGAGACATTATCAGATAGCGTATGTAATATTCTTAATATCTGACTACAATATTATTGTGCTCCATTAACAAACAAATTTTGTTGTGATGGATTTGTACATATTATATTACATGATTTATAGATTTCATAGATTTCATACTGAATATGCAATAAAATTGGCCTATTCTTAACCTTAAATGACAGTAATCTACTGATGTTATTAAAGTATGTCAAAGTAATTACTTTATCTTTGTTTTAAAAGCCCCACTGAAAATGAGAACATCATCGTTGTTCGATCCTGTATCGCCCGTATTGTTTGTTCTAACGGGTCTAACTAGGGAGTACCAATATGGCAGCTGGTGACTTCACAGCACCCTGTTCTAGCATTCCAGTGAATAAATACAGATCAGCGGGCTGCACAGTGAGTAGTTTGCAGCACTGTTGCCTTGCAGCTACAAGATCCTGGGTCTGATTCCTGGCCCAGTTTCTGGAGTTTACATGTTCTCCCTGTGCATGTGAATCCAATCAATCCAATCCACTTTATTTGTATAGCACATTTAACAATAGAAAAAGTTTCCAATGTGCTGTACATAGCAAATAATAAACAACAACACAGCAATACATAAACACAATACAACAATAAATAAACTAAAAAGGACACAGAGGACCACACAGACTACATGTTGTTTAAAGCCAAAGAGTAAAAGTGGGTCTTAAGTGTAAAGGTTTTCTTCTGATGCTCAGGTTTTGTCTCACACTCCAAAAACATGACTGTTAGATTAATTGGCATCTCTAAGTTGTCCTTAAGTGTGTTTGTCTGTCCGTGTCTCTGTGATTCCCTGAGAGGGACTGGTAAGCTGTCAAGGATCTACCCAGCCTTTTCCCACAGACTGCTGGAGATGGACAACAGACCCACTGTGACCCTGAGAGAGTAAGTTGGAGAGGATGGATGGATGTGAGAGGAATTAAAGTGAACACTTGCTGAAAAATTTTGACTTTAAATGGCCACATGGCAAACATCTACCTGAACAGTGACCAAACCTACTGAATGGTCAGCCATGCAGATTTAAGCAGATTGTTTTCATATTTCCAGCAGCAGCTGTCTATGCTGCTATGAATAGTAAAAGTGCTACTGCTAATAGAAAAATAAAAATGATTTGCCTTTTGAAAGTGTCTACAGTTTACTTAAACTCTAATCAGCTGTCGCTTAATGGGTAAATGCCTGCCTTAAATCTCGATTGCACAAGGAGATACAAATTACCAGCATCCACCTTCTGCACTTCTGATACTTGCCTACTATGATCCACATGATTAGCCAGCCTGCCACTGATTTTTTAAAAGGGTTTATAAAAGTAATGGGAAATGAGCTGCACAAAACAGATACCAAACATAAACAACACTAAAGATTATAGTGGTAACCAAAAGTCAAAGCAGTAATCTCATAATGACCGTATAATGTGCTGGAGTTCTATTTACTCACCTCAGCATGCTAAATGCTGAAATCAACTCCTACAGCATGACAGTCCAACCTACCTTCTGATTAATGTTAATGGAAGTTCAACTGAGAAACTGATTGATCTCCTACATCCAACTGCGACACAGCCAATCAGCTTTGAACCACACCTCCACGAAAGCCAATCGCCATCCAAAGTTCATCTTAAAATGCCTCCGATCCGCACCGCCTGCTCCTGTGCGCAGGTGGTTGCGCTGTGTGACTTCATTCAGATGACAGCAGTTCAACCCACCTCCAGTCCCTCCTCCAGCATCGTAGCTAAAGCTTCATCAGAGTGTCATTCCTCCTGGACTCTTTCCTGTCTTATTTCAACCAGTATGGCAGAAGACCGCCATGTTGAGCCTGGTTCTGCCAGAGTTTTTCCTCTCCACTGTTGCTTCATGCTTGCTCATCATGGACAGGTTCTCTCAACCTGTGTTATCCAACTGGACTTCCATCTTCCAGGTCCCTGAGTGAAGCTTTAGTATCAGCTCACACAGTCCACTGGATCTCCCCATAAAGCTAAGCATACTCAGTCTACAGACTGACCAACTTCATCTATCTCCACTCCACCACCAGTTTTAGGCCTGTGGGGGAAACAGCCCTATTCTTTACTCCTGTTCATGCATATCTATCAAAATAAAGCGCTTTGTTTCCTGCTGAGGTCTGAGTGCCAAAAACAAAGTAATTGTATCAATAAATTTCTCCAAATTGTCTTTTCTCTTCGTATGAGTTTTTCAGGTTGAACTAATGTTTATCCAACCACCATTAAACAGGTGATACTGCTTTATAGCCAAAGAATTTACAAAAAATTATTAACTATAGAAAAAAAAAATACAGTGGCTGAACAGCAAAACGCATTTAGCTCTGCTCTGAAGCAGAAGGAAATAGCACCACAGAATGATACATTTTTTTGTGTTAAAACCATTATATGTGTTAAGGTAAGTGATTGACACTAGCTGTGCTGCTGCTTATGCTTTTGAGATGTGGTTGCTCTCCCTTTCCTCCAGCAGTGATGCCACAAACTGAAGGTTTGACAAAATTTAAAGAGTTATTTTCCCCTTTTATGTTGGTAATTAATGTCCAGTGTTTAGGGAAAGACAGAATCAAAAAAACAAATCGGAGATTAGAGGTTTACTGATTTGTTTTTATTTTTAAATCTTTTATATAGGTAGGAGCATTTTTTGTACGACTGCAAAAAATTAGAACTTTGTTCATCCATTGCTTTGTTGAAAGCGTGCAGGGGTGCCAGTCATACCTGCTTGTTACCAGCGCGTGGACTGTGATTGCACGTTGAGTGAATCCCCCTCATTTCCAAGGCAATAATGAGAAAAATGAAAGGTGGGCCTTGGAGACGTAAAACCTACAATTATATACAGTCTGCTCTGCAATACCTCCTTGAAAAATACTTCATTTTGTTGAAAATGTGGGAATATCAACACATTTCAATGTTTTTTTTCATAATGCAACTCATTGCCAGTAAAAGAAAACATGGAGTGTTGTTTCATCTTGGTCCTTTTTTATCTACAGTTTCTCCTAAGGTCAGCATGGATTAAGGGAAATTGGAAGCTCTTAAGCAAGTCATTGAACAAAGGTCACTATGCTTAAAATGTTTTCCTCCATTTTATAGGGTTTGATGTATTTACCAATTTTCTTTTGGAGGTCAACAGGAAACTCCATCTTAAAACGACATCAACATTAGTGTGATTCAGTCTGTCTGCAGGAAGCAGAAAAAAATATGTATATATAAATATATATAAATAGAACAGGACTTTGGAGACACAATTACAGAATGCAGATATGCATTAGATTAGACAGGATTTAAGGATTTATCTATTTATTATTTATCATCTTTTATTAGGGATTATAAGGACAGTGAAATCTGAATTATAAGACTGAGAATAACTGATTCAGATTAAGCACAAACAGCAGTTAGAGAAGTTTAGAAGGTAATGAATGTTTAGTTGCAGCACCTTCATGAAGAGCTGCATTGAGATAATCCTTAGATGAACCCAGGCACCCATCATCCCACCAGAGAAAACCTCCTGCCACGTCGTCTCTCTCATAGTCGACGTTTAGCCCTTCCTTTCTTCTCTGTCACAGTCTTGGACTCTTCCTTAAATCCTTTCTCTACTTTTCCCACTCTGGGATTTTATTCCTGTTTTTGGAATATTTCAATTTTTGTTCTTTCTTTCTTTCTTTCTTTCTTTCTTTCTTTCTTTCTTTCTTTCTTTCTTTCTTTCTTTCTTTCTTTCTTTCTTTCTTTCTTTCTTTCTTTCTTTCTTTCTTTCTTTCTTTCTTTCTTTCTTTCTTTCTTTCTTTCTTTCTTTCTTTCTGCAGTGTAATGTGGTCGCAGCAGTATGGAAGGGAGGGTCAGAGCAGTCAGCTTGCTTCCTGCAATCACTAAATGCCACCTTGCTGACCACACAGCAGTGCGTAAAGAGCTCAGAGTTGGTTCAGCTGCTCTGCTCCAGTCCCAGGCTCCTTCTCCTCTTAGCTGGAGTCTCTCATTTTGTCTGTCTGAGACAGAAACACAACCATATCCTATAAGTAGTCTTCAAGCACCAGGTTCATGTGGCTTATTTGAAAACATTATCCAGGAAACCTAACCGAGCTAGGTCCGGTTGAGTTAATGATACTTGGAAAATATGCATGATGTTGAATAATGGCACATTATTAATGGAAATGTGTAAATCTTGATAGTTATCTTTTTTGTATGAATCCTGTCCTTGCAACTTAAGAAAGCAACAAGGAAGGACGGATTGCTGTGCTGTGTCAAAGGCAGGTTTGCTCCACAAATGCTCTCTCTCGTTGCACAGTTGTATTCATTTAATTAATGGCATGAACCCCTGTCTGGTCTAGACAGTCTCTTGGAGAGGCGACTATAGAGAGTAAAATATGACAAAGAAAAAAAAGGACTAACTAAAAGGGAAGGGGGAAACCAAGCAAAAATACGAATACAGTGCAAGTTTGTTGGAAAAAAGTAGTGTTGCACCAACACCGATACCAGTATCGGACAGGGCCCCCGATACTGGAATAAAATGGTGGGATCTGTATCGGCGAGTACCAACAAATTGTGCACCAATACCATTTTGAGAGCATTAAAAAGTTCTTCTGGAATCCCCCTTTTTTACTCTTCTTCCTGCTTAACAAAGGTCGGCAGCAGCTTGACAAAGCCATAATGGCAATTATTTTACATCCAAGTAGTATGCAGTTCTTCATATATACACACACACACATCAATTTCAGATAAATGGTATTGGTATGGTATCAGCATCAGCCAGAAAATGGCATTGGCGCAATACTAAAAAAAGTCACCAGACTGCTACTAGAATATATATTGCAAATTTGTCGCAAAACATCTTAAGTCATTATACAGAGACAATTTAACCAGATCACCAAGTAAAATTGATTAAAAGTTTTCTATTTAAGGTAAACCAGCTGATTGCAGCGACTCATTGTCTCGTCAACAATCCCTCACACCAAGCATGCATGTAGCGACAGTGGAGAGGAAAACTCCCTTTTAACACACCAAGGATCAAGTTGGAAAATATTTTTAGCAATCAAGACGAATGTAAATTTTTCGCCTTGTATAGCTAATTTACGTTATATATGCTAAATTCAAATAAACAATTTCTCCTCAATAGAAATCTAACAATCTTTGTCTCATAGTAAACGATTTTCTAACTTATGCTGATTTCATGTTTTCACTACATTCTCACTTAAAGGTTTTATTTGTTGTTATAATCCTTTTTTATTTCTTTCTTTCTTTATTACTGTAATCACTATAGAAAATAAAAAAGTAAAACATTCTCCAGGTGTTTTGAAAGATCTAGTATTTTCGAATCATACAAAAAAATCTAAGACATTTCAGAATCCATCTTTATCTTCATACTTAACCTAGATTATTTATTAAACTTAAAGACTTATGCCAAAACACCTGATATCCATATTACATACAGTAATTAATTGATTTTGATTAATGAAAAAATAAATACATAAATACTGATTGTGATCTTTTGTTGATCTATTGGTGAAAATGCAAATATTAGGTCAAATATACTTGCCAGTGATTTCACAAATAACACACCTAACTTCTTTATCACACTATTTTTAGGAGAAGATGACCTTATAGTTTGCAAAAAAGAAAAAAAAGAAAATCTTAATTTCATGACCCCTTATATGTCTGATGGTTTATTTTGAAATTTTCTTGTCTTGGAAATTTCAAAATAAGCATATAAGAAAGACAATGTAGATAAATTTCTTCAATGTCTAAGTTAAAATATTAATAATTCGTTTACATTATAAGAAAATAGAAATAAGTACAATAATAAAAATGTGTGAATTTAGCAAGGCAAAACATAATAAAAAAGCGTATAAATACATGTATTATTTCACATACATACTCTATAGGGTCCAGTTAAATGTAAAGATGTTATTTACAGAAAAAGTCAATGTTTGTTTCTAATTTCTTTTCTACCATACAAGTTTAAAGGATCGGTAACTTCTGTGTTTTCTGTAAAAGTTGTGTAGTATTTTTTCTTACACATTAGTAGGGACCTTTTTTCTGCTCATGAAATGCAACTTTTGGTCCACACTTAGAGAGACTCGCTTTTGCACAATTTCAACTAAAGCTCCTCTGGCTGCAAATAGGAAAACGTGATGGTTCAAACCACCCCTCACAGTCCTTTGACCATCTGCTGACATATGGAGAAGAAAACATTGAATATTTTATCCCAAAATAAATTTAGGGCAAATAGATCAAAGAAGACAATAAAACCATAAAGTACTCATCTTATTGTAGGATAGAGAATATGCTTTTTAAATAAATTGCATAAGTTTTAAATGTCATGAGTTATTCACAAAATTCCTTTTTTTCCATCCAAGGATTAACAAAAAAGTTAAGGCAATTTTTTTTAAACCATGTCTGATGTCTTCTGTACCCTCTCATGTTTAGGAGAGTAGCAACCTCTTCTGGTTAAACTGCTCAATAATAACTCTAAAGAGGAGGGAAGTCTTACCGTGTTTTTCTGCTACAGTATTTAGACTCTCAAAGATCTGGTTCACTGTTAAATTGTCTGACAGTGCAAATCTTTACCCCAATTGTAACATTACACATATTTTATTTGCAGTTTTTCCAGGAAATCTACATACTATATCAGGAAAAATCAATTGGCTGCAAACATTTAAGAAACCCTGTTGTCCAGCAGAGGGAACCACTGCACCTAAATATGAGAGGAGCAGCAATTCCTCTTCTTTTAATGGTCCTAGAAAAAAATGCCTTTGTTATAAACCTTTGTCTAGTCAAATAAATGTGAACCTCATCTAAATTCTCAGTTGCCTAGGTCTTGTTTTCCACCTGCACACATTCAGTGCATTCCCAGCCAGAAGCGGAGCACTGCAGTGCATGAATTTAGTGAGATTAAGTGCCTTTAATATACTGTAGCAGTGAGGTCTGTGTTAGTAATTTATTTCCTAAACAACAAGCTTGTTTTAATTTGACTTAACTTGAATTTATCCACTCATATCATTAGCAGGATTTACTTGCACGCTGCCTTTTTTACAATGCATAATGCATTGAAAGCTTTCACCCATAACAGCTCCCTTAATCTTGCCTCAGATC
Source organism: Cyprinodon tularosa (assembly GCF_016077235.1). Classification (NCBI taxonomy): domain Eukaryota; kingdom Metazoa; phylum Chordata; class Actinopteri; order Cyprinodontiformes; family Cyprinodontidae; genus Cyprinodon; species Cyprinodon tularosa. Next base: position 586,053 of record NW_024038961.1, read on the forward strand.
CATAGACCTCTTGGGAAGAATTTTCTTTCCTTGGAGGATGCAATTACGACCTGCTGTTGTGCAAATTAATTTTGTCCTTGTACCTAACTTTATTCTTTAGACTTTGAAGCTTATTTCAGTTGTTTTTATGCACACTTATTCCTGGTTTTGCTTTGGGTTGTTCTGCAAGGCAACCTGACTCAAACAATCTCCTTTATTAAAGACAGTTTCCAATCTTTTTAGTTGGCTTGTTTATTGACATGTATAATAATAATAATAATATAATAATCATCTGTTACCTTAATTTTCTGACTCAATGGACAATATTTAGTTTAAGTGCCCATTTAAGGCCATTTCCAAGTACTCTCGTAATAGTATTTAAAGATCTCTTGTTTAATGCAGCGTTGGAGTTCTCCAAGTTTCCTTTTTCTTGTTAAATTATGAATTCTGAAAGTTTTAAGTCTAACATAAGCAATGGACAGTGCTGGTCCCATAGAAAAACCTGGGAGCTGGATTTGAAGGAGAGAAGCCCGATAAGTGAAAGATTTTTCTTCTATTCTGCTAACAGAAACCACCAGCAAACCTACAGAGTGATAGATGAGTGCTCTGCTGAGAATATGCGAAACAATTAGACCTTTTATCATAATGTATGATAGGGGTTTGTTATAAGGAGCTTTATATGGAAGAAAAATGGACAACTACATTCTCTATTATGTGGTGCTAATGGAAGATTTGCTGAGTTTGGTGAAAAGAATAATCTATCCAGGTGTTTGCGACTCCCACGTCACAGTTTAATTGTTTGAGGTTCCTAGAAATAAATAATCTCTCTGTTCCAGCCTTAAACCACCAAATGCACAGAACTGCGAGTTTAGCTGAGGACACAACTAACACCATTAGACTGGATGTTCATAAACTAATACAATGCTTTATGATTTTGAACTGTAGCTGAGCTGGTTTCTAGTATTAATGGACCTTATGGAAAAAAAGCCTCTCTATCATTCTTAACAAAGCAAAAAAAGAACAGCAGTAATCTTATATGAGTCATTAAAGGGATGGCTGAATGGTGGCCTGTGATAAATTCCATCATCTGTAGTCTGTTCTTTTGGGAAATTATTAGATTTGCGTTATAAGAGCAACAGGTTCTGTTTTTCAGCTTTTTTTTATACAATGGGGCCAGAAAGCATTTAGTCAGCCACTGATTGTGCAAGTTCTGCTACTTAGAATAATGAGAGAGGTTTGTAATTTTCATCATAGGTGCACTTCAACTATGAGAGATGAAATGAGAAAAAATAATCCAGAGAAATCACATTCTAGGATTTTATAAGAAAATAAGCATTTTGTCACCCACAAACAGCAAGATTTCTGTCTCTCACAGACCAGTGACTTCTTCTTTAGAAAGCTCTTCTGTCCTCCAGTCGTTACCTGTATCTATGGCAACTATTTGAACCCGTTATGATGAAAATTACAGACTTCTCTCATTATTCTAAGTAGGAGAACTTGCAAAATCAGTGGCTGACTAAATGCTTTTTGGCCCCACTGTATTTACAACTGTATAAAAATATAAGGACTGGAATCAAGTTATTTTTTTTTTCTTAATTCTGCAGATATTGTATTTGCCTCTTGCTGGTGAAGATTCCCAGTCATCCAGGTCATAGTCAATCCAAAAAAAGTTTGTTTCCAAGTTTGAAGACATTTTTGCTTCCCATCCTGGAAGCTTTTTGTCCAGTTTAATTTGCATGTTTTCTAAGCCAAAACAAGGCTTTGTTTTTGGTCAACTAAAGCCTCCAACTGAACGCTATTTCTGACATTTTGAATTGAAAAAACTTCCTGGATGGGAAGCGAAACATCTTCAAACTTGCTAATAAAGTCCAATGGATTGTTTTTTAACTTTTTTTTTGTTTAATATTTGCCTCTTCTTCGATCCCATTTTATTGCATGACACAACATTGGCTAACTTTGTTATCATGGCCTTTTCTTACTCTGTAATACCTGAGTGCCTTTTTCCATAAACACTTGGCCGTTTTCTCCAGCAACCTCCCTGAACCTTTCCTATCCTTCTATTGGCTCCAACAGCATTTCCTTTATTGATAGAGATATACAAAGATGTCACATGTCATTTGATGTTACTCCCCTCTCAAAACCAAGATGAGCCATGTCACATAATCCCTCTTTTCATTCATTTCTCTCTTGAAGTGATCTTCCTCTGAGTAGTTTAACATTTAATGTGATGTTTTTTTCTCCTTTCTTTGCTCGATTTTATTTACAAAAGGTCCCGTTGAGGCGCCTTGATGTCACCAAGAGAGTGGATGAGGAAAAAAGGAAAGCCTGATCTGCATAGATTAGAATTGTAAATCGCGTCAGATGCTCACGACACAGCAGCCATCCATAAAGATTAGTTTGTGTAAGTGTAAGAGCTACCCAGCGAAGCTCCTGGGAGAAGACAGGCCTAGATCAGCAGACTAAAAGCAGATGGACAACCAGGACACATAGATAATTATGCATGAGATAACTGACTTAGTTAGCCGTAATGTGCCCTTCAGGAGGACTAAAGTCTTCTTAGAACTCTATGACCAGATATAAAGAGCTGTATAATGGGCAGCTTGGATTGTGTAATTACAAGTAGGGAAACAGGCCACCACTTCTACTGACACTTACTCATAATTTAGAGTCATTCAACACAGATATTGGTAGATCGTGGTTGTTTAAACTCTAATTAATTTGTTACAAACAAAAGCAAATATGCAACAAGTAAAAAAACGGAGTTGATTGGGGTTCGTTTTTGCTTTTTCTTTTCATCTCTGAACTGAAATATGTCAGTAACTCTAAATATAATATACATAGAGATAGTGAGCCCTTAAGCTTGTTTCTCTGACTCTGAAAATCTTCAGGTAGTTTTCAGTAGAGAGCATTGAGTCAAACATTAAAGGCAAGAAGGAAGGAAGAGTTCAGGGGAAAACTGCACTTTAATCATTTATAGCAACCAGAGGCAGGCTGCTCTTTTTTTAGCAACAAGTTGCAGATACCACTTTCATATACAGAAGCACCAAATCTCCAATGTATTAGCAACACAAGAGTTAAAAAGTACTTGTTCAGAGCACAACTGACAGGTATAAAGTTCCTGCAATGATTGCAGCACTTAAGAAAATTAGAAAAAGAATCATGACTTTAATTGAGGGTTAAAATTTTGCTTTTTGTTACTGAAAGAATACAGTGGATTTATAAACTCTCCAACCAAGAATAAATGAGCGAAGTCAGATGTATGGATCTGCTTTTGAGTTTTACTTTTAACTGGGTGAGCAGAGTTTACTTAAAGAGCTATACGGTATACAAGTATGATACATTTCAAGATAGGCAACAGAAAGCAAATCTAAAGAAGAATAAAGGACATATAAACATCAAGCATGATGAGAAAAGATGACAGTCTTCAACCAAAATAACACCTCAGAGAAATGTCCTTTGTTTGTAAAAGCTTTCCAACATAGCAAAAGAGAGTTTTGCATGTAAATTTAAAATGATCATCTTTTATTCATGCTCCCAGAGCCACTTTAGAAACCTTTTCACACAGTTCAGGCATTTCTTCGAGAAAATGGAAGGGGCTTCACTTAAGGTCATTTTTAAAGTAGGCTTCTTTTGAATCTTTTTCATCTTCCTCTAAACATCCTGTGAAACGGGTTCATTTTTGATTGCTGATAAGCAACATATTCATAGCGAATATAGAAAAAATTATGGTGACACAAAAATGCTGACACATTTTAGTACGGCATGGTATGGAAATGATTGTAAGCTGTGTCAAAAAGCCACAATGAGAGTTTTTTTTCAAAAATACAAGCATTTATGGTAGAATATTTATTTAGTGCCAGCAATAACAACAAGCAATAGCAATCGCTGCTTTTGTGTAGGGCAAACAAGTTGTCTGAGAGAGAAGAGAAAGAAATTATCCATGCAAGGCATGAAAAACCAACACAAAGCAGAAGAGATATCCTCATTTTTCATCTTTCCACTCACACATTAGGATTAAAACAGGTTACATGTTGCATTGGTGGATGACGCATTTGGATCATTAAGTGACGACCCAAAGCGAACTGAATGGAGGGTAGGGCCAGTGACTCATGTGACTTTACTGGTCCCATTAGTGACCCTTACTGTGCTATTAACATGACTGTTCTGACTACAATTTATGAGCCTGATTCAAAACTATTTGGATTAGAAGAATAAAGTCTGATAAAAAAAAAATAAAATAAAAAAAAAGATTCAGGATTCCATCAAGTGATCTAAGCTTTAAGAAAAAGTTGGGTCCTAATTTAACTGACACATGATTGACATAAAGACCTTCTTAACCAAAACCAGAAAGGTTTCTGCTTGTGTGATATTAGAAAAACAGATTATTTCTTTACAGTGTTAGTCATTTTATAACTCGTCCTGTGTTGCTCAGTAAATTGTGTTGGTCATATGAATATCCATTTTCCTCATTTAACTACCCTACCAGAAAGATACAGACATAGTAAATCACCCTGATTATGCAAATCAGTCTGAATTTAAAGAGGATTTGATAATAAGGCTTCTCACTAAGCATAAATGTCTCCTGAGAGTCAGAGGAGAATTTCTCTCTCAGGCAGATTGCTAATGTTTGCTAAAGTAGGTGGCACTGTTTCTCTGCTCCCAGTTTGACTGTGATGCTCAAGAGAGAAAATGTGGGTTTGTGTTAACTGTCCTTCAGATATGCTTAGTGTATGCCAAGTGTAAATTATAATAAAATAGATCAAAAACTGTGATCTGGTCAATGTGTTAATACATGATTTCTTATGGAGATTTTATAGAGCTGTAAAATGTTAATCCCCCACATCCACAGTAAAAAAACAACAGAAAACAGTGATCTCATACAGTACTGTTTAATAACAGCTATGTTACAATCAAGATTCACTTATTACTATTCAGGATAAGCCTCTGGCTTCTCTTTCTGTTTGAGAGGAATGGAAAATGTCACTTCTTCCCTCCCACCTATTCTGACAAATACATAATCTTTTTGTACCTGTGCAGGCTTTCATTATATGATTATCATCCATGCTGTCAAGCTTTACTTATAAAGATAGAAAAGTGGGTCAGGATTCTATAGAATAATAAAACAGACCAGGAGCCGACTGCTCAACTCACAAGTTTATGCTTTTGCTGAGCAAATTGTGTTTTCAAAGTAGAATAATATAGGAGTGTCATAATCTATCATATACTGTATAAAACATTAGAGTAAGGCTCTGCTCAAGAAAAGCTGCAGCTTTGTTTGTTGTTTGTTGTATCCATCCATCCATCCATCCATCCATCCATCTGTCCGTCCATCCGTCTGTCCGTCTCTCAGTCCATCCATCCATCCGTCCATCCATCCATCCATCCATCCGTCCATCCATCCATCCAACTGTCCATCCATCCATCCATCCATCCATCCATCCATCCATCCATCCATCCATCCATCCATCCATCCATTGATCTAATTGTCTGCTCCATCCATCCATCCATCCATCCGTCCGTCCGTCCGTCCATCCGTCTGTCCGTCTCTCAGTCCATCCATCCGTCCATCCATCCATCCATCCATCCATCCATCCATCCATCCATCCATCCATCCATCCATCCATCCATCCATCCTTCCGTCCATTCATCCGTGGTCAACAAAACAAAAGGGATGATTGTAGATTTTAGAAAAAACAGGAACAAGTTGAATCCTGTTAACATCATGGGAGAAGAAGTAGAGGTGGTTGAGAAGTATAAATACCATGGTGTTCACCTGAACAATAAACTAGACTGGAGACTCAGCTGTGAGGTCGTCTAAGGGACAGAGCAGACTGTACTTCCAAATGAAGCTTAGATCATTCTGCATTTACAACAAGACACTACATACTTTCTATGTGTCTAAATATGTTGTGGAGAGTGTGATCTCTTCCTCCATCATCTGCTGATGTCATGATATTGGTGCTGATGGCTGGCTTAATTGCCAATTCCATTCACCTGTCTTACTCTGCCCGGTTGCTCATTTTTTCGAATCATGCCAGATTATTCAAGCCTAGTGTGAGAATTATCTGGCCTACCCTGTTGTGTTCTTTGACTGCCTGATCCTGACCTATTTCTGCCTTTGGATTCCTGAGGTTTGGCTTGCCCCTTCTCTTGTCTGTTAATGCCTGTTTTCTGTGTTCGGACTGCTGTTTGGACTCTGCCGGTTAAGCAGGGCGTACACTGTGCGATTGCACGCAGCTATAGCTCACACTGTACGACGAAACCGCAGGGTTTCGACGTACAGTGTGAGTTCACAGCTCATGATTTATGTTTAGCCCGACGTTCTCATGCGGTCTACCTGCTCACACTGCACGACTAAAAACCATGTCGGACTCAGCTCCACAGTGAGATGGAGATGTTCTACCTCGTCTATCTTGAAGCCAAACAAATATAAGGGGAATATTAAGCTCACTTTGGAAAAAAAGACATGGCTGAGCAAACGTGGCTACTACGGTCTGTCAATTTTACAGACGGAACTGCATTTCACTGATTGCATCCCTGCCACGCTGCTGTGTTTACAGGTGCTGGTCATAAAATTAGAATATCATGAAAAAGTAGATTGATTTCAGTAATTCCATTTAAAAAGTGAAACTTGTATATTATATTCATACATTACATACAACTCATATATTTCAGATGTTTATTTTGTTTAATTTTGATGATTACAAATGACAACAAATGAAAATCTCAAATTCATCATATCAGAAAATTAGAATATTACTGAAGACCAATAAAAACAAAGGATTTATAGAAATGTTGGCCAACTGAAAAGTATGAACATGAAAAGTATGAGCATGTACAGCACTCAGTATTTAGTTGGGCCTCCTTTGGCCTGTATTACTGCAGCAATGCGGCGTGGCATGGAGTCGATCAGTCTGTGGCACTGCTCAGGTGTTATGATAGCCCAGGTTGCTCTAATAGTGGCTTTTAGCTCTTCTGAATTGTTGGGTCTGGTGTATTGCATCTTCTTCTTCACAATACCCCATAGATTTTCTATGGGGTTAAGGTCAGGAGAGTTTGCTGGCCAATTAAGAACAGGGATACCATGGTCCTTCAACCAGGTACTGGTAGCTTTGGCACTGTGTGCAGGTGCCAAGTCCTGTTGGAAAATGAAATCTGCATCTCCAAAAAGTTGGTCAGCTGCAGGAAGCATGAAGTGCTCTAAAACTTCCTGGTATGTGGCTGCGTTGACCCTGGACCTCAGAAAACACAATGGACCAACACCAGCAGATGACATGGCACCCCAAACCATCACTGACTGTGGAAACTTTACACTGGACTTCAAGCAACGTGGATGAAGTGCCTCTCTTCTTTTCCTCCAGACTCTGGGACCTTGATTTCCAAAGGAAATGCAAAATTTACTTTCATCAGAGAACATGACTTTGGACCACTCACCAGCAGTCCAGTCCTGTTTCTCTTTAGCCCAGGCAAGACGCTTCTGACGCTGTCTGTGGTTCAAGAGTGGCTTGACACAAGGAATGCGACAGCAGAAACCCATGTCTTTCATACGTCTGTGTGTGGTGGTTCTTGAAGCACTCACTCCAGCTGCAGTCCACTCTTTGTGAATCTCCCCCACATTTTTGAATGGGTTTTGTTTCACAATCCTCTCCAGGGTGCGGTTATCTCTCTTGCTTGTACACTTTTTTCGACCACATCTTTTCCTTCCCTTCGCCTCTCTATTAATGTGCTTGGACACTGAGCTCTGTGAACAGCCAGCCTCTTTAGCGATGACCTTTTGTGTCTTGCCCTCCTTGTGCAAGGTGTCGATGGTCGTCTTTTGGACAACTGTCAAGTCAGCAGTCTTCCCCATGATTGTGTAGCCTATAGAACTAGACTGAAAGACCATTTAAAGGCTTTTGCAGGTGGTTTGAGTTAATTAGCTGATTAGAGTGTGGCACCAGGGGCCATCAATTTTGAACCTTTTCACAATATTCTAATTTTCTGATATGATGAATTTGAGATTTTCATTTGTTGTCATTTGTAATCATCAAAATTAAACAAAATAAACATCTGAAATATATGAGTTTGTATGTAATGTATGAATATAATATACAAGTTTCACTTTTTAAATGGAATTACTGAAATCAATCTACTTTTTCATGATATTCTAATTTTATGACCAGCACCTGTACATCTGAGAGGAAGAATAAAAAGAAAAATCCTTGTTTGCGCATGCGCCCTGAGCGATTTTCCAATGACGACCACCTCACGATTCCTGATCGGGAGCTGATCGCCCCTCGTTACCCCCTGTACATTTCACGACTCACGACGTACGATCAGGCTTAAAGTCGGCCCGATCTAAAGATTCTCGCACAACTGGAAAATCGCCCCGAAAATCGCACTGTGTACGCCTAGTTTTGGCGACCTTGGATCTGTCCCCTGACCCTGGCCTGGTTTTTCCCTTTGGCACCTCTGCGCATCTCTGATCTTCTGGGTTTGACCCCTGCTTCGTTACCCTGGTTTCTGCCTCTGGACTCTTCTGCTCTTCAGTCTCTGCTTGCTTCTGATCTAAAGTCTGCTCTGCCTCGATCCTGGAACCCTCAGGGCGGCTCTTGCCACATGTTGTGGAGAAGTCATCAGTCTGCTTCCCACACCTTCCTCTGGACACGTACTGAACTGAGAACCAGGTTAATGATTCACATGCTCGTTATTGTTCTCAGTCTAATGAACACTAACCTGAGTGTGTGTCTCCATAGAAAATCCTGAAGGCCGGTCCAAGCTGGCGGGAGCTTTCAATAAAGCGTTTTATAATTAAAAATCCTGTGATGTTTGCCTGAATTCTGGTTCTGTTTGTCTGGGTCCTGACAGCTGGGGTAACAGCATGAGAGCAAATGACTTAAAGATGCACAAAAACCTAATAAAGAAGGCTGACTTTATTCTGGGAATTCCTCCAGAATGTCTGGACATCATTTCACAAAGAACAATTCTTCATAAAGTGAAAAACATCATGGACAACAGTGAGCATCTTCAGAGGAGTGATAAACAACAACAGTGTTGTTTATCACTGTCTTCAGTCAGAAGCTTCTCCAGATCCAGTGCAAGACAGACGGCTACAGCAGATCTGTCCTGCCTACAGCGAACATATACAACTTGTTTAAAAAAGTAGATGAATTAAACAAAATTTATTTACCCTTTAGTATTATAAAATTTCATTCGAATTTGATATTTCAGACCCAAACCAATAAGAATAACTATCAAGAACAATAGATTAAATCAAAGAAGGAAATGTAAGTCGGATATAAATGTTAGGTTTTAAACTCTGAGTAAACATGCTTTCAAGCATCGTCCTAGTAGCATTATGCTAAGGATCTCTTTTAGGTGCTAGTGGTGCTTTAATTATATAATGATTGTTGAGGAAAACAGTTCCCAATGTCTTCAGGTTCATCTTAGATTAAAAAAACAAAACTTAGCTGAATGATCAGAGTTGGGCCATTTGTCTTCCCAACTAATCCCAACAGCATTACTTTGTAATTAAGTGTTTGGAATAGGCCCAATAATTTTTGAATGCAATAAATTCCGCAAAAAGCAACATTTTGGATATCCCTTACCTGGAGCGGAAAGGTATTCCACAAAATGAAGAAAACCTATGACATTCAAGCATAAGATAAACCTCCCCATGTTAACCAATTTTTTTAAAATGTCACACAGAAACTGTCTGACACCGCGCTGCTTCTGTGGGAATTCTCTCATCAAATATCCCCCAAAATATCACTTTTCATGCCTGGACATGAGGACCTCATTGATTAGGTCATCTTTCACAGCAACATGAGTATTCATCAGGCACAACAAGGCAGGATGTTTGACATTACACTGTCCCCCAGGGTGTCATTGTAGCACAGCTCGTCATGCAACTCAGCAAACTATGAATCACTTATCAAAGCTATTCATGCCCGCTGAAATCTAAAAGGATGCATATGAGCACATGCAATACCAAATCATAGCGATAAAATGAGCTGCAGTAATATGATGTTCAAGGACAGTTTGTAATGGACCAAATCGTTGATATAAAGGGCACAACAATGCAAAACATGGTCACCTAGCTTGTGTAAGCCTTTCTAATGGAAATCACATCAAAGTTTTCTGCTTTACTCTTTTGGCTGGTTTAAATAAGGGTTCTGCTTCTAGCAGCTAATAGAGCTGTCAGAAATGGTGTAGCTGAAAATAACGGAGCTGTGCATCAAAATTGTTCAAGGCTCCTAATAAAATGAGACTAGCGCAATACCACCGTTCACTTGAATGCTCCTGTCTGGCTGCATTGATATGAAAGCAACCAGGTTGACGGCAGGGATTCAAAAAGGTGACAGCCATGATTTTATGTGCATGATCAAGGCAGCACTTTCCGTCCGCTCCCACTTGGTTTATGACTCATGCAGCCAAATTGTGTTTTTCTGAATTGCAGAGGCTTCTCCTTGAAGTGGTTACACAGTAACAACTAATTAGGGAAGTTACTATAACAAAAATGTTTTCACAATGCATCAGATACAGCTATATACAGTGGATGTAAAATGTTTAAATAACCTAGCATTTTCTCTGTGAACGTGCTTGCTTTTGTGTTGTTAGAAAAGTCCACAACAAATGAGTCCAGAATAACAGATGTAAGAAAGTTTTCCAAACTTAATACTTATAACTTGTTAGACATGAAATCTAAAACTACGCATCTAAGCTCATATTCAGTAGTACAAATTAGCCTTCAAATCTGTGATAATTCAAAATGCATCTTATAAAACCCAAATAAAGTCCAATCTTTACAGTTTTTTATCCAGAAAAAGCGTAGATTTTGCAGTTGATTGCAGAAGGCAACACTGGTCGGGGGATGTTATCAATCAGGAGAAGGTAACTAAAGAATATTGAGAGTTTTTTTTGCTATCTTGAAGAGAAGAAAATACGGTTATCAGTGACAAAAAAAAAACGGACTTCATTTTAAACCTGATGAAGATATGAAAGGAAAACTTCTCAGGAAACCTGCATATATGCTGACGGCAACAATCTCTTCTATCCATGTTTGAGCTAAGGATAAGTATCTGAATCTTTTCTTTCTTTGTTAAAATAGGGGCTACATTTACAGTAATCAGACAGGAAATAAGCAAGGAGAAAACAGGAGAATAAGAAAAGTATCTCTCTGTAAACTTTTACCATGGCTAATTCAAAGCAATCATTAATAATAAGGGGAATTTGGTGGGACTACAGTAAAAATATAAAAATAGTGTGCTTCTCCAAAAGAAATAAAAAAAAAAATGTAAGGATGACACAGTAACTGGTCCGTGACGCCTACAAAGGGCCAAGAGCAAGACTTTTTATTACAGTAAGTGGTTATGTTTCAGATCTGCTGTGTTTTCCATAAGTCTGAACTGCAAGGCATAGGGATCCAAAACACAAAACATCAGAGCCTGGCTACAATCGGCCAAACTTTTATGGGAGAATAATGAAACCAGTTTTTTTGTTCAATATAAATGCAAATCCATTCAAGGCATTTTAACATAAAATTAAAATTGGAAAAGGTTTTGGAATGATTTATATCGGTCTCACTTTTTATTAAGTAAACCTGCAGGAGTGCTCACTTTATATATACACACACACACACACTATTTTTAAATGGTAATTTACACCATATATATGGATAACCTAAAGCATTGCAGCAGGACTAACAGAATAATGTGTAATGTCCCCTAAAATAAGTTTCACCCCTTTAAAGCCATTGTAAATCCATCCAGCTAGATGAACATCAAATGGCTGCTATGTGTAACTGTGCAAACACGATGTACGATCCCACAGCCAGAGGATTTAACTAATGCCAGCCATGCAGCTGTGAGTTACATGTTGTGCTTTGCACTGTGGCTCCAAATTAAATAGCTGGGCTCAGCAGAAGAAACAGACACGGCATGTATGTTACACACAGGCACAGAGAGCTGAATGTTTTGCCGCTGCTGCTTATTAAAGTCGTAGCTTATGAACTTCTTACCTCTGAAGGAGAAATAACAGTAGCTGGATGTAGGGTTACACATGCCTGACGTCAAAACCGAAGGAAATAAGAAGACAAATTTGGTTCTTTACTTCGAGAAAATGCAACAAGGAAAAGGGAATTAAATATTTACAGCCCTGGAGAGGCACAAATCTCTAAGCACATGCCTCAAGCAAAAAACCAAAACATGCATTTGTCACCTGTGGCCTCCAAATCATGTTTTTATTCTGTAGCTTCGGTCAAACCACACTTTAGGTAGGTAAATGTTAGACTTTTTAGGTCATTTGTAAATTCATTCATAGTCTCAGAGCATTTCTCCCTCTGTGCTTGGAGTATGGACCACATTCCTTCTTGGACACAAAAGTTGTTACGTCTGGAAAATGTTGAATATTGGATGCATTCCCACAAGAATGTAAGATTTGCAAACACGCTGAAGCAAATATTTGCTTGACTAAAGGAAATAACAGCCCACGTTCCTAAGGAATAAAGAAAAAAAATCCTCTCTACTTGAACGAAGAAGCAACCAAAGAATTGTAATCAAGAGACAGAATAGAGCTGAAAAATTAAAATAATTGCAACTCTTTGCAGCTAAAGTCAAACAGTGATCACAGACATTTTAATTTCAGACAGCACCATGGAACAAGTTTAGATCTAAAGAATAAATCATATAAACAGTACTGTGAAAAGTATTCTTCTACCTTACAGATTTCTTTATTTTCACACTACAGTATATGTTTCTCACAGATCATCTAATCACCTCCAAAAGAAAGGAAACCTCAATAGATAGAAACACAACTATTAAATGACAGATTATTGTTTTTTCATATAATAAAAGTTTCCAAACCAGCATAAACCCACCCACCAATTACATTGCAGTATTTGAGCATTAAAAGACGGGTTTAAGGCAACAATCCCCAGATTTCAGTCTAAACTATGAGAAGCCAAATTCAAACTTTTAATTAGCCTTTTTTTTAACTCTAACCCGAACTGTTATTGGCAATTTATATACACCAAGTGTATACAAGATGAAACTACGTTGCTTACACCTTTCAACAGTGAAATGAACAATAGCATTATAAAGCGCAGCAGTGATCATCATGTAAACACTGTAGGAGAAAAGGAAAACCAGTTTAAAAGATAATGGCGCAAAGGGGCATTAATATGGAAAGGGTAAGTGCAGTGCAAAATACATATGGTACAAAATGCAGTAAAACATAAAACAAAAATAATGCTGCAAGTGTGATGTAGAGTCCAGTTTAGCGTTTAAGAGTCCAACAGTCGGATGGTAGTGGGGGAAAAAGCTGTTGCAGAACCTGCTGGCCCTGCAGCGGATGCTGCAAAGCCTCTACACAGAGGCTTATAAGGTACAGGAGTGCTGGTGTGCTACAGATCATCGTCTTGCTTTATAACTCATATCTGCTCAGGCTTAAAGAAAATGGGCAGAAACTAATGGCTGAACATTGCTGCTTAGATTTTTTCAGGTAAATAACATATTTCATGGTTACATCAATTATGTCAAGTATTCTAGGTCCTAAAGGAACAAAGGCAGCCAAAGAGCATCACAGTAACACCACCGTGTCTGACTGGTGGATTCATATCCTTCTCCTTCTTCATCAGTCAAGAGATTATTCAGTGCTGGAAATTATCTTTGGGTAGCTATGGGATTAGGATTTAGATGTTTGGAAAATGGAGTGAAAGGTGTTTTTTTTCTGACAGGTGTCAGACAGTTTCAGAAAGGTACTATTTAATCAATGTATGTATCAGAAAAGGACATTTTATTTCTGATTTTATTAATGAGGACATTTGGCTCCTAATAAATCAAACTAAGATCTGCTTTTTTTATTTTTTCTCTGTAATATTCACCACATAAAAATGCTTAATAATCTAAAACATTTAGATGTGACCAAATCTATATTGATCTGTTTAATTAATAGGGGATATCACCAACTTTCAGTGAGCTACATGGACAGG